>NC_081553.1:10753082-11465582 GCF_963082655.1 Stomoxys calcitrans
TCGGCTAGTGGAACAAATATTCTGTCATAGCCAATTAAAGTAGAGTAAGTAAGTAATCTTGGACGTCACCGTAGCGCAGAGGTTAGCATGTCCGCCTATGACGCTGAACGCCTGGGTTCGAATCCTGGCGAGAACATCAGAATAAAAAATTTTCAGCGGTGGTTCTCCCCTCCTAATGCTGGCAACATTTGTGAAGTACTATGCCATGTAAAACTTCTCCCCAAAGAGGTGTAGCACTGCGGCACGCCGTTCGGACTCGGCTATGAAAAGGAGACCCCTTATCATTGAGCTTAAACTTGAATCGGACTGCACTCTTGATATGTGAGAAGTTTGCCCCCTGTTCCTTAGTGGATGGGCAAAATTTGCATTTGCAAGTAAGTAATCTATCCATCATACTTGTACGAATACCAACTACCCGATTTGGGATCAGATCAATGAAAAATTTGCCAAGGATCCATGATGGTGATGAGTTTGTCCTACTCGAAGTAAAAGCCATTTCATGTCATCCTTTGTAATGTATCAATTTTATCGTGTAAATATAAATAAATATGCAACAATGTCGCAGCTTAAGGCAAAATAAACCAAGTCAATGTCTGGGTATGCGTAACCAACCAAGAGATAACCTCAAAATGTTATTCTTTGGAATTTAAATTGAAAGCAGGGCGATAATGTGTTATTTTTTCATTACCCACACAAAATTCAAGAAGAAATTCGAAAAGATATTAAAAACACGAGAGGGAACAAACCAAGTTTATCAATGAACAAATGATGATTTTGTCAAAGTTGAAAAGGATGCTACAATTTTAAAGGTAATGTATAAACGCATAACAAAGCATTTTATACACTTCCTATTCCTATTTTTGTCTAATGATACTCAGTTTATTATGCTCCAAGAACATGCTTGATTTTTTTTAGTTGTTTCATTAGAACTTCAATAAATTGAGTTAATGGTTTAGGGGAAATTATTCAAATATGCTCACAAATCATCAAATTTTAAAAATTATAAAATAAAATAATTGGTTTTTTTTTTAAACAAGAAATACATTCCTTAAGTTCCTATGCCTAACAACAAAAATCAATTTTTTCATTATCCTTTGCTTTTTGAAACATATTCAGGGAATCCACAAAACAAAGTGTCCTTCAACTTATCTCTGTTGTAGAATTCAATTTCAGTTAACCACAAAACTTCTTTGGGATATTTTTTATATTTTCTGATCCCTTATTGCTTATTGCGACAAGGAATTTGTCCTTGAGAGAATGCCATTAAGAGTATATAAATTCGGCCCATATCTGATTGTATGTGTGTGACTTGTAAGAGTGTGAGAGATGGAATATGTATGTACGTGCATATGTGTTCGATAAGTCCTATTGAAAATTACTTTGATTTTTTTCAGCACATCCAAACTTTGGTTGGCCGGTTGCAGCTTTGCTTACTTGAATTTTTGTTTGGTTTTCTTTTGTTCTTAAACTTTTATCTTAAATTTTGTTGAAATCAAGAAAAATGAAAAGTTTTACAAAGTGTGAATAAGACATTTTGGCATTCATTTGTTTTAATTTGTTAGTTAGTTAGTGAAAAATGATCATGATGTCTGATTTAGTGGTGTTTTCGGGGGAGAGGTGATCCCCCAGATACTTGACCCTGAAAAAATATCAGCATCGTGCTCTTCTCTCGAATACCATTTATTTAAACCCCATATTGCCATTAGCTTAAAAGGAGGATGAGGTGTCCCCCAAACATATGGCCCCAAAATAGGTTATCAAGTTCGTTTTCTAATCTCAAATACCTTTCATTTGAGCCACATATTGCCATGGTCGCAAAATGTTTTCCCATTGGGGTTGTTTTGGGAAAGGGGTGATGCCCTAAATATATGGTCCTACATTTGCATATCAAATTCGTATTCTTCTCCCAAATACCTTTATTTGAGCCCCATATTGCGATATGGTCACTAAAAATTTGCTGTTTGTGGGGAATTTTGGGAAAGTGGTAGACGCCCAGAAAATTGGTCCCGAAAATGGGTATCAATTATTACTTTACCCCCCAATACCTTTCATTTAAGCCCCACATTGTCATTGTCGTTAATTATGCCCGATTTAGAGGTGTTTTGGGGATTGAGGTGGTCCCCCAAACACTCTATTCTCATATATCTATATATCATTTATTTGAACCCCATATTGCCATTGGCCTCAAAATTGGATATCAAATTCGTGTTCTAATCCCATTTAAACTCCTTATTGCAAAAGTCATAATTGGCCCTAAAAACTATGAATATTTAGTTCCACTAGACCAGATACGTGGTCTACTCCCACATACCTTTAATTTGAGCCCCATATTTCCATAGTAGATAAGCATGACCGGCTTGGGGGGTGTTTTAGGGGATGGGCGGCCACTCAGTGAGTTGGCCTTGAAAATATACGTCGGATTCGTGTTCCACTTTAAAAACCTTCTTATTTGACCCTCATATTGCAATAGTCAGAAAATACTTCCTATTTGGGTGGTGTTGTGGGGGTGGCGTGGCCCCATATACACTTTTCCCGAATATTAATATCAGATACGTGCTTTACTCCCAAAGACCTTTATTATGAGCCCCATATTGCTATGGTCGTAAATTTATCCCCTTTGGGAAGTGGCGCCCCCCCAAACGCTATGTCCCATATGTGGATATCAGATTCGATTTCTACACTCAAATATCTTTTATTTAATCTCCATATTCCCTCACACCCCTAGGTACCCCATCCGAAATTTGGATGGGGTACCTACACAATGGCACGATTTCGATATCCGCATTCAGGGCAAAGTGTCCCCACCCTAAAAAGATATTAGAGAGTTAAAGAAGGTTCAGCGGAGCGGGCCCGGTTCGGCTAGTACTTCTATAAGTTTGGCCGAGACTGACTACTGGAATTGTCAAGGCATTTGTTGCTTCAAGTACGAAATAATAGAAGAAATAGTTGCAATATTAAACGAATTAGATTCGGATACCAGGATAGGCAAAGAACCAAATACGAAAGCGTCAGCTAGTGCAGTGACAGAAAAGTCAATGCAGCCTAATGCGCAGGGAGCATACGATGAGCCCATTATTCAGTGCCAATTTACTGTAGGTTCAATTATTGAGGTCATCCAGATAAAGCGTGGCAGCTACTCACGCTCTAATAGAGAAAATCAGCAAGGGCAAGACTCATATTGCCTTAATTGAGTAGCCATGGACGACCCGGAACAAAGTTTCTGGACTGAACCATATAAACTACCAATTATTCTATGCAAACACTAATACTCCACCCAGGAACTGTGTTATTTGGCATAAAAATTTAAAGTATATACTCACCCCAGAGTGGAGGCCACCGTAGCGCAGAGCTTGTCCGTCTATGACACTGAAAGCCTGGGCTCAAATCCAGGCGTGAATATGAGAAAAAATTGTTTAGCGGTGGTTATCCCCTCCTAATGCTGGCGACATTTGTGAGGTACTTAGCCATGTAAAATCCGTGCCGTTCGGATTCGGCTATAAAAAGGGGGCCCCTTATCATTCAGTTTAAAACTTGAATCGGGGTGCACTCATTGATCTGTGAGAAGTTTGCCTCTATTCCTTAATGGAATGTTCATGTGTAGATTTGCATTTTCCAAAGAGTTGTCAACGTCCGATGCAACAGTGATGAGACAGGGAAACGGTTGAACATACTAGACATCACTTTGTCTGACTTTCGAATCTCCGACTCCGCCACCCACGTCGCAGCTGCAACGGCTGGTGAGGAAAGCAAAACAGACAGGAAATGAGACACTAAAAGGGTGCGATGCGAAATCTCACCACATTTTGCGGGGTAGTACCAACATTATTAAGCAGGTCAAGCCCTGGCAGAATTCTTGAATAGTAACGACCTAACAACACTTAAAAATGGGAACGCCGCTACATTAGTTAATAGAATTAGGGGGAGGTTTTAGATGTAATAATATGTCGGGAAAATCTAATCGATGAGGTTCAGGATAGAAAGGTCTCCATGGAACCATTACTCATAAGATGAAAACCCACTGGACGGAGGACTACTAGAAGCAGACTAGGGCAAAACAATTAAGTTTGCCCAAGATATTGACGACAATGTCAACAGGATTACGACTGCATTGATGGAGTCATTGGAAGACAGTTGTCCTCTTCGAGAAAGAAAATTAGCTCAAGAAAAACGATGGACGACCGGGAAGAGATTTGGAATATTGGGAAAGAGGTCCGCAGACGTCATAACAGGGCACGTCGTAAAAAAGCGAAAGTTTATTGGGATGTGTATTATACACGGCTCAAGGAATACAATAAGATTATCGGTGCTGCAAAACATGCCTCCTGGAAGCTTTTCTGCGAACAGTTCGATAGCGACGATGACGCCGCCAATATAAACATGTAAAAGCGTGCTATGTTCGACCGGGCCGAATCTTAAATACCCTCCACCATGGATCGCATTTGTCGAGTTCTTTCCCGGTATCTCTTTTTAGATAAACAAAGGATAAAAGCCATGTCCGTCCGTATGTCTGTCTTTTCTTAAAAAATAGAGATATTGACCTGAAACTTTGAACAGATTCTTTTTTTGTCCATAAGCAGGTTAAGTTCGAAGATGGGCTATATCGGACTATATCTTGATATAACCCCCATATAGACCGATCCTACGATTTAGGGTCTTAGACCCATAAAAGCCACTTTTATTATCCGATTTTGCTGAAATTTGGAACAATGAGTTGTGTTATGCCCTTTGACATCCTTCCTCAATTTGGCCCAGATCGGTCCAGGTTTTGGGTCCATAAAAGGCGCATTTATTGTCCGATGTCGCCGAAATTTGGGAGAGTGAGTTAAGTAAAGCCCCTTGACATACCTCTGCAATATGGCACTGATCGGTCCAAATTTGGATATAGCTGCCATATAGACCGATCCTCCGATTTAATGTCTTAGGTCCATAAAAGCCACATTTATTATCTGATTTTGCTGAAATTTGGGACAGTGCGTTTTCTTAGGCCCTTCGACATCCTTCGTCAATTTGGACCAGATCGGTTCAGATTTGGATATAGCTGCCATATAGACCGATCTCGCGATTTAAGGTTTTGGGCCCATAAAAGGCGCATTTATTGCCCGATGTCGCCGAAATTTGGGACAGTGAGTTAAGTTAAGGCCCTTCGACGTCCTTCCTCAATTTGGCCCAGATCGGTCCAGATTTGGATACAGCTGCCATATAGACCGATCTCTCGATTGAAGGTTTTGGGCATATAAAAGGCGCATTTACTGTTCGATTTCGCCGAAATTCGGCTCTTTTTGGCTAAAAGTCCGAATGGAGGAACGGACGGTAGAAAGCACAAACTCAGGGCTTGAGTGGGGTAATAAAAGACGGCTGACTGACTTACTGATGTACGGTTAACGACCAAAACTTCAAATCCTTTAAAACCATTCCCTTACCTTTTATTCCCCTCCTTTTAGCCAGGAACAAATAAAATTCATAAATTTTCTACAAAACTTTACACATTTTTGTTTTCACAAATAATTCCAACTGATGCTCAATCCATTGCGTAATTTTATACCCTTTAGGTTTTCCACGATGCCTCGAAACAAGAATGCCGAGTTAAAAATATACGCTTGGAAATTTTTCCGTCTACTCCCACATTTTACATTATTTAAATATTTTATTACATTGTAATTTGAGAAAATTTACAATACCTTAGGTATTGCGAACTTTCACCACATTTCGGTTAGAGTTAGGCAGGGGGAAAAAGTTTTGCCGGTGTTTTGATGTTGCCAACAAAGAAAAGTTCAATGCATTTCTTTGTCGTAGACAATGCGTGTCAGTATTTTAGAGAAAATTTCCAGAAAAAAAACACATTTTTATGTAGATGAGAATCCACGTTAATTTACTCGATAATGGCACGCTTAGCGCCTTCTATTCTTTCCATTTTAAAACACTTATTAGTTATCGGGAGAGGGGAATGACTACGATTTGTGTCCTTTAAAAGGCGCCTAATCTATTTGTGGCGGCAATGTCAACACTTTTGTTTTTTTCGTTTTGGTAATTTTTAAGCCATTAGCGACTAATACGTGTAATCGAAGCTGACGGCTAAATTCAATGCAGATAGAATTGTCTTGCCAATAACAAAGACAGGCAAAGAGAGACGCAGACAGACGGACACAATTTTAAGAGCAACGCCCGATAGGTTCTTAAGCGAAATTTTCCACCAAAATGCTGTGGCATACCTCATTAATGATAATGACTTTGCCACGTGTTCCCAAAAGCCATATGGATTATTCATAAACAATTCGAAAGAAATTGCCAAAGAAAGGCTTTTGTTTTACAAATAAAGTTTTCTCGAAATTTAATCAGCCATTTTTCCAAAAAAAAACAACGAAAATTAATGCGTTTTTTTAAATAGATCTGAATATTATTCTTATTATTGCCTCTAGGTCTAATTGTTCCACAACCCAAGGAAAATTTTTCTTTAGTCTATTCTTGTATACCACAACCTTCTTGTTGCATTTGAAGTTTTCTCCCACATTCAATGGTTCGAAATAAATTTTTATAAAATATGAATATATCTCAATGCTTGTCAGATTCGCTTCTTAGATTTATGAATGAATCCTTACGACTGTAAGGGCAATAAAACACAAATGCATATAAATCGATACGATGTATAGCCAAAAGTGAAAGAAAAAGAACAAGTAAGAGCGTGCTAAGTTCGGCCGGGCCGAATCTTATATACCCTCCACCATGGATCGCATTTGTCGAGTTCTATGCGCGGTGTCTCCTTTTAGGCAAACAAAGAATATTGAATAAGAACTGTTATGCTATTGGAGCTATATCAAGTTATTGTCCGATTCGGACCATTAATGAATGCTGAATATTGTAGAAGTCATTGTGTAATATTTCAGTTCATTTGGAATTGCGCCTTATAGGGGCTGAAGAAGCAAAATCGGGAGACCGGTTTATATGGGAGTTGTTTCAAGATTCAGACCTTATTAGACACTTATGTTTAAAGTCATGAGAGCAACCGTTGTGGAAAATTTCTACCTAATCGGATGGAAATTTCGCCCTCTAGAGGCTCGAGGAGTCAAGATTCCAGATCGGTTTATATAGGAGATATATCAGGTTACGTATCGATTTGCGCCATACTTAGCACACTTATTGGAAGTCATAATAAAACAGCTCATGCAAAATTTCAGCCAAATCGGATGAGAAATGCGCCCTCTATTGGCTCCAGAAGTCAAGATCCCAGATCGGTTTATATGACAGCTATACCAAATTATGAACCGATTTGAATCATACCTAACACAGTTGTTGGAAGTGATACCAGAACACCACGTTCAAAATTTCAGTCAAATCAGATAGGAATTGCGCCCTCTAGATACTCAAGAAATCAAGACCCTAGATCGGTTTATATGGCAGCTCTATCAAAACATGAACCGATTTGGCCCATTTGCATGTTGAAGGGCCTAACACATTTCACTGTTTCAAATTTCAGCAAAATCGAATAATAAATGGGGCTTTTATGGGCCTAAGACCCTAAATCGGAGGATCGGCCTATATGACAGCTATATCCAAATCTGGACCGATCTGGGCAGATTTGGCAGATTTCTGCAAAATTGGATAATAAATGTGGCTTTTATTGGCCTAAGACCCTAAATCGGCCGATCGGTCTATATGGGGGCTATATCAAGATATAATCCGATGTAGCCCATCTTCGAACTTGCTTTTGGACAAAAAAAGAATCTGTGCAAAGTTTCAGCTCAATATCTCTATTTTTGAAGACTATAGCGTTATTTCAACAGACAGACGGACGGACATCGTCTTAGATTTTTACGCTGATCAGGTATATATATATTGGGTTGCCCAAAAAGTAATTGCGGATTTTTCATATAGTCGTCGTTGACAAATTTTTTCACAGCTTGTGACTCTGTAATTGCATTCTTTCTTCTGTCAGTTATCAGCTGTTACTTTTAGCTTGCCTTAGAAAAAAAGTGTAAAAAAAGTATATTTGATTAAAGTTCATTCTAAGTTTTATTAAAAATGCATTTACTTTCTTTTAAAAAATCCGCAATTACTTTTTGGGCAACCAGTGCTTTATAGGGTCGGAAATTGATATTTCCATGTGTTGCAAACAGAACGACTACATGAATATACCCCCTATCCTACGTTGGTGGGTATAAAAATGAAAACAACAATAAACGGAACCTTTTAAATAAAGAGAAAAGCATCATTTTGGCTCATAAATACAAACAAAAGTGTTGCTGAAGCCATAAATCTAATGTTGGCCCATTTCCTATGCTACGGATACGATTGTCGAAAAATCGAATAAAATGCAGTTAAGCAATTTCAATTTATTTGGCAGAACGCAAAATCCCTAGATTTGCTATACCATAAACATTTAGGAAATAACTTAAAGTAAAAAAAGATAAAACAGTGAAAGTGAAAGAGTGGGATACCATGATTATTTTCGAGGGCTTCATGAGGAATGGTAGTAAGCTGGATATATCTGTAGCAACATGTGAAGACACTATGCCAGTGAATGGTATTTCCAGAAGAGGTCAGCGAATATGAAATTGAATATCACTGATATTTACGGGTTTTCTATTTAAAGACTTGACAACTTCGTTCTATAACCACCACAGAAGGATGGGGGTATATTCATTTTGTCATTCCGTTTGCAACACACCGAAATATCCATATCCATTCCCTCTAAAGTATATATAGTCTTGATCAGCGTAAAAATCTAAGACGATCTAGCCATGTCCGTCTGTTGAAATCACGCTACCGTCTTTGACTAGTAAACGCGAGCTAAGTTCGACCGGGCCGAATCTTATATACCCTCCACCATGGATCCCATTTGTCGAGCTCTGGCCACGGTATCTCTTTTTAGGCAAACAAAGGGTAAAAGAAAAGAATTGCTATGTTATTGGAACAATATCAAGTTATGGTTCATTTTGGACCATAATTGAACTGATTATTGGAGACCACAATAGAAGTCATTGTGTAAAATTTCAGCCAAATCTAGTAAGAATTGCGCACTTTAGGGGCTGAAGAAGAGATCGGTTTATATGGGAGCTGTATGAAGCTATAAACCGATTCAGACAATATTCGACACGTATGTTAAAAGTCATGAGAGAAGCCGTTGTACAAAATTTCAGCTAAATCGGATAACAATTACGCCCTCTAGTGGCTCAAGAAGTCAAGGCCCCACATCGGTTTATATGGAGCTATATCAAATTATGGACCGATTTGAACTACTCAAAGTACAGTTGTTGAAAGTCATAATAAAACACCTCATGCAAAATTTCGGCAAAATCGAATAATAATTGCGCCCTCTAGTGGCTCAAGAAGTCAAGACCACAGATCGGTTTATATGGCAGCTATATCAGGTTATGCACCGATTTGAACCAAACTCTGCATAGTTGATGGAAGTCATAACAAAACAAGTAATGTAATATTTCAGCCAAATCGGATAGAATTTGCTCCCTATAGAGGCTCAAGAAGTCAAGACCCCAGATCGGTTCATATGGCAGCTACACCAAGTTATAGACCGATTTGAACTATTCTTAGCACAGTTGTTGAAAGTCATAACAAAACACCTAATACAAAATTTCAGCCAAATCGGATGAGAAATGCGCCTTCTTTTGGCTCAAGAAATCAAGGCCCCAGATCGGTTTATATGGCTGCTATATTAGTTATGCACCGATTTTAACCATACTCAGCACAGTTGTTGGAAGTCATAATAAAACACCTCGAGAAAAATTTCAGCCAAATCGGATGAGAAATGCGCCTTCTAAAAGCTCAAGAAGTCAAGACCCCAGATCGGTTAGTATGGCAGCTATATCAAAACGTAGACCGATATAGCCCAATTACAAATCCCAATCGACCTACACTAATAAAGTGTAGGTTGGCATGCTTTCGACAGACAGACGGACGGACAGACGGACATGGCTAGTTCGACTTGAAATGTCATTACGATCAAGAATATATATACTTTATGGGGTCTTAGACGAATATTTCGAGGAGTTACAAACAGAATGACGAAATTAATATACCCCCATCCTATGGTGGATGGTATAAAAATCATGCTGTATTTGCTTCTTTCTGATATTTTGCCTATCCAAACTTTGCAAGAACTCCATGCACCGTATCCTCGTAGTTCTCCTTGCTTGTAGAAAAGTTATACCCTACACCACTACTGTTGTACAGGGTATTATAACTTAGTGCAATTGTTTGTAACGCCCAAAAGGAAGAAAGATATACCCATTGATAAGTATACCGATCGACTCAGAATCACTTTATTGTTGAATCCAATTCAACAACATTATAATATTTAATGAATTTAATGTGAAGTCAATTGAATTAATTGCGATAATTTATTGAATTATCCCTACATGTAATATGATTTATGCTAGAATATGGCAACTCATTGCTTTTAGCCTGCAGCGCAGATAAAAGCTTTTATTAATTAGTACTATAAGCCAATTAGTCTCACTCCAACTTGCACCTAATTGCTAAAATTAACTATGGTGAACTCTGCTTTATACTTACTTAGGCTCATAGAATTCACTTGTGCAGCAACAGTGAAAGGAGGCTTTAAGCAGGAATTTCTTTAACAAATACTGTTCAAACACAACAAACTGTATCTGTGCCTTTGTTTCCTTTTCCTCTATTTCCATTTGAATACGAATTTGCTATTTGGAATTACTTTTCTGGGAGTCAAACACTTGACGATATACAGTTAATTACAGAAGCTACTCTCGAATTTGTACAGTTATGACATTACGAGTATATATTAGTACTCTTCAGAGTACCCCAAAGCCCCCTGGTAGTCTAATTTGGAACCATTCGCATAGAAGTCTACATAAGTGGTTCAGTACTTTATATCATAAAGCGTCTCAGACAATGTATGATCCCCACCATACGTAGCCGCCACATGACCAAATAGAATGCTCGCTGAGCTTCACATCTGTTGCCGCAACAATTTCTCTAGCCACAATGTCCACAGGCATTGGGTTTAACATTAAATTCAGTGCATCAGATGGTCAAGTACTTAGTACGGCTGTGATGCACAAACAAGTCATCATTTGGATCCAGCTGAGAATTGAACTATAGGTGAACTTTGGAAGCACCATCCGCCAGATCACAACACCATATAGTATAATATGCCTTAAAACTGCAAGAGACGCGGTTTAAAAAGCTAACGCAGCAAAATGGGAAGAAATTGAAAACAAAAAAACAAGTAAAATCGTGCTAAGTTCGACCCGGCCGATTCTTATATACCCTCCACCATGGATCGCATTTGTCGAGTTCTTTTCACGGCATCTCTTCTTAGCCAAAAAAGGACATAAGAAAAGATTTGCTCTGCTATTAGAGCCATATCAAGATAGGGATTGGAGACCTGTGTAAAATGTCAGCCAATTCGAATAAGAATTGCGCCCTTTGGGGGCTCAAGAAGTAAAATAGAGAGATCGATTTATATGGGAGCTGTATCGGGCTATAGACCGTTTCAGACCATAGTAAACACGTATGTTGATGGTCAAGAGAGGATCCGTCGTAGAAAATTTCAGGTAAATCGGATAAGAATTGCGCCCTCTAGAAGCTCAAGAAGTCAAGATCCCAGATCGGTTTATATGGCAGCTATATCAGGTTATGAACCGATTTAAACCTTATTTGACATAGTTGTTGAAAGTAAGAATAAAAAACGTCATGCAATATTTCAGCCAAATCGGATAAGAATTGCGCCCTCTAGAAGATCAAGAAGTCAAGTCCCCAGATATGTTTATATGACAGCTATATCTGGTTATGAACTGATTTAAACCATACTTGCCACAGTTGTTGGATATCATAACAAAATTGCGCCCCCTAGAGGCTCAAGAAGTCAAGACCCAAGATCGGTTTATATGACAGATATATCAGGTTATGGACCGAACTCAACCATACTTGGCACACTTGTTGAATATCGTAACAAAACACGTCACGCAAAATTTCATTCCAATCGGATAAGAACTGCGCACTCTAGAGGCTCAAGAAGTCAAGCCCCAAGATCAGTTTATATGGCAGCTATATCAGGTTATGAACTGATTTAAACCATACTTGCCACAGTTGTTGGATATCATAACTAAACACGTCGGGCAAAATTTCATTCCAATCGGATAAGAATTGCGCACTCTAGAGGCTCAAGAAGTCAAGACCCAAGATCGGTTTATATGACAGATATATCAGGTTATGGACCGAACTCAACCATACTTGGCACACTTGTTGGATATCATAACAAAAGACGTCGTGCAAAATTTCATCCCAATCGGATAAGAATTGCGCCCTCTAGGGGCTCAAGAAGTCAAGACCCAAGATCAATTTATATGGCAGCTATATCAAAACATAGACCGATAGGGCCCATATACAATACCAACCGACCTACACTAATAAGAAGTATTTGTGCAAAATTTCAAGTAGCTAACTTTACTCCTTCGGAAGTTAGAGTGCTTTCGACAGACAGACGGATGGACGGACAGACGGACGGACGGACATGGCAAGATCAACATAAAATGTCACGACGATCAAGAATATATGTATACTTTATGGGGTCTCAAACGAATACCCATATACCCGAATACCCACCACCTCGGGTATATATGTTAACCACCTTTCATCAGAATCCGTTGAAAATTGCATACTAAGGTAGCAGTTATATCGAAATATGTTCCAATTTGGACCAAGTACTAATAGGTACAAGGCATTGTTCAATTGTGTTAAACAAAATATTGGTCTTTTTAGTAGTTATATCTAAAAATAAACCGATCTGAACCATAAACATAAATTTCAGTTAAATCGGATTATAAATGCGCCTTTTTTGGAGCCAAGACTTTAATCGAGATATCGATCTATATGGCAGCTATATGCAAATCTTGATCGATCTAGACCAAATTGCAGAAATATGTGGAGGGGCTTAACTTAACTCTCTGTCCCATATTTCGGCTATATCGGACAATAAGTGCGCTTTTTATGGGCCCAAAACCTCAAATCGAGAGATCGGTCTATATGGCAGCCATATTCAAATCTGGACCGATCTCGGCCAAATTGCAGAAGAATGTCGAAGGCCTTAATACAACACACTGTCCCAAATTTCGGTGAAATCGAACAATAAATGCGCCAATTATGGGCCTAAGAAATCGTCGGATCGGTCTATATACAAGCTATATGCAAATCTGGACCGATCTGCGTCATATTCCAGATGTATGTCGAGGGGCTTAACCTAACTCACTGTCCCAAATTTCGGCGGCAAGGGACAATAAATGCGCCTTTTATGGGCCCATAACCTTAAATCGAGAGATCGGTCTATATGGCAGCTATATCCAAATCTAGACCGATCTGAGCCAAATTGAAAAGGATGTCAATGGGCCTAACGTAACTCATTGTCCCAAATTTTGGCAAAATCGGACAACAAATGCGCCTTTTATGGGCCCAAACCCTTAAACGAGAGATAGGTCTATATGGCTGCTATATCCATATCTGGACCGATATGCGTCATATTTCAGATGTATGTCGAGTGACTAAACTTAACTCACTATCCCAAATTTCGGCGACATCAAACAATAAATGCGGCTTTTATGGGCCCAAAACCCAAAACCGAGAGGTAGGTCTAAATGGCAGCTATATTCAAATCTAAACCGATCTGTGCCATATTGCAAAAGTATATCAAGGGGCTTAACTTAACTCACTGTCCCAAATTTCGGCGACAAGGGACAATGAATGCGCCTTTAATGGGCCCAAAACCTTAAATCGAGAGATCGGTCTATATACCAGATATATCCAAATCTGGACCGATCTGCGTCATATTCCAGATGTATGTCGAAACGCTTAACTTAACTCACTATCCCAAATTTCGGCGACATCGAACAATAAATGCGCCTTTTATGGGCCTAAGACCCTAAATCGGGGGATCGGTCTATATGGCAGCTATATCCAAATCTGAACCGTTCTGAGCGAAATTGAAGTAGAATGTCGGAGGGCCTAACACAACTCTCTGTCCCAAATTTCGGCGACAACGGACAATAAATGCGCCTTTTATGGGCCCAAAACCTTAAATCAAGAGATCGGTCTATATACCAGCTATATCCAAATCTGGACCGATCTGCGTCATATTCCAGATGTATGTCGAAACGCTTAACTTAACTCACTATCCCAAATTTCGGCGACATCGAACAATAAATGCGCCTTTTATGGGCCTAAGACCCTAAATCGGGGGATCGGTCTATATGGCAGCTATATCCAAATCTGAACCGATTAGGGTCAAATTAAAGAAAGATGTCGAAGAGCCTAACAACTCACTGTTCCAAATTTTGGCAAAATCGGACAATAAATGCGCCTTTTATGGGCCGAAAACCTTAAATCGAGAAATCGGTCTGAATGACAGCCATATCCAAATCTGGACCGTTCTGAGTAAAGTTGAAGAAAGATGTTGTGTGGCTTAACACAACTCACTGTTCGAAATTTCAGCAAAATCGGATAATAAAAGTGGCTTTTATACTCATACGACCCTAAATCGGCCGATGGGTCTATAAGGCAGCTATATCCAAATCTGAATCGATCTAAGTAAAATTTAAGAAGGTTGTCGAAGGGCCTAAGACAACTCACTGTCCCAAATTTCATCAAAATCGGATAATAAATGTGACTTATATCAGCATATAAGCCTAAGACCCTAAATCGGCGGATCGGTCTATATGGGGGCTATATCAAGATATAGTCAGATATAGCCCATCTTCGAACTTAACCTTGTTAAGGAATAAAAAAAGATTCTGTGTAAAGTTTCAGCTCAATATCTCTATTTGTAAAGACTAGAGATAAAAATGACAGAACTAGAGATAAAAATCTTGGCTGCCACCGAATTTGCTGTTTCACTTGTTTCCTTGTTTATTCCATTCTATTGTACCACAGGTCGTATGACTTACAATTTTATACAACATCATATAAATCATACGCACATCTGTACTTTTCATGTAGCAAAAATATCTTGACCTTTGTGTTTCATTAAAAAACAGCTTTAGATTTTCTTTTAAGTTTTCTGTGAAAAGAGCTACAAAAATATACAAAGAGCTTCAGAAAGCCAATATTTAATGCACTTAAGCTGCATTGCATTATTTAGTAGATACTCGGATGACACTTACAGAAGGTTCAAGTCTTGAAGTTATTGAAAGGAGGTTTTATGGATTTTCATACCAATAATGCCATTTATAATGGCAGCTAAGCTCAACCACCACTGCAAATAAAAGACCAAGGGATAAC
Source organism: Stomoxys calcitrans (assembly GCF_963082655.1). Classification (NCBI taxonomy): domain Eukaryota; kingdom Metazoa; phylum Arthropoda; class Insecta; order Diptera; family Muscidae; genus Stomoxys; species Stomoxys calcitrans. The sequence continues at coordinate 10,768,344 of NC_081553.1, forward strand.
TTTTCAGCTACGTTATTGTCAATTTCTCTGTGGCAGAAAATATCAGAAGATTTCCCTTATATTTGCGGAAAATGTCTATAGACGAGTGAGCACTCGCATAGTTGTCTTTGGTGCGGGCTATATTATCAATTTTCCCACACAGTTGGAGTGTGAGTGTTTGTGTGTGTGGCACATGTTGAAGCTTCATAATCACCCTATCTCACAACATTCCCACGAGAAGCTGTGAAGCCTTAACACTTCACGTCCTTCCTTGTGTTTCCGCATTTTCCATTCGCTGAATTCTCAGTGGGCGGATTTCGAATTTAAACAGATTGCCTTACAATTACAAAAATTTCCTGCTCGGATGATGTCGTTGGATTTTAAAGATGCTTTTGCAAGCAAAGGTTTCAACGGGGAAATGGAAAACGAAAAAAGGGAAAAGATTTTTTATACCAAAAAAAAATGTGTAAATTTCTTTGTCATTGATGTACTAACCCTTAATTTAAATGCCTTTTATTGAATAATTCCTATGCCATCGCTTACAAATGACATTATTTTACATTTATAATCCTTTGATATAACTCGAGTTTAGGTGTAAATGTTAAGCAAATATTTAAATTATAAATACTAAATATTAAATAACCCGAACTTTTGAAGCCATTGTAAATATCAACAATTTCTCCAGCCCCTTTGACATTTAATTTCACTCACGAAACGACTTATGTGTCATTGCAAGGAGCTGCGCTTGCCGTAGGATGTTCTTAATTGTTAAGCTAACAAGAAATACCAAAATAACTCGGAGGCGTCCACATGCTGCTTTTCCAATTTCTTATGTGTAAACAAAAATTATTTACTTCACAAATGTTGACAAATGCAAATTAATTACTCTCAATTGAATTCGTTAAGAAAATTCCATTAAAATTGCCAACATGGCAAAAGCCAAGCGGAAACTCAACACCAGTGTCATCAATGACGAAAATGGGAAAATAAAGTGGCATTAATACGAAAGATATGCAAATGTATTGACTTTTACTCCAAAACAAATAATTTTCTCTAATATAATAAACACCAGCAGTTCACACGAAATGTAATCCTTCAAAATATCCCCAACAGCTACTCAATTTTTATTTTTTTTTAGAACCTTAAAATTAACCTACCCTTAATGGCTCTGTCTAGGTCTGTATTGCTCGAATATATTACAAACATTATTTGTTTTAAGCCATTAAGGTTCTAAAATTAAACAGAAAATTATTTTGAGTAGCTGTTGGGGATATTTTGAAGGATTACATTTCGTGTGAACTGCTGATGTTTTTACACCCTCCACCATAGGATGGGGGGTATACTAATTTCGTCATTCTGTTTGTAACTACTCGAAATATTCGTCTGAGACCCCATAAAGTATATATATTCTTGATCGTCTGTCCGTCCGTCCGTCCGTCCGTCCGTCTGTCCGTCCGTCCGTCTGTCCGTCCGTCCGTCTGTCCGTCCGTCCGTCTGTCTGTCAAAAGCACGCTAAATTCCGACTTGCACAAATACTTCTTATTAGTGTAGGTCGGTTGGTATTGTAGATGGGCAATATCGGTCCATATTTTGATATAGCTGCCATATAAACCGATCTTGGGTTTTGACTGAGCCTCTAGAGAGCGCAATTCTTATCCGATTGGAATGAAATTTTTCACTACGTGTTTTGTTCTGATATCCAACAATTGTGCCAAGTATGGTTCAAATCGGTCCATAACCTGATATAGCTGTCATATAAACCGATCTTGGGTCTTGACTTCTTGAGCCTCAAGAGGGCGCAATTCTTATCCTATTTGAATGAATTTTTGCATGTATTAATTTGTTATGATATCCAATAACTGTGCCAAGTATAGTTCAAATCGGTTCATAACCTGATATAGCTGTCAAAGAAACAGATCGGGGGTATTGACTTCTTGAGCTTCTAGAGGGCGCCATTCCTATCCGATTTGGATTTGAAATTTTGCATGACGTATTTTATTCTTACTTTCAACAACTGTGTCAAATAAGGTTCAAATCGCTTCATAACCTGATATAGCTGCTATATAAACCGATCTGAGATCTAGACTTCTTGAGCCTCTAGAGGTCGCAATTATCATCCGATTTGCCTGAAATTTTGTACAACGGATTCTCTCATGACCATCAACATACGTGTTTATTATGGTCTGAATCGGTCCATAGGTCCCGATACAGTTTCCATATAAATCGATCTCTCTATTTTACTTCTTGAGCCCCCAAAGGGCGCAATTCTTATTCGAATTGGCTGACATTTTACACAGGTCTCCAACATATATGGTCCAAACCGGACCATATCTTGATATCGCTCTAATAGCAGAGTAAATCTTTTCTTATATCCTTTTTTGCCTAAGAAGAGATGCCGGGAAAAGAACTCGACAAATGCGGTCCATGGTGGAGGGTATATAAGATTTGGCCCGGCCGAACTTAGCACGCTTTTACTTGTTTAATTTAATATTATTAAGACCTTACCCCGTTTGTAGGGCGTCCCGGTAGCCGAGTTGGTAACGTGCTTGAATTACCAATGCGGTGGTCGTGGGTTCGATTTCCGGCAGAAGCCTTCGTCTTATCGCTACTCTGGTATCACAATAGGCTTAAAATTGTCTAAGTGAGTCTGTAAAGCACTGCCACTCCTACCTAACTTAACCTACCCCGTTTGTGGATTTTATTCACCCTAGATGCAATATTTCTTGCGTGCTTACAAAACCATCAAAACTTAATTCCAAAAATTGCAAATTAGAGACAAAATCAGTCGAGAAAGGCGATTTTCGGTTCCAAAACTTAAATTGGCCATATCTCCTAAACTAAGCGTCCTACAGCAAAACTAAGGTTAATTCGTGATTACTTCCAAAAATTTCAAAATTGGGTGAAAATCGTAGGAAAATGGCGATTTTCAGTTCCAAAACTTAAATTGCCCATATCTCCTAAACTAAGCGTTCTAGAGCAAAACTAATGTTAATTCGTGATCACTTCCAAAAATTTCAAAACTGGGTGAAAATCGATGGAAAATGGCGATTTTCAGTTCCAAAACTTAAATTGGCCATATCTTCTTAACTAAGCGTCCTAAAGCAAAACTAAGCTTAATTCGTGATCACTTCCAAAATTGGATGAAAATTGAAGGAAAATGTCGATTTTCAGTTCCAAAACTTAAATTGGCCATATCTCCTAAACTAAGCTTCCTACAGCAAAACTAAGGTTAATTCGTGATCACTTCCAAAAATCTAATTCCAAAAATTGCAAATTAGAGGCAAAATCAGTCGAAAAAGGCGATTTTCGGTTCCAAAACTTAAATTAACCATATCTCCTCAACTAAGCGTCCTACAGCAAAACTAAGATTAATTCGTGATCACTTCCAAAAATTTCAATCGTGATCATCTCCAAAAATTTCAAAATTGGATGAAAATCGAAGAAAAATGGGGATTTTCAGTTCCAAAACTTAAATTGGCCATATCTTCTAAACTAAGCGTCCTACAGCAAAACTAAGGTTAATTCGTGATCACTTCCAAAAATTTCAAAATTGGGTGAAAATTGAAGAAAATGACGATTTTCAGCTCCAAATCTTAAATTGGCCATATATCCTAAACTAAACGTCCTACGGCAAAACTAAGGATAATTCATTATCACTTCAAAAATTCGAGAACTAGGTGAAAAACGAAGGAAAACGGCAATTTTCAGTACCAAAACTTAAATTGGCCATATCTCCTAAACTAAACGTCCTACAGCAAAACTAAGGTTAATTCGTGATCACTTCCAAAAATCGAAGAAAAATGGCAATTTCAATTCCAAAACTTAAATTGGCCAGCAAAACTAATTCGTGATCACTTCTAAAAATTCTAGAATTAGGTGATAATCGATGTATCGTTGAGCCCAAAAAAATTGAAGAAATTGGGGATTTAGCAGCACTTGATTTGGTTAAGAAGAAAGATAACCCTTCACGATCAATAGCATACACATGGTTATTAAAAATTCTTTCAGAAAGTCTCTCAATCACCAACTTTCAGATTGGTAGTTTGGATGAAACTGATGAGAACCGGAAACATGCTGGACTGTCCTTTAGCCAACAAGGCCAGACTAAAGAAGCGGCGAGGTTGGGGACATAGGAGATGACTGAGCAATTGTTGCTGAAGGCTTGTCTAAGGAACTCTCATCCACGATACTAAACCCTGGCGAATCGATTACGGGAAAGCCCCCTACCTCGATCAATAATGTGAGGAAGGCTCCAAGACAGAATACGATAATACCCGTATTAATGAGTCATTCGATTGGATCAAGGTCTGCGCTAGCGGTGAAAGGGGGATCCCAGAAGGTACTTCGACAGCAGCAGCAACTGAGAAAGCATCTGACTAGGATTTGGCCACACTTCAAGTGTCCAGTACGCTGAGAAAGTATGGTGTCACTGTTATCTCAACAGCGCCTTGATGCGTAAGGATCATGATAAGATCAAACGAGTGCAATGAGAATAAACTCCTAAAACCTAAGCATGATAAGCCACTTTGGAGGCTTTGAATATTTTTCTGGTGGCAGGAAGTGTTGAAATTGTGCTTATCCAGGGACCATGGCTGAATAACATGTTACCTAGGAATTCCTGAATTGAAACTTCTTAATGGCGGCCTTCAAATATTAAGCTGATGGTGTAAGCCTCTTTTCGAGATAAAAATAACCTCTCTAGAGTATCTTGTATGCGATGGGGAGTAGACTTATTCCTCTGTAGTTGGCACATTCCGTCTTGTCTCCTTTCTTGTGTACGGGACATAGTATGCTGAGTTTCCAATCATCGGGTATGCGTTCTTCTAGCCAGATTGCGCAGATAAGCTGATGCATACGTCTTATTAGCGTGTCACCTCCGGTCTTAAATAGTTCAGCGGGTTACACGTCGGCTCCTGCTGCCTTGTTGTTCTTTAGTCGGGTCACTGCTACTTGGACCTCATTCTCACTAGGAGTTAAACATTCTATACCATCATCAGAGATTGGTTCTGCGGTATCCGCATCCGCAGCGCAAGGGTGAAAAAACTCAAAAAGTGAAATTTTTTAAATTTTAATTTATTAAACGGCGTCAGGCTGGAAGCCATAGCAGCAACATTTTGAGTTTTCTTTCGACTTCCACAGTATACGTTAAATATGGTCTAAATCGTTTCATAACTTGATATAGCTCCTATACAAACCGTTCCCCCATTTGGTTTCTTCAACTCCTAAAGGGAGCAATTACTAACCGATTTGGCTGAAATTTTCAAAGTGTATTTTTTATGGCTTCAAAGAGCCATTACAATTAAGATCCAAATAGATCCACAACTTGATAGAGCACTAATAAATTTGAAAAATTCATTGGAAAAACTAATTCCATGCCATCCAGATGGGGGGCGTATAAAAATCGGCCTGGCCGAACTTAACATGTTTCTACTAGATTCCTTTTCTTTTTTGTGAATGCCCAATTGATTACTACATATGTCTTCCTTGGTGGCACAAAGTGGGCTTTGTCCAATACAAAACGCCTTTTATCCACAATGAATGATGGCAAACAGGGCCCACCATTGTCCTCACCAAAGGCATGTTTGTTCAATCAACTTGCAGAGTCAAATACAGTGTAAACTTTCACTTCAGTGACACTAATTGGAGTTTCTTTTTTTATACCCACCACCGAAGGATGGGGGTATATTCATTTTGTCATTCCGTTTGCAACACATCGAAATATCCATTTCCGACCCTATAAAGTATATATATTCTTGATCAGCATAAAAATCTAAGACGATCTAGGCATGTCCGTCCGTCTGTCCGTCTGTCTGTTGAAATCACGCTACAGTCTTTAAAAATTGAGATATTGAGCTGAAATTTTGCACAGATTCTTTTTTTGTCCATAAGCAGGTTAAGTTCGAAGATGGGCTATATCTTCATATAGCCCCCATATAGACCGATCCGCCGATTTAGGGTCTTAGGCCCATAAAAGCCACATTTATTATCCGAGTGAGTTTTGTTAGGCCCTTCGACATCCTTCGTCAATTTGGCTCAGATCGGTCCAGATTTGGATATAGCTGCCATATAGACCGACCCTCCGATTTAGGGTCTAAGGGCCATAAAAGCCACATCTTTTATCCGATTCCACTGAAATTCGGGATAGTGAGTTGTGTTAGGCCCTTCGACATCCTTTGTCAATTTGGCCCAGATCCGTTCAGATTTGGATATAGCTGCCATATAGACCGATCCTCCGATTTATGGTGTTAGGCCCATAAAAGCCACATTTATTACCCGATTTTGGTGAAATTTGGGACAGAGAGTTTTGTTAAGCCCTTCGACATCCTTCGTCAATTTGGCTCAGTTCGGTTCAGATTTGGATATAGCTGCCATATAGACCGACCCTCTGATTTAGGGTCTAAGGGCCATAAAAGCCACATCTTTTATCCGATTCCACTGAAATTCGGGACATTGAGTTGTGTTAGGCCCTTCGACATCCTTTGCCAATTTGGCCCAGATCGGTTCAGATTTGGATATAGCTGCCATATAGACCGATCCTCCGATTTATGGTGTTAGGCCCATAAAAGCCACATTTATTACCCGATTTTGCTGAAATTTGGGACAGTGAGTTGCGTTAGGCCCCTCGACATCTTTCTTCAATTTGGCCCAGATCGGTTCAGATTTGGATATAGCTGCTATATAGACCGATTTCTTGATTTAAGGTTTTGGGCCCATAAAATGTTCATTTATTGTCCGATGTCGCCGAAATTTGGGACAGTGAGTTAAGTTAAGCCCCTTGACATACATCTGCAATATCGCACAGATCGGTCCAAATTTAGATATAGCTGCATTAGACCGATATCTAGGTTTTAGGTTTTGGGGCCATAAAGACGCATTTATTGTCCGATGTCGCTGAAATTTGAGACAGTGAGTTTAGTTAGGCTCTTCGACGTCCTTCTTCAATTTTGCCCAAATCGATCCAGATTTGAATATAGCTGCCATGTAGACCGATCTCTCGATTTAAAGTCTTTGCCCCATAAAAAGCGCATTTATAATCCAATTTCACTGAAATTTTAGATAGTAACTTATGTTAGGCTTTTCAACATCCGTGTCGTATATGGTTCAGATCGGTTAATTTTTAGATATAGCTACTGTACTTATTAGTATTTGGTCCAAATCGGAACATGTTTTGATATAACTGATATGGGTCATAAGGTATGAAATTTTCACCGAATTTTGATGAAAGGTGGTTTACATATATACCCGAGGTGGTGGGTATCCAAAGTTCGGCCCGGCCGAACTTAACGCCTTTTTACTTGTTCTCATTATTTTACATTCAAAACGTCGTTGTTCCCTGAATGCATTCTAGGATACGCAGTCGGTGTACGTGACTGGCCAACTAGGCCATTGGTATATAAATGGGAACCATTGTTCAAAAGCATTGTGACGACTAAGAAATGACTAAGGTATGTCAAAAAGGAAGAAAACTAATATGTGAAGGTTGCTGCATCATGTTCTCCTAATCTGGACCGATCTGGGCCAAATTATCATGTTCTCCTAATCTGGACCGATCTGGCCTAACACAACTCACTGTCCCAAATTTCTGCAAAATCGGACAATAAATGTGGCTTTTATGGGCTTAAAACCCTAAATCGGCGGATCGGTCTGTATGACAGCTATATCCAAATCTAGACCGATCTGAGCCAAATTGAGGAAGGATGTCGAAGGGCCTAACACAACTCACTCTCTCAAATTTCAGCAAAGTCGGATAATAAATTTGGCTTTAAGACCTTAAATCGTTGGATCGGTATACATGGCAGATAAATCAAGATATAGTCCGATACAGCCCATCTTCGAACTTAACCTGCTTATGAACAAAAAAATAGGTTCTGTGCAACGTTTCAGCTCAATATCTCTATTTTTAAAGACTGTTGCGTGATTTCAACAGACAGACGGACGGACATGGCTAGATCGTCTTAGATTTTTATGCTGATCAAAAATATATGGAATGACAAAATTAATATACCCCCATCCTTCGGTGGTGGATATAAAAATTGTTGAAATTTTGCACTTTGCTTGCAGAGTTGCATTTCAAACGCGTTTTTAATTCGCGCTCATAGTACGTAACTCCACCTTTAATGGAGACATGCAATATCACCCTCTTCTCTGGAAGCGAAATATGGGTCCAGACACTACGGACAGCATGCCGAGAGAAATCCCAGCTCTCTGTAGAGATGACATAACTCTTAGGGGAGACCACAGCCCTTGCATGAGCCGGAATGGTTCCGATAGACCTACAGGCCAAGGAGCGCACCAGACTCTACACCGGGAAGTGCAAAGCCTCGAGAGGACAAGGTGAGATTCAAATGGATCATACACAAGCCATACGAGAGGAAACTACATAGAAGGCAACAAAATTAGACGAATGAGAATCGGGCCAGCTGGACACGACGTCTAATACCCCATGTAGGGATCTGAAGGGATAGGAAGCACGGCAACGTCAACTATTACATCACATAGATGTTGACAGGCCACGCATACTTCCGGAAATACCTGCATTGAACGGCCAAATGCTCCACTAGCAAGTACAAACATTCTTCCTCTGCTAGGTTGAAAAACGTAGGGAATTGGAAGTAACGTTTGGGGACGTTTCGTTTGCAACAATGGTCCAGGGGATGCTGGAAAACAAGAAGAACTGAGAGGCGGTGATGAGATACGCCGAACAGGTACTACGCATGAAGAAGATAGACCTAGGAGCAGCGGCATAGAGTATGAATGCGGAGGTCCAGACGCAGACACAATGAAGATGATATGGATAATCATCAGATATGGGGTCCACCTTGAAGCAATGCGAAAGCTGTTCCGAGGTGGAACTTATCCCTGGGGTGACACAGGGTGGGTTTTTAGCCGGTACCGTTGATGACGAAGTTCGGCATAAGGAGAGACTCGTCACATGCATTTTCCCATACTAACGCGCAAAAAACAAAAAAAAATCGTTAGTATTTTTGTTAAAAAAATCTTCATATCTTAGTTTCTACTGATGATAAACGTTTCCCAAAGATATCAATTCCCTCCTTTAAATTACATTTATTACAAATATTTCCATCCCATCCCCTAGACAAACAACCAATAATAAAAAATAAATGTAACCAATCAATAACAATTCTTAACATTAATTTCGAATTGCCTGTTTTTGGCGTCTATTCAATTTGAAAACATACATTGAAAAATTCATATCAAATAGGAATTGTGCGTGAGAGGTGTGAAAATGGCAATCAATTTGTCATAAACCAATTCGATTCACTTGAACAGTGCTGAGCTGATTGATTGCAAATTTATAGCCTTGGTGCTCACAAAAGTGGCTCAGAGCCTATTTAATTGGTCGTACATTATTTGAATGAAAAAAGCCCTGAAGAATAAATGTCTTAAAAAAGAAAAAGAGACGACATTAACAAAAACATTTTTTTGGCAGCATAGAAAAAAATTAGAGCGTGTAAAATTTAGCATAGGTAACTGGGGGCGGATGTAAAAGGCTTCCCTTTTGCTCTTAATTTCAATTTTTAAAATCTTTTAATGCATTTTCGAAATATCATCTTGGAATGGGTTGCCCTTGGGGAGTTCCCAAATTGGCTGACATAACAAAAACTTTTAAAGTGCCTGGGGATACTCCGTATCATATCTATACCCTACACAACCAATGTGATACAGGGTATTACAATGATGTGCATTTGTTTGGCACGCTAAGAAGAATAATCTTTGGAAAACCGTTGACGACTTTTTGTGATTCTAAGATTTAAAGAAAATTAGTGGGAAATTATCGGTTATGCTGTTTGTAGGATTGTGGTAGGAAACTATTAAGCTCTCATAAATTTTTGCTGAATTGCCAATTATTGGATTGCCCAAAAAGTAATTGCGGGTTTTTTAAAAGAAAGTAAATGCATTTTTAATAAAACTTAGAATGAACTTTAATCAAATATACATTTTTTAAATTTTTTTTCTAAAGCAAGCTAAAAGTAACAGCTGATAACTGACAGAAGAAAGAATGCAATTACAGAGTCACAAGCTGTGAAAAAATTTGTCAACGCCGACTATATGAAAAATCCGCAATTACTTTTTGGGCAACCCAATAGGTATTATTAATTATAGTCACTCCATTTACATTCAAATCACAGAGGAAAAGGAAAATGCATTTTTTTATTGATGTGTGTTTTTCCGTTGGCGAAGATTTTGCTGGCTTTATGAAATAAGGCCCCATGAAAAAACCCCCAATAGTGAAAATTTTTATACCCACCGTAGGATAGGGGGTATATTCATTTAGTCATTCCGTTTACAACACATTGAAATATCAATTTCCGACACTACATAGTATATATACTTCGAATCGTCGTAAAATTCTAAAGTGATTTAACGATGTCCGTGTGTCTGTCCGTCCGTCTTTTGAAATCACTCTAGAGCCTTCAAAACTTGAGATATGGAGCTGAAATTTGGCACAGATACGCCTTTTTAATGCACGCTGGTTAAGTTCTTGAACGGGCCAAATCGGACCATATTTGGATATAGCTGCTATATAGACCGATTTTCCGATAAAGGGTCTAATGCCCATAAAAATTTAATGATTCATCCGATTTTGCTGAAATTTGAAAAAGTGAGTTATTTTTAGCCTCCTGATATCCGACCTAAATATGGTTCAGATCGGACTTTATTTAGATATAGCTGCCATATAGACCGATCTGCCGATAAGGGGTCTAAAGCCAATAATAGCTTTATTTATTACCCGATTTCACTGAAATTTGAAACAGTGGGTTACTTTAAGCCTCCCAACATCTGACCTAAAAATGGTTCAGATCGGACTAAATTTAGATATAGCTGTCATATAGACCGATCTGCCGATAAAGGGTCTGAAGACCATAAAAGCTTTATTTTTTAACCGATTTCGCTATAATTTGAAAAAGTGAGTTATTTTTAGCCTCCTGATAACCGACCTAAATATGGTTCAGATCGGACTATTTTTAGATATAGCTGCCATATAAACCGATCTGATAAGGGGACTGAAACCTATAAAAACTTTATTTACTACCGATTTCGCTGAAACTTGAAACAGTGGGTAGGTGCCAAAAATACCAATATTTTGTTCTACTAAATTGAATAGAGACATACAATATATATAAGACCACTCAATGTCCGTGCCGAGTTTGGGTGCTTAAGTAATCAAATTTTCACCGGATTGGGACGAAATAGGGTTTACCACCGAGGTGGTGGGTATCAAAGTTCGGCCCGGACGAACTTAATGCCTTTTTACTTGTTTTCTGTATTCAAAATGAACAACATTTTTTTCAGTGCACTTCAAGCTTTCTCATATTTTGGATTCCCGGCACGGGATAGCTGTGAGCACCAAACAGGCAAGAACATTGAGGTCCGATCTGTATGGTGTTCACTGCTGTGACGAAGAGCTTAGATGCAAGCTACCGGGAACGTAGACAGGTAGCGGGTAGTGGAATGCTCCATAAGGAGTAGCTGCAACGGCAGTAACAGACAATCAGCGGTATCGAGCGGAGAGTGATCGGGCGATACCGGCTGTTGCACAAATACTGAGTGCCTATGATGCTCGATATGACAAGGCGACTTATTGGCGCCTTTAAATAACCAATGGCCAACCTTGCTGACCAACACGAGCTTACTGACCTACAGAAGCATGACGACGATTGCCACCTCCATATGAAAATGTGGCTACGACAACAACAACAGTTTGTTGAGTAAATTCCCTAAATCTGCTTCAATCTTTAAAAAAATTAAATAAGACCCCCTATATCAAAACGTGAACCGATAAAGCTCATTTGCAATCCCAACCGACCTACACTAATAAGAAGCATTTGTGCAAAATTCAAGCGGCTAGCTTTACTCCTTCAAAAGTTAGCGTGCTTCCGACAGACAGACGGACAGACTAACAGACCGACGGACATGGCTAGTTCGACTTAAAATGTCATGACGATCAAGAAACTTTACTTTATGGGGTCTTGGACGAATATTTCGAGGAGTTACTAACAGAATGACGAAATTAGTATTCCCCCATCCTATGGTGGAGGGTATAAAAACAAAAATTTGATTTATTAAACGAGTTGTTTGACATAACCAAGGTCAAAGGCGAATGGATGTGCAATGAAGAAGAACCAGCTTTTCGCTGAGGGCATTGAAATTCCAACCCAATGTCAGTCAGGAATCAAAAAGGCTATATAAAAGGAAGCTTCTCGGATAAAGGAGTACTTGGTAAGCACGCTACATCTGTGAAGTGAAGCATGCACTCTGGCGGCAACACCTTGTTAGATGAGATCAATCTGTGGGGATCAATGCAAATCAAATCAAATATTCGAAGAAGAGAAAGAGAACGCGTTCTTCGCGTTGTCATGGACCATTAGCTCTATGGATCGACTATTGTAGATCACCAAACATCGAGTAGGTTTTTGTGCAAGAATTGATGATCAGTTATGATGAATTGAAAGCAGCCTTGAGAAATGGTAAAATTCAGATTAAGGAAATAGGCGGGAGGACAGATGACATCAAGCTTCTCTGCCTTTCCACTCGTATCACTTCACTGAGAGGAGTGAATTTCCTTTTGTAAAGTTTCACCAGATCCCAAACATTTGCAATGCACTCTGAAACTCTCGTGTCATTCTAGCTCTTTTTGCGTTTATTTTGATGCCTGAAACCCCGAACAGATTGGGTAAGATCTGTTCATTAATTTCTTACTCATGGGCTGATCATTGGTTCAGTAGTCAATTGTTTCGCGCTGAGGATTTTCAAAAACTATCTGTAGCTCTGAATGACCAACCAAAAGCTCTCAAATACTTGAAGACTCACTGAAAAAAGATGAATCTCAAATCAACATTGCCGGAGCAAACAGTGATGTGAGTGTGCAATCGAAGTTATGCAAGATTTATATGTCACAATAAGGACAAAACCTCCCACTAAGATTTATCCTCTCCAATGACAACGTAGGTATTCAACTTCCTTGAGTGCTTGATGGTGTTACATACATATATGCGGATCTAAAGGTTGTGTTCAATTATATAACTGCTTACAGTAATTTCAAAAAATTACCCAAAATGCTCAAAAAACAATACAGGGATGTGAGGATGTAAAAAGGTCATCACCCTAATGTCCATCCCTTATAAAACTATTGGAGATCCTTTTCTCGGTAACAGTGCAATGAAAAGAGCTCATAAAGTTGTTGGCAGGAGAACTATGGGGCTTTGCTCATTGAACCTACAACCATAATCCTTACTTAATAGTTCAACCCCCCAGTTTGGCTGTTGCAATTTGTAATTATTAGAAAGATTCAAAAAGCCTTGATTATCTATGGAAAAACTTTGAAATATATGTTGAAATATTAAAACAAAGCTTTGCTGCATATCATAGCAATAATTTTTAGTTCGATTAACTTTAATTTAAAACTTCAAATAAAGTTCCTAATCCACTATTATTTTGAGTTAATAGCAAAGAACTCCTCCTCATAATAACATTTAAAGCAATAAGTGTCAGTATCAGCTGTTATTATTTTTTAGGGATTTGTTGTAGAATAAAATGTGCTATGGCCAATTCCTTTGTTCACATAAAACTTTGCAGACTCTTTTAATGGAATCAACAAGGTTCGAATCAGAGGAATGTACTCGCACTAAAGATGTGAGGATAACAAATGTAATTGAAATTATGCGTGGCGGATGTTATCCCTGGCAGCATCGCCCATTCATCAATCACTGAATTGAAGTCAATGCCTCTTATCGTTCCTCGTAACAGCACAGCCCCAAAAAAAAGAAACTTAAGCTCATTGCAACAATGGAATGGCATCGTTACAAATCGAAAGTCTCACGCACTTAGTTTTACATCAATTAGGATGAAGAATTTAAACGAAGGTCATGCACCGCTCCTTTATCGTTATGAGGAAAATTAATTACTTACCGTAGCAAGCACACAATACCAAGAATGCCATGATATACTCCATGAGAAATGAAACCAAGCTGAGGTAATTGTTCAATTGTTGTATTAAGTCAATTGTTTAAGGCAATTAAGAATCGTTGCCTCTTTAATGTCTTGCAATCGAAGTAATACAAGCATAAATATGTTCACTTCAAGCATGTCACAAACATACGAGTATATCGTTGAAATTTAAATAATTAACAACTAAAAATTTAAATTAACATATTATGACCTCAAAACACCCTTCTATACCATTTAACATATTTGCATAGTTTAAAAAGTTTTAACACATTTGTATCCCAAATCCAACGGCTTAGAAATAGGGGGGGGACTCATTCAAAACTATTTTGATTGACCACTACCAGTACATCTGAACAAAATACAAGTAAAAAGGCGTTAAGTTCGGCCGGGCCGAACTTTGGATACCCACCACCTCGGGTGTATAAGTGAACCACCTTTCCTCAAAATCCGGTGAAAAATGCATACCTTATGCCCCATAGCAGCTATATCGAAATATGATCCGATTTGGACCAAATACTAATTAGTACAAGTCAATGTTCGATTGTATATAACAAAATATTGATCTCTTTAGTAGCCATATCTAAAAATAAACCGATCTGAACCATATACGACACGGATGTCGAAAAGCCTAACATAAGTCATTCTGTTAAATTTCGGCGAAATCGGACAATAAATGCGCTTTTTATGGGGCCAAGATTTTAAATCGAGATATCGGTGTATATGGCAGCTTTATCCAAATCTGGACCGATTTGGGCCCAGTTGCAGAAAAATGTGGAAGATCCTAACACAACTCACTGTCCCAAATTTTGGCAAAATCGGGCAATAAATGCGCCTTTAAAGGGTCCAAAACATTAAATCGAGAGATCGGTCTATATGGCAGCTATTTATATCCAAATCTGAACCGATCTGGGCCAAATTGAGGAAAGATGTCGAAGGGCCTACCACAACTCTCTGTCCCAAATTTCGGCAAAATCGGACAATAAATGCGCATTTTATGGTCCCAAACCTTAAATCGAGAGATCGATCTTTATGGCAGCTATATCCAAATCTGTACCGATTTGAGCCAAATTGAGGAAGGATGTCGAAGGGCCTAACACAACTAACTGTCCCAAATTTCGGCGACATCGGACAATAAATGCGCCTTGAATGGGCCAAATGACCCTAAATAGGCGGATCGCTTTATATGGCAGCTATATTCAACTCTGAACCGATCTGAACAAAATTAAATGAGGAAGTCGAAGGGTCTAACACAACTCGCTGTCCTAAATTTCAGCAAAATCTGATAATAAATGTGGCTTTTATGGGCCTAAGACCATAAATCGGACCGGTCTTTATGACAGCTATATCCAAATCTGAACCGATCTGCGAAAAATTGAAGAAGGATGTCTGAGGGCCCAGCACAACTCGCTGTCCCAAATTTCAGCAAAATTGGATAATAAATGTGGCTTTTATGTGCCTAAGACCCTTAATCAACGGATCGGTCTATATGGCAGCTATATCCAAATCTGGACCGATCTGAGCAAAATTGAAGAAGAATGTCGAAGGACCCAGCACAACTAGTTGTCCCAAATTTCAGCAAAATCGGATAATAAATTTGGCTTTTATGGGCATAAGACACTAAATCGGCGGATCGGTCTATATGGAGGCTATATCAACATATAGTCCGATATAGCCCATCTTCGATCTTAACCTGATTATAGACAAAAGAAGAATCTGTGCAAAGTGTCAGCTTCTTCTTCTTCAATTTGGCCCAAATCGGTCCAGATTTGCATATAGCAGCCATATAGACCGATCTCTCGATTTAAGGGGTCTTATTGTCGCATTTATTGTCCGATGTCGCCGAAATTTGGGACAGTGAGTTGTGTTAGGCTCTTTGACATTTTTCTGCAACATGCCTCAAATCGGTCCAGATTTGGATATTGCTGTCATTTAGACCAATATCTCGATTTAAAGTCTTGGCCTCATAAAAGACGCATTTATAATCCGATTTCACTGAATTTTGACACAGTTACTTATGGCTTTTGGACATCCGTATCGTATATGATTCAGATCGATTTATTTTTAGACATGGCCACTAAAAAGACCAATAGTTTGTTATTCACAATTGAACAATGTCTTGTACTTATTAGTACTTGGTCCAAATCGGAACATCGGATTTTGACGAAAGGTGGTTTACGTATATAGCCGAGGTATCCAAAGTTCGGCCCGGCCAAACTTAACGCCTTTTTACTTGTTCTTGTTAATAAAAGCACCCTTCCCCAAGTGAAAGGGTGAAAAGTACCCTTAATCACGGAAAAGGGTATTAAAAACACCCTTCCCAAAGGGAAAGGGTAATAAAAGTAAACTTCCCCGGGGAAAATGTAATAAAAGTACCATTCCCCAGGGAAAGTGTAATAAAAGTACTCTTCCCCAAGGGAAAGGGTAGCAAAAGTACCCTTCCCCAAGGGAAGGGGGAACTAAAGTACCCTTCCCCAAGGGAAGGGGGAACAAAAGTACCCTTCTTCAAGGGAAGGGGGAACAAAAGTACCCTTCCCCAAGGGAAGGGGGAACAAAAGTACCCTTCCCCAAGGGTAGGCCTGAGGTTTATGTACAACCGCATTCTCGTCTTTACCTAACTTTACCTAAAATGGAGCTGCCAGAGACATTTATTTTATTTCTTGTATCCTTGGGAATGAAAATGGGTCACATAAGTCCACCTCCGACCTTTCTGTATAGGTTATATACCTTTATTTTACTCAGTTTTCAATGTTTTAGACACTTTTCCCAAAAAATTTAAGTACAAGAAATAAAGTACTAGAAATATTGATATATCCTCAATGTAAAGGAGGTATTTCGAATACTTTTACTTGATTTAGTCCACATTTTGGGTTTGGAGTATATAAAAATTTTTCTTGTAAAATTGTACACAAATCTAGATTCATGACTACGCCAATGCTTGCAAATCCATTTTCCCCCTCCCACCCGGAAGGTGCAAAACTGAGTTAGAGCAACAAAAAAAAAACAACAAAATGGCACCTCTATGCCAACTTTGACTGCAGCAAAAACGCAATTTATGACTTGTGTAGAACAAAGGTCTGGTGTAGAAGTAGGAATATCATAAAAACCTCAAACTTTTCTTTTGCAAAAACAAGGAGAGAAACAAACATAAAAAAATTTACAGAATCTTTTTACATTTCCCTGAATGCTGCAACCAAACACAAAAAAAGTCTATGCGATAAAGTGTCATACAAAAGCAAAATGGCAATAAATTAAAACAAAAATTCACATAAATGAACAAGGGCGCTATTTTTAATATCCCCATCCACTTATGTCTGAGTCAGTTGGGAAAGTGGGCGAGGGTCTTTTTGCTTAATTATCTAACATATACAGCGCATTTATGTCCGCAAACGAGTTTGAAAACAAAATTTGTGTTTGCTTCAAAGGAAGCAACTTTTAATAATGAAATCATGAAGCGCATATTTAGTTTGGTATCCTTTCAGCGAAGAGAATTGTAATAAACTGCTGAATAAATTTAAATAATTTTTTTTTTGTTTTTTTTTTTTTGGAGGGGGGATTCATAACTTGGAGATATAATCACAACATACAATAATTAATTTTAGCTTAGAGTTTAGCGGACACAAAGTATTGCCAATTTCATATGTAATACCTGTGTTATTGACAGCTCATTATAATGTTTGCAAGCCCAGCCACCTTAGGCCACCTTAGGCCACCATAGCGCAGAGTTTTACAAATCCGCCTATAGCGCTGGACGACTGGGCTCGAATCCTGGCGAGAACATCAGAACAAATTTTCATCGTTGGTTATCCCCTCTTCATGCTGGCGGCATTTTTGAGGAACTATGCCATTTGGAACAAGTAAAAGCGTGTCATGTTTGGCCAGGCCGAATCTTATATACCCTCCACCATAGAACGCATTTGTCGAGTTCTTTTCCCGATATCTCTTTTTAGAGCAAACAAATTATAAAAGAAAAGAATTGCTATGTTATTGGAACAATATCAAGTTCTGGTCCGAACCAGGTTGTTTGATAACCTATCTTGGATCAACCGTATGAACAAAAATTCTACCAATGGACTAAGTTGTCCAAGTGAGCCTGATTGTGATGCGTACCATTTTTCATTTCACTTTCTCCATTTTTTTTTTTTTAATTTCTATGCATTTTGACAAAACAAAATCTGATTTATTGTAAAACCACAATTCAAAGCCTCTTTAGTTATCAATGCAATGTCAAGCACTTCTACGAAAAACTTGTGACATAGCTTAATAAAAAACAAGTAAAAAGGCGTTAAGTTCGGCCGGGCCGAACTTTGGATACCCACCACCTCGGGTATATTTGTAAACCACCTTTCATCAAAATTCGGTGAAAATTTCATACCTTATACTTATATACCTCATACCGATCTGAACTATATACGACACGGATGTCGAAAAGCCGAACATAAGTCACTGCGTCAAATTTCAGTGAAATCGGATTATAAATGCGCCTTTTGTGGGGCCAAGAATTTAAATCGAGATATCGGTCTACATGGCAGCTATATCCAAATCTGGACCGATTTGGGCCAAGTTGCATAAACATGTCGAAGAGCCTAACACTAAGCACTGTCCCAAATTTCGGCGAAATCGGACAATAAATGCCTCTTTTATGGGCCCTAAACCTTAAATCCAGAGATCGGTCTATATGGCAGCTATATTCAAATCTGGACCGATCTGGGCAAAATTGAAGAAGGACGTCGAAGAGCCTAACCAAACTCATTGTCTCAAATTTCAGCGACATCGGACAATAAATGCGTCTTTTATGGCCCCAAAACCTAAAACCTAGATATCGGTCTATATGGCAGCTATATCCAAATCTGGACCGATCTGTGCGATATTGCAGAAGTATGTCAAGGGGCTTAACTTAACTCACTGTTCCAAATTTCGGGGACATCGGGCAATAAATGAGCATTTTATGGGCCCAAAACCATATATCAAGAAATCGGTCTATATGGCAGCTATATCCAAATTTGAACCGATCTAGACCAAACTGAAAAAATATGTCAAAGGGCCTAACACATCTCACTGTCCCAAATTTCAGCAAAATCGGATAATGAATGTGGCTATTATGGGCCTTACACCATAAATCGGAGGATCGATCTATGTGGTAGCTATATCCAAATCTGGACCGATCTGAACCAAATTGAAGAAATATGTCAAAGGGCCTAACACAACTCACTGCCCTAAATTTCAACAAAATCGGATAATAAATGTGGCTTTTATGGGCCTAAGACCCTAAATCGGCGGATCGGTCTATATGGCAGCTATATCCAAATCTGTACCGACCTGGTCCAAATTAACGAAGGAAGTTAAAGGGCCTAACACAAATCCCTGTCCCAAATTTCAGCGAAATCGGATAATAAATGTGGCTTTTATGGGCCTTAGACCCTAAATCGGAGGATCGGTCTATATGGCAGCTATATCTAAATCTGGCCCGATCTGGGCCAAATTGACGAAGGACATCGAGGAGCCTATCATAACTCACTGTCCCAAATTTCAGATAAATCGGATAATAAATGTGGCTTTTATGGGCCTAAGACCCTAAATCGGCGGATCGGTCTATATGGCAGCTATATCCAAATCTGTACCGACCTGGTCCAAATTAACGAAGGAAGTTGAAGGGCCTAACACAACTCACTGCTTCAAATTTCAACAAAATCGGGTAATAAATGTGGCTTTTATGGGCCTAAGACCCTAAATCGGCGGATCGGTCTATATGGCAGCTATATCCAAATCTGTACCGACCTGGTCCAAATTAACGAAGGAAGTTGAAGGGCCTAACACAAATCCCTGTCCCAAATTTCAGCGAAATCGGATAATAAATGTGGCTTTTATGGGCCTTAGACCCTAAATCGGAGGATCGGTCTATATGGCAGCTATATCTAAATCTGGCCCGATCTGGGCCAAATTGACGAAGGACATCGAGGAGCCTATCATAACTCACTGTCCCAAATTTCAGATAAATCGGATAATAAATGTGGCTTTTATGGGCCTAAGACCCTAAATCGGCGGATCGGTCTATATGGCAGCTATATCCAAATCTGTACCGACCTGGTCCAAATTAACGAAGGAAGTTGAAGGGCCTAACACAACTCACTGCTTCAAATTTCAACAAAATCGGGTAATAAATGTGGCTTTTATGGGCCTAAGACCCTAAATCGGCGGATCGGTCTATATGGCAGCTATATCCAAATCTGTACCGACCTGGTCCAAATTAACGAAGGAAGTTGAAGGGCCTAACACAACTCACTGCTTCAAATTTCAACAAAATCGGGTAATAAATGTGGCTTTTATGGGCCTAAGACCCTAAATCGGCGGATCGGTCTATATGGCAGCTATATCCAAATCTGTACCGACCTGGTCCAAATTAACGAAGGAAGTTGAAGGGCCTAACACAAATCCCTGTCCCAAATTTCAGCGAAATCGGATAATAAATGTGGCTTTTATGGGCCTTAGACCCTAAATCGGAGGATCGGTCTATATGGCAGCTATATCCAAATCTGAACCGATCTGGACCAAATTAAAGAAGCATGTCAAAGGGCCTAAGACAATTCACTGTCCCAAATTTCAGCGAAATCGGACCATAAATATGGCTTTTATGGGCCTAAGACCCTAAATCGGAGGATCGGTCTATATGGCAGCTATATCGAAATCTGGACCGATCTGAGCCAAATTGACAAAGGATGTCGAAGGGCCTAACACAAATCCCTGTCCCAAATTTCAGCGAAATCGGATAATAAATGTGGCTTTTATGGGCCTTAGACCCTAAATCGGAGGATCGGTCTATATGGCAGCTATATCCAAATCTGAACCGATCTGGACCAAATTAAAGAAGCATGTCAAAGGGCCTAAGACAATTCACTGTCCCAAATTTCAGCGAAATCGGACCATAAATATGGCTTTTATGGGCCTAAGACCCTAAATCGGAGGATCGGTCTATATGGCAGCTATATCGAAATCTGGACCGATCTGAGCCAAATTGACAAAGGATGTCGAAGGGCCTAACACAACTCACTGTCCTAAATTTCAACAAAATCGGATAATAAATGTAGCTTTTATGAGCCTAAGACCCTAAATCGGCGGATCGGTGTATATGGGGGCTATATCAAGATATAGTCCGATATAGCCCATCTTCGAACTTAACCTGCTTATGGTCAAAGAAAGAATCTGTGCAAAATTTCAGCTCAATATCTCTATTTTTAAAGACTGTAGCGTGATTTCAACAGACAGACGGACAGACGGACAGACGGACGGACATGGCTAGATCGTCTTAGATTTTTACGCTGATCAAGAATATATATACTTTATAGGGTCGGAAATGGATATTTCGATGTGTTGCAAACGGAATGACAAAATGAATATACCCCCATCCTTCGGTGGTGGGTATAATGATTTAATAACTACGCCAGCTCCCTATTCATTTGGCCATCGAATATAGAAAAAGTATTGCAAGCTTTGTGCCAAATGTCCTGATAAGGGACAATAAAAACACAAGCTTAGTTTTTAAGCCAATGTTATGCCAGTCGTAAATATTCATTGCATGGTGGCTCGCCAAACAATCCTGAAATATTTTTTGTAAAATTTTTTTCTAACATTTTTACAAAGAAAGGATATGAACCAAAGAAAAGCATCTTTGGCAATTCAAAAGTAACAGAAAATTAAAACCTTTAACAAAGCATAGCTTTAAAATTCGTATGTATATATGAACACTAGGGTGATGACTTTTTGACAACCTCATATCCCTGTATTGTATTTGGATGAGTTTTAAGAAAAAAAAACCCACGCACAAAATGATTTAAAATTTCTTTTTTTCGGCATTTTGGGCAATTTTTTGAAGTCACAGTAAGCAGTTATAAAGTTGAACACAAGCTTTAGAGCGACATATATGAATGTAACATCATCAAACACTCAAGGACGTTGTTATTGGAGAGGATAACTCTTAATAAGAGGTTGTCCTAATTGTCCTTATAAGTCCTTATAAGTCTTGCATAACTTAGATAGCACGCTCACATCACTGGTTGCTCCGGGCAATATTGATTAGAGATTCATCTTTTCCAGTTAGTCTTCAAGCATTTGAAAGCTTTTGGGTAGTCATTCAAAGCTACAGAGAGTTCTTTAAAATCTTCAGCGCCAAGCAATTGACTAATGATCCGCTCATTATAGAGAAGTTAATGAACACGTTTTACGCAACCTGATCCGGGTTTCAGGCATCAGCTGGAATGGCAAGGGAGTCCCAGCATGCATTGCAGATGTTTGGGATCTGGTTAAACTTGACAAAAGTGAATTCACTCCTCTCAATGGAGCGACAGGAGACACGAGTGAAATGGAAAAAAACTTCATGTTGTCTCTCCCGCCGCCTGTATCCTTAATCTGAGTTTTACCATTTCTGAAGTCTGAAGTCTGCTTTCAACTCATCATAATTACTCATCAATACCTGGACAAAAAAGTACTCGTTTGGTGATCTAATCAATCCATAGAGCTCATCTTTCATGACAAAGCCATCCAGCACATGGTGATTTCCTCGGATTCATTCCTGAACACCACTGCCTATCATTCAACGCTTTCAAAGTGTTTGCCGTCAAAGTGCATGCCCCATTTCTCCAGATAAAGCGAGCTTACCAAGTACTACTTCACCCCAACAGCTTCCTTGTATACAGGCTTGTGGATTCCTGACTGACAGGGGGTTGGAATTTAAATGCCCACAGTGAAAAGCTGGTGGCAGACCGTTGCTACTCCGTGGGACGACAGGTTTGCGCTTGTAGCAAGGCGTTTTGCAATGCCTCTTGGGTTATGCTCCATTTTACGCCTTGATGTTGCATTGTAATCCCCCAAGGACTATCTGTACTGATGTCGAATGAGTCCGTGCTACTTTCGGAACAATCAAGTATAGCTGAGTTGGTAAACGTGGAAACAGTCGCTTCCATTGCCCCCTCTTTCGCTTGCATAGGTGAATGTTATTGGCAGCAGCAGGTTTACCCTTGGAATAGCCAACGTGGCCTTTGCTCTCAACTTGTAGTTTGTAGAAGTTCTCATATTCTTTGGACATTCAATCGCTTTTTACCTTGGATGTGTCAAACAATTCCTTCAATAAATCAAAGTTTTTTCTGTAGCGCTTGTCTTTCGGAAGATTTTGTTAGTTTTTGCACAAACTGCTTGATCAGATATATGCGGAAAGTTCATGCGTGTGCAATCCCACAAAACCCATGCGGTTGGGATGCTGAGCCAGTAACCCGCCCCTATGAGAACTACTATGAGAAACAAAGGAATAGTAAAAACCGACCGCCCCCCAATGTTGAAGACCCACTTAAACGAAAAAAAGGACCATGATTTACAGATCTGCACCTGGAATGTCCGCTGGCGGATGTATTAGAGAAGTA
The DNA here is from genome assembly GCF_963082655.1 of Stomoxys calcitrans. NCBI lineage: Eukaryota > Metazoa > Arthropoda > Insecta > Diptera > Muscidae > Stomoxys > Stomoxys calcitrans. The sequence goes on from NC_081553.1 coordinate 10,791,701, forward strand.
CAAGGCAGATATTACCGCCTTACAGGAACTGCGATGGACTGGGAATGGCCTCACTACATCACCAAACGGTGACGAACTATACTTTAGCTGCCATAACATGAATTGGCTGTGGATTTGTGGTTAATCGGAGAATGAAACACCTTGTCTCTAGCTTTACCCCGGTGGATGAGAGGCTAGCCACAATCCGCATAAAAACCAAGTTCTTCAACATCAGCCTTATTTGTGCCCATGCCCCGACGGAAGCCAAAGACGAACAGACCAAGGATATTTTCTACGAGCACCTAGAGAGAGAATATGTCCGCTGCCCCGCCCATGATATTAAAATCGTTCTGGGAGATTTAAATGTGAAGATAGGGAAGGAAGACATTTTTGGTCCAACAGTCGGAAAGTTTAGCCTCCACGAGATAACGTCCAGTAATGGGTTGAGGCTGGTAGTAGCAGTGAGGTTCAAGTAGCAGTGAACCGACTAAAGAACAACAAGGCAGCAGGAGCCGAAGGGTTACCCGCTGATCTATTTAAGACCGGAGGCAACACACCGATAAGGCGTATGCATCAGCTTATCTGCGCAATCTGGCTAGAAGAACACATACCCGATGATTGGAACCTCAGCATACTATGTCCCGTGCACAAGAAAGGAGGCAAGACGGAAAGTGGCAATTACAAAAGAATAAGTCTCCTCCCCGTCGCATTCCAGATACTCTCGAGCGTACTGTGTGAAAGATTAAAACCTAAAGTCAATTAGATAATTGGGCCCTATCAAAAAGGCTTTAGACGTGGTAAGTCCACCCTAGACCAGATATTCACACTGCGCCAAATACTGGAAAAGACCCGAGAAGGACAAATCAACACCTACCATCTCTTTGTTGACTACAAAGCCACCTTTGATACTCCTTTACATTCAAAGGTATTTCAAGCCATGTCTGAATTTGGTATCCCTGCAAAATTAATAAGACTCTGCAGGATGACACTTGCCGATACACGTTCCTCAGTAAGAATAAGAAAGAATCTCTCCGAACCATTTAATACCAAACGAGGTTTCAGACACGGAGACAGCCTATCGTGTGATCTCTTTAATATCCTGCTGGAGACGATTATACGAGATGCAGATGTGAATGGGAATGGCCACTAATCACAAGAGAACACATGCTACTCGTTTATGCCGACGACATCGATATCATAGGTCGGTCACCGGAAGTAGTAACTCCAGCCTTTGAAAGAAAGAGTCAGTAAAAAAAAAAGAAAGAGAGTCAGTAAAAATGCGTCTGCCAGTAAATGGAGGTAAGACGAAATGGATAGTTTCAACTCCAAAAAAGCCTTGCACAACCGAGCAGATAAAGAAAATGGAGAAAGTTGAGAACCACAACTTTGAGACAGTCAGTAACTTTTTCTACCTTGGCACCGCCGTAACCGAAACGAATGAAACCGGTTTTGAGATAAAGCGACGAATAATTCTGGCAAACAGATGCTACTTTGGATCAAGTAAGCAGTTTAGAAACAAGGCCACCTCTCGACAGACGTAGATTACACTATACAAGACGCTGATACCACCCGTGTTGTTAGATGGTTTTGAAGCATGGGTACTTGTGAAAGCAGATCGGGCAGTGCTTGGAGTATTTGAGAGAAAGATACTTCGTAAAATATCTGGACCAGTTAGCGTTAATGGAGAATATAGGCGACGTATGAGTCACGAGCTGTATGAGCTCTATGATGATGATAGCATAGTTACACGCATCAAAATACAACGGCTACGTTGGCTAGATCATATTGTCAGAATGGAAGAAGAAGCTCCAGCATAGAAGTCTTTTGAAGGCAAACACGGTGGTACACGCAAACCGGGAAGACCAAGAGCCCGATTGGCTGAAATTTTGCATGAGGTGTTTTATTATGACTTCCAACAACTATACTGAGTATGGTTGAAATCGATCCATAACCTGATATAGCTGCCGTATAAACCGATCTGGGGTCTTGACTTCTTGAGCCACTAGAGGGCGCAATTCTTATCCGATTTGAATGAATTTTTGTACAACGGCTAGTCCCATGACACATAACACATGAAACGATGCGACATAAAATTCTCTCCACTACATTGTTTTGTTTGTCAAATTCACAATAATACCAATTTGTTGATACAAATTTGTTTTGCAAATTCCTACACGACCTTGCTTGCTATGCATTACCCTTTAACATATGTAAAGTTCTTTTGCCTTTAATTGTTAATTTTTTTTTTTTTTTTTTTTTTTTTTTGAATGAAAAGTTGTGATCTAACGAAATATGTTGGCCTAAAGCAAATATTAAATAAATACAGTCCAAAAGCCATTTCAATTTATTTTGCTACTAAAAAGGTTTGTTTATATAGCACCAAATATTTTCAATGCTATGCCAATATTTGGTTAAAAGCAAGGATGACATCAAGGATTCTGTTGGCAAACTGAAGGACGCTTCACACCACTTAAGCCCAAAAAGCAGAGAAAAACACAGTTTCATGCTCGAACTCCTAAAATTTAAAATTTTATTGTCATCCAAACGGCAGAGTATCACAACGGAAGCCGGACACATGTTTCGACAGAAATATTATTTTGTAATACAGGCATTTCAAATGATCGAGGTCATCCAGTATAACCTGTAAATTTGGTTAGATTGAAATTAATATTAATCGCACCATATCACTATGGATAAAACCTCCATATCACTGTGGATAAAACACCAGTAATTGATATCTTGTGTATGTAAACCGGATTAATTTGAGTAATTTTTATACCCTCCACCATAGGATGGGAGTATACTAATCTCGTCTCGTTTGTAACACCTCGAAATATGAGTCTAAGACCCCATAAAGAAAATATATTATTGATCGTTATTACATTTTAAGTTGAACTAGCCATGTCCGACCGTCTGTCTGTCGAAATCACGCTAACTTTTGAAGGAGTAAAGCTAGCCGCTTGAAATTTTGCAGCAATACTTCTTATTAGTGTAGGTCGGTTGGGATTGTAAATGGGCCAAATCGGTCCATGTTTTGATATAGCTGCCATATAAACCGATCTTTGGTCTTGACTTCTTGAGCCTCTATTCTTGACTTCTTGAGCAATTCTCGTCCGATTTGACTGAAATTTTGCACTTAGTGTTTTGATATCACTTCCAACAACTGTGGTAAGTATGGTTCAAATCGGTCCATAACCTGATATAGCTGACATATTAACCGATTTTGTATCTTGACTTCTTGAGCTTTTCGAAGGCGCAATTCTTATCCGATTTGGTTGTAATTTTGCACGTGGTGGTTTGGTATCACTTCCAACATTTGTGCCAAGTATGGTCCAAATAGGCTCATAACCTGGTATAGGTGCCATATAAACCGAACTTGGATCTTAACTTATTGAGCCGCTAGAGGACGCAATTCTTATTCGATTTGGCACCCATTTTGTACAACAACTTTTCCCATGGCCTTCAACATACGTGTGCAATATGGTCAGAATCGATCTATAGCTTGATACAGCTTCCATATAAACCGATCTCCCGATTTCGCTTCTTGAGCCCCGAATCGGACTATAACTTGATTTAGCTGCTCCTCCGTCCTTATTCATTATACTTTGTGTGCCTTAAAACAGATGCTGCGCAAAGAACTCGACAGATGCCTCCATGGTGGAGGGTATATAAGATTCGGTCCGGCCGAACTTAGCACGCTCTTAATTGTTTGATTTAAAATTTTCCACAAATACTTCCTATTGTAGGTCGGTTGGAATTGAGCCATCTTAAGCCTCTAGAGGGCGCTGAATTTGTGCCAAATTTAAGCTCAATATCTCAATTTTTGAACACTGTAGAGTGATTACAACAGACGGACGGACAGACACATGGACATCGTTAAATCGCTGTGTGGTCCAAATCGGTTAATAACTTGATATAGCTTCCATATAAACCGATCCCCCTATTTGGTTTTAGCGGAATCTATGATGGTTGGTGGAGGCCACCGTAGCGTAGAGGTTAGCATATCCGCCTATGACGCTAAACGCCTGGGTTCGAATCCTGGCGAGACTATCAGAAAAAATTTTCAGCGGTGGTTCGCCCCTCCTAATGCTGGCAACATTTGTGAGGTACTATGCCATGTAAAACTTCTCTTCATAGAGGTGTCGCACTGCGGCACGCCGGCTATAAAAAGGAGCTCCCTTATCATTGAGCTTAAACTTGAATCGGACTGGACTCATTTATTTGTGAGAAGTTTGCCCCTGTTCCTTAGTGGAATGTTCATGGGCAAAATTTGCAATTTGCAATGATGGTTGGTAATGAATGTTTGGTGTGCCCAAAATTTGCCCGATTTTTTTTTATATCCTACACCATAGTATGAAGGTGTACTAACTTGTGTAACACTCCGAAATATTCGTCTAATTCCCCATAATGTATATTTTATCCACACAATTTATATCCAAGCATATAAAATGTCCTTGGTTATTTCTTATAATGACCTTCTATTGTCCTTTTTTAGTTTCTGCCTATAAATCAAAACCGTCCAAGGGATTTGGCATATGCCTTCCATTGCGGAGGGTATATAAGATTCGGCCTAGACGAACTTGACACGTTTTTACTTGTTTTATACCATATGTTATTGAAGAATTTGTTCCACCGGCATTTGCCTTTCCAAACTGCGTCTGCGTTCATTAAAAAAAAAATCAACCTAATTTTTAGCTACTTCAACATACTTCAAATTTTTAGTTACGACTTTACATCGAACACCCTCAAAATGTGAAACACGTATGTATTGTCTAGACTCAAATGTAAAGTCAACATTTCTTTCGATTTCTTTCGAGTGTAGTGTGCTTAAAAATTTAACACAACATATTCTATGTTGCCTATTGGGTGATAAATTCTTTTCACTTTGTTTTTTTGGCAGATCTCTCTTGGTTCTCTCCCCTAGCATCTAAACAGCACGCTGTTGGCCAAATATAATTCGAAATGGCCCTTAACAGTGTGATTGTTGTTAGACATTTTTATGTGGTTTAATCAGAGCAGAATGAATGAGAAAATGAAAGAAAGGACATGTGGTTAAATGGTGTTTGCCTATGGGCCAGATTTGCTAAGCCATGAATTTGTTACCACATTCTGTCGTATATTCCCCAAACAATTGGTGTCACAATAATGTCGATTTAAAGGGAAATCGAAAAAGGAAAATGTGATTACAATGTCGATGGGGGAAGTGATGGCAAAAGGTGATGTAGAAAAACGATTTTTTAACTCATGCGAGAGTTAAATTTGATTGTTTCTATGCCATTTTCTTAAACTTTGAACATTAGAAAATAAGGTGGGAAATTTGAAGAGTTTCCTCAAACTTATTTTTCGAAGAACACAGTACATTTCAATGGTGTGCCTGTTCCCTGTGCCTGAACTTAGATTCGGCTCGTTTAGGAAATGCATATGTGGAACACATACTTTCTTAGTTGACCGATACAGACCGATTGTTTCTCCAGCAGAGCTAAAAAAACACTTCTAAGCTTCTCGATTTTCTGCACGAGATATATTTCCCAATTAGGTCTTCGCATCAGAATATTTTATTCTTCGTGTTATTTTAAAATTGGTGGCATTCGTTTCGCTGTTTTCGATCTATGTTATACCCTCCACCATAGGAGGGGGTATACTAATTCCGTCATTCTGTTTATAACTACTCGAAATATTCGTCTGAGACCGCATAAAGTATACATATTCTTGATCGTCGTGACATTTAATGTCCATCTAGCCATGTCCGTCCGTCCGTCTGTCTGTCGAAAGCACGCTAACTTTCGAAGTAAATACTTCTTATTAGTGTAAGTGGGTTGGGATTGTAAATGGGCCATATCGGTCCATGTTTTGATATAGCTGCCATATAAACCGATCTTGGGTTTTGACTTCTTGAGCCTCTAGAGTGCGCAATTCTTATCCGATTGGAATGAAATTTTGCATGACGTGTTTTGTTATGATATTCAACTGCGCCAAGAATGGTTCAAATCGGTTCATAACCTGATATAGCTGCCATATAAACCAATCTTGGGTCTTGACTTCTCGAGCATCTAGAGGGCGCAATTATTATCCGATTTGAATGAATTTTTGCACGTAGTATTTTGTTGTGATATCCAATAACTGTGCCAAGTATGGTTTAAATCGGTTCATAACCTGATATAGCTGTCATAGAAACAGATCTGGGGACTTGACTTCTGGAGCTTCTAGAGGGCGCAATTCCTATCCGATTTGGCTGAAATTTTGCATGACGTTTTTTATTCTTACTTTCAACAACTGTGTCAAATAAGGTTCAAATCGGTTCATAACCTGATATAGCTGACATATAAACCGATCTGAGATCTTGACTTCTTGATCCTCTAGAGGATACGATTTGCCTGAAATTTTGTGCGACGGATTCTCTCATGACCATCAACATACGTGTTTATTATGGTCTGAATGGGTATATAGCCCGATACTGCTCCCATATAAATCAATCTCTCTATTTTACTTCTTGAGCCCCCAAAGGGTGCAATTCTTATTCAAATTGGCAGACATTTTACACAGGCCTCCAACATATAATTTAATTGTGGTCCGAACCGGACAATATCCTGATATCGCTCTAATAGCAGTGCAAATCTTTCCTTATATCCTGTTTTGCCTTAGAAGAGATGCCGTCAAAAGAACTCGACAAATGCGATCCATGGTGGAGGGTATATAAAATTCGGCCCGGCCGAACTTAGCACGCTTATACTTGTAATAATTATTATGTGTTTAGACCGCCCACCTACATCATTTCCAGCAGCACAATAACAACATCAGACGACGAGTTGTTTACCTGCAACTTCGCTTGGTATTTATTGGTTAGGAGGAATTTTTTCCCACTTTAATTAAAGTAAGTGTACCAGAAAGCGCCATCGCGTAAAGCTATGGAGCCATTCTAACTTTTGCGAAAATATCAGAATCCATATACTTTTGCTCGATATGACCATCTTTTGCCTTGACTATTGTTTCGAGTCTACCAAAAAACGAGTTTTCAAGCTGCACGGATGTTATTTGGTTATGGTATTTTGACAAATTTCCCTACAATGACTTTTTCAACGCATCAAACTGGCATATTTTTATACCTCCCACCATAGAATGGGGATGAACTAATTTCGTTATTCCGTTTTAACACATCGAAATATTGATATGAGGCCGAACATCCTCTTGACATTCTAAATCGATTTAGCTAAGTCCGTCTGTCGAAATCACGCTAGGTGCTTAAAATTTCCCTCAAAATAAAGGGTGATTTTTTAGCTATTATCTTTTTGGCAACATTGATGTTAACAGCTCTCGCACGTTTCGTGTTTTGTTCACAGTTCACTGTCAACCATCTTCAGTTTGGTCTCTAATTTAACCATGAATCATCTTACAAACGAACAACACTTGCAAATTATTGAATTTTATTATCAAAATGCGTGCTCTGTTGAGAAAGTTCCTCGCTAGCTTCTTCTTCTTCAGCGTCAATGCTCGTTTTTGGCTCAATGGGTACGTAAATAAGCAGAATTGTCGATTTTTTAGTGAAGATCAGCCAGAAGCATTGCCAGAGCTACCAATGCATCCAGAAAAAGTCACATTTTGGTGCGGTTTATGGGCTGGTGGCATTATTAGACCGTACTTCTTCAAAGATGATGCGAATCGTAACGTATCTGTGAATGGTGATCGCTACCGTGAGATGATATCCAACATTTTTGACAACATTTTGCCCAAAATGCTAGAGTTTGACTTGCATGTCATGTGGTTTAATGAGAGCCGAGTTCGGTAAACACTTTATTTTAGGTTCGGGACCGGCTAATTGGCAGCCTAGATGTGTCTATACAGACAATGGGCACATTGGACGACTATAACGAAGCATTTATTCATGAGATACCGGCCGAAATGTTGGAAAGAGTATGTGAAATTGGATTTGAGGCGCAGTCACGGTCAACATTTGCATGAAATAATCTTCAAAAATTAAATTATATGGACCGCATAATCGATTCAAATAAAGAATTCATGCATTTTTCTGAATTCTGTGTGTTTTTTTTAACTTTCCTATAGATCTTAAAAAATCCCCCTTTTATTCCTATTAGTGTAGGTCGGTTGGAATTAGGCCGTCTTTAGCCTCTAGAAGGCGCAGTTCTCAACAGATTTGGCTGACATTTTTTTTTAGATGTTCTGTTCTAAATTCTAACAAACGTGCGAAGTGTGGTCCAACCGGATAATAACTTGATATAGCTCCCGTATAGACCGATCGCCCGATTTGTAAAGGGTGATTTTTTTGAGGTTAGGATTTTCATGCATTAGTATTTGACAGATCACGTGGGATTTCAGACATGGTGCTAAAGAGAAAGATGCTCAGTATGCTTTGACATTTCATCATGAATAGACTTACTAACGAGCAACGCTTGCAAATCATTGAATTTTATTACCAAAATCAGTGTTCGGTTCGAAATGTGTTCATTCACCGTATCGTTGCGTCCAACAGCATCTTTGAAAAAATACGGTCCAATGATTCCACCAGCGTACAAACCACACCAAACAGTGCATTTTTCGGGATGCATGGGCAGTTCTTGAACGGCTTCTGGTTGCTCTTCACTCCAAATGCGGCAATTTTGCTTATTTACGTAGCCATTCAACCAGAAATGAGACTCATCGCTGAACGGTGAATGAACACATTTCGAACCGAACACTGATTTTGGTAATAAAATTCAATGATTTGCAAGCGTTGCTCGTTAGTAAGTCTATTCATGATGAAATGTCAAAGCATACTGAGCATCTTTCTCTTTGACACCATGTCTGAAATCCCACGTGATCTGTCAAATACTAATGCATGAAAATCCTAACCTCAAAAAAATCACACTTTATTATTACGCAGACAATGTTATATTACTTCTAAGTGGTAAGGATCCGAACCAACTATGCAGAGAGACAAAAGGGCTTTGCAGATGGCATACGGCTGGACTAATCGAAAAATACGAAGGTGGGCCAATTTAAATACCACGCTTTCTCAATAGAACGAGTGTGAACAGCTTTACGGACAATAAACTAGCCATTAGGGTTATAACAACCAGGACGGTAAAGTCACGAACAGTTTTGGAGTGTAAGAAGGAGATTAATGCCTTCTCTGAGGATGACTCAATCCGCATCGTTTGGTTGTGGGGCCATATTGGAGTAAGGGTTAACGCGAAACTTTTCAGGTCGACGCAGTCCGAGTTAAGCGCATGTAACACTGTGAAATAGCAAAACGGTCGGTAGGACGGCGAAAATCCTATGGCGAGATCCGGATCGTGAGAAGTCGAGACTTTTACTGAAAGGAAGTAAGAAGGAGATCTTTATAGCCCTCGTTATCGTAACAGAACACAAGAGACTACGATCCGATCTACTTATTCGCGGATGACAGCAACCTCTGTCATTCATTCGACCATAGGCCGAGTCTTCGAGAGATTGAAGACAGGAGGTGGATTATGGACATAGCGCTCTGCCAGAATTTGCTGGCCATATCTGAGCGGGGTCGAAAGAACAGAGTGGATTTTAATGAAGCAGTCATATGCTCTTGATGTTATGGGCATGAAGATTCAATGTGATCTCCCTTGGTCAAAACTTGTATTCGAAGTGTCGAAGAGAGAATTCAAGTGCTTGGGCTTTTTTAAGCAGTGTGAGAAATATTTCAATGCCTCTGATCTTCTTAATATCCACACAACGTACATCAGGCCGAAAGTGGAATATAAATCGCATGTACAGGCAGAAGCTCCAAAATCATCCCTGCCTTGCTTAACCGCGTCCAGAGGCAGGCGTTGGTTTTGATTGCAAATTGTTTCCCTTGAACATCGTCAAAATGTGGGTTCTGTGACGCTGTTCTATCGATTTTATCACTGTGCATGTTCTTAGAAAATCCATCTTCTGATTCCTGACTTGAGGTTGTTTGTCAGAAATACAAGATTTTATAGCAGCTCACACCGGTTTGTAATCAATTGGCCGGTTACCTATGCGCCACCGAGAGAATTATTTTTTCGCAAGGACTGTTCGTTTATGGAATCGGCAGATTCGGCAGAAGTCTTTCCCTACGACATCCAGAAAATCAAAACAAAAGTCAATAAACACTTCTCCCTCCGATCCTTAACTATTCTCTCCAACGCAATGCACTGCATATATAGGGGACATCCCCTGCGAGTTAGTTGATTAAAAAAAACAAGTAAAAGCGTGCTAAGTTCGGCCGGACCGAATCTTATATACCCTCCACCATGGATCGCATTTGTCGAGTTCTTTTCCCGGCATCTCTTCTTAGGCAAAAAAGGATATAAGAAAAGAGTTGCTCTGCTATTAAAACGATATCAAGATATGGTCCGGTTCGGACCACAATTAAATTATATGTTGGAGACCTGTGTAAAATTTCAGCCAATTCGTATGAGAATTGCGTCCATTGGGGCTCACGAAGTAAAATAGAGAGAACGATTTATATGGGATCTGTATCGGGCTATAGAACGATTCAGACCATTATAAACACGTTTGTTGATGGTCATGAGAGGATCAGTCGTACAAAATTTCAGGCATATCGGATAATAATTGCGACCTCTAGGGGTCAAGAAGTCAAGATCCCAGATCGGTTTATATGGCAGCTATATCAGGTTATGAACCGATTTGAACCTTATTTGACCCAGTTGTTGAAAGTAAAAATAAAATACGTCATGCAAAATTTCAGCCAAATCGGATAGGAATTGCGCCCTCTAGAAGCTCAAGAAATCAAATCCCCAGATCTGTTTATATGACAGCTATATCAGTTTATGAACCGATTTGAACCATACTTGGCACAGTTGTTGGATATCATAACGAAATACTTCGTGCAAAAATTCATTTAAATCGGATAAGAATTGTGCCCTCTAGAGGGTCAAGAAGTCAAGACCCAAGATCGGTTTATATGGTAGCTACATCAGGTTATGGACCGATTTAAACCATACTTGGCACAGTTGTTGGGTATCATAACAAAACACGTCGTGCGAAATTCCATTCCAATCGGATAAGAATTGCGCACTCTAGAGGCTCAAGAAGTCAAGACCCAAGATCGGTTTATATGGTAGCTATATCAGGTTATGGACCGATTTGAACCATACTTGGCACTGTTGTTGGATATAATAAGAAAATACGTCGTGCAAAATTTCATTCCAATCGGATAAGAATTGCGCACTCTAGAGGCTCAAGAAGTCAAGACCCAAGATCGGTTTATATGGCAGCTATATCAGGTTATGGACCGATTTGAACCATACTTGGCACTGTTGTTGAATATCATAACAAAACACGTTGTGCAAAATTTCATTCCAATCGGATAAGAATTGCGCACGCTAGAGGCTCAAGAAGTCAAGACCCAAGATCGGTTTATATGGCAGCTATATCAGGTTATGGACCGATTTGAACCATACTTAGCACAGTTGTTGGATATCATAGCAAAACACGTCATGCAAAATTTCATTCCAATCGGATAAGAATTGCGCACTCTAAAGGCTCAAGAAGTCAAGACCCAAGATCGGTTTATATGGCAGCTATATCAAAACATGGACCGATATGGCCCATTTACAATACCAACCGACCTACACTAATAAGAAGTATTTGTGCAAAATTTCAAGCGGCTAGCTTTACTCCTTCGGAAGTTAGCGTGCTTTCGACAGACAGACGGACGGACGGACGGACGGACGGACAGACGGACGGACATGGCTAGATCGACATAAAATGTCACGACGTTCAAGAATATATATACTTTATGGGGTCTCAGACGAATATTTCGAGTAGTTACAAACAGAATGACGAAATTAGTATACCCCCCATCTTATGGTGGAGGGTATAAAAATAGGTGACTATACTTCGATATAACTGTAATGGGTTCAAAAAAGGTGCATTTTTACCGGAGTTTGACAAAGTGTGGTTAACATAATTCCGAAATGCATTTTTAATTGCTTTCCGATGCCTTCTTTCTTTTGTTCGTTTGGTACTCTTGGCTCCAGTAGCATTTCAATACTCCTGGGTATGCTTTTGGAGTGGGCAATGGTTTGCCATTTTGCCTCTATATCATCGGGACAAGTAGTATTGAGTTCAAACAATTGGGTCAGTCAAGTGAAAAGGCACAGGCCTTGGCTGCAACATGTTAATGTTCCGAATCTATGTTCGCCCTCCGGATATATCGAACATATCACACGCTAAGTAAAGGACTTTCGTCAACCATTTATCAACAATCAAATGGACCATTTGAGTTGTCCTTATTTCATATCATGATTTTTATACCCTACACCACTACTGTGGTACAGGGTATTATAACTTAGTGAATTAGTTTGTAATACCCAAAAGGAAGAGAGATAGACCCATTGATAAGTATACCGATCGACTCAGGATCACTTTCTGATTCGGTTTAGCTATGTCTGTCTGTCTGTCTGTCCATGTTAATTTGTGTACAAAGTACAGATCGCAGTTTTCATCCGATCGCCTTCAAATTTGGTACAGGCATGTTTTTCGGCCTAGAGACGAAGCCTATTGAAATTGGAAAAAATTGGTTCAGATCTGGAGTAATAATGCATTAAAATGGTAATTTTTTAACCGATGCTCTTGAAATTTGGCAGGAAGGATTTTTCTACGACTATCGACATAACTGATGAATTTCATGGAAATCGGTTTAGATTTAGATATAGCTCTCATAAATATATATCTCCCGGTTTTCACTCCTTGAACCACTGCAAGCACATTTATTGACCAATCTTGCCAAAATATTGCACAACGCTTTCCTCGACGACTACCACAATATACATAGAGATTGGTCAAAATCGGTTCAGATTTAGATATAGCTCCCATATATATGTTCGTCCGATTTACAGTAATATTGCAATAAAATGGTCTTTTCTAACCGATTTTCTTGAAAATTGGCAGGAGGGATTTTCTCTTGACTTTCAATATTACTGGTGAAATTCATGGAAATCGGTTCAGACTTCGATATAGCTCTCATTTATATATATCGCCCAATTTTAACTTTTAGAGTCACAGCAAGCGCATTTATTGACCCATCTTGCAAAAATTTTGCACAACGCTTTCCTCGACGACTGCCACAGTATCTGAGGAGTTTGCTCGAAATCGTTTCAGATTTAGATATAGCTCTCATATATATGTTCGTCCGATTTTGAGAAATAGTGCAAAAAAGTGCTCATTTGTTAACCGTTCTATCGAAATTTTGCAGGAAGGATTTTCTTATGACTCTCAATATTACTGATGAATTTCATAGAAATCGGCTCAGATTTAGATATAGCTGTCATATATGTATTGGGTTGTCCAAAAAGTAATTGCGGATTTTTCATATAGTCGGCGTTGACAAATTTTTTCACAGCTTGTGAGTCTGTAATTGCATTCTTTCTTCTGTCAGTTATCAGCTTTTAGCTTGCTTTAGAAAAAAGTGTAAAAAAAGTATATTTGATTAAAAAATCCGCAATTACTTTTTAGGCAACCCAATATATTGCCAGATTTTCACCCCAAGAGCCACTGCAAGCGCATTGTTTTACCAATCTTGCCAAAATTTGGCACAACGCTTTCCCCGACGACTAAAGGGTGATTTTTTTGAGGTTAGGATTTTCATGCATTAGTATTTGACAGATCACGTGGGATTTCAGACATGGTGTCAAAGAGAAAGATGCTCAGTATGCTTTGACATTTCATCATGAATAGACTTACTAACGAGCAACGCTTGCAAATCATTGAATTTTATTACCAAAATCAGTGTTCGGTTCGAAATGTGTTCAAATTTTGACAAATTTTGTTCAGCGATGAGGCTCTGTCAAATACTAATGCATGAAAATCCTAACCTCAAAAAAATCACCCTTTACTACATTATCTGAGAAGTTTGCTCGAAATCGGTTCAGAATTAGATACAGCTCCCATATGTTCGTCAGATTTTGGGTAATTTGCCATAATGTTGCCATTTGTCAACTGTAGTTTTTACAGTTTGAGCATATTTGCTCGCCGAGGTCCATCAAAATTGATTCAGAATTGGATATAGGTCCCACATTGTACTTTTAGGATCGGTGTAGGGTATTATACAGTCGGCACCGCCCGACTTTTGCCCTTCCTTACTGGTGAAATTTGCTACTGCTTGCGCCATATTTTTGCCACGGCGAAGTCCACCCATCATAACATGAAGATTGGTAAATGTTTTGCCACAAATTCCAAGAACACAGTGATTGAGTCCTGAGTTCTATCTGAACGGAAAACTTGCTACGAATTTTAAAATGTGAATGCAATCATAGCCGATTGTCAATCTATCAGTATGTCTGTCCGTTGAAAGTACGCCAAATATCAAGCGCCTAGCTCGTTCAAAAGGAGTAAATCTAGGTGCTTGAAAGAGTCCTAGGTGGTTCGGGTTTGTATATAAGAAAAATGTGTTAAAGTTTTAATGAATCTGCCATATAAAACGATCTCCCTATATGAGTTCTTGAAGCTCTAGAGGGCGCAATTATATTCCGATTTGGCCCCATGTAGTGTTTCGTTACAATTTTCAATATCCATGCTAAGTACGATCCAAATCAGTCCATAACCTTATATTCTAAAACCAAATTTCCCATGAACATTCGATGAAGAAACAGGAGATACTTCTCTCATATCAATGAGTGCAGTCCGATAGATTTCTAAGCTCAGCGATTAGGGGCCTCCTTTTTACACCGAGTCTGAACGGCGTGCCGCATGCCATAACCTACAGATCTTCTCTAGCCTCTAGAAGACGTACCCAATTTTGCTGACATTTTGGGTTGGTATTTTGTTATGACTTAACGTACGTTCCATTGGCACAGTACCTAAAGACCTCTTTCTTTTTCTTCTAATGTATGAATATCACAGTCTCATTCAAAGCATTTCAAAGCTGCCCATGTTCACTGTAAATTCCTATCTCTTTAGCAATCAAGGAAACCAGAATGCTCACATATGGATGTAGGCTTTTGCTTTAAATATAAAATAACATCGTAAAAAACAAACACACACACACACACATCTATGCAATATAAAGCACATCGATGGCTGTGTATTATCTGGAACGAGTGCAAACACAGTGATAAGATTGCAAAAACGTAAAAAGAATTGTGTAGGCTTTTAATAAAAATTCACTAAGGGAAAATTAAGAGTACAAAACAACACTCAACCATAATATTATGGTATTTTCATATGATTTCCCCCTCCCCCCCCCCCGGCCCCCACCTTCAGCCTCACACATATGAATTTATGCATACATATGCTTGTGTATCTCAATAAAAATAAGACTTGTGTATGTCTGCAATGATATGACAATGCCTTCATTTACATACACTTTTTTCATGTTTACAGTTCAGTCTGTGAAAATCAGTTGACTGCAAATATTTAAGACCTTTACGGTATATCGTACACTCGTAGAGGACCCTTTCGTGCTCATCGAATTTATGCAAATATTTATAAGAATTATTTATCTCCAACCACAAATTTACGCAGCAGACGCGCAAAAATGTAGGCTCTAAGGAGCTAGGCCCACCCACACACATACAAACTCTCGCAAATAGACACCTTTGTGAAAAGCCTCATATGATGCAAGGTGTATTAGTTACCATACCAACCTTGATAATCTGTACCAGCCCAAACACATTCGTTGCTCATTTTTCTCTCCTTTTTTCTAGCTAGCAATCGCATATGCCATCAATAGAGTAAAGCGGTTTAGTATCAATGGCTTTGTTTCCATTTCTGTTCTGTTCTTTTCTTTGTGATGGAGGAGAACAGGAAAAATATTCTATGCCCATACCATAGTCTCAGTTGGTACATATGTTCGACATAGTGATTTATTTCGAAATTATTATACTTATAGGATTGCCAAAAATGGAAAGTATAGGAAGTTCTGGGCCACCACACACATACGCACACTGTATGAAGAAAAAAATGAGCTAATAAAAGTGATGTCTCGTTTCCGTTTCGCTCGATTGCTCATGACTAACAAATTTGAAATTAACACTGTCGAGGTAATGATGTTTGAACGTGAGAATTATGCATTTCTTTTCCAGGAAGAGATATGGGATTCGTATTCAACAGAGCGTATGAATGATAAGAGACTAAGCATTTGATATCAATCATTCGCTATCATGAGCATTCAATATGAATACAATTTGAGTCGGATTTCATTGATAAATATGATGATAAAGTGGAGGGAACTTTCTCAGACATTTGTAAAGCTGATATTGGACTTTAATCCATTTATGGACTCCACTTTGGCAGTGTTTGGCACAGCTTACAGAGGTATATTGACAAAAAAAAGGTTATAAAAGGATGCTTACTTTACTTTACTTGGCTATGACAGAATATTTGTTCCACTAGCCGAACGTAGAATAGCACCGTGTTTACCTTCAAAAGACTTCTTTGCTGGAGCTTCTTCATCCATTCTGACAACATGACCTAGCCAACGCAGCCGTTGTATTTTGATGCGTATAACTATGCTATCGTCGTCATACACCTCATACAGCTGGTGGTTCATACGTCGCCTATATTCTCCATTAACGCAAACTGGTCCATATATTTTACAAAGAATCTTTCTCTCAAATACTCCAAGGATGCTAAATACATGATACACTAGGCTTTATAATTGCCGTAGGCCTTTCGTTCGTTTTAAATGTAACCTTAAGATTGAGTGTTAGTGAAGGCCACTGCATGACCTCAAACTCATAAAAAAAGAGTTTTGTAAAACATAATATTTGCAGCAAAAACCAGTAAGGAAGGGCAAAAGTCGGGCGGTGCCGACTGTATAATACCCAACACCTACCCTATAAGTACAATAATATATATATATATATATATATATATATATATATATATATATATATATATATATATATATATATATATATATATATATATAACCACAGTAGTGGTATAGGCTATAAAAACAATGTTGTTGTAGAGGGATGAAATCAAAAAAACTAACCGTTTGGGAGCGGGTAGAGATAAGGCTTTGAAATTTTGAATAATTAGAGCTGAGGTGTTAACGATATGAACTGCAAATTTCAAGACCTCGGGTAGTCCGAAAACCTCTTGGCATTCCCTTAAATCACCTCGGCCTTTCCAATTTGCTCAGACTGCCAAATTTTCATACATCCGATTTGGAAGTTGTCGGGATTGTGCTCAAAAATCTGTACAAAAAGTCTGATCGAGGTTAAACTTTATATTCCAAGATATTTAATTTTTATTTTTATACCCACCACCGAAGGATGCTGAAATTAGAAACAGTGAGTTGTGTTAGGCCCTTCGACATTTTTCGTTAATTTGGTCCAGATCGGTCCAGATTTGGATATAGCTGTCATATAGACCCATCCTCCGATTAAGGGTATAAGACCCATAAAACGCCACATTTATTATCCTATTTGGCTGACATTTGTCTAAATTATTGCACATGATATTCCCTTATGACTTTGAACATCCACTTCACCTATGGACTAAATTGGTCAACAGTTGTACACCTCCAGCATAAGACGATCTTTCACATTCACTTCTTGAGCTCCCAATATAATTAAGTCAGACTATAGTCTCTGATGAAAAACATTAAATTTATGTCTTAATTGAGTTTCATACAATTAAATGTGTAATTCACGTAGAAAACCTTGTTTTGCGTTTAAAAACTTTAACCAACTGCAAACTCTGCTTGGGCCGAACTTTAAAGACAAGTGTTTCTCATTAAAATTTCCACAAACATTGTAAAATTTTGCAAATAATTTGTTTTCAGCATAATCATTCAACAAAATTCGCATGCTGCTGGCATTAATGAAATCTCATTAATTATTTTTATTAAAACAATAAAAATACTCTTCACTACAGGTTTGGAATTAATTAAGAAGGTCCTTGGCGTAAACAGTATTGCTTTAATAAATATTATTACTAATTATTTTATCCTTTGAGTAGCCGAGTACAAACTGTGCATTTCTCCTTCAAAGTTAAAAGCCTGAAAGCGTTCAAGTAAATTTCAAAAAATCCCCCCAGCAATGTCAAATGACTGCTGTTGTATTCAAGTAAGTAAAAGTGTAGAACACCTCCTGAACTCTCTCTCTCCCTCTCTCTCTCCATTTCCCGTTCAATTAAAGTGCTCGCAAGTGTCGTTCCACCTCCTGCTATAATAAAGTATCATAAATTGTTGAGTCCTCTTGTGCTACTCCAGCTTCCCTTCCCCACCCTTCTGCATTAAAATGGCAGTGAGATATTTACGAAATCCTAAGATGTCAGCATCTTACTAATCCTCCCAACTCAATTGACCGAGTTGACAATGGTGAGATGTTGCGTTGCTTTGTGGGGGAGAATATTAAAGGTGGGTTCCGTGTTATCACAATGACTTTGTACGATGTATCTGAAGCAGAAATTTCCTCTTATTGCAGAAGGGTTTGTTGGGCACTTGTAAGTGGGCAATTATCCTCGACTGAGGAGGGTGAAGTATGCTTAGATCCATAAATAGCCAAGAAACGACATTCTTTTTTGACTCACAAAGTTAATGATTTGATGTTAAAGGCTTGTTTTGTGCCTACACAAACTTCAAATTTGAAATTTCATGCCCCAAAAAAAGCGATTATTTTGGAAATATTTACATGACAACTGCCCGCTTTTTCTGTATGCTCGTTTACAAAAGATGGATGGAAAAAACTGCGTTGATAAGCCTTCAATTATGTCCTACCAGAAACAATGAATCAAATTGTGACAAACATAGATATATTTTACACCTGTCACCGAATGGGGGAAGTAAAGTAAAGGAAATCATACTACGCACACTGGAATGGCCAAACAAATTTACTACCAATAGGGCTTCTAAAGCCTATTAAACATTGTTCGTAATCTGGTTAACACCTCAGCTATAACCAGAGCTGCGGAGTCGACCGGAGTCGAGTTTTTGAGGCCCAAGTCGGACTATTGAGCCAGAGTCGGAGTTAAGCACCCTTGCCCCGACTCCGAACCGCTCTCCGACTCCGGCTTAATACTACAACTCTGACTTAGACTCGTGGACTAGACCCCGCAGCCCTGGCTATAACCACATAAAAATTCATGCAAAATGGGTAAGATTTTTTCCGTCCCACATTACGACATTAGAAGTATTGGGTTGCCCAAAAAGTAATTGCGGATTTTTCATATAGTCGGCGTTGACAAATTTTCATACTACGCACACTGGGATGGCCAAACAAATTTACTACCAATAGGCCTTCTAAAGCCATGAAACATTGTTCGTAATCTGGTTAACACCTCAGCGTATGTTAAAGTTCATGAGAGAAGCCGTTGTACAAAATTTTAGCCAAACCGGGTAATAATTGCGCCCTTTAGAGGCTCAAGAAGTCAAGACCACAGATCGGTTTATATGGCAGCTAAATCAGGTTATGGACCGATTTGAACTATTCTTAGCACAGTTGTTGAAAGTTATAACAAAACACTTCATGCAAAATTTCAGCTTGATGGGATAATAATTGCGCCCTGTAGAGGCTGTCAAGACCCAAAATCGGTTTATATGGCAGCTATTTCAGGTTATAGACCGATTTGAACTATTCTTAACACAATTGTTAAAAGTCACAACAAAAATTTCCGCCAAATCGGATAAGAATTGTGCCCTCTAGCGGCTCAAGAAGTCAAGACCCCAGATCGGTTTATATGGCAGCTATATCAGGATATGGACCGATTTCAACCATATTCATCACTGTTTTTAGAAGTCATAATAAAACACCTTATGCAAAATTTCAGCCAAATCGGATAAGAATAGGGCCCTCTAGCGGCTCAAGAAGTCAAGACCCAAGATCAGTTTATATGACAGCTATATCAGGTTATTTACCGATTTGAACCATACTTTGCACAGTTGTTGGATATCATAGCAAAATACGTCGTGCAAAATTTCAGCCAAATCGGATAGGAATTGCGCCCTATAGAGGCTCAAGAAGTCAAGACTCAAGATCGGTTTATATGGCAGCTATATCAAAACGTGAACCGAATAGCACGTTTGAAATAGCATGGGTATAGCTTAGGTGTTAATGAGATAATGTGCAAGATATTAAACACATAGAAAAAAACTATCAAGGCTTTGTCAAATTGAACCCATGGGTTCAAGAAGCCAACACTCAGATGCTATCGCATCAATCGCCTAAATCAATAAAAGTTTTTTGGTGCACGAAACCCTGGAAACTGTCCCCATGCGTCCACAATTTGACTGTGGCACCACATTTTAAGAGTCATTCAAACTTCAAATTGGTGTACATACACGTTTTGTAGAGATGATGTTGACAACGGTACATGTATTTGACAACACACTTTCACAAAATCATCCCCACACGTTGTCAATGTTTTCAACAACGCACAGTGTGAGATAATCGAAAAAAATAGTTAAAAATATGCCAGATATTTATTTGAAATTTGCAATGGCTAAAGCAGAGGTATAGCTCATGTGCAAAATTTCTAGACCCTACCAGATCGAGGCGCCTCTTGGCAGGCCCCTAAATTTGCTCACCTTAGCAATTTGAAAAGTTGTTCGCGCTGTCCGATTTTCCAAATTTAGGGACCTGCTAAGAGGCGCCCGGACCAGTTAGGTTCTAGAATTTGCTAACATTACAACTTTAACCATTTAAAATTTCAAGAAGTATACCTACCCGTTCTCGCACGGAATATTGTTTTAATAGTTTTTTTTCAGACAGACGGACGGATGGACGGACGGACATGGTTAATCGACTTAAAATGTCACGACGAACTAGAACATTCATACTTTATGGGGTCTTAGTCGAATATTTCGAGGAGTTACAAACAGAATGACGAAATTAGTATACCCCCCGCCTATGGTGGAGGGTATAAAAATTAATATATGATGCAAATTTGATTGTTTTCTTGGACTAAAAATAAACTATGCTTAAAAAATTACCCTTTACTTGTCCTATACTTCACAATAAGTTCCTTGTGAATCTGCCCTCGTATGTATAAATGTTCATGTAGGCAGTAGTTAAACTAATAATTAATTATTTTCTTTCTTAATTTGCATTCACACACGAGAACTGTAAAATATGTACGAGTGTATGTGGCTTTTGAAATATTATTGCTTAATTTGCCATTCAAGCGCCACATCTATCAACCACACTTGTGCAGTTCAACTGGGATACCAACATACACACACACACATACATACATACATAGATATTTCTTAATAATCTTTAATGGTTAACTTTATTGACACGCAGTTGGTGACATAAATACTTGCACATGTACAATATGTGTGCAGCATGGCCAATATGTAATTAATTTATGTAACCGAGAAATTATAATTATGATGATGATGAGCCTGAAACTATGGCTATGTTTGAGGCTGATACTGATACTGACAGAGACGCCGAAGCAGTCGTCGATGAATATAACTAACTGGCCCTTGGTCTGTCTATAAGAATGTGGTGATTATAAAAGAGCCCCAGAGGAACACGTGTAGCAATGCAAGACAAAATGATGAACAGCTCTTACAATCTAAGGATAATTTTTTCAATTCAAAACCCACATAACATGCCTTCATTATTTTAGTGAACTATAAAATAAATGCTCTAAACATGTGTTGGAAATTGCTAGACGTGGTAATAATCTTGGGTAGCAATAATACAATGCAATACCCTGGAAATTTGCAGGGTATTGCATATCTTTTGAAAAGTTTCACGTTAAAATAGATGAACACCATGATTTGGGGAAGTTGTTATGAAATGAAGGCTTATAATTGCTTGGTACAAAATGGTCATTGGCCTTAATTGAATAAATTATAATACACTGAAATCGTTGAACCTCTTGACATATCTCTTGTATATAAAGAATTAGCCTCCCAACTGAACTTTTTAAGCTGGGTAGTTATACCCGACACCACCAGTGCAATACAGGGTATTATAACTTTGTGAATTGGTTTGCAACGCTAAGAAGGAAAAACACTTGGTCCCACATTTGGATATCAAAATCGTATTCTACACTCAGCGCTAAGAAGGAGAAGAGCTAGACCCATCGATACGCATACCGATTGGCTTAGAATCACTTCCTGATTCGATTAAGCTATGTTCGTCTGTCTATCTGTCCATGTATTCTTGTAATCAAGGTACAGGTCGCATTTGCCATGCGATTTTCATTAAATTTTGCACAAGTTAGTTCTGTGATCCAAGGACGAATGCTATTGATTGATAAAAATCTATTCAGATTTGGATACACCAAATCAACCATATATGTTATAGAAAACAGCAAAAATTTTTGCTAAAACAGCAGTTTTTGTATGCTGAAAATGGGAATACGGACATTACTGCTGTTTTAGAACACATAGGGCTGCTGTATTGGCAAACATTTCGGTCAGCTAAATTAGCAAACAAAATATGCTGTTTTAAGTGCACAAATCTGCAAAAAAAAATGTTGTGCTATTTTTATACCCACCACCGTAGGAGTGACTATACTAATCTAGTCACTCCGTTTGCAACACCATTTCCGACCCTATAAAGTATATATATTCTTGATTAGCGTAAAAATCTAAGACGATCTAGAAATTTCCGTCCGTCTGTCTGTTGAAATTACGCTACAGCCTTTAAAAATAGAGAAGATAGGCTATATGGGACTATTGATATTGCCCCCATATAGACCGATCCGCTGATTTAAGGTCTTAGGCCCATAAAAGCCACATTTATTATACGATATTGCTGAAATTTGGAACAGTGAGTTGTGTTAGGCCCTTCGACATCTTTTTTCAATTTGGCTCAGATCGGTCCAGATTTGGATATAGCTGCCATATAGACCGATCCGCTGATTTAGGGTCTTAGGCTCACATTTATTATACGATTTTGCTGAAATTTGGGACAGTGAGTTGTCTTAGGCCCTTCGACATCTTTTTTCAATTGGGCTCAGATCGGTCCAGATTTGGATATAGCTGCCATACAGACCGATCTTTCGATTTATGGTCTTGCCCCCATAAAAGGTGAATTTATTGTCCGATTTTGACAAAATTTGGGACAGTGAGTTGTGTTGAGCCACTCGACATTCTTCTTTAATTTGGACCCGATCGGTCCAGATTTGGATATAGCTGCCATATAGACCGATCACTCGATTTAAGGTTTTGGGGCCATAAAAGGCGCATTTATTGGCCGATGTCGCCGAAATTTGTGACAGTGAGTTGTGCTAGGCTCTTCAAAAGCCCATTTCACTTTGGCTCAGATCGGTTCAGATTTGAATATAGCTGCAATACAGACCGATCTCACGATTTAAAGTTTTGAGCCGATAAAAGGCGCATTTGTTGTCCAATGTCGCCGAAATTGGGGAGAGTGAGTTGTGTTAGGGCCTTCGGCAGCCCTCTTCAATTTGCCCCAGATTGGTTCAGATTTGGATATAGCTGCCATATTGACAGATCTCTCGATTGAACAATTTGAGCCCATAAAAGGCGCATTTATTGTCCGATGTCGCCGAAATTTGGGACACTGAGTTGTGTTAGGCCCTTCGCCATCCTTCTTCAATTTGGCCGTGATCGGTCCAGATTAGGATATAGCTGTCATATAGACCGATATCTCGATTGAATGTCTTGGCCCCATAAAGGGCGCATTTATAATCCGATTTCAATTTGACACAGTGACTTATGTTAGACTATTCGACATTCGTGTCGTATATGGTTCAGATCGGTTTATAGTTAGATATAGCTACTGTACTTATTAGTATTTGGTTCAAATCGGAACATATTTCGATATAACTGCTCTGGGGCATAAGGTATGCAATTTTCACCTGATTTTGATGAAAGGTGGTTTATTCATATACCCGAGGTGGTGGGTATCCAAGATTCGGCCCTGCCGAACTATGCACGCTTTTACTTGTTTCGCCTTTTACTTGTTTTGATTACTTAAGGCGTTTTTATACCCACCACTATAGGTTAGGGGGTATATTCATTTAGTCATTCCGTTTCCAACACATCAAAATATTAATATCCAACCCTACAATGTATATATATTTCGGATCGTCGTAAAATTCTAAGACGTTTTAACGATATCCGTGTGTCTGTCCATCTATTGTAATCTCTTTACAGTCTTCAAAAATTGAGATATTGAGCTGAAAAGTCGCACAGATACGTCTTTTTGATACACACTGTGTAAGTTCTTGAACGCGCCAAATTGGACCTCCAAACTCTTGGTCTGACTATTGGATATCATATACGTTTTCTACTCTTAAATAACTTTCATGTTAGTCCCATATTGTCGTGATTGGTCTATATATATATTTGGTAGGCTTTGGTGGTGGGGCGGTCCCCCCAAGTATCCCATCCGAAAATTGAATACCAAATTTTTGTTTTAGGTTACTATAAGAATTTTGCTTAAGTCACACCCCCCATCTGCGAGATCTGGCGTTTCTGAAAATATAAGTAAGGGGGAGGGTCCGCGCCGCCTTCAGATATCAAAAAATTTAGTACCCTATTTTTACCACGCAATCATTGTGCAACATCTGTGAAAATTTCAAAAAATTTCGATGCAGTTTTTTTGTATGTATAAGGAACACACAAACAAACAAATTAATTTTTATGTCCACCACCATAGGATAGGCGGTATATTCATCTAGTCATTCCGTTTGCAGCACATCGAAATATCAATTTCCGACCCTACAAAGTATATAAACTTTATTTTCATGTGTTTTAGGAGAACTCCTTGTTTCTTAGAGAACTCCTTTGAATTAGCAAATGTGAACAGCTATCAAACTTTTTTAAAGCGATCTGGTTGTGGTAATGTTAGGCTCAGGAAAGCTTCTGCATTCTGCTCCTGTGGTATCGCAATGGACTGAAATCTCTAAATGAGACTCGATGCGGACTGCCACTAACCGACCGAAACAACCATTTACGTAAATATACAGACTACGAGTAGATTAAACATTTCATAAAATTGAGCCGCTTACCATTTGAACCATTTCAAAGTTCTTCCTCAAATGATAGCTACAACAGAGTCCATGTTAAACTTACAGCAAATCTATGAAAGTTCGATGGAGGTTTGAAAGACAAGAGTTGCATCAAACACCTCTGTGCTGACATACTATTTACGAACATGGCGGGCGCTTTTAAACTCTTATACACGCCAACAAAACAACTAAAGGCGAATTCATTTAGGCTTTAGGACAATGTGTTTGCGTTGCCTTCTCTCTTACTCGCTCTCTGAAAATGAATAAAGCTTCCACTTATACTTGACCTTCCTAAACATTTCATTCATAACATGATTGTGTTCTCTAATCCTGCAGAATTTTAAGGGACCATCTTACCCTTCGACAACGCATCTCCTCCTATTCATTGTTTACCAGCAACAACAACTAAACATTTTCTGTTCATTTTCGGGGTGTGTCGTTCTTGAGTGACATTTAACAAAAATTTGCCAAACATTGAGGCTATGTTGGTGGATAAAACAAACCAAAAAATAGTTGACAATTTTTTTTTTATTTTTAGTGTAAAAAAATATCTTATAGCTTGTCAAGCAGGTTGCTGCCCATTGTATGTTAAAATGAAAAGGAAAGAATAGTATGTGTGTTTATCTAACGCACAGCTTAAAGTTTTAAGAGCTAAAACTACTGAGCTTGAACTCGATACAGACTCGACATAGGTCATGTGTAATGCATGGTACACGTAGCTCCATTAGTCGTTTTAGTAACCACATCAGTAACCATCATAGGAGCTTACTTTCGGTTCGCTATAGGTAATTTTTATACCCTCCACCAGAGAATGGGGGTATACTAATTTCGTCATTCTGTTTGTAACTACTCGAAATATTCGTCTGAGACCCCATGATATTCTTGATCGTCGTCACATTTTAAGTCGATCTAGCCATGTCCGTCCGTCCGTTCGTCTGTCTGTCGAAAGCACACTAACTTTCGAAGGAGTGAAGCTAACCGCTTGAAATTTTGCACAAATACTTCTTATTAGAGTTGGTTGGTTGGAATTGTAAATAGGCCAAATAGTTCCATAATTCGATATAGCTGTCATATAAATCGAACTTGGGTCTTGAATTCTTCAGCCTCTAGAGGACGCACTTCTTATCTGATTGGAATGAAATTTTGCACGACGTGTTTTGCTCCGATATCCAACAACTGTGCCAAGTATGATTCAAATCGGTCCATAATCTGATATAGCTGCCATATAAACCGGTCTTGACTTCTTGAGTCTCTAGAGGGCGCAATCGTTATCCGATTTTAATACAATTTTGCACGAAGTATTTTGTTATGATATCAAATAACTGTGCCAAGCACGGTTCAAATTGGTCAATAACCTGATAGAGCTGCCATATAAACCGATCTTGAATCTTGACTTCTTGAGCTTCTAGAAGGCGCAATTCCTATCCGATTTGGATGAAATTTTGCATGACGTATTTTATGATGACTTTCAACAACTGTGCCAAATAAGGTTCAAATCGGTTCTTAACCTGATAAAGCTGCCATATAAACCGATCTGGGATCTTGATTTCTTGAGCCTCCAGAGGTCGCAAATATTATCCGATTTTTCCTGAAATTTTCTACGACGGATCCTCTTATGACCATCAACATACGTGTTTAATATGGTCCGAATCGGTCTATAGCCTGATACAGCTCCCATATAATTCGATCTTTCTATTTTACTTTTTGAGCCCCCAAAGGGCGCAATTCTTATTCGAATTGGCTGACATTTTACAGAGGTCTCCAACATATAATTTAAATGTGGCCTAAATCGGACCATATCTTTATATCACTATATATAATAGCAGAGCAAATCTGCTATTTTATCCTTTTTATACCCACCACCGAAGGATAAGGATAAGCAGGTTAAGTTCGAAGATGGGCTATATCGGACTATATCTTGATATAGCCCCCAAATAGACCGATCTGCCGATTTAGGGTCGTAGGCCCATGAAAACCACATTTATTATCCGATCTTGCTGAAATTTGGGACAATGAGTTATGTTAGGCCCTTCGACATCCTTCGCCAATTTGGCTCAGATCAGTCCAGATTTGGATGTAGCTGCCATATAGACCGATCCGACGATTCTGCCGATTTAGGGTCTTAGGCCCATTGAAGCCACATTTATTGCCCAATTTTGCTGAAATTTAAGACAGTGAGTTGTGTTAAGCCCTTCGACATACTTCTTCAATAGGGCACAGATCGGTCCAGATTTGGATATAGCTGTCATATAGACCGATCTCTCGGTTCAAGGTTTTAGGTACATAAAATGCGCATTTATTGTCCCAATGTCGCTGAAATTCGGGACATTGCGTTAAGTTAAGCCCCTTGATATACTTCTGCAATATGGCACAGATCGGTTCAGATTTGGATATAGCTGGCATATAGACCGATCACTCAATTTTAAGTTTTGGGGCCATAAAAGGCGCATTTATTTAGTCTTTTCGACATCCATGTCGTATATTATTCAGATCGGCTTATTTTTGGATATAGCTACTAAAATGGCCAATATTTTGTTATACACAATCGATCAATGACTTGTACTTATTAGTATTTGGACCAAATCGGAACATATTCCGATATATCTGCTGTGAAGCATAAGTTATGCATTTTTCACCGGATTTTGACGGAAGGTGGTTTACATATATACTTGAGGTGGTTGGTATCCAAAATCCGGCCCGGCCGAACTTAACGCCTTTTAACTTGTTTTTGCTTCAATATTTGCTGTCTACAAAAAGTAATTGTGAAAAATAAAAATTTTTGCTGTGAAATTCGAAATTAACAGTCAATTTTGACATCTCCTCCACATAATTTTCCAAAATACTTTCACATTTGATGCCACCTAATATTTTGGGTATACTTGTATAGATGTAGATGTGACACACGAAGCTTTAAATCAAAATTACAATTCTGGGGAGCAGCTCACAATAGCTGCCATTAAAACACAACAAATGCTGAAAGTATATTCAAATTAAACAATCTTTAAAACATAAATAATGCAAACTTATTTATAACTCCTTATGAATATTTCATTAATTTTATGCAGATTTTCCATCACAAAATTTCTAAAGCTCACACTCTTAAAAACTTATCCTTCCGGAACAGCACCAAATTCCATGGTATCTTTTGCATATTCCAACAAGTGCAACTTTAAAGCAACTAAAATTATGTTATGTTATATTGGAATCAAAAACATCTGTGTTTTAGTTACGCTTAGTATCAGTTTATATTTATTTTTATGGACAAAACTTTATGAAAGTATATTTTGGGTCAATTTTATGCGGAAAACATTACCAACAACGCACATATAATAGTCCATGCATGTATATGTCCGCCAACTAAGCTATTCCAAATTTATGGTAATTTGGTTTGCTGATGTTCTTGCGATTACATGCGGAACGTTAGGGAAAATTATTTATTTTCTTATATTTTATACGAAGACAATCTTAACCGAATGTGACAGTGGTAGAAAATTGAATGGAAGGTTTGGTTTTTACTTCAACATTTGTCCGGTTTTATTACTCAACCACCATGTAGAGCAATAGCAAAATCAGCATTTAAAAGGCTATCTGCAAAAAAACCAGCCAAAACTTCTAAAAGTCTGACCTTGGTCATGGCATGGATGATGGCGAAAATATCACCGCACTGGACCATTGTGAGAACAATGTGACATTGTTTTGTTTGTCTTGAAAATAGAATCAAAACAAATACCCTGCAATCACAATGGCAAATGCAGTATCACTGAATATTAGGGTGGATAACATTATCATTAAAATGCCTTACAGAGACAGACAGACTGCAGCAAGAATACGGACAGACTAAGGAATTCCTATATACAGACTACACACAAACCATAGAAGGACTACATACAGAGTTTACTTGTTGCCTAGGTGAATTCAGTCACTAGTCTGTCTGTAGTTTCCTAGCAGTTCGTACACAGTCTGTTTGTAGACTACAGTCGGAGTAGTCTATTTGTCACCTGTACGTAGCCGCCTATCTACAGTCCTTCTTTAGTCCGTCTGTGGTTTATCAGTGGTCTGTGTGTAGTCAGTCAGTAACTACACACCGACTGCTGACTGACTACACACAAGCCAAAGGCAGACTACAGAGAGATAACAGACAAACCACAGGAAGATTAGACGGGCAACAGAATAAGGCAGACTATAGACAAACATCGGACGGACTGCAGACATACTACGGACAGACTTCAGACATACCCGTACTACAGACTACAGACATACTACGGACAGACTACTAACAGATTACAGACAGACTACATTGGTAGGTTAAGTTTGGTTGGGAAGAGGGTGCTGATATTTATCCGCCCCATGCCACTCTGGACAAACATCTAAGCCAGTAATCGGATTATTGTGCGCTCTAACTGATATTTTATACCCACCACCATAGGATGGAGGTAATCGGATTATTGTGCGCTCTAACTGATATTTTATACCCACCACCATAGAATGGAGGTATGCTATCTAGTCATTCCGTTTGTAACACCTCGAAATATTGATCTCGGATCATATAAATAATATATATTCTTGATCGTCTCGATATTCTGATTCGAACTAGCCGTCCGTCTGTCGAAATCACGATAGCGGTCGTGCGCATTGATTTAGCCGCTTGAAATTTTGCACAGATACTTTATGTTGATGTAGGTCTTTGGGGATTGCAAATGGGCCATATCGGTTTAGATTTTGATATAGCTCCCATAAAAACCGATCTCCCAATTTGACTTCTTGAGCCCATGGAAGCCCGATTTTTGTCCGATTCGGCTGAAATTTTGCACATAGTTTTCTATTTCGACTTCCAACAACTGTGCCAAGTACGGTTTAAATTTGTTATAACCTGATATAGTGTCGAATATGGACTGAATCGATCTATAGCTTGATACAGCTCCCATATAAACCGATCTCCCGATTTGACTTCTTGAGCCCTTACAAGAAGCGAATTTTATCAGACTACATTCAGATTACATTCAGACTGCATTCAGACTACGTTCAGACTACATTCAGACTACATTCAGACTACATTCAGACTACATTCAGACTTCATTCAGACTACATTCAGACTAAATTCAGACTACATTTAGACTACATTTAGACTACATTCAGACTACATGCAGACCACATTCAGACTACATTCAGACTACATTCAGACTACATTCAGACGACATTCAGACTACATTCAGACTACATTCAGACTACATTCAGACCACATTCAGACTTCATTCAGACTACATTCAGACTAAATTCAGACTACATTCAGACTACATTCAGACTACATTCAGACTACATTCAGACTACATTCAGACTACATTCAGACTACATTCAGACCACATTCAGACTTCATTCAGACTACATTCAGACTACATTCAGACTTCATTCAGACTACAAGATAGGTTTATATGGCAGCTATATCAGGTTACGTACCGATTTGAACCATGTTTGACACAGTTGTTGAAAGTCATAACAAAACACCTCATGCAAAATTTCAGCCAAATCGGATGAAAATTGCGCGCTCTAGCGGCTCAAGAAGTCAAGACCCAAGATCGGTATATAGGCAGCTATATCAGGTTATAAATTGATTTGAACCATACTTAGGACAGTTGTTGAAAGTAATACCAGAACAACATGTGCAAAATTTCAGTCAAATCAGACAAGAATGACAAAATCGGGAGATCGGTTTATATGGGAGCTGTATCAAGCTATACATCGATTCAATCCATATTGGACACGTATGTTGAAGGCCATGGGGGAAGCCGTTGTACAAAATTTCTGCCAAATCGGATGAGAGTTGCGCCCTCTAGAGGCTCACGAAGTACATATCCCAGATCGGTGTATATGACAACTATATCAGGTTAGATACCGATTTGGACCATGTTTGACACATTTGTGGGAAGTCATAACAAAACACCACGTGCAAAATTACATCCAAATCGGATAAGAATTGCGCCCTCTATAAGCTGAAGAAGTCAAGACCCAAGATAGGTTTATATGGTAGCTATATCATGTTATGAACCCATTTTAACCATTCTTAGCACAATTTTTGGAAGTCATAACAAAACACCTCATGCTAAATTTCAGCCAAATCGGATGAAAATTACGCCCTTTAGAGGCTCAAGAAATCAAGATCCACGATCGGTTTATATGGCAGCTATATCAGGTTATGAACCGATTTTAACCATTCTTAGCACAATTGTTGGAAGTCATAACAAAACACCTCATGCTAAATTTCAGCCAAATCGTATGAAAATTACGCCCTCTAGAGGCTCAAGAAGTCAAGATCCACGATCGGTTTATATGGTCCGAATCGGACTATAACTTGATATAGCTCCAATAGCATAACAGTTCTTATTCAATATTCTTTGTTTGCCTAAAATGAGATACCGCGCATAGAACTCGACAAATGCGATCCATGGTGGAGGGCATATAAGATTCGGCCGGGCCGAACATAGCACGCTCTAACTTGTTTCCGATGTTATCGTCACGATTTGACCGCAGGCATTCAGCGTTATAGGCGGACGTAGGCTACAGTGGCACGAATTCGATACACATTCAGAGTGAAGTGTCCTAATCCTAAAAAGATATTAGAGAGTTGAAGAAGCCGCAGCGGAGCGGACCCGCTTCGGCTAGTTTTTTATATAAAATCCCTCCTTGGATCTAAGGACCGCTTTGATCTCAAGATTATGACAAAACGCTGACTTGCGTTCCCGAATTCAACGAAAATGCATGAAATGAGTAGGCGAACAAATTAAAGAATAACGACGTTACCATACCACCTATACCATGGCGGAGAGTTTCCTTTCCTTTTGCATGCCACCCTAAGTTCATCATCTCCGTATTGTTCTTCAGTGACCGAAAAATGAGAAATATCAGACAAACTGGTCGCCCTTTTTTGTGGTCACCACAAGATTGCACCACAAATGTTATTTACCAAGTTCATTCATTCATTCATTCTCTCATTCATTACACGCTTTTATCGATGTAGTCGATTGCTGTAGCTTTTCACTGGTTTCCAAATTCATCGAAACTTTCCCTTTAGATGGGTTTCGCTTCGTTGACGATAACGATACTTTGGGTGTCACAAACATTTACAGATTGAAACATTTACAGCTTGACCAAAACGAAATTTTCTTATTGACCTCCATGCAAAGAGGTCAATATGTCTCAGTAATGGTTAACGCTTGAAGAAATTTTCCACTGTAAGATCCTTTGGACAATATTTGGACATGTTTTCGATTTCATTTTGTGGCCGAATAAGTTGTTGCTTCAATGACAACGCAATTTTTGTGGACAATTGAACATGGTCAATACCAGGGTGGGAAAAAGTCTTTTACTTTCAAGAGAAGAGGACATTTACAAGACGCCAACAAAGGCATTCGATGGAAGTCATTTGGACCATATATAACCAAAAGTTGTGTTGCTTACAAAACTCTCACCCAAAGTAGAAAACAAAAATAAAAGTATTTTTCAAACTACATTTATTTTTAGAACAGATATTTTTTCGACTAGTTTTTTGTGATCTAAACTTCAATTACATTGACATTCAAATGTCAAACGAATATAATTTCTAATTGCAAACATTTATAGAATGAAATCAGAAGAATATTCCCTAATGTTTATGTTATTAAAAAAAAAACGAGACTTTAAAGCGAAAAACTCCATAAAGGGTTTTCTTCTGTTCACTATGGAAAACGTTGGGAAATCTTTAAGATAACTTTTGAACGAATTTTTCAATACTACCAGTTAATCCTCTTAAGCTAACATGTTCCATTTATTTCCATATTTAAAGCCATTGATAATGATGCAGTCTAGTTCATTGTACTGCGATTAACAGCATAGTTCTCCATTTCCAGTGGCAACGATTTTCATCGATTAATCAAAGCTACACCATAAAAGTATTTTTATATATTCCCACTACACGCTGCTGCTGCTGTTGTTGTTGTTACCGTAAGTTTAACGAACCAAACGTTTAAAATTTTTACTGGCATGTCTCGATATAAATTGAAATATTGGGAAAAAATAAAATTAACGACTTGTTTCAAACATGCCATGTCATAATTCATTCAAAAGACATTTTATCTTAGTATAGACAGAAGCACTCCACAAGAGCAAAAACCTTTGCAAAGGAAGATAATTATTTGGCTTGAAGTATGAGTTGCACTCATAAAGTATTGACATTGATACGAGTTCTATCAAAAGCATTTGCTTCTGAGTTTATTTAAAACAAAAGTTATTGGTGATGGAGTTAAAGCGTGATTGTGTTCTTTCTATAGCTGGAACATTACAACCGACTATTGTTGGCGAACTAAAACACCTTAAAGTGTACAAAATGTTTGTGTATCCCACCATAAATTCTTATAATGATACTGGTAGAATTGTCAAACTCCATGATGGTGGTCCGGAAACAACTGCTATAACATCCCTAATGGTTCGGCCAATGAAAGCTCGAATACAATGAAACCCACGCCATTGGTGCAATGAAAAAACAAAAAAAACTGTAATATCTCGTGAAATTATTCAACATTTATTGATGAAGTAAACCCACCATGATGGATCGAACTAAAAATGTACACAAACGAACTAAGTTAAAGGCCACATGTGTACTTTATGCACAACATTTCTGCCAATTCAGCTAAAAATTTAAATTTCTTGGGGCCGTAGAAGACTTATTGGGAGATCGGTTTTTACAGGAACTTTAACGGGTTATAAAATTTCAGCCAAATCAGATAACAATTGCGGTTTCCAAAGGCTCAAAATCTCAAATCGGGAGATCTATAAATTGCAGGAGGAGCTATTGAGGCTACAGACCGATTTAGACCTTACTCATTACGGTAATTGGAATTCATAACAGAACACTACGTGCAAAATTTTAGCGAAATCGCATAACAATTGAGGCCCCAAAGACTTAAAATGTCAAATCAGGAGATCGGTTTATATGGGAGCTAAACCCGATTTGGATCGTACTTGAGATGGTGGTGAAAAGTCATAACAAAACATGACTTGCAAAATTTCGACAATAACAATTGGCATTCGGATGACAATTGCCATTTCCAGGGACCTAAAATCTCAAACCGCTATCTTGATTTCGACAAACAGATGAAAACTGGTCGCGAGGACAATTACAAACAGGACTGTAAGGTCAAAAATAGTCCTAGAGTGTAAAAAGTAGATTAACGCCTTCTATGAAAACTGCCCGATCTGCATTGTTTGGGTGCTGGGCCACAACGGAGTAAGGGGGGAATGAAAGAGCGGAAGATTTGGCAGTGAAGGCAAGAGGACTGCCATCAATAAACTTGGTTAACCCGAAGCCTTTCGGGTCAATGCAGTCCAAGTAAAGGGTTTTGGCGACAATGGACCAAAATACCCAAATACCTTAATTTGAGCCCCATATTACGATGGTCAGTAAATAATTGCTGTTTGGGGGGTGTTTTGTGGTAGGGGTAGGCCTCCAGGTAATAGGTCTCGCAAGTGGGTATCAATTTCGAACTTTTTTCCCCAATACCTTTTATTTGCACCTCACATTGACGTGGTCGGTAAATATGCCCGATTTAGGGGTGTTTTGTGGAGTAGGGTGGTTCCCCACACAAAAAATATCAGCATCATGCTCTAACTCTCAAATATTATTTAATTGAACCCCATATTGGCATTGACCTCAAAATTGGATATCAAATTCGTGTTCTAATCTCAAATACCTTTCATTTAAACCCCTTAATGCAATAGTCAGCAAATATGTGCGGTTTGAGGTATGGGCCCTAAAAACTATCAAAATCGAGATCCACTCCATTTAAGACCCAAATTTTCATGGCCAGCAAATACGTCCAATAGGTCCCCTAGACAGTGGGTCCCCTAGGTAGTGAGTCCTGAATTTTGATATCAGATTCATGGTCTACTCCCAAATACCTTTAATTTAAGCCCCATATTTCCAAACCAAACCCCTTTATTTAAGACCCATATTGCCATGGTCAGTATACAGGGTGGCTGATGAATATTGCTACAATGATGAATATTGCTACATTTTTTTTTCGGTGTATGGAATACATTTTTCTTTTATTCATGTTAAATTAAATTATTAAATTAATTATTAAATTATTATTAATTAAATTAATTAATTAATTAATTAAATTAATTATTAAATTATTATTATTAAATAGAAAAAAAGTTATTACATTTTTTTTTGGTAGCGGCTTTCATCAGCCACCCTGTATAAGTCCTGTTTGGGGGTATTTTGGGGAAGAGGCGGGCCACCATAAACTTGGTCCCACATTTGGATGTCTGATTCGTATGCTACTCGGAAATACCTTTCATTTGAGTCCCATTTGTATTTTGTATTTGTATTTATTTTTATTGTGATAATACCAATACAAAAGACAACTTTCCTTATACCAACATTGGATTCGAAATATGCTGTCATAGACCTTTCTTTAAATTGACATATTATTCCGATCAAACTACTCGTCCTATTGAAGGGTATTGAGTGGGTGGGCAGGGTCCCAGACTCTGTCCTAATTGTACATACCAGATTCGTAGTCAAGTCCCAAAGACCTTTCGTTCGATACCCATTTTGTGACGTTGGTAATTTATCCCGTTGTGGGAGTTTTTTGGATTGGGGAGGCCCCTTGGACCAAATTCTTATAACAGATGTGTACTCAGCTTCCAAATATCTTTCGTTTGATACCCGTTTGATATTGTCGCAATCGGAAAACATATCCTGTTGAGGGGTTTTTGGGGGGTGGGGAGGCACCAAGGAAAAAACTTTTATATCAGCATTGGGCTCTACCTTTAAATAGCTTTCATTTGATATTCATATTTTCCCAATCGGTAAATTTATCCTGCTATGGGGTTTTAGGTGGTACGGAGGGCCCTCAGACACCAAAAAATCTCTCCGATTTGTATTCTACTTGATACCCATATTACGCAAAGCGGTTAAAGTGTCCTGTTGGGTGGTGTTTTTGCCAAGTTCGTACTCTACTCTTAAATACCTTTCAATTGATACCCATATTGTCCAAAGTGGTGAAAATGTCCTCTTGGGGCTTTTTTTTTGGGGGGGTGGGGGACCCCCCAAACTTAAGAGTGAAATTTGTATACCAAATTCGTACTCTACTCTTAAATACCTCTCATTTGAAACCCATATTGTGCCAATCAGTGCACACGTCCGTTCGGGTGGGTTTTGGGAGGGGGCGTCCCCCCGATTATTTGATCCCAAATTTTTTACCAATTTCGTGTTTTTGGGAAACCATAAGGTGGCCTACAAAATTTCGCTTAAATTGGTGTACGCATCTCCGAGATCGGGCGTTATTGAAAATTGGGGTATGGGGGAGGGCCCGCCCCCCTTCGGATATCAACAAATGTAGCACCCTATTTTCACCAGCGAAGTTTTTTATCAAAACTTCACTGGAAATTTAACATTTGATTTGCATAAGACTTGTTGTAGTTGTTGTTGTAGCAGTGTGTTGTACACAGAAGCGGCAGCCCTTGCCGATGAAGGACTCCATCGGGCCAAACCGGTACGTACAACCGGATTGCCATGGGATGGCGAAAGACTTGTCGGAACCTGAATAAATTTGAATATAACTATGGTATAGTATAAATGGTGGTGGGTATCCAAAGTTAGGCGCAGCCAAACCTTATGCGTTTTTACTTGTTGTACTTAATCCCATATACATTTTTATACCCACCACCAAAGGATGGGGGTATATTCATTTTGTCATTCCGTTTGCAACACATCGAAATATCCATTTCCGACCCTATAAAGTATATATATTCTTGATCAGCGTAAAAATCTAAGACGATCTAGCCATGTCCGTCCGTCTGTCCGTCTGTCCGTCTGTCTGTTGAAATCACGCTACAGTCTTTAAAAATAGAGATATTGAGCTGAAATTTTGCACAGCTTCTTTTTTCGTCCATAAGCAGGTTAAGTTCGAAGATGGGCTATATCGGACTATATCTTGATATAGCCCCCATATAGACCGATCCGACGATTTAGGGTCTTAGGCCCATAAAAGCCACATTTATTATCCGATTTTGTTGAAATTTGGGACAGTGGGTTGTGTTAGGCCCTTCGACATCCTTTGTCAATTTGGCTCAGATCGGTCCAGATTTGGATATAGCTGCCATATAGACCGATCCTCCGATTTAGGGTCTAAGGCCCATAAAAGCCACATTTATTATCCGATTTCGCTGAAATTTGGGACAGTGAGTTGTCTTAGGCCCTTTGACATGTTCCTTCAATTTGGTTCAGATCGGTTCAGATTTGGATATAGCTGCCATATAGACCGATCCTCCGGTTTAGGGTCTAAGGCCCACAAAAGCCTCATTTATTATCCGATTTTGATGAAATTCGGGGCAGTGAGTTGTGTAAGGCCCATCGACATCCTTCGTTAATTTGGCTCAGATCGGTCCAGATTTGGATATAGCTGCCATATAGATCGATCCTCCGATTCATGGTGTAAGGCCCATAATAGCCACATTCATTATCCGATTTTGCTGAAATTTGGGACAGTGAGATGTGTTAGGCCCTTTGACATATTTTTTCAATTTGGTCCAGATCGGTTCAAATTTGTATATAGCTGCATATAGACATATAGACCGATTTCTTGATTTAAGGTTTTGGGCCCATAAAATGCTCATTTATTGACCGATGTCCCCGAAATTTGGAACAGTGAGTTAAGTTAAGCCCCTTGACATACTTCTGCAATATCGCACATATCGGTCCAGATTTGGATATAGCTGCCATATAGACCGATATCTAGGTTTTAGGTTTTGGGGCCATAAAAGACGCATTTATTGTCGGATGTCGCTGAAATTTGAGGCAGTGAGTTTGGTTAGGCTCTTCGACGTCCTTCTTCAATTTTGCCCAGATCGGTCCAGATATGCATATAGCTGCCATATAGACCGATCTCTGGATTTAAGGTTTAGGGCCCATAAAAGAGGCATTTATTGTCCGATTTCGCCGAAATTTGGGACAGTGCTTAGTGTTAGGCTCTTCGACATGTTTATGCAACTTGGCCCAAATTGGTCCAGATTTGGATATAGCTGCCATGTAGACCGATATCTCGATTTCAAGTCTTGGCCCCATAAAAGGCGCATTTATAATCCGATTTCACTGAAATTTGACACAGTGACTTATGTTCGGTTTTTCGACATCCGTGTCGTATATAGTTCAGATCGGTACGAGGTATATGAGTATAAGGTATGAAATTTTCACCGAATTTTGGTGAAAGGTGGTTTACATATATACCCGAGGTGGTGGGTATCCAAAGTTCGGCCCGGCCGAACTTAACGCCTTTTTACTTGTTTTTGTCATATTTCACTAAGACCATAGTTTTGTATTCCTTTTATTCTTATATTTCCACCCAAGGTCACGTAATGCAGTTGGGGTCATTAGTTTTATCTACGATAATTAACAGTCCAAAGTTAAGTATTCATGGTCGTAATTATGAATCGTGATTTGACGCTAGGTAATAAATAAGTCTGCGATTAGCACACCAAGCATTTCTCAATCTTCATACAATCATTGTTAAGGGATTTGGCTGATGGTCGCCACTTTGCTCTTTTGTTATGCAGCCAGTAATAAAAATAAAACAGAATGGCATATTTCAAGAGAACAAAAGTGTGAAGAGTAAAAGTCAAGATAATAGCTTTCCGGCTAAGGGTGTTTTTGTAAGTCTTTGTTATTACGACGAAATAAAAAATAAAAATGTTCGCGGATATAAAGAAAAAAACTTGCAAGCACCACAGCGTGAAATTGTCAACCCCACTGAGTTGTACAAAATCTTTTTTTAAAAAGACAATGTCATTCTCGATATACACTACACAAACCTAAGGTGCTATAACATTCAGAAAAGCACTGGACTCCAAGTTGGACGAATATAGCAACAATTTAATGCTTACTATTTCCAATTGGACAAACCTCCCTGTCTTTTCATGTATGCCTTGAAATAAAATACAGGTTAGAGGCTCTATTAAAGGTAGTCGTTTGCAGACTTACCTCAAAAGTAACAGACCAAAGTTTTTGATGGGAATCGAACCTATTAATACTCAGCAACTGGTTGCCTAAATTAAGTATAAACATAGGTACGACAAAGACAAGACATTTGGAATACAGATTCCTGCAGAACTAACCCATCATTATAGGTGCCTGCATTGAGTTATGACTCCCTCTTAAGAAATTACCATTTTATACCCTACACCACTACTGTACAGGGTATTATAACTTAGTGCATTTGTTTGCAACACCCAAAAGAAAGAGAGATAGACTGATCGATAAGTATACTGATCGATTCAGAATCACTTTCTGATTCGATTTAGCTATGTCCATCTGTCCGTCCGTCTGTCTGTCCGTCCGTCTGTCTATCCGTCTCTCTGTCTGTCCATCCGCCTGTTTGTCTGTCCGTCTGTCTGTCTGTCTGTCCGTCTGTCTGTCTGTCTCTCTGTCTGTCTGTCTGTCTGTCTGTCTGTCTGTCTGTCTGTCTGTCTGTCTGTCTGTCTGTCTGTCTGTCTGTCTGTCTGTCTGTCTATCTGTCTGTCTGTCTGTCTGTCTGTCTGTCTGTCTGTCTGTCTGTCTGTCTGTCTGTCTGTCTGTCTGTCTGTCTGTCTGTCTGTCCATCTGTCCGTCCGTCTGTCTGTCTGTCCATCTGTCTGTCCGTCCGTCTGTCTGTCCGTCTGTCCGTTTGCCCGTCTGTCTGTCTGTCCGTCTGTCTGTCCGTCCGTCCGTCTGTCTGTGCGTCCGTCTGTCTGTCTGTCTGTCTGTCTGTCTGTCCGTCTGTCTGTCTGTCCGTCCGCCCGTGTTAATTTGTGTACAAACTACAGGTCGCAATTTTCATCCGATCGTCTTCAAATTTGGTATGCGCATGTTTTTCATCCTAGAGACGAAGCCTATTCAAATTGGAAAAAATCGGTTCAGATTTGAATACAGCTTCCATATATATGTTCGTCCGATTTGCAGTAATAATGCAATTAAATTTTCATTTATTCACCGATTCTCTTGAAATTTGGTGAAATTTGGTATGATTGTCAATATGACTGGTGAATTTCATAGAAATCGGTTAAGATTTGGGTATAGCTCCCATGTATATGTTCGTCCGATTTTCAGTAATACAGCAATAAAATGATCATTTGTTGACCGATTCTCTTGAAATTCAACAGGAAGGATTTTCTTATGACTCTCAATGTTACTGGTAAAATTCATAGAAGTCGGTTCAGATTTGGATATAGCTCCCATATATATGTTCGTCCGATTTGCAGTAATACAGCAATAAAATGGTCATTTGTTAACCGTTTCTCTCGACATTTAGCAGGAGGGGTTTTCTTATGACTCTCGTTATTACTGGTAAATTTCATAAAAATCGGTTCAGATTTGGGTATAGCTCCCATATATATGTTCGTCCGATTTGCAGTAATACAGCAATAAATTGGTCATTTGTTACCCGATTCCTTTGAAATTTGGCAGGAAGGATTTTCTTACGACTCTCGACATTGATGGTGAATTTCACAAAAATCGGTTCAGATTTAGATAAAGCTCTCATATATATGCATCGCCCGATTTTCAATCCTAGACCCACTGCAAGCGCATTTATTGAGAAATCTTCCCAAAATGTTGTAGAATGCTTTACTTCGACAAATTCCACAATATCCATAAAGTTTGATCGAAATCGGTTCAAATTTAGACATAGCTCCCATGAATATTTTCATCAGATTTTCAAACGTAGTTATGACATTTTAATAATCCATCTGGATACATCCGCCAAGGTCCATCAAAATTGGTTCAGAATTAGTTGTAGCCCCCCCTTCTGTGTTCATAGGGTATGTGTAGGGTATTTTAAAGTCGGCACCGCCCGACTTTTGCCATTCCTTACTGGTTTTAACTTAATGAAGCTTTATAGGCTGCTGTTGTCATGTTTAATTTCCAATTAAAAATCTTAGTTCATATTCATTAAGTTTTTATGGCAAACATATATTTAAAAGAACAAAGTCTTAATCATTTCATTTCAGCTAAGCAACAAATTTCGGATAAACTCTTTTGTTAACACAACGATTGTCTGCCTCTCATTGTATTCCGTGTAGCCCAATGTCTTTGTGGCCAATGATTGACTCATTCCAATCAATTGGCATTTCATTGCTTTGTAGTCGCTTACGAATTTAAGTCACACAATCGAGTCTTCCTTGCTGCTTGTGGTCAATTCCCATAGTTCAAATTGATTTGGGGTGTTCGCCATACGTTGCCAATTCTTGTTCCCGTGATTTCCAATGCTGCATGGATTTTTCGCCATCCAAAAAAAGGCGCAATCTCGAAAACTCATTAAGGCCATGAACACACATTGTGTAGACGATAGCTATGGGCCCATTACTGACTTGCATGCAAAATTTCCATTTCAATTGGCACCAAGGCTAATGAAACCACACCGAGGATAAATAGGAAAGGAAATTATGGAAAAATAATTTCTAATCAAGATTTATGGGAACTTGGAAAAATTAAAAAAAATTGTTTTTGTTACTTAAGGTTACTATTTACCTAAAAATTGGAAAACAAAATGATTGAGAAAACTGGATGAAAGTTCTAGCACTGAGTTCAAATTTTCATTCGAAAAACTGCCAAAAATCATTATAAAACAAGTAAAGAAGAAGTATAGTCAGGCAAAGCCGACATTTTAGTACCCTACATCACATTGGGTATGCAGGCTAAGACGTTGGAATTAAAATTTGCTTAAATTTGGAATGTAGAACTTCGACCAAAACCGTACATGAGATAATCGGTTGATAAATGCTTTCGCAAAATTTTTAGAAAATCTATAGAGAAATGCGCTGACAAAGGCTCAACAAGTGAAAATCTGGTAATACATTAATATGGGAGCTGTATCTAAATCTGAACCAATTTCCGTGAAATTCAACAGCAATGTCGGGAGTCACAAAAAAATCCTTTTTCCCTAATTTCATGCTAATCGGTAAACAAACTGGTACTGAGTTCTATAAACAAAATACACGCGCGATGTCATCATTAATTTAATTTCAACTATTTGTTGTTGTGTTGTTATATGACTTTTGTTTGTGTTATGTTGTCCAATAGAATGCGGCATATAGCATTCGTGAATCCCCTAATACTAACATTTGGTAGGCTGAGCTTTACGCAATAAAAAATAAACAATTAAAAAAGGCGTTAAGTTCGACCGGGCCGAACTTTGGATACCCGCCAACTTGGGTATATATGTAAACCACTTTTCGTCGAAATCCGGTGAAAAATGCATACCTTATGCTCCATAGCAGCTATGACGAAATATGTTCCAAGATAGACCAAATCGGTCTATATGGCAGCTATATCCAAATCTGATCCGATTTGGTCCAAGCTGCAGAAAATTTTTGAAGAGCCTAACAC
Organism: Stomoxys calcitrans; assembly: GCF_963082655.1. Lineage (NCBI taxonomy): Eukaryota > Metazoa > Arthropoda > Insecta > Diptera > Muscidae > Stomoxys > Stomoxys calcitrans. The sequence goes on from NC_081553.1 coordinate 10,833,975, forward strand.
AACACACTGTCCCAAATTTCCGCGAAATTGGGCCTTTTATGGCCCCAAAACCTTAAATCGAGAGATCGGTCTATATGGCAGCAATATCCAAACCTAGACCGATCTGAGCCAAATTGAAGAGACTGTCGAAGGGCCTAACACAACTCACTGTCCCAAATTTCAGCGACATTGGACAATAAATGAGTCTTTAATGGGCCCAAAACCTTCAATCGTGAGATCGGTCTATATGGAAGCTATATCCAAATCTAGACCGATCTGAGCCAAATTGAAGGAGAATGTCGAAGGGCCTTACAAAACTCACTGTCCCTAATTTCGGCGACAGCGGACAACAAATGCGCCTTTTATGGGCCCAAAACCTTAAATCGTGCGATCGGTCTATATGGCAGCTTTATCGAAATCTGGACCGATCTGTGACATACTGCGAAAGTATATCGAGAGGCTTAACCTAACTCACTGTCCCAAATTTCGGCGACATCGGACAATAAATGCGCCTTTTATGACCCCAAAACCTTAAATCGAGAGATCGGTCTATATGGCAGCTACAACCAAATCTAGACCGATCTGGGCCAAATAAAAGAAGGATATCGAAGGGCCTAACACAACTCGCTATCCCAAATTTCAGCAAAATCGGACAATAAATGCGCCTAAGACCCTAAATCGAAGGATCGGTCTATATGGCAGCTATATCCACATCTGAACCGATCTGGGCCAAATTGACGAAGGATGTCGTAGGGCCTAACACAACTCACTGTCCCAAATTTCAGCAAAATCGGATCATAAATGTGGTTTTCATGGGCCTAAGACCCTAAATCGGCAGATCGGTCCATATGGGGTCTATATCAACATATAGTCCGATATAGCCCATCTTAGAACTTAACCTGCTTATGGACAAGAAAAGAGTCTGTGCATAGTTTTAGCTGAATATCTCTATTTTTAGAGACTGTAGCGTGATTTCAAAAGACAGATGGACAGACGGACGGACATGTCTAAATCGTCTTAGATTTTTACGCTGATCAAGAATATATATACTTTATAGGGTCGGAAATGGATATTTCTATGTGTTGCAAATGGAATGATAGAATGAATATACCCCCACCATCGGTGGCACCGTTGTTGAGAGTCATAACAGAACACTATGTGCAAAATTTCAGCCAAATCGGATGAAAATTGAGCCTTCCAGGGGCTAAAGAAGTCAAATCGAGAGGTCGGTTTACATGGGAGCTATATCAGGTTCTTGACTGATTTGAACCGTACTTGACAAAGTAAATGGAAGTCATAACAAAACACTACGTGCAAAATTTCAGCTGAATCGGACAAAAATTGCGGCTTCCAGGGGCTCAAGAAGTCAAATCTGGAGTTGGGTTTATATGGGAGCAATGTAAGGTTATAGACCGATTCGGACCGTACTTGGCATAGATGTTGGAAGTCATAACATAACACTACTTGCAAAATTTCAGCCAAATCGGACGAAAATTCTAGGGGCTTCTAGGGGCTTAAGATCGATTTATCGAGATTGGGAGATCGATTTAGAAGGAAATTATATTCAAATCTGAACCGATATGGACCATTTGCAATCCCCAACGATCTACATCAATATTAAGTATTGTGCAAAATTTAAAGCGGTCTCCATATAGACCGATCCGCCGATTTAGGGTCTTAAACCCATAAAAGCCACATTTATTATTCGATTTTGCTGAAATTTGTGAGAGTGAGTTGTGTTAAGCTCTTCGACATCCTTCATCAATTTGGCTCAGATCTGTCCAGATTTGGTACAGCTGCCATATAGACCGATCTGCCGATTTACGGTCTTAGGCCCATAAAAGCCACATTTATTCTCTGCTTTTGCTGAAATTTGAGACAGTGAGTTGTGTTAGGCCCTTCGACATCCTTCATCAATTTGGCCGAGATCGGTCCAGATTTTGATATATCTGCCATATACACCGATCCACCGATTTAGGGTCTTAGGCCCATAAAAGCCACATTTTTTATCCGATTTTGCTGAAATTCAGGACTGTGAGTTGTGTTAGGCCTTTCGACATCCCTCATCAATTTGGCCTAGATGGGTTCAGATTTGGAAAATTTCAAGTTCGACCGCCATCGTAATTTCGACAGACGGACGGACGGACATCGCTAGATCGACTCAGGATTTCGAGATGATCAAGAATATATAAATTTTATGGGGTCCTGGATCACTATTTCGAGGTGTTGCAAACGGAATGACTAGATCAGTATACCCCCATCCTATGGTGATGGGTATGAAAACTCTTTACAATACTTTGTTCACATTTCTACTCTAATTTTCCCCCAGTGTAGTTTACTGTCTGCTAATCTGCAAAGAAAATCACAACATTAAAGGAATTAGAAAAAATATGTAGCTGCAGCATTTCATTAACAATCGCAGAATGTAAATAGACCCGAAAAATCGTATAGCGATACAACTCATCAGCATGATGTGAAAACGTTCTGATAAGCGAAATCTCATTTCAAATGGATTCATATCCCATGGAGCCAAGGGAGAATTCTATCACAGTTGGAGCAAAATTTAGTTGGAAAGCAAAACACGGATTGAAATCTACCCAAAAACAAATGAGACACGTTCGTTGGTAATGGCTACTCTTCCTTTTTGTGATAATGTGGTAATGTAGGATTTCGATTTTTTTTTTTTTTTGTGATTTTGGCAAAGTCACAAATAATTTCATTTAATCCAGAGTTTAAAATTAAATTTGCAAGTTCACACAAATGTAAATTTAATTTGTCTGGAGATATTATCCCCAAAGTAAGGATGTGTTTAGAATTGTAGTCACTGGCATTTGAGCCACATAATCACCAGTTAATTAAACTGAATGGAAATTAAGTCAACAAAGTCTGCTATTCAAATGTTTTCTTTACAGAGTTTGCTTGGAATATTTATTTATAGAATGCTTAAGGTGGAACTTTGAAAAGTTGTAGAGCATGTAAAGATTTACCGCTAAACAATTGAATGATATCAGGCTTGAAACAATGGAATGACACAATAAAACCCTATATAAAATTAATAAGTCCATGTAGGATAACTGGAGAACTTGCCGAACGTGATGCATGGCCAGGACAAATTTTACACCTTTACCTCATTTATATAATTTTTATTTATAAACGATTTTTAAACCCTCCACCATAGGATGGGGGTTCACTAATTTCGTCATTCTGTTTGTAACTACTCGAAATATTCGTCTAAGACCCCATAAAGTATATATATTCTTGATCGTCATGTCATTCGATCTAGCCATGTCCGTCCATCTTTCCGTCCGTCCGTCGGGCTGTCTGTCGAAAGCACGCTAACTTTCGAAGTAGTAAAGCTATCCGCTTGAAATTTTGCACAAATACTTCCTATTAGTATAGGTCGGTTGGGATTGTAAATGGGCCATATCGGTCCATGTTTTCATATAGCTGCCATATAAACCGATCTTGGGTCTTGACTTCTTGAGCCTCTAAAGGCGCAATTCTTATCCGATTGGAATGAAATTTTGCACGACGTTATGATTTCCAACAACTGAGCCAATTATGACTCAAATCGGTACATAACCTGATACAGCTGTCATAAAAACCGATTTTGGGTCTTGAATTCTCGAGCCTCTAGAGGGCACAATTCTTAACCGATTTGGCTGAAATTTTGCATACGAAGTTTTGTTATGATTTCCAACAACTGTGCTTATTATGACTCAAATCGGTACATAACCTGATATAGCTGCCATATAAACCAATCTGGAATTTTGACTTCTTGAGCCTATAGAGGGCGCAATTCTCATCCGATTTGGCTGCAATTTTGTACAACGGCTTCTCTCATGACCTTCAACACACGTGTCTAATATGGTCTGAATCGATCAATAGCTTGATGCAGCTCCCATATAAACCTATCTCCCGATTTTGTTTCTTGAGCACCTACAAGGCGCAATTCTTATCCGAATGAACTGAAGTATTACACAATGACTTCTACAATGTTCAGCATTCAATTCATTTATGGTCCGAATCGGACTATAACTTTATATAGCTCCAATAGCATAACAGTTCTTATTCAATATTATTTGTTTGCCGAAAAAGAGATACCGCGCATAGAGCTCGACAAATGCGATCCATAGTGGAGGGTATATAAGATTCGGCCCGGCCGAACTTAGCACGGTTTTACTTGTTTTATATATTTTGATTTGTGCCACACATGTGTTGGCTCACACTTGGTGACAGTTTTTATACGCTACACCACTACTGTGGTACAGGGTATTATAGATTTGTGCATTTGTTGGCAACGCTAAGAAGGAGAAGAGCTAGACCCATCGATTCGATTTAGCTATGTCCGTCTGTCTGTCTGTCTGTCCATCTATTCTTGTAATCAAGGTACAGGTCGTATTTGTTGTCCGATTTTCACAAAATTTTTTCAAAAGTGTCTTTTTTGGTCCAAGGACGAACGCTCCGGATTTTGAAAAAAATCGGTCCAGATTTAGATATAGCTCCCATATATATCTTTCACCCGATGTGCCCTTTTAAAGCTGTAGGAGCCACAATTTTAATGCGATCTCTATCAAATTTGGAACGAAGTGCTTTTTGTGACGTCTCAATATGTGTGCAAAATTTCATCTAAATCGGTTCAGATTTAGATATAGCTCCCATACATAACTTTCGTCCGATTTGACCTATTAAGGCTGTAGAAGGCACAATTTTGATCCAATCTTTACAAAATTTGGCATGGAGCGTTTTATTCAACGTCCTCATATGTGTGCAAAATTTCATCATAATCGGAACAGATTTATATATAGCTCCCATATACAACTTTCGTCCGATTTGATCTATTAAGGCTGTAGAAGGCACAATTATGATCCAATCTTTTCAAAATTTGTCATGGAGCGTTTTATTCAACGTCCTCATATGTGTGCAAAGTTTCATAAAAATCGGTCCAGATTTAGATATAGCTTCCATATATATTTTACATCCGATATGGCCTCTTAAGGCTGTAGAAGCCACAATTTTGGTCCGATCTCTACATCTTTCATGAGATGGTTTAATTGACATCTCAATACGTGTGCAAAATTTCATCAAAATCGATTTAGATAAAACTCCCATATATAACCGTTATGCGTTTCGACTTTTAAGGCTGTAGAAGCCACGATTTTTGTACCATCGTAAGAAAATCGTATAAGGTTCTATTCGATATTGCAATAGGTATGCAAAAGTCTGACTAAATTTGGATACAAGTGATATCTATTAAAAGTATTACATATACTCGATGGTGTAGGGTATATATAGCCGCCCGACTTTTGCCTTTCCTTACTGGTTTTTCTATAACCATGTTTTTATTTCATGTCATTTTGTTGAAAGGCTTTTTTTTATTTGTCAGCAATTGACCTTTTGTTCAGTTTGTTGCTGATGTTGGCGATAATATTGACGATAGCCCTAATTCTCTAATGCACCCTGTCTTGGTGTATTTCTTACATAGTCAAATTGTCTAGCAAGCCTTTTATTTGTGTGACTAAACTAGTAAAGCTTATAAAAAAAGAACAAAAAAAAAAGAAAGTCTGAAAAAACAAACCCATAAACATTTCAAACAAACATTCATGAAAATGAACTTTGCTGGAAATATGGTAGAACTACTGAGCTGTAAAACAACAAACATTCACACTACTCACTGTGTTCTACTATATTCATTTTATAACTGTCACCATATGATGGGGGTATACTAATCTAGTCATTACGTTGGTAACACCTAGAAATATTGATCTTAGACCCTATAGAGAATATATGCTCTTGACATTCCGTCCGTCCGTCTGTCGAAATCATAATAGCTGTCGAACAATTGTAACTAAAAATTTGAAATTTTGCACAGATAAGGTGCTTTTGATTTCCCTGCTGCTTTTACACTCTTTTGTGGCAGCAAAGAGAAATTCGCTTTTTTTTTGAATGTGACACTTGTCTGGCAGTTACATAATTGGCTCATTCTTTAGAGAAATATTCAGTCACAACTTTGTACCCAACACCACTACTGTGGTACAGAGCAGTGTAAATCAGATCATTAGTTCGTAACACCCAGAAGCAAGAGATCTAGACCCATTGAGAAGTATACTGATCGGCACAGAATCACTTTCTGATTCGGTTCTGCTTTGCTATTTTCAGCAGAAAACAGTGAAAACGTGACAATTGACACAAGTTTTGGCTTTCTATATTTAATAAGTTTTGGCTTTGCGTGTTGCTTACAGTAGATGTTGCTTGAGGAGTTGTTGGCTGTTTGGATTTGGAAATATGTGGAGGGGCTTAACTTTACTCTCTTTCCCAAATTTAGGCAAAATCGGACAATAAATGCGCCTTTTATGGGCCCAAAACATTAAATCGAGAGATCGGTCTATATGGCAGCTATATCCAAATCTGGACCGATCTGAGTGAAATTGAAGAAATATGTTGAAGGGCCTAACACAACTCACTGTCCCAAATTGCGGCGGCATCGGACAATTAATGCGCCTTTTATTGGCCCAAAACATTTAATCGAAGGATCGGTCTATATGGAAGCTATATTCAAATCTGATCCGATCAGGACCAAATTAAAGAAACTGTCGAAGGGCCTAAGGCAACTGTCCTAAATTTCAGCAAAATCGGATAATAAATGTGGCTTTTATGGGCCCAAAACATTAAATCGAGAGATCGGTCTATATGACAGCTATATCCAAATCTGGACCGATCTGTGCCATAATGCAGAAGTATGTCAAGGGGCTTAACTTAACTCACTGTCCCAAATTTCGGCGACATCTGACAATAAATGCGCCTTTTATGGCCCCAAAACCTTTATTCGAGGGATCGGTCTATATGGAAGCTATATTCAAATCTGATCCGATCAGGAGCAAATTAAAGAAAACTGTCGAAGGACCTAAGGCAACTCACTGTCCCATATTTCAGCAAAATCGTATAATAAATGTGGCTTTTATGGGCCTAAGACCCTAAATCGGCCGATCGGTCTATATGGGGGCTATATCAAGATATAGTCCGATATAGCCCATCTTCGAACTTAACCTGCTTATGGACAACAAAAGGAATCTGTGCAAAGTTTCAGCTCAATATCTCTTGTTTTGAAGACTGTAGCGTGATTTCAACAGACAGACGGACGGACATGTCTAGATCGTCTTAGATTTTTACGGTGATCAAGAATATATATACTTTATAGGGTCGGAAATGGATATTTCGATGTGTGTTTCGGAATGACAAAATTAATATACCCCCATCCTTCGGTGGTGGGTATAAAAATTGTGTACCCTCCACCATATGATGGGGGTATACTAACTAAAGCCATTCCGCTTGTAACATATCGAAATATTGGTCTAAGACCCCATGTTTTGCTATAACTTTCATATAAACCGATCTGGGATCTTGACTTCATAAGCCTCTAGACGGTGCAATTCTTAACAGATTTGGTGGAAATTTTAGATGAAGACTTTTATTTTGACTTCTTATAACTGTGTATGGTTCTAATCGGTCCATAACCTGATATAGCTCCCATATAAACCGATCTCGTGATTGTACTTCTTGAGCCCATATAGAGCGCAATTCTTATCTGATTTAGGTGAAATTTTGCACAACAACATCTACTATTGTCTCCAACATCCTAGCTAAGTATGGTCTGAAACGGTCGATAATCTTATATAGCTTTCATATAAACCGATCTCCGGATATTACTTCTTGAGATCCTATAGGACGCTATTCTTTTCCGATTTGGCTGAACTTTTGCACAACAACTTCTACTATGGTCTCCTATATCCTAACCAAGTATGGTCTGAATCGGTCGATAACCTGATATAGTTTTCATATAAACCGATCTCGAGTTTATTACTTCTTGAGATCCTATAGGACGCTACTCTTTTCCGATTTGGCTGAAATATTGTACAATCACTTCTCCTTTGGTCTCCAATATCCTAACCAACTATGGTCTGAATCGGTCGATAACCTGATATAGTTTTCATATAAACCGCTCTCGCGATATATCTTCTTGAGATCCTATAGGGCGCTCTTCTTATCCGATTTGGCTGAACTTTTGCACAATGACTTCTACTATGGTCTCCCACATCCTAACCAAGTATGGTCTGAAAAGGTCGACACCCTGATATAGCTGTCACATAAACCGATCTCCCGACATTACTTCTTGAGATCCCATAGGGCGCTATTCTTTTCCGATTTGGCTAAACTTTTGCACAATGACTTCTGCTTTGGTCTCCACTATCCTAACCAAGTATGGTCTGAATCGGTCGATAACCTGATATAGTTTTCATATAAACCGCTCTCGCGATATATCTTCTTGAGATCCCATAGGGCGCTATTCTAATCCGATTTGGCTGAAATTTTGTACAATGACTTCTGCTTTGGTCTCCAATATCCTAATCAAATATGGCTTGAATCGGTCAATACCCTGATATAGCTTTCATATAAACCGATCTCCCGATATAACTTCATGAGATCCCATAGGGCGCTATTCTAATCCGATTTGGCTAAACTTTTGCACAATGACTTCTGCTATGGTCTCCCCTATATCCTAAGCAAGTATCTGAATCGGTCCATAAGCTGATTTGGTTCCAATAACATGGAAATTTTTATTAATTATCCTTTGTTTGCCTATAAAGAGATACTGGTCAAAGAACCTGACAAATGTGATCCATGGTGGAGGGTATATAAGATTCGGCCCGACCGAACTTAGCACGCTTTTACTTGTTTTGTTCTATCCTATTCGTGGTTTAAAGCTTCCCTTACAATACCAAAAATAGTAACCCAAATATTTAAAACTTACATTGTGTTTGGCTACCACAAAAAAGCGAAGGAACTGCTTTGACAGCAAAGGTCAATGTGGCAGAACTGGTTGATTAATTTTTGTCACCAAACATTTACGTACATTTACAACGTCAAAGCCATATATCTTGAAGGTATTTTTGTGCAAACTGTAAAGGTCTTGTTATTTATAACTGAAAATCCGCAAAAAAAGAACAAATAATAGTTCGGAAGTATTTTTTTTTTTTGGAACATTTTACAAAATACTTTATCAAAACAAAACCAGCAGCAGGGTTTATGGATAAAAATTAATTTTTAATTTTTTTATAAGTGAATGATGTGTACCAAGTTTGCCATTTCATTTGTCATACTATGAAATGTGGTTCTGTTCCCAATATCTATCTTACTTTGTGTGTCCGTCCATCCGTTAGTGAAAATCACAACATTACTTGAACCATTAAAGTTAGCCATTCGAAATTTCGTCCAAAAATTCTTGCAAAATCAACCAAATTTTCACCGTTACTTTATATGATTAAAGCAAATGCTGCAAAAAAAGATTAATATTTGGTTATAGACCCCCTAAAATCTTATCTTCTGATTAGAACCTCATTTGTATCCTCAATTGACCTTCAAAACAGACATTGAATACGACTCTGATAGGTCCATAAGTTAATACAGCTCCCATATATGCATATTCCCCAGTATGGAAAATCTAATTTTGTGAAAAGTTCGAAAAAAGTTTTCAGTGAAAACCACAGTAGCGCAGAGAATAGCATGTCCGCCAATGACGCCGAACGCCTGGGTTCGAATCATGGCGAGAACATCAGAAAAATTTTTAGCGGTGGTTTCCCCTGCTAATGCTGGCAACATTTGTGATGTACTAGGCCATATAAAAACTACTCTCCAAAGAGGTGCCGCACTGAGGCACGCCGTTCGAACTCGGCTATAAAAAAGAGGCTGCTTATCATTGAGCTTAAAAATTTGAATCGGACTGCACTCACTGATATGTGAGAAGTTTGCTTCTGTTCCCTAGGAAAGGTTAGGTAAGGGAAAAAGTGAAAAGAAGAACCTGTATAGCATGTTTGGTGTGAGGCCATAAATTTGGGATATGTAACTCTTCTATGGCTATGACAGAATATTTGTTCCACTAGCCGAACGTAGAATAGCGTACCACCGTATTTGCCTTCAAAAGACTTCATTGCTGGAGCTTCTTCATCCATTCTGACAACATGACCTAGCCAAGGCAGCCGTTGTATTGTGATGCGTGTAACTATGCTATCGTCGTCATTTAGCTCATACAGCTCGTGGTTTATACGTCGCCTATATTCTCCATCAACGCAAACTGGTCCATATATTTTACAAGGATCTTTCTCTCAAACACTCCAAGCAATGCCTCATTTGCTTTCACAAATACCCATGCTTCAGAACCATATAACAGCACGGGTAGTATCAGTGTCTTGTATAGTGTAATCTTCGCCTGTCGAGAGGTGGCCTTGTTTCTAAACTGCTTACATAATCCAAAGTAGCATCTGTTTGCCAGTATTATTCTTAGCTTAATCTCAAAACTGGTGTTATTCGTTTCGGTTACGGCGGTGCCGAGGTAGATAAAGTTACTGTCTACCTCTCAAAGTTGTGGTTCCCAGTTTTCTCCATTTTCTTTATCTGTTCGGTTGTGCAAGGCTTTTTTGGAGTTGAAACCATCCATTTCGTCTTATCTCCATTTACGGCCAGTCCCATTTTCACTGACTCTCTTTCGATTCTTTCAAAAGCTGCAGTTACTACTTCCGGTGAACGACCTATGATGTCGAAGTTGTCAGCGTAGGCGAGTAGCATGTATTCTCTTGTGATTAGTGTGCCATATCTATTCACATCTGCATCTCTTATAATCTTCTCCAGCAGGATATTAAAGAGATCACAGGATAGGCTGTCTCCTTGTCTGAAACCACGTTTGGTATTAAATGGTTCGGAGAGATTCTTTCCTATTCTTACTGAGGAACGCGTATCAGCAAGTGTCATCCTGCAGAGTCTTATTAATTTTGCAGGGGTACCAAACTCAGACATGGCTTGAAATACCTTTGAACGTAAAGGAGTATCGAAGGCGGCTTTGCAGTCAACAAAGAGATGGTAGGTGTTGATTTGTCCTTCTCGGGTCTTTTCCAGGATTTGGCGCAGTGTGAATATCTGGTCCAGGGTGGATTTACCAGGTCTAAAGCCGCATTGGTAGGACCCAATTATCTCATTGGCTTTAGGTTTTAATCTTTCACACCGTATGCTCGAGAGTATCTTGTATGCGATGGGGAGGAGACTTATTCCTCTCTAGTTGGCACATTCCGTTTTGTCTCCTTTCTTGTGTACGGGTCATAGTGTGCTGAGGTTCCAATCATCGGCTATGTGTTCTTCTAGCCAGATTGCGCAGATAAGCTGATGCATACGCCTTATCATCGTGTCGCCTCCGGTTTTAAATAGTTCAGCGGGTAACTTGTCTGCTCCTGCTGCCTTGTTGTTCTTTAGTCGGGTCACTACTACTTGGACCTCATTTTGACTAGGAGGTAAACATTCTATACTATCATCAGGGATTGGTTCTGCGGTATCCGCTTCGCCGCCAACGTCGGACACTAGCAGTTGAGTAAAATGTTCTTTACATATCCTCAGCATGTTATCTGTGTCAGTTACCAATTTTCCTTCTTTGTCTCTGCAGGAGGATGTGCCTGCACCAAAGCCTTCAGTTAGATGTTTAATTCTTTGGTAGAATTTCCGGACTTCATTCTGACTCCTGTGCATCTCAATTCGCTCACACTCACGTCTTTTCATTTATTTTTTCTTTCTGCGGAATAGACGCAGACTCCTCTCTCCTTTTCTCCCGATACCTCTCCTTCATCTGGCGCGTTGCTAATGATTGCAGATTTGCTCTATATACCGCATTCTTGGCTTCAGTAGCATCTCGACACTCTTCGTTGTACCATGGGTTTCCTGGAGGAGGCTTCCGGAAACTCAAATACGGATTTCGCGGCACTTTCCATGGTGTGCGCAATAGTTTGCAACTGCACCATTTTATCATCGGAACAATGAGTGCTTTTATCAAGCAGTTGGGTCAGTCGAGTGGAGTATGCCCGTGCCATTTGTTGTGTCAAATGCAGTGTCAGATCGTACTTTCCTCGCCATATTCATACGGGTGCGAAACTTTGCGGCAACAAGGTAATGATCCGAACCTATATTCGCTCCATGGATCGATCCTACATCTAACACGCTGGATGAATGCCTTCCATCTATCACAACGTGATCAACTTCTTTTCTTGTGTTTTGATCGAGTGAGAGCCAAGTGGCTTTGTGAATATTTTTATGTTGAAATCTGGTGCTACTAACTACCATGTTTTTTGGCACGGCGAAATCTATCAATCTCAACCCATTACTGGACGTTATCTCGTGGAGGCTAAACTTTCCGAATGTTGGACCTTCCCTATCTTCACATTTAAATCTCCCAAATCGATTTTAATATCATGGGCGGGGCAGCGGTCATATTCTCTCTCTAGGTGCTCGTAGAAAATATCCTTGGTCTGCTCGTTTTTGTCTTCCGTTGGGGCATGGATACAAATAAGGCTGATGTTGAAGAATTAGGATTTTATGCGGATTGTGTCTAGCCTCTCATCCACCGGAGTAAAGCCGGAGACAAGGTGTTTCAGTCTCCGACTAACCACAAATCCACAGCCAAATTCATGCCTCGTGTTATGGCAGCTTTAGTATAGTTCGTCACCGTTTGATGTTGTAGTGACGCCATTTCCAGTCCATCGCACTTCCTGTAAGGCGGTTATATCTGCCTTGTACTTCTCTAAAACGTATTAAGAGTGCGGACATTCCAGGTGCACATCCGCAAAACATGGTCCTTTTTTCGTTTGCGTTGGTCGTCAACGTTTGGGGGGGACCGTTTTTACTATTCCTTTGTTTCTCATAGTAGTTCTCATAGTTTTCCGGGGGCGGGTTACAGACCCAGCGCCCCAACCGCATGGGTTTTGTGGGATTGCACATGTATCCCTCGTTGTGGCGAGCTGCTTGCTCCAAGATACGACGCTCGCCGCCAGCCGCCCCTAACCTGGAAACAGACGCTGATGTTTGCCATTGGTTATTTGAAGGCGCCAATAACTCGCCTTGTCATCTCGAGTATCATTGGCACTCAGTATTTAATTAGGAGCCAGTGCCACCTGACTCCTCACTGAGACTCTCCTCTCGAAAATCGCTGACTACCCGCGGCCGTATTTGCAGCTACTCCGCATAAAAACGGAGCCTTCCACCATCCGCAACCTGTGGACGCGCCCGGTAGTTTTCAGCTAAGCTTCCCGCGATAACGATGGACACTTACAAGTCGGAGCTCAAACTTCCAGCCTGTGTGGTGCTCATAGTTATCCCTTATCGGCCGGGGGCATAAGTTCCTCCTAATTACAACTACCTACCATTTGTCGGGCTTGCAATTTAAAATAAAATCTATGCTCAAATTCACTCCTTAAAGCACAACTTTGCAAAAAATGATTCTGAGTTACTTATATTCTTTACTTCAGTTCAGCTATGCAAGTATTGTAATACAATTTATTCTGTAACAATAGCACTGAAAAGAATCTTTCGTTTTCGACTTCATTTACATATTTATTCACTACACACAAAGGCTACACTTACGTCCTTTCATATTCCAATTTGTCGGGAAGTATCGCCACTGTGGCCTTGCTGCTGAACGCAATTGCATGGCATAACCAACACAACAGCACCATTGTACAGCATCCTACTCACTGCAATCGATATTCAAGGATATTCTGTAATAATGGCATTGCGACTTTAACGGAATTCTCGACCAAGACAATGACTTTGGAGGTTGGATTGCATTCGTTTGACAGAGACACATTATTGTCCCATACTCAGCGTTGTTTGTTGTAACTAATGGAATTTCTGTTTGACAATTCTTATAGGCAATCAATGTGGGGTATGGCCAATCTATTTCCAAATCATTTCATCAGCATCATTGTTCTTGGCCAGCCTTTGAGAGATTTGCTATGAATGCAATGGGAGAATTGAAATCATGGTGCACGATAATGTTTTGTTGCAGTACAATCTGTAACGACAAATGATGCAGAATTTAGTGAATGGAAGTTTAGACGAAAGACAATATAACCTAAAAATAGAAATAAGTGCACATGAATTTTAATTTTTGTCATCTTTTTAGGTTTTTTGAGCATTCGATTTCAAAAAAATTCCCAATTCCGCATGGTTGTCCCCAGAAGAAGAAGAAGAAAACCAGATTGATCACGTAACAATAGATGGAAGGTATTCATCCAGCATGTGAGATGTACGAGCGATCAGAGGAGCACACATAGATTCGAATCATTACCTTGTTGCAGCCGTTTGAGTATGGCGAGAAAAGTACGATCTGACACTGCACGGAAGCTGGACATTGAAAATCTGCAAACACAACAGATGGCAACGGCATACACCACTCGACTGACCTAACTGCTTGATAAAAACACCAAAAACCATTGCCCACCCCATGGAATATGCCGCCAAATCCATTTTTGTGTACCATCCAAGAAACCCATAGTACGACCTGGCAACCCTGAAATCAATAGCAACAGGCCTGCTTAAGTAGAGGTATCGGGGGAAAAGAAGAAACAAAAACAAATAAGAGCGTGCTAAGTTCGGCCGGGCCGAATGTTATATACCCTCCACCAAGATTTGCATCTGTCGGGTTCTTTGCGCAGTATCTCCTTTTAGGCAAACAAAAAATTATGAATAAGGACGGAGGAGGAGCTATATCAAATTATAGTCCGATTTGGGGCTCAAGAGGCAAAATCGGGAGATCGGTTTATATGGGAGCTGTATCGAGTTATAGATCGATTCAGATCATATTGCACACGTATGTCAAAGGCCATGGGAGAAGCCGTTGTACAAAATTTGTGCCAAATGGGATGAGAATAGCGCTCTCTAGAGTCTCAAGAAGTCACGATCCCAGATCAGTTTATATGGCAGCTATATCAGGTTATGTACCGATTTGCGCCATACTTATCACAGTTTTTGGAAGTCCTATCAAAACACCTCATGCAAAATTTTAGCCAAATTTGGCCTTCTAAAAGCTCAAGAAGTCAAGACCCAAGATCGGTTTATACGGCAGCTATATCAGGTTATGAACCGATTTGGACCATACTTCGCACAAATGTTGGAAGTGATATCAAAACACTACGAGAATTGCACCCTCTAGAGGCTCAAAAAGTCAAGACCAAAGATCGGTTTATATAGCTATATGAAAACATGGACCGATTTGGCCCATTTACAATACCAACCGAACTTCACTACCAAGAAGTATTTGTGCAAAATCTCAAGCGGCTAGCTTTACTCCTTCAAAAGTTAGCGTGCTTTCGACAGACAGACGGACTGACGGACGGACATGGCTAGTTCGACTTAAAATGTCACCACGATCAAGAATATCTATACTTTATGGTGTCGTAGACGCATATTTCGAGGTGTAATGAACAGAATGACGAAATTAGTATACCCCCATCCTTTGGTGGAGGGTATAAAAAAGGTCTATGCCGCAGAAAGACAAAGTAAATGGAAAGGCGTGAGTATGAGCGAATTGAGACGTACAGTAGTCAGGATGAAGTTCGGAATTTTTACCAAAAAATCAAACATCACACCGGTGGCTATGGTACAGGTACATCCTCCTGCAGAGATAAGGAAGTGTTGTAGCCACATTTTCATGTGGAGGTGGCAATCCTCATCAAGCTCCTGTAGGATCGGCTAGGAAACAAGGTGGTCAATGGTTATTTAAAGGCGCCAATAACCCGCCTTGTCATATCGAGCATCATAGGCAGTCAGTATTTGTACAAGAGCCGGTGCCGCCCGGACTCTCACTGAGACTCTCCACTCGA
Organism: Stomoxys calcitrans; assembly: GCF_963082655.1. Taxonomy (NCBI): domain Eukaryota; kingdom Metazoa; phylum Arthropoda; class Insecta; order Diptera; family Muscidae; genus Stomoxys; species Stomoxys calcitrans. The sequence goes on from NC_081553.1 coordinate 10,849,646, forward strand.
TACCGATTGCCGTTGCAGCTACTCCGTATGGAGCATTCCACTATCCGCAACCTGTGGAAGTGCCCGGTAGCTCGCAGCGAAGCTTCCTGTGACAGCAATGAACACCATACAGATTGGACCTCAATATTCTGTCTATTGAAATCACCCTACAGTCTTCAAAAATAGTGATATTTGCACAGATTTCTTTTTTATCCATAAGCAGGTTAAGTTCGAAGATGGGCTATATCGAACTATATCTTGACATAGCCTCCATATAGATCGATCCTCCGATTTAGGGTCTTAGGCCCATAAAAGCCACATTTATTATCCGATTTTGCTAAAATTTAAGACAGTGAGTTCTCTTAGGCCCTTCGATATTCTTCGTCAAATTGGCTCAGATCGGTCCAGTTTTGGATATAGCTGCCATATAGACCGATCCTCCGATTTAGGGTCTTGGGCCCATGAGAGCCACATTTATTATCCGATTTTGCTGATGTTTGGTACAGTGAGTTCTCTCTTCGACATTATTCGGTACAGACTTGGATATAGCTCCGAGTCAGGGTCTTAGGCCCATAAAAGCCACATTTATTATCTCATTTTGCTGAAATTTGGGACAGGCAGTTGCCTTGGGCCCTTCGACATATTTCTTCAATTTGGCCCTGATCGGATCAGGTTTGGATATAGCTGCCATATAGCCCGATCCTCCGATTTAGGGTCTTAGGTCCATAAAAGGCGCATTTATTGTCCGATGTCGCCGAAATTTGGGAGATTAAGTTAAGATGAACTCCTTGATATACTTCTGCATTATGACACAGATCGGTCCAGATTTGGATATAGCTGCCATATAGACCGATTTCTAGATTTAAGATTATGGGCCCATAAAAAGCGCATTTATTGTCCGATATTGCCGAAATTTGGGAAAGTGAGTTAAGTTAAGCCCCTTGACATACTTCTTCAATTTCACTCAGATCGGTCCAGATTTGGATATAGCTGCAACATAGACCGATTTCTAGATTTAATGTTTTGGGCCCATAAAAGGCTTATTTATTGTCCGATGTTGTCCAAATTCGGGACAGAGAGTTAAGTTATAACCCTCCACATATTTCTGCAATTTGGTCTAGATCGATCAAGATTTGCATATAGCTGCCATATAGACTGATATCTCGATTTAAGCCTTTGGCCCCAAAAAAGACGCATTTATAATCCGATTTAACTGAAATTTGACACATGGACTTATGTTAGGCTTTACGAGATTCATGTTGTATGTAGTTCAGATCGACTTATTTTTAGGTTTTTTAGCCACTAAAAAGACCAATATTTTGTTATACATAATTGAACAATGACTTGTACTTATTAGTATTTGGTCCAAATCGGATCATATTTCGATATAACTGCTATGGGACATAAGGATGAAAGGTGGTTTACATATATACCAGAGGTGGTGGGTATCCAAAGTTCGGCACGGCCGAACTTAATGCCTTTTTAATACTTCTTCATCTCTAAAAGAGCAGAGTGAGCTTTTGTAAGGAAAATAAAGTAAGTCATACTTTTTGCGAGAAATAGAAATTTCCGTTTCCTTTCATGTGAATGTTCATTGTGACATTCTCTGTTCTTAGAAAACCATTTGAAAGAAATACATTTTTCCATCAAATGCCATGGGAGAGCTTTTCTTTTTCTCCCACAAACAAAAGTGTATTGACTTAACCTTAGAGAGGACTACATAGAATATAAAATTTCAATTGACGCACAACAGAAACTTCGAGCACTTAGTATTTGATCCTTTTGCAAAGTTACTTTAATGAGATACTAATTAAAAATTTTATACCATTTTATGACATTGACAAACGAAAACTTGCCCAAACTGAGCATTTTATAATGTTTTCCACTCCCACAATCACAGCTACCTGCCAGCTGTTATTTATTTCTTGCTTGCATTGTGGTTGAACTACAAAGTCCTTACAATTCTATTGCTTTTTCGCCCACCTTTCTAATGCCTGAGAGTGAACACAAATAAAAGTTTATTGTCATCTTTCTGGGCTGCTGTTGTCCTGCCCTCAATTTGTGGACATTTCTAGAAAAGGAACCTTGTGACTGTGACAAAAAAGACCTACCTATTTGCTATTGAATGATTCTTGGCTTTTTCTTGAGTTACCTTTTTCGCTTCAAGTATTTTTACGCCAAGTGTTTCAACAAAGTTCTTTTGTCACTTTGCGTGAGGTTTGCTTACAATGCCTTTATGTATTGTGTTTTTGCCCCCTCGCTTCCTATGAAAAGGGACATCTTTGCAAATACTCCTCCACCAATCACCTCAGTGTGAAGTTTTCCTTGCACCTTTTTTGGAGCAGTTTATAAATGGCTAGTATTATCCTTGGGATGATTTAATAAATTCTGGCAAATTGATTATTGAAATTCAGCGCGTTGGTCGTTATTAGATATAAAGATATAAATAAATCTGTTTTGCAAGTAAATTTAGCCTAGGCACACAATAAACTTTATTTTGTATGCAAACATCATACATTGGCATTTTGGAAGCGATAATGAGAAATTATGAGGAAAAATAGCAAATTTCCCATGAAGTATTTTTGCTCTTATTCACAAGTTATTAAATGCTTAAGTTTTGAAGGAAAAGTATCGCTACACTTTTTACGCCTGAAAGTTAAATATGAAATAAAGGACTGCACAAGCCAAGGGTGACTTGCAACTAGTAAAAAGGCATTAAGTTCGGCCAGGCCGAACTTTAGATACCCACCACTTCGGGTATACATGTAAATCCCCTTTCGTCACAATCTGGCGACAATTGGATAACTTATGCACCCAAATTCGGCACGGACATTGAGTGGTCTAATATATATGTCACTATTCTATTTTGTAGAACAAAATATTGGTCTTTTTGGCAGATATATCCAATTATAAACCGATCTGAACCATATTAAGGTCGGATATCGTGAAGCTCAGAAAAACTTAAAATAACCCTCTTTTGCAAATTTCAGCGAAATCGGATAAAAACTAAAGCTTTTATGGCCTTCAGACCCTTAATCGGGAGATCAGATGTCGGGAGGCGTAAAACTGCACACTATTCCAAATTTCAGCGAAAGCGGATAAAAATTAAAGCTTTTATGGCCTTCAGACCCTTTATCGGGAAATCGGTCTATATGACATCTATATCTTAATATTCACCGATCTAATCCATATGTAGGTCAGATGTCGGGAGGCTTAAAATAACCCACTGTTGCAAATTTCAGCGAAATCGGGTAATAAATAAAGCTTTAAGACCTTCAGACCCTTTATCGGGAGATCGGTCTATATGGCAGCTATATCTGAATATAGACCGATCTAATCCATATTTAGGTCAGATATCGGAAGGCTTAAAATAACCCACTGTTGCAAATTTCAGGGAAATCGGATAAAAACAAAAGCTTTTATGGTCTTCAGAACCTTTATCGGGAGATCGGTCTATATGGCAGCTATATCTAAAAATAGACCGATCTAATCCATATTTAGGTCAAATGTCGGTAGGCTTAAAGTAACTCATTGTTGCAAATTTCAGCGAAATCGGGTAATAAATAAAGCTTTCATGAGTTTCAGACTCTTTTTCGGGAGATCGGTCTATATGGCAGCTATATCTAAATATAGTCCGATTTAATCCATATTTAGGTCAGATGTCGGAAGGCTTAAAATAACCCACTGTTGCAAATTTCAGCGAAATCGGGTAATAAATGAAGCTTTTATGGTCTTCAGAACCGTTATCGGGAGATCGGTCTATATGGCAGCTATATCTTTAAATAGACTGATCTAATCCATATTTAGGTCAAATGTCGGGAGGCTTAAAGTAACTCATTGTTGCAAATTTCAGCGAAATCGGGTAATAAATAAAGCTTTTATGGCTTTCAGACCCTTCATCGGGAGATCGGTCTATACGGCAGCTATATCTAAATATGGACCGTTCTGAACCATATTTAGGTCAGATGTTGGGAGGCTTAAAATAACCCACTGTTGCAAATTTTAGCGAAAGTGGGTAATAAATAAAGCTTTTATGGCTTTCAGACCCTTCATCGGGAGATCGGTCTATATGGCAGCTATATCTAAATATAGACCGATCTAACCCATATTTAGGCCAGATGTCGGGAGGCTTTAAATAACCAACTGTTGCAAATTTCAGCGAAATCGAGTAATAAATAAAGCTTTTATGTGTTTCAGACCCTTTACAGGGAGATCGGTCTATATGGCAGCTATATCTAAATAAAGTGCGATCTGAATCATATTTAGGTCAGATGTCGGGAGGCTTAAAATAACCCACTGTTGTAAATTTCAGCGAAATCGAGTAATAAATAAAGCTTTTATGTGTTTCAGACCCTTTACAGGGAGATCGGTCTATATGGCAGCTATATCTAAATATGGTCCGATCTGAACCATATTTAGATCAGATATTGGGAGGCTTTAAATAACCCACTTTTGCAAATTTCAGCGAAATCGGGTAATAAATAAAGCTTTTATGGCCTTCAGACCCTTCATCGGGAGATCGGTCTATATGACAGCTATATCTAAATATGAGGCTTGACCTACTGTTTAAAATTTCAGCAAAATCGGATGAAAACTAAAGTTTTTATGGGCATTACACCCTTTATCGGAAAATCGGCCTATATAGCAGCTATATACAAATATGATCCGATGATTCTGTCCAGTATTCAGATCCAGCAACTCTGCGACGAAGGTGTGGTGCCTCCAGAGGGATATGGGTCTGACTCGAGTGGTTTTGGCTGGGCAGAGGTGATGTGTGTCGTGTAATCCCAGATCACAATCGTGGCACATATCCTGCACGTTGGCATCAATCCTTGCTCTGTAGGAGTTGAGCAGCTGCATCTGCCAAATTTAGCCCTACTATTGTTTGCGGGGGGAGGTCAATTTCTTCAAGTGCAATGGGAGGCGGTCGTTCTACATGTACCACATTCACCCGGTAGCTATTCACCGTATCTGCTACCGTAAATGCATGCACGCTGGACATGCCGCTATATCTAGAGGTCCTCGCTGCACCTTGGCATCAATTCTTGCTCTGTAGCAGTTGAGGCGGCTGCATCTCCCGGATTGTAATTGAGCCAGTGGGTATAAAAAAAGTCTAGGTGTCTGATTATTTCTTTTTCCTCAGACAACGTACGATTTTCGATTTTGTCTATTTATAATCCCAGCCGACCCACATATATAACAAAAAGCTGGCCAAAGTTTTTAGCTAATGTCTAGCTTTTTCCATAAGGGAATGGTTGCAAAGATTGAGTTTGAGATTCCATTTGTTTTAGGCCCAACTTTTAGCTTTTTTTTTCATTTTATCCATAAATTATAAAACCAAATTGGTAACCCTTAACCCAGCAGCTTATAAAACTCATAACTTTCAAGTCAACTGAATTATATTCCAAAATTATTAAATATTCATGAATGACGCTCAAAATGTGAATAAGCAACATTTCTTAAAATTCAAACCATTTCTGTCAAAGGAAATATTTTACTTAAAGTCCTTCATTAAGGACGCTGACATGAATTTAAAAATTTCCCATGCCTTATGTTACAGACAAAACCATTCACAACTCCCCTCAAAAGGAGGGTAATTAAATGTTCCCCCCCCTTCAGTTCCTGTGACAATCGAGTGAAGCTGCCTGTAGCTGACTTGTAACATTCTGGGACATAAATAACATGGTCCTGACAGAAGGCTTAAACAATTTCCGGCCAAGCAACAGGATGCTTTCAGGCAACAGGGAACTCTTAAATATGCCATCCCTAGAATGCTTTTTAAGCTCTTTTGGCAATTGGACCACAACAGATATCACCTAACCATAGATAATGGCTATGGCACAGTAGTCAAGCGTGACAAGTAACAGACGGGGATTTGCTGCAGTCTCAAGTCTCAAAAGGGGAAATTTTTAAAGCAAGACAAGAATAATCCCTCAATGTTTTTTTTGTACTCATCACCGTAGGATAGGGGGTATATTCGTTTAGTCATTCAGTTTGCAACACATCGAAATGTCAATTTCCGACCCTACAAGGTATATAAATTTCGGATCGTCGCAAAATTCTAAGACGATTTAATGATGTCCGTGTGTCTGTCCGTCCGTCTCTCAACAGCCTTCAACAATTGAGATATTGAGCAGAAATTTGTCACAGATGCGTCCTTTTGATACACGCTGGTTAAGTTCTTGAACGGGCCAAATTGGACCATATTTGGATATAGCTCTGCTATATAGACCGATCGGACCATAAAGGGTCTAATGACCATATATGCTTCATTTTTTTATCCGATTTCGCTGAAATATGAAACAGTGAGTAAGTTTAAGGCTTTCCGACATCTGACCCAAATATGGTGCAGATCGGATTATATTTATCCATAGCTGCCCTATAGACCGGTATGCCGATAATGGGTCTGAAACCCATAACAGCTTTATTTATTAGGCTGAAATTTGAAACAGAGGGTTATCTTAAGCCTCCTTATATCCGACCTAAATATGGATCATATCGGACTATATTTAGATATAGCTGCCCTATAGACCGATCTCCATATAAACGGTCTAAATCCCATAAAAGCTTTATTTTTTAACCGATTTCGATGAAATTTGAAACATTGAGTAGTTTTACGCCTCCTAACATAGGACCTAAATGTGGTTCAGATCGGACTATATTTAGATATAGCTGTCATATGGACTGATCTCCAGATAAAGGTTCTAAAGCCCATAAAAGCTTTATTTTTTAACCGATTTCGCTGAAATTTGAAACAGTAAGTAGTTTTAGGCCACCCGCTATCCGACCCAAATATGGTAAAGATCGGACTGTATTTAGACATAGCAGTCATATAGACCGATGTGCCGATTAAGGGTCTAAGACTCATAAAAGCTTTATTTATTACACGATTTCGCTGAAAATCGCAACAGTGAGTTATTTTAAGCCTCCCGACATTTGATCTAAATATGGATTAGATCGGTCTATATTTAAATATAGCTGCGATATAGACCGATCTCCCGATAAAGGGTCTGAAGGCCATAAAAGCTTTACTTATTACCCTATTTCGCTGAAATTTGGAATAGTGTGTAGTTTTAAGCCTCCCAATATTTGACCCAAATATGGATCAGATCGGACTGTATTTATCTATAGCTGCCATATATACCGATTTCCCGATTAACGGTCTGAAGCCCATAAAAGCTTTATTTTTGAACCGATTTCGCTGAAATATGAAACAGTGAGAAGTTTTAGGCTTCCCGACATCTGACCCAAATATGGTTCAGATCGGACTATATTTATATATAGCTGTCATATAGACCGATATGCCGATAAAAGGTCTAAAGCCCATAACAGTTTTATTTATTACGCTGAAATTTGAAACAGAGGGTTATCTTAAGCCTCCTGATATCCGACCTAAATATGGATCATATCGGACTATATTTAGATATAGCTGCCATATAGACCGATCTCCAAATAAAGGGTCTAAAGCCCATAAAAGCTTTATTTTTTAACCGATTCCAATGAAATTTGAAACAGTGAGTAGCTTTAGGCCTCCCAACGTTGGACCCAAATATGGTTCAGATCGGACTATATATAGATGTAGCTGCCATATAGAATGATTTCCCGATTAACGGTCTGAAGCCCATAAAAGCTTTATTTATTACCCGATTTCGCTTAAATTTGAAACGGAGGGTTATCTTAAGCCTCCTGATATTTGATCAAAATATGGATCAAATCGGACTATATTTAGATATAGCTGCCATATAGACCGATCTCTCGATAAAGGTTCTGAAGCCCATAAAAGCTTTCTTTATTACCCGATTTCACTAAAATTTTAAACAGTGAGTAGCTTTAGGCCACCCGCTATCCGACCCAAATATGGTAAAGACCGGACTGTATTTAGATATAGCTGTCGTATAGACCGATGTGCCGATTAAGAGTCTGGAGCTCATAAAAGCTTTATTTATTACCCGATTTTGTTGAAATTTGAAAATTCAACAGTGACGTATATTTATTAACCCACTCAATATCCGTGTCGAAATTGGGTGCATAAGTTATCCAATTTTCACCGGATTGTGTCGAAAGGGGGTTTTCTTATATACCCGAGGTGGTAGGTATCCAAAGTTTGGCCCGGCCCAACTTAATGCCTTTTTACTTGTTTTCCATAAGCCTAATACCGTCCAGACATTGGGCTAGAACTGTTCCATGGTGTTATATATATTTTTAGTCACAAAGTGCCTTTCGAAATCACTCTGTTAATTACAAAATTACTTTCACCAACAACTAGGCCTTCATTAAGAACTTTGCAAATCGATTTTTATGCCAAAGACATTTTTATGATTGCCGAAAAATTTTCCGCAATTCTTCATTAACCAATCGGACAGATGACCCCAAGGGAGTGCGTGGTCGTATCTCGAAGACAGCACCTACGTATACCTATTCCAGCTAAAACAAAGAATAGAATCAATTTCATATCATTGCCACAGAATGCATAGACAACTTCTCATAGTGATTGATGGCTTATTGATGCGTTGAGTTTATTGCCTGACCCAACTGCCAGCAAAGACATGGTATGGTATCAAACTAATTGGGATGAGGGAATGTAGGTAAGGTTGGTGCTCCAACATGATGAGAATTTACAACAATTGGAATAAGTGGGGGTTTCCTTCATACTAAAGGAAATAAAAAATATTCCAATTACTACCACTTCATCGAAACCACTTTCAGGCTTCTCTTGGTTCATTTGGGTCAAAACCTGGTCAAAGTTGTAATGGAAAATTTCTCGAGCTAACAAGAAAGAAGGAACTAAGAGAGAAATGAAAGAAGAAACTCTTGACCATAAAACATGGTATAAAATGTTTCCATTTTGTTTATCAGAGTCATAAAACACCATTCGAAAGGATTCTCATTATTTGCCAATTGATGACGAGTTTATGGCCAATCTTTTGGGGGATTTCCTTTCCCTTCACTTGTATTACATGTTGGAGCATGACTAAATGCCAACTTAAAGATGATGTAAATTTAAGAGAGCAATTAAACTCCGGTATAAGAAGTTGGGTTTGTGTTTACCTCATTTCCAATTTAAAATCGTAAATGAAACAGTTAATTTTTTTTAAACAATGAAACGAAACTCATTTAGTCGCTGGTCTGTCTGAAAATAAAAATTCGTGTTATATGAATCCGATACTTTTATTCTACAGGTCGTTGGGTGAATCATATCAAACAAAAATGTAGTGGAGTTCAAAACTCCCCTATTGCTCCAAATTTCGTCAAAATCGAGTCATAAATACGCCCTTTATGAGCCTTCAATCGGGAGATTGGTCTATATGACAGCTATATTAAAATAAAGTCAAAGACAAAAGAAGTCGGGGAGAGAACTAAGAGAGGGAGAGACTTGTCAGTAAAATCCTCAAAGAAGTGCCATAAGTGAACGTATCGAAAACTTCGATATGTCCAGGCCTTCTTATAAAATTGATTCACTAAAAGCAGCAATAAGGGAATCTTGAACTTGCGAGGGCCTCTTCGTCAAACTGATTCCACCCATCCTTCAAGTGATGCTACTATAACAGAACTCTTATAACCAAAAACCGAAGAAGATAACCTTCTAACCACTATCCAAGTTGTCATACAGATACATAACACAAGTTGATTGCCAACCCGCGATTCTAATTAACGTTTAGTATTACTTAAATTTTTGAGTCCTTAAATTGATCCTGGAGACGACTGAACTAACAGACAGTTCAAAGTAAATTCCTATGGAAATTTCCAACAAGTTCGGCCGGGCCGAACTTTGAATACCCACCACCTCGTGTAAACCACATTTCGACAAGTCCTCGGAGCAGCTATATCGAAATATGTTCCGATTTGGACCAAATACAAGTCATTGTTCAATTGTGTATAACAAAATATTGGCCTTTTACCTTTTAGTACCTTTATCTAAAAATAACCGATCTGAACCATGTGCGACAGGGATGTCGAAAAGCCTAACATAAGTCACTGTGTCAAATTTCAGTGAAATTGGATTATAAATGCGCCTTTTATGGGGCCAAGACTTAAAATACAGATATCGGTCTATATGGCAGCTATATCCAAATCTGGACCGATTTGGGCAAAGTTGCAGAAAAATGTCAAAGAGCCTAACCCAACTCACTGTCACAAAATTTCGGCGACATCGGACAATAAATGCGCCTTTTATGGGCCCAAACCCCTTAATCAAGAGATCGGTCTATATGGTAGCTATATCCAAAACTGGACCGATCAGTGTCATATTACAGAAGTATGCTGAGAGGCTTAACTTAACTCACCGTCCCAAATTTCGGCGACATCGGACAATAAATGCCCCTTTTATGGGCCCAAAGCCATAAATCGAGAGATCGGTCTATATGGCAGCTATATCCAAATGTGGACCGATCTGTGCCGAATTGAAGAAGGATGTCGAAGGTCCTAACACAACTCACTGTCCCAAATTTTGGCAAAATCGGACAATAAATTCGCCTTTTATGGGCGTAAGACCTTAAATCGAGAGATCGGTCTATTTGGCAGCTATATCCAAATCTGGACCGATCTGAGCCAAATTGACGAAGGATGTCGAAGGCACTAACACAACTCACTGTCCCAAATTTCAGCAAAATCGGATAATAAAAGTGGCTTTTATGGGCCTTAGACCCTAAATCGGAGGATCGGTCTATATGGGGACTATATCAAGATATAGTCCGATATAGCCCATCTTCGAACTTAACCTGTTTATGGACAAAAAAAGAATATGTGCAAAGTTTCAGCTTAATATCTCTATTTTTGAAGACTGTAGCGTGATTTCAACAGACAGACGGACGGATAGACTGAGGTCGGGAATGGATATTTCGATGTGTTGAAAACGGGATGACAAAATGAATATACGGCCATCCTTCGGTGGTGGGTATAAAAATTTTGTTCAATCCGCAAATTTAAAAGAAACTTTAAACCTTTAGTTTAAATTTATTAAAAAATCTATAAATTTTCTAAACACTTTAAATTTCAGTAACTTGATATTCTTAAATTTATTCCAAGCCTACGAAAGGACGCTTAAAAATAAAATCTCAACCGACAACATCACCTTTTACTGATATAAATAAAACCGCACAATAACATAAACCTAGCCATTTTCCTTGGCTGAAACATTGAAAGAAAGAAATAAAGGAAGTGTTCACGCCAAGCATTAGAAGTGTCATTGAAAGGTGAAAGGCAAGTGCTTCTCTCATGCGCCAGTATGAAACAGAAAATAAGGAAAGTTCTTCTGGTGCTGCATAAACTTTGAGAAATAACAGATGTCACCTGCTGTACTTACACTGGTAACCTAAACATTTGGTCTACCACAACAAATTGTTTATTGTTTATTTTAATTAAATATGGAACTCACGCTTACCGGCTTCCAGACTACTGGATTGTTTTGTAGGGCCACAGTGCTGTTTATTTTGCAAATGGAAGTGCCATAAACAGCGCTCAAAACAAGTGAACACATAATGTTTCTTTTACGTTTTGGCTTCTATTTCAGCTATTGTTGATGTCTTGGAATGTAGCAATTTGTGGTTCAATGAAAGTGGCAAGAAGCTAAGTGGAAACATCATTTAATAAATTTGGACCAAAAAAGCCCGAGAAAAGCACCTTTAAGAAAAATTGGTTGGTTGGGAGATAGAGAAAGACACCGTGACGCTATTGTGCAATGGCAAGGAGCCCAACATTTATGATATGACTAATACACATGCAAACAAGTAAAAAGGCGTATAGTTCGGCTGGGCCGAACTTTGGACACCCACCACTTCGGGTATATATATAAACCACCTTTCGCCAGAGTGGAGAAATCGGTTTATATGGCAGCTATATCAAATTCTGAACCGATCTGGTCCAAATTAAAGAAGGATGTCGAAGGTCCTAACACAACTCATTGTCCCAAATTTTGGCAAAATCGGACAATAAATTCGCCTTTTATGGGCGTAAGACCTTAAATCGATAGATCGGTCTATATGGTAGCTATATCCAAATCTGAACCGATCTGGGCCATATTGCAGAGAAATATCGAGGGGCCAAACACAACTCACTGTCCCAAATTTCGGCGACCTCCGGCAATAATTGCACCCTTTATGGGCCCAAAACCTTAAATCGAGAGATCGGTCTATTTGGCGTGCTAAGTTCGGCCGGGCCGAACCTTATATACCCTCCACCATGGATCGCATTTGTCGAGTTCTTTCCCGGTGTCTCTTTTTAGGCAAACAAAGGAAAGGATAAAAGCTAAGAATTGCTATGCTGTTGGATTTATATCAAGTTATGGTCCGATGCGGACCATGATGGCATAAATGTTGGAGACCATAGAAGTCATTGTGTAAAATTTCAGCTATATCGAATAAGAATTGTGACCTTTAGGGGTTCAAAAAGTAAAATAGGGAGACCGTTTTATAGGGGAGCTGTATTAGGCTATAGACCGTTTCAGACCTTATTTGATACTTATGTTGAAGGTCATGGTAGAAGCCGTTGTACAAAAGTTCACTCAAATCAGATAATAATTGCGCCCTAAATAGGCTCAAGAAGTCAAGATCCCAGATCGGTTTATATGGCAGCTATATCAGGTTATTTACCGATTTGAACCACACGCCCTCTAGAAGCTCAAGAAGTCAAGATCCAAAATCGGTTTATATGGAAGCTATATCAACTTATGGACCGATATAGCCCATTTACAATCCCAACCAACCTACACGAATATAGATTCGGATCATTATTGCAGCAAAGGTTCGCACCCATTTGAACATGGTGAGGAAAGTAGGATCTGACACTGCAAGGAAGCTGGACATTGAAAAGCTGCAAACACAACAGATAACTGCGGCATACTTCACTCGGTTTACGTGTACCACCAAGTTTGTCTTCAAAAGCCTTCTTTGCTGGAGCTTCTTCATCCATTCTGACAACATGAGCTAGACAACGCAGCCGTTGTATAACTATGATATCGTCGTCATATAGCTCGTGGCTTACACGACGCCTACATTCGCCATTAATATAAACTGGTCCATATATTTTATAAGAATCTTTCTCTCAAATAATCCAAGCACAGCCTCATCTGCTTTCATAAGTACCCATGCTTCAGAACCATATAACAACACGGTTCGAATGAATCAATGAATGTCGACTGCTTAATCAAAAGTAGCATCTTTTTGCCTATACTACTATTTTTCGCTTTATCTCAAAACTGGTGTCATTCGTTTCGATTATGACGGTGCCGAGGTAATTAAAATTGCTGACTATCTCAAAGTTGTGGTTCCCAACTTTCTCCATTTTCTGTATCTGCTCGGTTGTCGTCTTATCTCCATTTACTGCCAGACCTATTTTCACTGATTCTCTTTCGATTCTTTCAAAGGCTGCAGTTACTACTTCCGGTGACCGACCTATGATGTCGATATCGTCGGCATAGGCGAGTAGCATGTGTTCTCTTGTGATTAGAGTGCCATATCTATTCACATCTGCATTTCGTATAATCTTCTCCAGCAGGATATTAAAGAGATCACACGATAGGCTGTCTCCTTGTCTGAAACCTCGTTTGGTATTAAATGGTTCGGAGAGATTCTTTCCTATTCTTACTGAGGAACGCGTGTCAGCAAGTGTCATTCTGCAGAGTCTTATTAATTTTGCAGCGATAACAAACTCAGACATGGCCTGAAATACCTTTGAACGTAAAGGGGTATCGAAAGCGGCTTTGTAGTCAACAAAGAGATAGTATGTGTTTTTTGTCCCAATGGGTTACAATTATCTCATTGACTTTAAGTTTTAATCTTTCACACTGTACGCTCGAGAGTATCTTGTATGCGATGGGGAGGAAACTTATTCCTCTGTATTCCCCTTATTCCTCTCGCCAGATTGCGCAGACAAGCTGATGCATACGCCTTATCAGCATGTCGCCTCCAGTCTTAAATAGTTCAGCGGGTAACCGGTCGGCTCCTGCTGTCTTGTTGTTCTTCAGTCGTCTCACTGTCACTTGGGCCTCATTCTGACTAGGAGGTCAACATTCTATACCACCATCGAGGACACTAGCAGTTGAGTAAATTGTTTTTTCCCTATCCTCAGCATATTATCTGTGTCAGTTACCATATTTCCTTCTTTGTCTCTGCAGAAGAAAATGCCTGCATCAAAGCCATCGGTTTGATGTTTAATTCTTTGTAGACTTTCCGGACTTCATTCTGACGGCTGTACATCTCAATTCGCTCACACTCACGTCTTACCAATTCCTTTTTCTTTCTACGGAATAGACGTTTCTCCTTTTCTCCCGATACCTCTCCTTCATCTGGCGCGTTGCTACTGATTGCAAGTTTGCTCTATATGCCGCATTCTTGGCTTTAGTAACATCTGGACATTTTTCGTCGTACCATGGGTTTCTTGGGGGAGGCTTCCTGTACCCAAGTATGAATTTCACGGCATTTTCCATGGCGTGGGCAATGGTTTGCCACTGCGCCGGAATAAGGAGTGCTTCCATCAAGTAGTGGTTTCATCAAATTAGTCTTTTGAAAGCAAACTTGGTGGTACACCAAAACCGGGACGACCAAAAGCCCGATGGAAAGATCAAGTGGTGGGAGACACCTCGAAACTTTGTGTCAGATATTATAAAATGGGCGCAGAACATGGAGGCGCTTGGAAAGCTGTTTTACGTTCGGCTAGTGGAACAAATGTTCTATCATAGCCAAGCTACTTTTAGCAGCTGATAACTGACAGAAGAAAGAATGCAATTACAGAGTCACTAGCTGTGAAAGATTTATCAACGCCGACTATATGAAAAATCCGCAATTACTTTTTGGGCAACCCAATATTTTAAAATATTTTGCATAATTGAAACCTAAAATGAAACACATGGTGCTTAAATTCGAAAAATCTGACAAAATCATAGCAACTAAAGCCATAAAAGGCAATATCAGATAGTCAGCAACTTTATCTACCTCCAGTCGAGTCGGGATGTAGTACAGTTTAGCGATGTCTCTTAGTAAAGAATGATTTTATGGCCGAAAACTTCACTATGGTTTTTTTCACTATGAAGGTTTTCAAAATGGGCTGTTTAAGAAAGATGCCCCTATTTGCCACATATGCAACCCTAACCTATCTAAATTTGTAAGAAATAATTGTGAAAAATTTGGAAAAGTAGGATGCCTTCTAGACATACGGATCGACATGGCCAAATTAATTAAAAAATGCCACAGCGAACCAGAATTCACACTTAACAGATTTACAGCTCCTTTCTCCTCCTGGGGTGGAAGTAAAAAAAGTATCTGAATATGGATTCTGCCATTCGTTCATATTAAAAAATTGGCATTTTTTCTTCCCTTGATCACTTCGTTGAATTTGATGCCACCCATACCTACTCTGAGAATTTTTAAAGTTATTTATATATCTTGACTACGTTTAACTTGTTAATGTCATCACAGGAATTGTACAAAAAATTAACAAAAAAATACCTCACCTTTTATGAAAAGTTGTCCAAACGTTGCCCGAATATTCAAAGGCTTTTTCAAAAGACAGTTCTTCATAATACCCACATCATTGAAGCACAACTTATACCTGAAAAAAGAACTTTGTTTTTTTTACCTGAGCCACCCACCTAGCTCATAATGGCTGGCCATCATTTATTAACTCCCTTTCATGTGCTATAGAAAGTTAGGCAAATTAGCTTAGAATACGTTTTCTATGGCTAATTTAGGCAACATGTTAATTAAAAAAGTTTTATCCTTTCCATTTCTCACATAAAAGAATAGCGTAGGCCACTCGATCTTCTACATGAAATAGGCAAATGTGAACAACTTGCGTGGGCTGTTGTTACACTTTTAATGGGCCCTAAAATGTACACATGTACGTTGAATATATGACATGGTTTGCTTTTTGAACAGTGAAAATGGATGCTAAGGCGGAAATTTTTAATCATACCCATATCCACGTGGCGGAGTGTTTCGGGGGCCCTGAACAGACTCCTGGCTTAAGACGTTGTGTTGGCCTTGGTTCTCGGTGACATTGGTATTCCGGGAAATGAGAAGGCAGACGTGTTTTGCGCGAAGGGATCCTGCACGGCAGGCAGACCTGTAGCCGGCACCTTGCACAGGTGCCTTGTATCGAACTACTAAACGTAATAGATGAGATGGCCAGTGAGGAGGCGGTGACGAGGTGGGAGTCTGTATATGAATGTCTTATTGGCAGGGCACTCTGGCCAGCTTGTGACCGAAGGAGGACGAAAGAGTTCCTGGCCCTTCATAAGGATTCACTGATTAGAATTACAAGAATCACAACCAGACAATGCGCGAAAGGCCATATGTGCGGGACTCCCACCACGAAAGCCACTCAACGTTAAAAAGATATAAACATGTAATTCGGAAACCAGGCCTCGCGGATGCAAAACAAGGAATCATATCAGGGATCGAAGTCCACGCCTTTTTCCGCTGGGTGTTCTCATGGCCGGGTGGACAGGGGCTTATGTTTTCCATCCTAGGGAGGGGGTTTTTCTTCGATCTCGGCACACTTGCAGATGTGTCCCTGGGAGGTCTCCTCAGATATGTGGAAAAGACTGGTTTGATTCGGCGCGAGAAGCGATGAAATCTGAAACATGCCACACGCGGAGTAACAATGTTTAATGAGACTGGCCAGACTCGTCGGGAAAGCAATTGCTTGGAAGCGTGATGGCTAGGCGCTTGCTCATCTCCCTGTCTCCCCTTCGCAATGTATTTCGTTCTCATAATGTTTCACCTAGTCTACCTTATTCCTTTTCTTCTTTTTATACCCTCCACCATAGGAAGGGGTAATACTAATTTCGTCATACGGTTTGTAAAACTAACAAATTTTGCCCATGAACATTCCACTATGGAACAGGAGCCAACTTCTCACATATCAATAAGTGCAGTCCAATTCTAGTTTAAGCTCAATGATAAGGGACCTCCTTTTTAAAGCCGAGTCCGAACGGCGTACCGCAGTGCCGACTCCTCTTTGGAGAGAAGTTTTACATGGCACAGTACCTCACAAATGTTGCCAGCATTAGGAGGGGAAAACTACCGCTGTTGGTTTGTTTGTTTGTGTGTTCCTTATAGACTCAGAAACGGCTGAAAAGATTTTCTTGAAAGAAAATAGGGCACTACATTTTTTGATATCTGAAGGGGGCGGCGGACCCTTCCCTTACCCTAATTTTAAGAAATGCCAGATCTCGGAGATGGGTGGTGCGATTTAAGCGAAATTTTGTGTGCTCTCATATAGTACCCTAAAAATAAAAATTTGGTATCCAAATTTCGGATGGGGTACCTAGGGGGGCTGCCCCACCCTAAAACCTACCAAACCTATATTTACACCAATCACGACAATATGGGACTCAAATGAATGGTATTTAGGAAAAGAAAACGTATATTATATCCAATTGTCGGACCAAGTGTTAGGGGGACCACCCCGACCCCCAAAACTCATCTAAATCGGACATATTTACCGACCATGGCAATATGGGACTCAAATGGAAGGTATTTACGAGTAGAATACGAAATTGATATCCAAATGTGTGACCATGTTTCTGGGGGTCCATCCCTTCCCCTAAACACCCCCCAAACAGGACTTATTTACTGACCATGGGATTATGGGGCTTAAATAAAAGGTATTTGAGTGTAGAATTTTAATCTGATATCCAAATATGGGACCAAGTATTTGGGGGGCCACTTCTCCCCAAGAACATCCCCCAAAGGGGACAAATTTACGACCATAGCAATATGGGGCTCAAATGAAAGGTCTTTGGGAGTAAAGCACGAATATGATATCAATATTCGGGAAAAGTGTTTATGGGGCCACCCCACCCCAACACCACTGCACAAATAGGAAGTATTTGCTGACTATTGCAATATGAGGCTCAAATAAGAGGGTTTTTAGAGTAGAACACGAATCCGATATATATTTTCAAGGCCAACTCTGAGTGGCCGCCCATCCCCCATAGCACCCCCCAAGCCGTTCATGTTTGCCGACTATGGAAATATAGGGCTCAAATTAAAGTTATTTGGAAGTAGACCATGTATCTGATATCAACATTAGGGATCAACTGTCTAGGGGACGTCCCACCACCATGATAACCCCCCAAATAGGACGTATTTGCTCACCAAGACAATTTGGGTCTTAAAGACAATGGAGCTCGATATTCATAGTTTTTAGGGCCCATACCCTAAACCGGGCATATTTGCTGTCTTTTTCAATGAGGAGTTTAAATGAGATTAGAAAACGTAATTTTGAGGCCAATGGCAATAGGGTTCAAATAAATGATATATAGATATATGAGAATAGAGCACGTTGCTGATATATTTTCAGGGCTTAGTGTTTGGGGGACCACCCCAATCCCCAAAACACCCCTAAATCGGGCATATGTGCCGACCATGTCAATGTGGAGCTTAAATGAAAGGTATTGGGGGGTAGAGCAAGAATAGATACCCACTTTCGGGACCAATTTTCTGGGGGTCTACCCCTTTCCCAAAATACCCAACAAACAGCAATTTGTTGCTGACCATCGCAATATGGGGTTCCAATAAAGGTATTTGGGAGTAGAATTCGAATTTGATATCCAAATGTTAGACCATGTATTTAGGGCATCACCCCTTCCCCAAAACACCCCCAAAGGGTAAACATTTTTCGACCATCCCAATATGTGTCTGAAATGAAAGGAATTTGAGATTAGAAAGCGAATTTGATAACCTATTTTGGGGCCATGTGTTTGGAAGACGCCTCATCGTGTAAACTCCCCTCAACCAATGGCAATGTGGGGTTTAAATAAATGATAATTGAAAGAAGAGCACGATGTTGATATTTTTTCAGGGCCAAGTGTCTGGGGGACGACCTGACCCCCGAAAACACCCCTAAATCAGATATCATGAGAATATCGGACTGAAAAAAGGTATTTTAAAAATGGAGTACACCGTATGTCCAAACTTAAATTCTTATACCAATAAAGACCAAATGGGGTTCAGATAAAGGCACTAATATTGTTAAACTGTTAGTCAAGCGATATACTATTTTCATAGCGGGGTATTTTACTAAAAGCTCTTTAATTGTCGAAAATAAATATTCCAAGGAAACGTTTCTTCCATATAAAGTAAAAGAAGGCGCAGCGAAGCGGGCCCGGGTCAGCTAGTTAAAAAATGAAACAAGTAAGAGCGTGCTAAGTTCGGCCGGGCCGAATCTTATATACCCTCCACCATGGATCGCATTTGTCGAGTTCTATGCGCGGTATCTCTTTTTAGGCAAACAAAGAATATTGAATAAGAACTTTTATGCTATTGGAGCTATATCAAGTTATAGTCCGATTCGGACCATAAATGTGTAATAATTCAGTTCATTCGTATAATAATTGCGCCTTGTAGGTGCTCAAGAAGCAAAATCTGAAGATCGGTTTATATGGGTTCTATATCGAGCTATTGATCGATTCAGGCCATATTAGACACTTATGTTGAAGGTCATGAGAGAAGCCGCTGTACAAAATTTCTGCCAAACCGGATGAGAATTGCGCCCTCTAGAATCTGAAGAAGTCAAAATCCCAGATCGGTTTATATGACAGATATACCAGATTATGAACCGATTTTAATCATACTTAACACAGTTGTTGGGGAAGTAACACCAAAACACTACATGCAAAATTTCAACCAAATCGTATGAGAATTATGCCCTCCACAGACTCAAGAAGTCAAGACCCAAGATCGGTTTATATGGCAGCTATACCAAAACATGAACCGATTTGAACCATACTTAGCGCAGTTATTGAAAGTGATACCAAAACACTACGTGCAAAATGTCAGTCAAATCGGTCAAGACTCAAGTCAAGACCCAAGATCGGTTTATATGGCAGCTATACCAAAACATGGACCGATTTGACCCATTTACAATCCCAAGCGACCTACACTAATAAAAAGTATTCGTGTAAAATTTCAAGCGGCTAGCTTTACTCCTTCGGAAGTTAGCGTGGTTTCGACAGACAGACGGACGGACGGACAGTCGGATGGACAGACGGACATACGGACGGACATGGCTAGATCGCCTTAAAATGACATGACGATCAAGAATATATATATTATGTTGCCCAAATAGTAATTGCGGATTTTTCATATAGTCGGCGTTGACAAATTTTTTCACAGCTTGTGACTCTGTAATTGCATTCTTTCTTCTGTCAGTTATCAGCTGTTACTTTTAGCTTGCTTTAGAAAAAAAGTGTTAAAAAGGAATATTTGATTAAAGTTCATTCTAAGTTTTATTAAAAATGCATTTACTTTCTTTTAAAAAATCCGCAATTACTTTTTGGGCAACCCTTTCGACAGACAGACGGGCGGACAGTCGGACGGTCATGGCTAGATCGCCTTAAAATGACATGACGATCTTGAATATATATACATTATGGGGTCTCAGACTCATATTTCGAGGTGTTACAAACAGAATAACGAAATTAGTATACCCCCATCCTATGGTGGAGGGTATAAAAACATATGGCTTTACTTGTGTTTATGAAATTTTCTCAAGGTGACTGTGTGACAAATACCTATGTAGTTCTTCATTTGAAACAATTATCATCACACCCCATAGTTATTTGGCCAGTTCGAATTAAAAGCAAAGCCAAGCAAACTGAAATGACAATAAACAAGATTTCATCGATTATTCGTCATGAAAATTGCACTCATTGACGAAGTATAATAGTTGACTTGCCCTAAAACTGTCCCATATATTTCCCAGAAAGGTCTTAAACAAGGCCTCTTCTCCACTTGATATATTTTTCTTTTATTTTTGTTTGTTTCTCCTCAAGTCTACAACTTAAACTACTAATGATATTGTGAATGACCGGGGTGCAATTAGGATTGCCCTTTTTGTCTACGACCTGTTGACAGAATTTTTATTTTAGGACAACAGTCAATTTGATAATTATATCGAAAGGACGAATAGAATGTCCTTTTGATGGCCTGATGCATAGTTGTCTTGGGTGAATTCCCTTTGCATGATTTGGTTAGATAAATACTTACTAAATGCCGCTTTTATTACTTACGAATTACCTGAAGGTTAATAAAAACCGGCAAATTCATGCGAAATTTGAAAAAGTCTATTAAACTGATTAAAAGTGGCTAACTGAGTTAGATTAATTTAAACGCTTATGTACGTACCTTGAGGGCACAGCGGTAGGCATTAAGTTTATCATTGTAATTTGTGGCCATTCTTATTTGTATTTGAGTATGGCTTTGTCTAGACATTTTGTTTTCATTTTTTTAAATGTTAGGTGAGTTATGGCCTCACAGTAAAGCTGTAAAATGTTGGTATTTTCTTTTAGTTCAACGATTATATAGAAGAAAGGAATGGCATGTTTTGGGAAAACTAATGAAAACTAAAAGTAAAAAAAAAAAGTAAAATCATGTGATGGAATAAGAAAATAAAGGGTAAAAGAAAATAAAGTTTTAAATTCAAAAGTTTCATTGCAGATCAAACAAGTAAGGACGGGCGTTGGGTTCTTTTCATGCCCTACAACACTTTGCCCGTTCTTTCATGCCCTACAACACTTTGGGTATGCATACTAAGTCGTCGGAATTGAAATTTGTTAAAAAACAAGTAAAAGCCTGCTAAGTTCGGCCGGTCCGAATCTTATATACCCTCCACCATGGATCGCATTTGTCGAAATATTGCGGTATTTCTTTTAAGGCAAACAATGGATAAAAGAAAAGAATTGCTATGTTATTGGAATAATATAAAGTTATGATTCATTTCGGACCATAATTGAACTGATTATTGGAGACCACATAGAAGTCATTGTGTAAAATTTCAGCCAAATCTATTAAGAATTGCGCACTTTAGGGGCTGAAGAAGTAAAATAGGGAGATCGGTTAATAGGGGAGCCGTATTAGGCTATAAACCGATTCATGCCATATTCGACACATATGTTAAAGGTCATGAGAGAAAACGTTGTACAAATCGGAAATTACTTGCGCCCTCTAGTGGCTCAAGAAGTCAAGATCCGATATCAGGTTATATGGCAGCTAAAGGGTGATTTTTTTGAGGTTAGGATTTTCATGCATTAGTATTTGACAGATCACGTGGGATTTCAGACATGGTGTCAAAGAGAAAGATGCTCAGTATGCTTTGACATTTCATCATGAATAGACTTACTAACGAGCAACGCTTGCAAATCATTGAATTTTATTACCAAAATCAGTGTTCGGTTCGAAATGTGTTCATTCACCGTTCAGCGATGAGGCTCATTTCTGGTTGAATGGCTACGTAAATAAGCAAAATTGCCGCATTTGGAGTGAAGAGCAACCAGAAGCCGTTCAAGAACTGCCCATGCATCCCGAAAAATGCACTGTTTGGTGTGGTTTGTACGCTGGTGGAATCATTGGACCGTATTTTTTCAAAGATGCTGTTGGACGCAACGTTACGGTGAATGAACACATTTCGAACCGAACACTGATTTTGGTAAGAAAATAAAGGGTAAAAGAAAATAAAGTTTTAAATTCAAAAGTTTCATTGCAGATCAAACAAGTAAGGACGGGCGTTGGGTTCTTTTCATGCCCTACAACACTTTGCCCGTTCTTTCATGCCCTACAACACTTTGGGTATGCATACTAAGTCGTCGGAATTGAAATTTGTTAAAAAACAAGTAAAAGCCTGCTAAGTTCGGCCGGTCCGAATCTTATATACCCTCCACCATGGATCGCATTTGTCGAAATATTGCGGTATTTCTTTTAAGGCAAACAATGGATAAAAGAAAAGAATTGCTATGTTATTGGAATAATATAAAGTTATGATTCATTTCGGACCATAATTGAACTGATTATTGGAGACCACATAGAAGTCATTGTGTAAAATTTCAGCCAAATCTATTAAGAATTGCGCACTTTAGGGGCTGAAGAAGTAAAATAGGGAGATCGGTTAATAGGGGAGCCGTATTAGGCTATAAACCGATTCATGCCATATTCGACACATATGTTAAAGGTCATGAGAGAAAACGTTGTACAAATCGGAAATTACTTGCGCCCTCTAGTGGCTCAAGAAGTCAAGATCCGATATCAGGTTATATGGCAGCTAAAGGGTGATTTTTTTGAGGTTAGGATTTTCATGCATTAGTATTTGACAGATCACGTGGGATTTCAGACATGGTGTCAAAGAGAAAGATGCTCAGTATGCTTTGACATTTCATCATGAATAGACTTACTAACGAGCAACGCTTGCAAATCATTGAATTTTATTACCAAAATCAGTGTTCGGTTCGAAATGTGTTCATTCACCGTTCAGCGATGAGGCTCATTTCTGGTTGAATGGCTACGTAAATAAGCAAAATTGCCGCATTTGGAGTGAAGAGCAACCAGAAGCCGTTCAAGAACTGCCCATGCATCCCGAAAAATGCACTGTTTGGTGTGGTTTGTACGCTGGTGGAATCATTGGACCGTATTTTTTCAAAGATGCTGTTGGACGCAACGTTACGGTGAATGAACACATTTCGAACCGAACACTGATTTTGGTAATAAAATTCAATGATTTGCAAGCGTTGCTCGTTAGTAAGTCTATTCATGATGAAATGTCAAAGCATACTGAGCATCTTTCTCTTTGACACCATGTCTGAAATCCCACGTGATCTGTCAAATACTAATGCATGAAAATCCTAACCTCAAAAAAATCACCCTTTATATCAGGTTATGGACCGATTTGAACTATTCTTAGCACAATTGTTGAAAGTAATAACAAAAAACCTCATGCAAAATTTCAGCTAAATCGGATAATAATTGCCCCCTCTAGTGGCTCAAGAAGTCAAGACCCCAAATCGGTTTATATGGCAGCTATATCAAGTTATAGACCGATTTGAGCCATACTCAGCACAGTTGTTGGAAGTCATAATAAAACACCACATGCGAAATTTCAGCTAAATCGGATAATAATTGCGCCCTCTAGTGGCTCAAGAAGTCAAAATCACAGATCGGTTTATATGGCAGCTATATCAAGTTATAGACCGATTTGAACCATTCTTAATATAGTTGTTGGAAGTCATAATAAAACACCACATGCGAAATTTCAGCTAAATCGGATAATAATTGCTCCCTGTAGAGGCTCAAGAAGTCAAGACCCCAGATCGGTTTATATGGCAGCTATATCAGGTTATGAACCGATTTGAACCACACTCAGCACAGTTGTTGGAAGTCATAATAAAACATCTGCATGCATGCAAACATGCAAAATTTCAGCCAAATCGGATAAGAATTGTGCCCTCTAGCGGCTCAAAAAGTCAAGATTCCAGATCCGTTTATATGGCAGCTATATCAAAACGTGGACCGATATAGCCCATTTACAATCCCAACCGACCTACACTAATAAGAAGTATTTAAGCAAAATTTGAAGCGGCTAACTTTACTCCTTCGAAAGTTAGCGTGCTTTCGACAGACAGACGGACAAAGGGACATGGCTAATTCGACTTAAAATGTCATGACGATATATATTTTATGGGGTCTTAGACGAATATTTCGACGAGTTACAAACAGAATGATGAAATTAGTATACCCCCATCAGACCCTTTATAGGCAGATCGGTCTATATGGCAGCTATATCTAAATATAATCCGATCTGAACCATACTTAGGTCAGATGTCGAAAGGCTTAAACTAATCCACTGTTTCAAATTTTAGCGAAATCGGTTAAAAAATAGAGCTTTTATTGGCTTCAGACTCTTAACCGGCATATCGGTTTATATGCGCGAGAAGGGGATATCAAATATGCAGAAATAGACTAGACGAGCTACTACAAAACGTGACCAATATCATCAGGCAAGAAGTGAACTTCAGAAACCAATTTTCTGAAGAAAACCAGACTCTTTCATGTATGAATACAAAAAAGCTAACTTAAATCCCTGGGGTGAGAAGCATACCAGATTGTATGGCTAAGCTGAATGGAAGGAAATCACTGCAATTAATATGTAAAAACATTGTTTCATGCTGGAACAAGTGGAAGTGGACATAAATCAAAGAAAATGTTAACTGTCAAAAAAGGGCCGGGACCATGTGACGACATAAGAAAATAACCGAATTTTATTTTGAAAATTATCTGCCATTTTAAAAGAAAGGTCTCCCCCCTTGGATCTCTCTATTACACCCATGTAAGTTTAATTCATCGCCAATGTTGAATGGCACTTCAACTTTATTTAAATTCAGATTGATTAAGTTAAAATTTTTGACACCACTCAGAAGTCGCACTATCCGTTTAATCGAGCGATCATCGAAGAAACATTGCCACCAAAAACTCAAGCCTTGCAGACCCAAAAAGAATGGCAAAGTTCAAAACCTCACGCTACAGATAGTGCGATATACCTCCTCATCGCAGGTGTGTGATTTTTCATTTTGCAATGAAAGTAATTGAAGACTGACTACAGAAATGATCCTGTGAAGTATAGTCTTAAATTTTCAGCGCTATAACACAGAGTTATCTATACTTGGTTCTTTGATTGCAATGGGATTAACAAGCAAAACATGAGCACAATAGCAACCAAAAAATATACAACGAATGGTAAAATAACAAACAATGAAAATACGACAGTTTTCTCTTCGAAAACTCTTCAAAAGGCCTTTTGTGGGTTTTTAAACAAAAACATACATACATACATCCCATGCCGTGTGTGTATGTACCTACAGCTGTGCTACGTATTTAGCAACAGAGGCAGCACTACTGTGTGTCGTTTCTGTTGCTATGAGTTATTCATAACATACATTAGGGTGTAAAGAAGCATATGCTTAAAATATGGGTATAAAATTTTAATTACGATAAGGTAACATATCATTTATTAAAACCATCTACCATATTGAAAGGGAAAAATCATGGTATAATGAAAAACATTTGGAAACATGTATTGCACGCGTTGAATCATGTAAAATTTACACAAAGTTTTGATTTGATTTAAAACTATAAAAATGTATTTGATGAATAAGGGAAATTTATACAGAAATTTATGGATGTCTGTGTCCATTTGACAAACCAACATACATATCTCCAAGATGCAAAATTTACACGAGAGCGAAAAACACATAATATATCGTACGAAATTGTTAGTGTATAACCTAAAACAACTACGAAGGGTTAATAATACGTGTGTTTTATGTGGATTTTTTGGCTTAGTTTGTGTGGGGAAAAATGCTATCCCTAATTACATAGCTAAGCAGCTAAACTTATCGCTGCTTACTATCGCCGTTTATTGAACTAAATATATGATGTGTTCATTCAATTTGAATGGCAGAACTTAAAGAGGCCAAAACGTTCTAGAATGGCAAAATTGCTTAGGATTTCAAAAAAATTACATTTAATAACTCCGAGAAACATTTATTTAAAATTAAAATTACTGATTTTGTTTCTTTTGTTGGTATTTGATTATTGCGAATGTGTTTCAGTGCTGCCCAGGATTCACTAATAGAAGGTTAAGTCACTTGCAAAACCATAAAGTGGATAGGCCCCATTAACATCATTAAGGAAGTCAAATCAGTCGATTGAAAATATCATCATATAGGAGAAAACATAAACAAAGAATGAAGGTAAAAAGAGAACAAGTGCTCATCCTCAATGCAAGGTACTGCCAAAAACTAAACAAAATTGTATGTCGACTGATCGCTTGGTTTAATCTTATTTAGTGAATCCTGAGAACTACCAAAGTTGAAGTACAAAGCATTTAGCGGGAAGATGGTTTTATATGCTGGTAAATAAAACATACCAAATATAAACAAGTCTTTGAAAATTTTCTTCCGCTAGGATTCAAACTTCCGGCACTATGGAAGCTGAAAAAAACAACGTATTTGATTGATTTTTATAAAACGCATTTGACAAGAAGACTTAAATATAAACAAAATTTTTTTTTAATTGTGACATAAATAACATATCTCAATAAATGTGCTTTTGTCACATTGAAAATTACAGGCCAACTGACTACTGAAACCACGAAAACCCACCACCATGGAATGTGCTGAAAATTTATACAAAATAAATAAATTTATTCTACATACCAAACTTCTGTCAAACCAGCAAAAATTAAAGCTTCTAGGAACCGAACAAGGCTTTAGACTGATTTGCACCGTACTTGGCTAAATTTTTAGCCAAATCGGAAAAAAATTGCGGCTTGTATGGACTCAAGAAGTCAAATCGGCAGATCGGTTTATTTGGAAGCTATACCAGGTTATAGACCGATTTGGACTTTACTAAGGTTGTTGAAAGTCATAAAAGAAAACTATGTGCAAAATTTTAGCTAAATCGGACAAAAAATTGCTGCTTGTAAAGGCTCAAAAAGTCATATCGGGAGATCGGTTTATATGGAAGCAATATCAGGTTACAGACCGATTTGGACCGAACTTGGCATAGTTGTCGAAAGTCATAAGGGAACACAATGTGCAAAATTTAATCCAAATCGGACAAAAATTTTGATTTCTCATGGCTCAAGAAGTCAAATCGGAAGATGGGTTTATATGGGAGCTAAATCAGGTAATAGACCGATTTATACTTGGCACTGCTGTTGGAAGTCATAACAGAATAATATATGCAAAATTTTAGCTAAATCGGACAAAAATTGCGCCTTTCAGGAGCTCAAAAAGTCAAATCGGGAAATTGGTTTATATGGGAGCTATATCCAAACCAATATGGCCCATTGGCAACCCCCAACGACCTACATCAATACTAAGTATCTGTATTTAGAGCGCACAACAAACCGATTACTGGCTTAGGTGTATATCCATATATGTGTCATGGGGCGGATTAATATCCGCACCCTCTTGTGAAACTAACTATTTGTGCAAAATTTCAAGCGGCTAGCTTTACGCGTTCGGACGCACGGACGGACATGGCTACATCGACTCAGAATAATGAAACGACCCAGAATACACTTTATGCGGTCGCAGATTAATATTTCGAGGTGTTACAAACGGAATGACTAGATTAGTATAACCCCATCCTAGGTAGTATAACCACATCCCTAATTATGTTACCTCAAAATCAAATTTTCAATTTCACAATTGTAAAATATATCGAAACATGTTGTTTTGTCAAAAGCCCCTTTAAAAAAAATTGAGGAGCATGCTACAAAATGTGTAGTTTTGTCAAAAGGACTTCGCAAAATTTGTCATAATCTTTTGAAATACGGCATATGTGTTTTATGTCCTTTTGTACAATACCACAGATACGTTGATTTAGGAAAGCCTGGTAATACAGAAAGAACTGTCATTAAAATATATATTTGTAACAAAGCTCCTCTCAAAATTCACCTGTTCTGGGTGTCGGACCACAGAGATATCCCAGGGAATTGTAGAACAGGAACAAACTTACACATTACCGGGGGAACTGGAATCTGTGGGTATGTCTCTAGCAACAAGTAAGCTTAATTTATAAGGCCAGGCCCGAAGGACAACGAATGGTCACAAAGAGGGGCTGTGATCATTCCAAAATTATGTGGCCTAATCTAGACTTCTAGACTTGAAGAGGTCTAACGCTTAGCAGTCACTGGCTAGAACAGACGTCTCAGTTATTGTATTCCCCAAACAGGACACTGTCTAATAGGTAAACATGCTAACAGACTGAATTTTGCCAGTTACGACTTTTGCAGAAGCTGTGAGGACATCAAAGAAGACACCTTCTGTGCGTGTGTCCCACACTGACAGCCAATAGGAGTTTCATTTTAGATTCTCATTTCTTTGAGAACCTATCTGATTTAGCGGATGTGTACATTCGCAAGTTGTTGGGCTTGTTGGTTGGTTCAACGGTAGGAACTAAAAGACAAGCCTAACACGGAAAATATATGGACCTAAATTTTACCGACTAAATATGGTATGGACTTATAAAAAAAAACTTTTCAAACAATTGTTAATTACTTTAATACAATATTTGTTGACATGAAATTCGATTTTCTTTTCATCATGGGTAAAGAAGGCATACGGGGAACATATTTTTAATTGTACGAATTAAATTGTTATTTAATAATATAAATTGTGCATTGATTAATCATGATCAATTGTGTTCTCTTTCACACATATGTAATGCGAAAAGAAGTGAGAATGAATCAAATATATGTACATATGTCTCGCTTCTATCATATACAGATACAAAGTAGCGTAGCTAGACAAAAAAAAATATAAGGAAAAAAGAATGTATATTTTTTTTTACCTCTCCATAAAAAATAATTCATTTACTTATACTTTCCATGTAAAGAAAAATTATTTTTAAAAACATTACGCTGAAATAGTGAAAAGCGGAAAAGTTAGGATGTGAACAAATAGAAGGGATGGATTACAAACGCAACAAACTGGTGGACATTTTATAGTGCAAACGTTGTATACAGGATTCACTAATAGAAGGTTAGGTCACATGCAAAACACAAAGTGGATAGGCCCCATAAACATCATTAAGGATGTCAAATCTGACTATTGAAAATGTCATCATATAGGAGAAAACGTAAACAAAGAATGAATGTAAAAAGAGAACAAGTTGACATCCTCAATGCCAAGTACTGCCAAATATTAAAAAAAAAGTATATCGGCTGATCGCTTGGCTTAACCTTATTCAGTGAATCCTGCGTTGTATATATAACATACAAATATTACTGATAGTATATATATTTTAATAATTTTTTTTATCCATATAGAGATTATATTGACTTGGCAAACGGTGCTGACGACTGAAGATAACATAAGTGGATCTAGATTTCGTGGTATTGTGCGCAAAATGCTAAGATTTGTATTTATTGTGATTCAATTTATTTATGTATATAAATTAGTGTGTAGACCATGTCCCCTACAATGAAGAGAGGCTCACAATAGATAAAATTTTTCTACTTTTTTCAAAGCTTGGGATCATTAACTGGAAAATATATGTATATTTGTTTTTATCAACATATTTCATGTTTTATAACCAATTTAATCCAATTAAAAAAAGTTTTATGTTCATGTGAAAAATATCAATTATATATTTTATAATAACAGTAAAAAAGTTGCTTAAAAGAAAGGGAAACTTTAAAATAATTAGTTTATGGAGTTAATAACCATTTTAATTGAGCTTATCATAAATCCAATGGAATGACCAAACATAACCAAACTTAAAAATGTCCACACATTTGCTACATAGACTGATCTCTCGCAAAAAACGTCTTGTGTTTATAAAGTTCATACTTTTACCCGATTTTTTTTTAATAGATCCCAAAGATGCTCAATTGGGTTGAGATCTGGTGATTTGGGTGGTGTTTTAATCTGCTTTGGAGTGTTATATAGAAGCCAAAGCCTAACAACCTCCGATGTATGCTTTGGATCGTTATCTTGTTGGAACTAAAATGTCGTTGCTAACCCTAGTTTAGCAGCACTTGGTTTCAATTTTTTTTTCAAAATATTGAGATAACCCCATTTGTCCATTTTGGACTCAATAAATTGTAATTGACTCACTCCACTATCAGCCATACACCCCCACACCATCCATACAACTCCACCACCACCGTGCTTCACCGTTCCAACTAAATTTTGTTTTTCCAGCTCAGTCCGGGACTTGCGTCCCACTATTTGCCGACCTTTAATGCCAAAATACAGAATTTGCTCCCGTCGGAGAAAATAATTTGTTTCCAGAATTCAGAAGGCTTATTGATGAAAGTATTAGCGAATGCAATCCGCTTTTATCTGTTTATGACTGAAATATACGGCTTTCTACGAGCAACTCTTCCATGAAATCCAGCTCTATGTAATATTTTTCTGGCAGTTTCGGCACAGATGCTTTTTTTAAACATTGTTTTAATATTTTCAACAATTTTGGTTGATGTTATACGAGGGTTGTTGCTTGCCATATTAATCACTTTGCGATCTTCTCTAACGGATAATTTTTTTGGACGCCCAGGCCGAGGCTTTGAAGTTATAATGCCGGTTTCTTTGTAATTATTAATTACGCGCTGGACAGAAGAATACGTTCTTCCAAATGTTCCACCAAAATTTCTAAAGCTTTGTCCTTCTTTCCACAATTTAATAATTATTTTTCTTTCAGATATGCATATTTCCTTTCCTTTAGTTTCCATGTTTCCAAATTTATTAATTTAAAAAAAAAACACGAGTAACTATCACTTGTTATGATAATGAACTGAAACTGATCAAAAATAAGAACAAGCATCATAAAAAGTAACTGTACTTTCGAAGTAAACAGAGTGAACGCAGACTTTTTGGTTGTCATAATTTCTCCTTATGAGACAAAAGTACCGTTAGAACAAAAAAGCAAAAGCAAACATGTATTTTTGATTTTGTTTTCTAATTTAAGAAATATAAAGAAACAACATATACACCAAAACTTAACTTTATTTATTTTTTAGTTGTTTTTTAATCATTAAATAAGAAATTGTCGCATGAACGCAGATTTTATGGACTATGTGTACATGTGGCCTTAAAAAAAATTCCGCCAGATTGATTCTCGATTCGCAAATATCATTCATCAAAAATAGTCACTGTTTTAATAGATTCGCTTTGAAATTACTTTAATTTTTTTTTTCTCATAACCAAAATTTGATTTTGGATGAAAATTCTGTCGAAATGTCTGTTTTATTTAATAAATTCTCTTATCTGATCAAAAAACCATAAAATTCGTACTTTTTTAAAAAATATTTTTCGTTGCCAATGAGTGTTTATTTTGTTCTTGACACTCTAATGTACAAATGATGACAACGTGTTAACCAAACCAACAACATTAATACGGCCATTCAATTGAAACCCACCACCAGAATAAAATGTGATAATGTAGCAAGACTGAATCTTAAAATATCTTAAACAAAGAAATGACTCAACAATTTTACACTACAGTAAAGCAGTAGCTGGCGTTGAAATAAATGTTTAGACAACCGTTCAGTATGCGGGGATATAGCTCAGTGGTAGAGCATTCGACTGCAGATCGAGAGGTCCCCGGTTCAAACCCGGGTGTCCCCTGTTTTTGATATTTTATTTTGCTTCATAATAAAATATAATTTTATACAAAATGTAGCCACTAAAAAAAAATATTAATTAGCACAATTTATTTAAGAAATTTTCGCTGACTTGCAAATAAAACAATATGATCCTCTAAAAAAATATTCATTATCAACCAACAATTCAATCTAATGGACTTTTCTATTTGGACAATTTTGAAAAGCAATAAAAGAACAAAAAAAAATATTCCAGCATGGATGATCTGAAGGAAGTCTTTGTACGGGATTGGGCTAAAATACCGAAAGATTAAATTCGTTCAGCTTCCAACTCTTGTTTTTTTTTGCCGAATCAGAGTAAAGTTAAGGCAAAAGGTGGTCATATCGAGTAAATGTAATGGATTCTGAAATTAAGATAACTTCCACACATGTGGGTCAATAAAAAATATTTTCACACAAAAAAAATTGTGGTCGTGTGAATTGGTAACACTTCGTGTCAGTTATTCTGTGTGTGGGTTTGCACATTGTAAAGTGAATTAATTGAACATTTAAACTTGTTTCTAGTCTATCTATTCATGAGAAGCGATTGATCTCCTTCCATCTCCCTCAACCTATGCTTGACACAATCCAGGTGCATTATTTCAGTCGGATATCGGCAGATCGCTTTATCCAAACTCGACATGGTTGTTCATTGAAATCGAGGATAAATACGGGTATAAAGGGTGCTATATCAAGATATAGGCCATCTTTGAACTTAAGGCTATAGAGTGATTTAAACAAACAGGCGGGCGGACATGGCTGGATCCTTTATGAATAACGACGGTACAAGATCGTTTGTAGCGTTGAAAATTTACAATCTGAATTGTTTCAAATGGAACGGCAAAATGACCTAATCTCCGGTGGCGGGTATGAAAACATACACCTTTTAGAAGAATTGGTAGGTTTTGGTCGAGTCTGGTAGTTCTTAAATGTTGGTCGGAAATAATTTTCTTGAGTGGCAACACTGTTCATAGCATATGTTTTCCATCTCAGAGTAAACAAAACTAATTTTCATTGGCTTAAAAATATTGATTTAAACTACAAACAATGAAAACAACAAATAAATACAAAAAAAAATAAACTTAGAAATCTATTCTTTACAATATGGACGAATGGTGTTTGTTTTTAATATCTTCCTCGGAGGACGAGGATGGTAATAAAATTACCAAAATAAGAAAGAAAATCCAAGCATTTAGTGATCCTCTATCATAGCCTGAATCAGCGTAAGTAATCCAAGTTCTGTGAAATTCTAATGGAAAATGGCACGTTTACATTGAAATTTGTATTATCTGGTTTTAACTAAATTTAAAAGCAAATCCTGTCCATTTACATTGCGTTTTTGGCGATTGTAATGACGTACACAAGCGTACATGCGTTTACATGAACGTGCATATCACACACATACATACACAATTTTTGAAAACAGTTGCATATTTTGGTACTTTTATCGATTATTCAGTCACGAAATCGGGTTTATTTGGGATTTAAAAATAAAGAGCGTGTGTCGAATGATAGCAATCTCCTATGATGTAAAAATGACTTAGGTGGTTGTTATTTACACTGGTGAGAAAAAATTTCATTGTGCTGTGCCAATCGACCATTTTCTCAAACACTGACAAATTTTGACGTTTGTCAAAAATCAAAAGTAAACAAGATGTGCGCGCCACATAATATTGAGGAAAAAGCCAGAAACTAATTATTTACGTAGTGAATATTTTTCAAAAATATTTTTCATTACTGCTAGCAGGTGTATTGCAAATGTAAACGTTGCAATATGGAGATATTTTAGGTCTTGCTTTGGAAAAGAGGAAAACAAGGCGAGTAAAACAGGTAATGTTATTTTAAAGACATTTGTATTAATTATTTCTCAATTTTAGGAAGTTTTGTACATGGAACCTTCTTCACGAAACATTACTTCACGAAAAATGAATGCAAATTTGCTTCTATTTTTTCTATCGTTTACATAAAAATGATGTACGTAACTGATGCCAGGTAAACAAACTATTGACGCCGTTATAGAAAAATCACTAAACGATGGCGCCATAATTTCAATAAATTACAAACATCAAACTGTACTTTTGTCCATTATTGTTAAATAACAACCTTTTAGAATCCCGTTGCCAATGATAATAAACAATATTTTTACCTATTTTATGCCAAATAAGTCGTTTAAAATTAGTGACTTCTGTCCATAATGAAGGCGTCTAAATTATTCCGAACGCAAGTTGGTTACCAAAACGCAAATGAATTTACAATTACTGACATTGGACTTTGCTCAATGAAACGTCAAAATTTGCTGTGCTGTCAAAAATCTTACTAGCCCCTGGGCTACTTAAAAATTATTCACCTCGTCATATTTTTACTATCCTTTAATCCCTTTTACTATATTTTAACTTTGCGACCATTCGACACACATGGTAAATGTTTATGGTAAAACCTGCAAAAAACACAGGAGTTAGCACTTAAATCTTGAAAAGACCGTAAATCAGGATTTAGTGGCCAATGTAAACGTACTTTAATTAACATATTGGCTTGCCCAAAAAGTAATTGCGGATTTTTTAAAAGAAAGTAAATGCATTTTTAATAAGACAGAATGAACTTTAATCAAATAAACTTTTTTTCTAAAGCAAGCTAAAAGTAACAGCTGATA
This sequence comes from Stomoxys calcitrans, assembly GCF_963082655.1. Classification (NCBI taxonomy): domain Eukaryota; kingdom Metazoa; phylum Arthropoda; class Insecta; order Diptera; family Muscidae; genus Stomoxys; species Stomoxys calcitrans. Next base: position 10,884,192 of record NC_081553.1, read on the forward strand.
ACTGACAGAAGAAAGAATGCAATTACAGAGTCACAAGCTGTGAAAAAATTGTCAACGCCGACTATATGAAAAATCCGCAATTACTTTTTGGGCAACCCAATATTTATTACAGATCTAGACAGCGCTTCAGATTGACTAAACAAGCTTTTCAATATGTTCTTTCTGAGTTGGATTTTTCGGGACACACATATGTCCACAGCAGTCCCGCTGATGTTACAATGGCAAACCCGGCCGGCTGTTAACAGCTGTTCGCGTGAGACAACCTTTTTTAATCTGCCTTGGGCTGGTACTATTATATTTTCGCTTTTCGCGATATTTTTCGCCGATTACTTGTTTTAGATAATAGTTTTTAAAGCAAACAAAAAAAAAAAATAAGTACCAGCCATAACGTGGGATCTTATTGGCTAAGTCAGAGTGCAACGTGAAAGATAGTCCTGCGTTGCAAAAGTTACATATGCCTACCACATATACAGGCTCATTTCATTACATTACATTTCGTTGGCAACACTTGATCAGCTGTAGCAGAAATAAAAAAAAAACTTTTGCCTAATTGCATACGCCATACGTATATTTGTATCAATTAATTTTTATGCTTTAGAAGAAACGTTTAAAAATAGAAAAATATATGCTAAAGAGTGATTATCTTTTTGGCAACAGCGGTTTCAACAGCTCATGCACGTTTCGTGTTTTGTTTCACTGTCAAACATCTTCAGTTTGGTCTATAATTTAACCATGAATCGTCTAACAAACGAACAATGCTTAAAAATTGACTTTTATTATCAGAATGCGTGCTCTGTTAAGAAAGGTCATCGCGCGCTTCTTCCATTGAGCGGCGAAGCTCATTTTTGGCTCAATGGGTACGTAAATAAGCAGAATTGTCGGTTTTGGAGTGAAGATCAGCCAGAAGCATAGCAGGAGCTACCAATGTATCCAGAAAAAGTCACAGCTTGGTTCGGTCTATGCGCTGGTGGCATCATTGGACCGTCTTCTTCAAAGATGAAGCGAATCGTAACGTAACTGTGGATGGTTAGCGCTACCGTGAGAGGTAAATTGCAAACGAAAAAATTCGTGGATATACTAAAGTTTGCGATCTACGACGATTTTTAGGAATGATGAACTTTTTCCATCGATTTTTACCAAACGCGGCTGAACACCAGTCCATTTTATGCAGTTATACGCGGGGTAATAAGAAAAATGACCAAAAGGTTATTAAATGGTCTGGCGAGTCGAAACAGGCATTTGAAAAATGTAAATCTTTGCTGAGTGTGGCCACCGTTTTAGTTTTTCCGCAGCAAAACGCTATTCCGGAAGCAGTGGATGCTTCCGGAATAGCAATTAGAGCCGTTCTACAACAATTTGATGATAATAAGTGGCATTCTCCAGAATTTTTTTCCGAAAAAATAGACGATGCTCAACGGAAATACAGTACCTATGACCGGGAATTGCTTGGTGCATACAGAGCTGTCAAATTTTTCTTACATTGGGTCGAAGATCGTGAGTTTTGCATTTACACCGTTCGAAAGCCTTTGCAGTTCGCTTCTCAATAAAAACTCAAAAAGGCATCGCCTCGACAAGAACGTTATCTCGATTTTCTGGCTCAGTTAATCACCGACATACGTTACATACCTGGCAATGAAAATATCGCGGCAGACGCCTTTTCTCAATTCCACGCACTACATATATCAGACTACACGGATTTTATGAAACTATCAAAAAGTGAGGAACTGAAAACTTTTCTAGGGTGTGAGAGAAAAAACGATATGAAACTATTCCAGGCTCTGAACAGAAATTTGTGTATGATATATTGGGTTGCTTAATAAAACTTAGAATGAACTTTAAACAAATATACTTTTTTTACATTTTTTTTCTAAAGCAAGTTAAAAGTTACAGCTGATAACTGACAGAAGAAAGAATGCAATTACAGAGTCACAAGCTGTGAAAAAATTTGTCAACGCCGACTATATGAAAAATCCGCAATTACTTTTTGGGCAACCCAATATCATCTTTTAAGGCACGACCTTTTCTGACAAATCCTTTTTGCAAAATTGCATGCAACGCTATCCACAACATAAGTCATCCTGGAACCGCCAATTCTATAAAGTTGATTTCAGAACGTTTCATATGGCCTAAGATGAGAAAATATTGCCGACTATGGTGCCGAAAATGCATTGCATGTCAGGGGGCTAGGATTCCACGGGGTTGTAAAGCGCCTATCAGCAGCTACAATCATCCACCAACAAGATTCGAACATATCGATATTGTGGGGCCCCTTCCATCGACCGTTTCTCCCGTTGGGTTAAGGCCTACCCTATGGAAGACATGATAAGCGAAACGATAGCATTTACATTCTATCAACGATGTATTACCAACTTCGGTACTCCCTAACGAATTACAACCAACCAGGGTAGACAATGCGAATCCAATTTGTTTCGTGAATTGAATCGTTTGTTGGGCATCAACCATCTAGGAACAACCGCTTACCATCCCGAAGCAAACGGGTTGATAGAGCGATATCGCCGTACTATTAAGACAGCCATCAAATGCTATCAAACCGAAAAATGTGTTGAGGTATAACCTCTCATATTGTTAGGAATACGATCGTCATATAAAGAGGATATTAAAAGTTGTTCAACTGAATTAGTTTAGGAATGCACATTACGACTGCCTGGCGAGTTTCTATGGGAAACTACAACAAGATAAAAGGTTTCCGAGAGATTCTTAACAGTCTGAGATCGATAATGCAACGTCTTAAACCGCAAACGCAAAGGAGATTTCATTCATCGAAAACAAATTGCACACATTATCTGCAGTATTTTTTAGAACCGATGCAGTACGCCGTCCCTTGCAACCGCCATATGAAGGTCCGTTTCCTGTTATCAAAGGAAATGACAAATACTTCAAGCTTAACATCAACGGCAAACCAACGAACATTTATGTCGACCCACTGAAAGCTGTCTTTACATGCAATGAAGATGTGGAGACAGGAGACAATCAAGTTCCCGCTGAGCCTGAGATACCTACTCACGACTCGTGCCCTCTTACCTCCAACTTAACATTGCTGATTTTGCCATATGGAATATGCCACAATGAAATGGGATTTGGACTACTTTGGTAGTATAGTTTATATTTTATGTACAAAAAGCCTGCTTTATTTTGAATATTTAAATTTTTTTACATTAAATTGTGTGTGTGTGTAAAATAGGTTGTACCAACATTACATTATCAATCGAAACGGTTTGCGCAGCCCCTGCTTGTTATGCCTTCAAACCAATCTCTCCAGGATTGAAAATCTTCACATTGCGATCGTTAACTTTATACAAGACTTCCTTGGTGGTGTAGTTCATTTCAAAACAATTATCCTCATCCTCCTGGAAACGTTTGATCAACAGTTTGCCATCCACTTCACGGAATACACCACTTTTAAGTTTAATCACTTGAATGTGCACCGATCCCAATTTCGATACATTATTGTCATCGAGAGCATACAGATCAGAGTTGCTCATTTTGGTAATGATGGTCAAATCAGAAAATTCTCTAGTCAAGGCTACGAGGCCATGACACATCTGTTGTATGTCCTCCTTGGTGGCACCCAAATTATACAGGATCGACAAATTATCAATGATGATGGTGTTATGGATCCGTGTTGTGAAATTGGGGCCCGAGGTAAGTTGTTCTCTGATATCGTTCAGCAGCAAATCGGTTAACTTGTTCTCCTTCGATAGCCATTTGCAGCTAAGGAAATCCTTGGCCATATCGTTGGAGGGGTCGATAACGCCCAAAGTTTTCCCCAGGAAAATATTGCAGTTGTACCCCAAACGCATGCCGGCATTAAAATAATGCTGATAATTATGTTGCAGACACACCAGCAAAGTACCGGCATTCGATATGCGCAGGCGTTGCCCTAGAATTGAGCTTATGAGGAAACTGCCATCTACATTTGACTCTTCGCTGATGTGTATAAAGGGTGGCAACTTTTGCTCATTCAAACCGCAAGCAAATAATACCGAAGCAGCCATAGTTGGGTGGAAAAGTTAAAGTCTGAAAAGAAAAGGGTAAATTATTAGATAAACAAACCAAAGAAATTTGTTAAAATTTATCCAACATTTGGGAACATAGTATTGGAGAAAATTTGAATTTTTTTTTTCAAAGTCAGGTCAGCTCGTAATCGATTATAATTTCCACAGGAAACGTTCAAGTACAACAAATTAAGAGAATCGGCGCTACAGACAGGATGTTAGAGAAAGGCAAACTGGTACTCATGATCAGCTTGTGTGTTGTCCATACATATATTGTCTGGCAATTTCTTATCAGTAAGCAATTTAAAATCCTTTATTTAATATCATTATCATATTAGCTCGCCTCCCTCCCCTTTAAAAAACTTAAAGAAACGAAATCATTTTTATAACTAAAAAAATTTTCTATAAAAATATTGGAAAAAAGTTAATTTTGGCCCATGAGGGGATCGAACCCGCGACCTTCGCGTTATTAGCACGACGCTCTAACCAACTGAGCTAATGGGCCGATGCTCTCCGCCTGTCTTTTGTTTTACTTGTTTATCGCAATACAAGCATGTAGAGAAATAAAAGACAATAAGCTTTGAAAGCTCAACTTTGCTTTTTTACAAATGAGCTTTTTAACAGCACGTGTCAGGGTTAACAAGTAGTCTGATGCACATTACGACAGCAACGAAAGTAGACGAATATTGAATTTGTCATATAGGGCCACCCTACCATATTTTTACAATAGGAAGCGCAACATCGCAAGCAAATAAATCTAAAAGGTGGAAGCAATTTATTACTTGTCATTGCAATAATGTTAAAATAATTAAATGTAAACTACTAATATAAAATTGTTTTTATTGTATATTCCTGTCTACATATAAGAAGATTTTTCAAATATTAAAATGTTATATTGGCCCATGAGGGGATCGAACCCGCGACCTTCGCGTTATTAGCACGACGCTCTAACCAACTGAGCTAATGGGCCGGTGCTCACTGCGTTGCTCAATTCCTTACAGCTACAAATACCGTTAAAGGTCCCAAATCACATCAGTGTGCTAGCAGCATAGCATCTCAAATGTTTCCAGGCAAAGATTGCAAAAATTTCAACTATTGAAAGCAAAGAGATGAGAGTTAACAAGTAAGAGCATGCTAAGTTCGGCCGAGCCATGGATTCTGCTACAAATTTATACAAAATAAATTTAATTTAACTTCTGTCAAACCAGCAAAAATTAAAGCTTCAAGGAACCGAACATGGGAGCAAAATCAGGTTATAGGCTGATTTGGACCGTATTAAGCATAGTTATTGTAATCATAAAAGAACACCGCATACAAAATTTCAGCAAAATCGGAAAAAATTGAGGCTTCCTTAGGCTCAAATAATCAAATCGGGAGATCGGTTTATATGGGAGCTATATCTAAATCTGACCCGATATGACTCATTTCAAATCCCCAAGGACCTACATCAATATTAGGTATCTATGCAAAATTTCAAACGGTTAGCGTTACGCGTTCTACCGCTATCGTGATTTCGACAGACGGTCCGACATGGCTATATCGACTTTGGACCTCGAGCAATCAAGAATATATATACTTTATGGGGTCTTAGACGAACATTTCAAGGTGTTACAAACGGAATGACTGGATTAGTATACCACCATCCTATGGTGGTGAGTATAAAAATCTTTTGTTATACTTTTTCTGCAAAAGTGCGACTTTTTTACAATTTGCAGAAATTTGTAAACCATATAACTTAGTGAATTGGTTTGTAACATCCAAAAAGAAGAAATATAGACCGATCGACTCAGAATCACTTTCTAATTCAATTTAGCTATGTCCGTATGTTCATGCTAAATAATTTGTGTAAAAAGTACAGGTCGCAATTTTCATCCGATCGTCTTCAAATTTGCCACAAGCATTTTTTTGAGCCTAGAGACGAACCCTATTGCAATTGTATAAAATCGGTTCACATTTTGATATAGCTCCCATACGAGAGTTGCCTTTTATATTTCAAGATTGGACAACCCTTGCGTTGCAATCTGCCAACTGACAACTATATCGTAAAGCTTTACATTTTTAAGGTTAAAGGAACTCACAACGTTTTGACATACGAGCGCTATTTGTGTTGTTTACAGTAACAGTGCATGGATGAACTTAATTTAAATTTTGGCGATGACGCTCCACCAAGGACCAGTGTTTATCGATGGTATGGTGAATTCAACAGAGCTCTTAGTTCACCCCAAGACGAATTTCGTGGAGGTCGTCCAAAATCAGTTGTTCTAAAAACCATTGATGCTGTGCGCCAACTGATCTTGCAAGATCGTCATGTGACCTACCGTAAGATTGAGACAACCCTAGGCATAAGTCAGACCAGCATACCGTCAAAAAAAAAATTTGTTCGAGTTGGATCCCATACAATTTTGTTTTTGCGTTCACTAATCCCGAAATATAAAAGGTAACCCTCGTAACACCTCGAAATATTCGTCTAAGACCCCATAATATATATATATTCTTAATCGTCTCAATGTTCTGAGTGGATCTAGTCATTTCCGTCCGCCCGTCTGTCGAAATCACGATAGCGCGTCGAGAGAGAGAGAGAGAGAGAGAGAGAGCGTAAAGCTAGGGGCTTTAAATTTTGCACAGATACTTAGGTTAGGTTGAAAAGAGGGTGCAGATATTGATCCACCCCAGGCCACTATGGACATACACCAAGCCAGTAATCGGCTTGTCGTGCGCTTTAAAATCAATAAAGCAACCTCTAAATCGAAAATTTTAATTAAGGAATTCCGTGATACTTACAAAATCCTTAATTGTTTTCGATATCACTCCCCTAAGTTGGTTCATGTCTGGTATTGTGTTTCCACTTAAGTGCTGGTTTCTTTTAGACGCGAAAGCCGGGCAATGACAAAGGAAATGCTCCAACGTCTCATCATCCTCTCCGCATGCCCTACACACGCTATCACTATGCACAGATACTTAATATTGATGTAGGTAGTTGAGGATTGCAAATGGGCCATATCGGTTCAGATTTAGATATAGCTCCCATATATACCGATCTTCCAACGTGACTTCTTGAGGCCTCAAAATCCGCAATTTTTGTCCGATTTGGCTGAAATTTTGCAGATAGTGTTCTATTATGGCTTCCAACCACTGCGTCAAGTACAATCAGTCTATAACCTGATATAGCTCCCATATAAACCGACCTCCCGATTTGGCTTCTGGAGTCCTTACAAGCCGCAGTTTTTGTCCTATTTGTCTGAATTTTTGCATATGGTGTTTCGTTATGACTTCCAACAACTGTGTCAACTACGGTCCAAATCGGTCTTTAACCTGATATAGCTTCCATATAAACCGATCTTCCGATTTGACTTCTTGAGCCGCAATGTTTGCCCGATTTGGCTGAAAATTTGCATGTGGTGTTTCGTTACGACTTCCAACAACTGTGTCAACTACGGTGCAAATCGGTCTTTAACCTATATAAACCGATCTCTTGATTTGATTTCTTGAGGCTCTGGAAGCCGCAATTTTTGTCTGATTTGTCTGAAATTTTGCATGTGGGGTTCCGTTATGACTTCCAACAATTGTGCCAAGTGTGTTCTAAATCGGTCTATAACCTGATATAGCTCCCATATAAACCGATCTCCCGGTTTTACTTTTTGAGCTCTTACAAGACGCACTTTTTGTCCTATTTGGTTGAAATTTTGCATGTCATGTTTTTTATAACTTCCAACAACTATGTTCCAAATCGGTCTTTTACCTGATATATCTGCCATATAATCCGATCTTCCGATTTGACTTCTTGAGCCCCTGCAATGTTTGTCTGATTTGGCTGAAATTTTGCATGTGGTGTTCCGTTATGACTGTCAACAACTGTGTCAAATACGGTCCAAATCGGTCTGTAACCTGATATAGCTTCCATATAAACCGATCTCCCGATTTGATTTCTTGAGCCTTTGGAAGCCGGAATTTGGCTGAAATTTAGGATTTAGTGTTCTGCTATTACCATCGACAACTGTGCGAAGTATTGTCCGAATCGGTCTATAACCTGATATAGCTGCCATATAAACCGATTTCCCAATTTGACTTCTTGAGCCCCTGGAAGCCGCAATTTTTGTTCGATTTGGTTGAAATTTTGCATGTGGTATTTCCTTATGACTTCCAACAACTGTGGCAACTACGGTGCAAATCGGTCTGAAACCTGATATAGCTCCCATATAAATCCATCTTCCGATTTGACTTCTTGGGCCTTACAAGCCGCAATTTTTGTCCGATTTGGCTGAAATTTTGCAGATAGTGTTCTTTTATGACTTCCAACAACTGCCTCAAGTACGGTCCAAGTCAGTCTATAACCTGATATAGCTCCCATATTAACCGATTTCCCCATTTGACTTCTGGAGTCATTACAAGCCGCAATTTTTGTCCGACTTGGCTGAAATTTAGCATGTAGTATTTTGTTCTGACTTCCAACAACTGTGCCAAGTACGGTCCGAATCGGTTTATAGCCTGATATAGCTCCCATATAAACCGATCTCCCGATTTGACTTCTTGAGCCCTTAATAGCCTCAACTTTTGTCCGATTTAGCTCAAATTTCTCACACTGTGTTCTGTTATGACTTCTAACAACTCTTCTGACTTCCTGACTTCCAACATCTGTACTTAGTACGGTCCAAATCGGTTTATAACCTGATATAGCTGCCAAGTAAACCGGTCTCTCCATCATCCTTGTTCGGTTCCTAGAAGTTTTAATTTTTGCTAGTTTGACAAAAGTTTGGTATGTAGAATAAATTTATGTTCTTCAACTTAATTTATTTGGTATAAATTTTTAGCAGAATCCATGGTGGTAGGTTCTCAAGATTCGACCCGACCCAAAATTTTGAATTTTTGACATCCACTGAAGTCGTGAATGTTCCAATTCGCTAGATGTGCCACCCTGTATATTCACTTACTTTCACTAAAACCAATGTAATCCCCATGCCACCAATGATTTTCGCGTGTTCCTTTTGAATTTGGGACTACACAATTAAATGTTTTTCAATTTGCACCTCGTTTTCAAATTTGTTCTTCTTATCATGTTGCTAATATCAAGTCCCAACAAAGTTTATTGTAAAAATGTTTATCGAAGTGTATGATTATAGCTTAAACTTAGATAAAGAAAAATGTTTTCTTTAATCTATAATAAGTACAATAAGGTAAAGTTTATTTTTTAATTTATTGATAAACAGTATTGCAACTGGGCAAATGACAAATACATAACTCGGTTATTTTTGTGAAATATTATTTTTTTTTCAATCGAATGTAATAAAACTGCAAAACATATAAAATTTTCAAATTCAATTTACAGCCACTTATAATTGCTTCTAAATTAACAAACGATAATATTTATAACAGCATACATATGTATGCACATACATATGTATGTTAACCTTGTTTAAATAAAAACAAATATTTTCGTTGAATGGTTATAAAAGCTATTCAATTGCAAATATGTAATGAGTACAAAGCCACACTCATGTAAAATTTTGTGTTATTCATGTGTATTGGTGGTTTCGTAAACTGCTTGCTAATATTATTTGCAAACATAATTGTTTATTCAGAATAATTTTTTTTAGCTAATTGAAATTCGTACAATGTTAAATGAAACTAAAAATAAATTGTTTTGCTTAATTAATAAATAGGTTTGAATTTGTTTTTTTTTAATTTTTTGGTAACGACTTATAAATTAACAAATATTAAAGTTAGACATGATTAAAGTCTAACACACGCTTCAATTTTAACAACTTTGAACGCTTGGCTTTTCATGTTATTCAGAAACGAAATGTGTATACAGTTGAACCTCAATTATCCGGGCCTTTATTAACCGGTTACCCTTGTTAACCGGTTATCCCAGTTAACCGGCATGCTGTGCTTTTGATTTTGAATCTCTATTAACCGTGCTTTACCTCGATAATCCGCGCACCACACACATGGTTGTTTGATGTAAAATTCTGGTATTCCCCTTTTTTATTTTTAGTTTAAGGTGAATATTAAACCAGTAAGGAAGGCAAAAGTCGGGCGGTGCCGACTTTATAATACCCTTCACTTACCCTATAAACACAAAAGAGGGGGCTACATTTAATTCTGAACCAATTTTGATGGACCTCGGCGGTTGTATCCAGATAGATTATTAAAATTCCTGTATCAAATATCGAGCAAAGCAAATATTGCCCAAAAAGTAATTGCGGATTTTTTAAAAGAAAGTAAATGCATTTTTAATAAAACTTAGAATGAACTTTAATCAAATATACTTTTTTTACACTTTTTTTCTAAAGCAAGCTAAAAAGTAACAGCTGATAACTGGCAGAAGAAAGAATACAATTACAGAGTCACAAGCTGTGAAAAAATTTGTCAACCCCGACTATGTGAAAAATCCGCAATTACTTTTTGGGCAACCCAATATGTTCAAAAGCGTTATAACTACGGTTGACAAATGACAACAAATTATCCAAAGTCTAACGAACAAATACATGGGAGCTATATCTAAATCTGAATCGATTTAGACCAAACTTTATGGATATTGTGGAATTCGTCGAGGAAAGCGTTGCACAACATATTGGGAAGATTGATCAATAAATGCGCTTGCAGTGGGTCTAGGAGTGAAAATCAGGCGGTATATAATCTATATCTAAATCTAAACCGATTTCTATAAAATTCACCAGTGATATCAAGAGTCATAAGAAAATCCTTCCTGCCAAATTTCGAGATAATCGGTTACCAAATAACCATTTTATTGCTTTATTACTGCAAATCGGACGAACATATATATGGGAGCTATATCCAATTCTGAACCGATTTCTATAATACCCACTTTTAAAAACGAGAGTCATAAAAAATCCTTCCTGTCAAATTGCGAGAGAATCGGTTAACAAATGACCATTTTATTGATGTATTACTCCAAATCGGACGAACATATATATGGGAGCTATATCCAAATCTGAATCGAATTCCATGAAATTCACCAGTAACATTGAGAGTCATAAAAAAATCCTTCCTATCAAATTTCGAGAGAATCGGTTGACAAATGGCCATTTTATTGCTGTATTACTTGAAATCGGACGAACATATATACGGGAGCTATATCCAAATCTGAACCGATTTCTATGAAATTTATCAGTAATATCGAGAGTCATAAGAAAATCCTTCCTGCCAAATTTCGAGAGAATCCTTTTACAAATGACCATTTTATTGCATTATAACTGCAAATCGGACAAACATATATATGAAAGCTTTATCCAAATCTGAACCGATTTATTCCAATTTCAATAGGCTTCGTCTTTAGGCCGAAAAACATGTCCATACCAAATTTGAAATTGTGACCTGTAGTTTGTACACAAATTAACATGGGTAGACGGACGGACAGACGGACATCGCTAAATCGAATCAGAAAGTGATTCTGAGTCGATCGGTATACTTATCAATGGGTCTATTTCTCTTCCATTTGGGTGTTACAAACAAATGCACTAAGTTATAATACCCTGTACCACAGTAGTGGTGTAGGGTATAATTACATTCAGTCGCTAATTAAAAATTGACCTGCTAAGATGTTTGTTCGAAAATGGCTCCAACAACAAAGGAGAAAAAAAAACACGAAAAGATCTGTCAATTCAGGAAAAATTAGAGCTAATTAAAGATCATAGCAAAAACCTGTCCATTGGTTTTTCATCAAAAAATATGGTGTTGGCAAGCAAACTGCACGCGATTTAATAAAAAAGAAGGAAATAATTGTAAAATTTTTCTCTAGAAGTGAATCTATGGATGGTTTGAAAAAAATAGTGTCTTTCAAAAGTTGATTTCGCAACATACGAATGGTTTCATCTCGAAAGATTTGAATCAAATTTAACAATTTCAGGGCTTGGCATAAAATTTGATTGTGAATTTTAAGCGAAATGATAATTAAAAGGCCAAATATTTTCATGTAAAACTAAACATAAATTCGGAATGCAAGTACTCCTGGTTGGCTAGAAAAACTCAAAAAACTAATGGGAATGAGCTGGAAAACGGTTTATATGAGAGCTATATCAGTTTCTTGACCGATTTGAACCGTATTTGGTGCAATTGTTAAAAGTCATAGCGTAACACCATATACAAAATTTCAGCCAAATCGAATGACAATTGCGGCTTCCAGGGGCTCAAGAAGTCTAATCGAGAGATCGGTTTATATGGGAGTTATATCCAAATCTGAACCAATATGGCCCATTTGCAATCCCGCGTTCGACCGCTCTCGTGATTTCGACAGAAGGACGGACATGGCTAGATCGAATGAGAATGTCGAGACGATCCAGAATTTATATACTTTATGGGGTCCCTGATCAATATTTCGAGGTGTTACAAACGGAATGACTAGATTAGTATACCCCCATCCATGGTGGTGGGTATAAAAATGCGAGCAAGCTTAGCCACATTTCAAATCATAAGGTAGCATATTTACAGTAATATTACACAAATTAAAATCATCATAAAATTTCTAAAAAAATCTTAAAAAATGTTTAAAGTAATCAAAACAAGTAACAGGCGTACATAAAAAATAGCATAGCATTTTCAGCAGATTTTTGTACTTAAAGCAGCAAGTTTTGTTTGCTGATTTAGCTGGCCGAAATGGTTGCTAAACCAGCAGCCCTATGTTTGCTGAAACGGCAGTAATGTCTGCTTTCCCATTTTCTGCAGACGAAGGCTGTTGTTTTAGCAAACATAATTTATTCAACTTTAAGAGTTGGTGTTTAACATTTTTTGTCTCGATATGATCAATTTTGGAAACATTTGCTATTTTGCTAGAAAAAAAAGCAGTACAAAATAAGGTCATATCGGAAGAAAAGAAATGTAGGTACATTACAAAAATGCTGTTTCAACATTTAAAAGTTTTTAAATACTATTCGATGTTTTTTGTTCCTAACAAATGATTCCATTCGATTCGATAATGAATTAACACACTTCCCGTATTTAAATTTATTTCATGTGCATGGTGACAGTGCAAACACATGACACACGACTAATAAACAAAACGTTCGCAGCTGATCTTCACATTTTTTTATTTACACTTTAAAAAAATGTAAAGATGTCGCACATACAAGTTGTCAACAGTTCTCCCGAGAGATAAGTTAACACACACACACACACACAGTTGTAGAGAATGATGGCAAATTAATAAATATGTAGGTACTTATGTTTAGTTTCTTTTTTATTTGTTTTTGTTTATACAAGAACAGCGCTAATAATTATTGACATTTCTCTATCGCGTTGTTGTCAAGTGTCAAGCTGAGAACATTTGCAAGTACATGCATGTGTACATGAAAAGTGCCGGTAATCTATAAATATGTGGGGATTTTATAAACGTGTTAATAAAAGACGTCCTCTCAATAGCACATCCCAACGAATGTGCGCTCAACTTTTATCTCACACTCACACTTTATGCAATATAAATTCAATATTAAACTAACCGATGACAGCAGATATTCGAGCGATTTCAAAGCAATTCGTGTTAGTATTCACGCACAAAATGTTGCTCTTTGCTTGTTTTAAATGAGTTTATAACTAAAACTATCCCCCCAATACCGATTGTTAGAAAGTACACTACATTTCACCATCAACATTTTTGCGAGCATGTGAAGATCTCTTTAGCAATTGAAATTCTCTTCAAGGGAGAGACCTGCGATTTGCCATACACAGTGACCTAGTGTTAGGTTAAATAGACTTTATTAAATTAACAGATGGTAAATTGAAAAAAAAGCTTCCATGTTTCTTTCCCGAGAGAGTAAAACCAAGCGCGATTATTTTATTTTAGGTTGCCACATGTATCAAAATTATTTTTGAAATGGGAAAAATGATAAATTTGAGTTCTGTTCGCTACTGTTACAGCCCGCAAACATATGATGGGTGCATTAGCAAGTATTTGGTTTGATGACGAAAGCTTGATCTTTTCCCCACACTCATAGAAAAAAGCCTGCTGAATATAGAAAACACTGTCTCCTGACTGTAGGTAGTTAATAATGCTACCTTAACAGCAGTAGTGCTGCAATTTCCGTACAGCAGACCTACTGCTGATAAGTCTTTTGTTTGCTAACAAGTAAAAAGGTGTTAAGTTCGGCCGGGCCGAACTTTGGATACCCACCACCTCGGGTATATATGTAAACCACCTTTCATCAAAATCCGGTGAAAATTGCAAACCTTATGCCCCATAGCAGTTATAATGAAATATGATCCGATTTGGACCAAATACTAATAAGTACAAGTCGTTGTTCAATTGTGTATAACAAAATATTGGTATTTTAGTAGCTATATCTAAAAATAAACCGATCTGAACCATATACGACACGGATGTCGAAAAGCTTAACATAAGTCACTGTGTCAAATTTCAGTGACATCGGATTATAAATGCGCCTTTTATGGGGCAAGACTTTAATCGAGATATCGGTCCATATGGCAGCTATATGCAAATCTTGATCGATCTAGACCAAATGCAGAAATATGTGGAGGGGCTTAACTTAACTTTCTGTCCCAAATTTCGGCAACATCGTGTAGCTTAAAGAAGTAAACGAGGACAGCAAAAAAAATTCTAGGCGAATTTGAGGACATCACTTAGTTTGCACAGCATGCTATAAGGATTTCAGTTCGCGGATCTTACACAAAGAGCAACCACGAGGTGCTGGAACGACTGATGAAGACACATTTACAAGGCAGACAATAACCACAGTAGCTGCCTTTATGGCATTTTATCGGTAACACTGTTGATGAGGAAAAGTGAATGCGGGCGAATTGCAAACTGATTGACCGGACCGAACGGAATAAACCAGGTGCAATTGCAGGAATCCTTTGGAGTTACCCTGCCATAAATACATCGGATCTTCAGAGCAAGGATTTTTGATCCATTAGTCTGTCACCGTTTTTATTGAAAAAACAAGAGAAAGACTGATAGACCTACAGATGAGGCAGGGACTGACACTCAAGAACTTCATGGGTCATGGGGAGATGGTTCTTAGCGAAATGGTATCGGTTTTGGGATTGAAATTTTGCACAAATACTTTTTATTAGTGTAGATCGGTTGGGATGGTAAATGGGCCAAAACGATCCATGTTTTGATATAGCTGCCATATAAACCGGTCTTGACTTCTTGAGCCTCTAGAGGGCGCAATTCTTGTCCGATTTGACTGAATTTTTGCACGTGAAATTTTGGTATAATTTCCAGCAACTGTGTAAGCATGGTTCAAATCGGTCCATGTTTTGATATAGCTGCCATATAAACCGATCTTGAAATTTTGCACGTGGTGTTTTGGTATTGGCTGCAACTTTGCAGCAAGAATTCCGTGCTTTTCGCTAACTCCCGATTGTTCTCCAGTATTACACAGATAGGAAAAATATGTTTCAAAATCATGCACCAACATTGCCATTATCATACACTGGCGTTGATGGAAATATTGTCAACAAGCGTGAATGATTTTGTGAACAAGCGTTGTTGATTCATGCAATGACCGTTGTGGACAACATCCCTTCGAAATATGCAAAACCTTGTATGTGTATATCTGGCCGTGATGCAATGTGGTGAGACGTTTGTAAATACACAATGAGATTAATGGAACACAGATTCGGTACTCATCGGCACACAAAATCTTTTTGTGATCTTTAAATAAACTGTGCACTGGAAATTGTCAGAATGTGAACCTCTGTGGACGTTTTGTTCAACATAAATGTGGTTGGAATATAAAGATTTGTTGTTGATCTAATAACATCTGTGTGTTTATTAAACAAACGAATATGGCCATTTTGTCAACGCCGTGCTTGATTTCTTCTATGGGTGTAGCCTCTTCCCATATGATTTTCGTCGTTCCTATCGACCGTTTCGCTGTCCCATAGTGTAACATGCGCGTTTGTCGCCAACACCCTTAATCGGACTGCGATGCCCCAAAGGGGATCGGATCTATCAGCTTTTCTGATAGCAGTTCCCTGGTTTTCACGGCAAATTCGTCTGCCCTTTCATTCCCCTTATTCCCTGGCACCCAAAGAATGCGGATGGTAAGTTTTAATTATGCGATGCATGGAAAGGCTATTTAAGATTCAGCACAGGCGACTTTTCACGCTTCTAGTTGCTCCAGATATTCTCGTTTGTGATGAAAGTCTCTAAAAGGATTAACTGGATTTCATTGCATGTCTATATCCGCGGTGTGCTGAGCAACACATTTTCTCATCATTTACAAACCCGCGTACTAATGTTCTGGTATTCAATGGAATGTGTGCCCTTCATTGGCCTAAAGATATGGAAGGGAAAACAAATCCAACAAGTAAAAAGGCGTTAAGTTCGGCCGTCCGAACTTTGGATACCCGCCACCTCGGGTATATATATAAATCAGCTTTCGTCATAATCCGGTGAAAAAAAATTTATCCCCCATAGCAGCTTTATGAACCATATGGTCCGATTTGAACCAAATTCAACACAGATATTAAGTGGTCTAATAAGCACAAGTCATTGTTCAATTTTGCAGAACAAAATATTGGTCTTTTTGGTAGCCATATCCAAATATAGACCGATATGAACCATAAAAAACACGGTTGTCGAAAAACCTAACATAAGTCATTGTGTCAAATTTGAGCGAAATCGGATTATAAATGTGCCTTTTATGGTGCTAAGACTTTAAGTTGAGAGATCGGTGTATATGGCAGCTACATCCAAACCTGAACCAAATCTGGACCAATCTGGGCCAAATTGCAGAAATTTGTTAAAAAGCCTAACACAACTCACTGTCTCAAGTTTCGGCGAAATCGGAAAATAAATGCACCTTTTATGGGCCCAAAACCTTAAATCGAGAGATCGGTCTATATGGAAGCTATATCCAAATCTGCACCGATCTAAGCCAAATTGAAGGGCCTAACACAACTCACTGTCCCAAATTTCGCCGAAATCAGACAATAAATGCGCCCTTTTTTAGGCCCAAGACCTTAAATCGAGAGATCGGTCTATATGGCAGCTATATCCATATTCATGGGCCCAGAACTCTAAATCGACAGATCGGTCTATATGGCAGCTAAATCCAAATCTGCACCGATCTAAACGAAATTGAAGACGAATGTTGAAGGGCCTAACACAACTCACTGTGTCAAATTTCGGCGAAATCAGACAATAAATGCACCCTTTTTTGGGTCCAAGACCTTAAATCGAGAAATCGGTCTATATGGCAGCTTTATCCAAATTTGGACAGATCTGTGCCATATTGGAGAAAGACGTCGAGGTGCCTAACTTAACTCACTGTCCCAAATTTCGGCGAAATCGGAAAATAAATGCGCCTTTTAAGGGCCTAAGACCTTAAATCGACAGATCGGTCTATATGGCAGCTCCAAATCTAGACCAATCTGGACCAAATTTAAGAATAATGTTGAAGGGCCTTACACAACTCACTGTCCCAAATTTTGGCAAAATCGGACAATAAATGCGACTTTTATGGGCCCAATACATTAAATCGAGAGATCGATCTATATGGCAGTTTTTTCCAAATCTGAACCGATTTGTGCCATGTAGTAGAAAGATCTCCCCTGGCCTAACACAACTCAATGTCCCAAATTTCAGCAAAATCGGTTAATAAATGTGGCTTCTATAGGTCAAAGACCCAAAATCGGCGGATCGGTCTATGTGGGGGCTATACCAAGATATAGTCCGACATAGCCCATCTTCGAACTTAACCTGCTTATGAACAAAAAAAGAATCTGTGCAAAGTTTCAGTTCATTATCTCTATTTTTAAAGACTGTAGCGTGATTTCAACAGACAGACGGACGGACATGGCTAGATCGTCTTAGATTTTTACGCTGATCAGGAATATGTATACTTTATAGGGTCGGAAATGGATATTTCGATGTGTTGCAAACGGAATGACAAAATGAATATACCCCCATTCTTCGGTAGTGGGTACAAAAAACTACTCCACTTTAATCTAATCGTTTCTATTTTTTTAAACTTCTAAAATTTCACCCCTATTCTATTGTTTGCTTAAAACAGTCCCTTAAAGTGTAAACATTAAATAAACAAAATAATTTCTTTTCTGGGAAATACAATTGAAATTTCCACACGATGCCACTTAACTATCTGGCATCACCCATTAATCTTCAAACAAATTGAAGATTGTGTTGTTTTAGTAAACAGAAATGAAGAGTGCGGCAGAGATCCAATGGAAATTGCTGTTACTGATAAAGCTGGGAACGAACGGATGGCTGGCTGGTTGGCTGGGTGTCCAGGCCACCACGCTCGTAGAATGCTTGAATTGTAAAAGCAAAACAAAAGAAACAACACGAATATGATCACTAAGGTTTGCGGCACTCATTCTAGTGCTTGCTATGAGCGAGCATGGCAGCGAGGTGGTCTTTAAGGTAGAATTGTTGACTCTCCTGATGAATGGTGGGATGACGGTATTGTTGTTAGCGTACTCACTCAATGGCAACAAGCAGTTCAGTTTCGCACAGCACAGTTGCTAGAACTGGCTTTAGTTGGTGGTCGCAGGTCGTCTGATTCAAAACGTTCGTTTGGTTCGTTCGTTCGTTCTTTTGTATCTCATAGTTGGTTGTGTGGGGGTTTGAGAAAGAACAGCAGCAGCAGCAACGCGGTAGAAAGCAAAAATTAAAATTAGTTTAAAGTGTTTTAATTTGTATAATTATTGATAACAATCCAAAAAAGGAATTAAAAATTCATAAGAAAATGTTTTAATTCTCAAACATCTTGAGTTCCATTACAAAACGTTAATCAAAAATCATCTGATCTACGAGTGCAAAATTTTCAAAAACAAGCTACAGCTGGTTAGTGTTTTACTCGTTGTAAAAAAAAAACATTCAAGGTAAAGTTCAAGTGAATCATGTTTATTTTTTTTTTAATGCTGTCTGTTTTTTGAAATGTTACCACAAATCTTCGCCTATTTGTTTAGATTCACTTATGAATGTCAACGTTTTTTGACATTTCTACTCAAACTGAGATTATGCGGAGCGAGTGAGTGACACCACTGTCTGAAAGAAAGCTTTCTTGATAAGTGTGCTACTCTCAGTGTTCTGTTTTCTTCGTGTTTGATTTGTTTTGATGTGGCAGAAATCACGCGTTTGGTGTCAGCCTAGATTAGCGTACTCTTTAACTTCGTATTCTTACTACACTCGGGAACAAAATAAATTGAATTCAAGTAAAGCAAAAATTTTGGATAAAATCAAATTTTCGTGTGATCAGTTGTGTGGGAAATTCTTTACAAAAATCTAATATTGACAAAGCTTTCTATGAATATCAAGTTTTGATAATTTTTCAAAAATTGTCTATGATCAATAAAGTTTTCCAAAACTTTCTAGAAATAGGAAATTTTGAAAAATTGAAATAAAAACCAGTAAGGAAGGGCAAAAGTCGGACGGTGGCGACTGTATAATACCCTACACCTACCCTAAAAGTACAATGTGGGAGCTATATCCAATTCTGAACCAATTTTGAAGGACCTCGGCGAGCAAATATGTTCAAACTGTAATAACTTCGGTGCACAAATGACAACATTAATGCAAATTACCCAAAATCTGAGGAACATATCAATGGGAGTTATATCTAATTCTGAACCCATTTTTGGCAAATTTCTCAGATAATGTGGTAATCTTCGAGGAAAGCGTTGTGCAAAATTTTGGCAAGATTGGTCAAACAATGCGCTTGCAGTGGCTCTTGGGGTGAAAATATGCCGATATACATATATAACAGCTATATCTAAATCTGGACAAATTTTCTCCTTCGTAAGATAGCGTGCTTTCCACATAAAATAGAGACATAACAGAACATCATGTACAAAATTTCAGCCAAATCGGATGTAAATTGCGGCTTCCAGGGGCTCAAGAAGTCAAATCGGGAGGTCGGTTTACATGGGATCTATATCAGATTATACACAGATTCAAACAATAATTGGCATGGTTGTTGGAAGGTAAAAAAGAACACTATGTGCAAAATTTCACTCAAATCGAAAAAAATTTCGGCTTCCAGGGACTCAGAAAGTGAAATCAAGAGATTGGTTTATATGCGAGCTATATCAGGTTATAGACCGATTTGGACCGTACTTGGCACAGTTGTTAGGAGACATAACAGAACACCATGTACAAAATTTCAGCCAAATCGGATGTAAATTGCGGCTTCCAGGGGCTCAAGAAGTCAAATCGGTTGGTCGGTTTACATGGGATCTACATCAGATTATACACAGATTTAAACCATACTTGGCATGGTTGTTGGAAGTTAAAAAAGAACACTATGTGCAAAATTTCACTCAAATCGGACAACAATTGCGGCTTCCAGGGACTCAGAAAGTGAAATCAAGAGATTGGTTTATATGGATGTTATATCAGGTTATAGACCGATCTGGACCATACTTGGCTCCGTTGTTGGGATTCATAACTAAATACTTTGTGCAAAATTTTAGCCAAATCGGACAAAAATTGGACCTTCCATGGGCTCAAGAAGTCAAATCGGGAGATCGGTTTATATGGGAGCTATATCATGTTCTTGACCAATTTGAACCGTACTTGGCACAGTTGTTAGGAGACATAACAAAACACCATGTACAAAATTTCAGCTAAATCGGATGTAAATTGCGGCTTCCAAGGGCTCAAGAAGTCAAATCGGGAGGTCAATTTACGTGGGATCTATATCAGATTATACACAAATATAAAACATACTTGGCATGGTTGTTGGAAGTTAACAAAGCACACTATGTGCAAAATTTCACACAAATCGGACAAAAATTGCGGTTTCCAGGGGCTCAGGAAATCAAATCCGGAGATCGGTTTATGTGGGAGTTATATCAGGTTATACACCGATCTGGACCGTACTTGGCTCCGTTGTTGGGATTCATAACTGAATACTATGTGCAAAATTTCAGCCAAATCGGACAAAAATTGTGCCTTCCATGGGCTTAAGAAGTCAAATCGGGAGATCGGTTTATATATCTATATGGCTATATCTGATTCCTGACCAATTTGGACCGTAATTGACACAGCTGTTAGAAGTCATAACAGAACACTATGTGCAAATTTTCTGCTAAATCGGACAAAAATTGTGGCTTCCATGGGCTCAAGAAGTTAGATCTGGAGATCGGTTTATTTGAGACTATATCAGATTATTGACCAATTTGAACCGTACTTGGCACATTTGTCATAACAGAACACTATGTGCAAAATTTCAGCCAAATCGGACATAAATTATGGCCTCCATGGGCTCAAGAAGTCAAATCGGGAGATCGGTTTATATGGGAGCTAGTTCAAAATCTGAACCAATATGGTCCACTTGCTATCTCCAAAGACCTACAACAATATAATTTTTTCGAGGTGTAACAAACGGAATGACTAGATTAGTATACCCCCATCCTATGGTGGTGGGTATAAAATCAAATATTGACAAAACTACCATAAAACTAACCCAAAATTTTAGTTCTCTATGACAATTGACGAGACATGTTAATGATTATTCAATAAATTTTAAAAAGTTCTTTGTTATCTAAATTTACATGGCAGATCTGGGTTAACACATGATTTTAGTATAAAGATATCAATTGTATAATAATCAATCAATCACATGCGATTGGGAAATGTAGTGTCCCACATGTACTAAATAGTGTTGCTCTTGGCAATGGCAATATAATTCAATAAAATTGCCAATTGGAAGATTGACTAGGTTCCTTGCTGTCTCTAATACTGACACATCGAAGAGTTATCGGATTCAGCATTAAGCAAGCAGACAAACATTGGTTGACTAACCCCTTGACATGTGATTCTTTCATGTTGAAATCACACAGGGCTGACGTCAAATCCTTCCAATGATGGCATAAGTCCAACATGGCAGTGATAGTGAATTTTGTTGCCAGTAACTGGACCCCAAACACCTGTGATGCTATTTGAAATCGTTAAAGAAATTCTCAAACTTAGAAACAAAACTACAATTAAAAATAAAAACAAATCTTTTAGAATGATAAAGAACCAGTAAATTTATTCATGAGAAACAAAGCATTTTTATATATATGTATTCTTGATTGTCTCGAGATTCTGAGTCGAACTAGCCATGTCTGTCCGTCCTCCGTCCGTCTGTCGATATCACGATAGCGGTCGAACGCGTAAAGCTAGCCGCTCGAAATTTTCCACAGATACCTAATATTGATGTAGATTTTTGGGGATTGCAAATGGGCCATATCGGTTCAGATTTGGATATAGCTCCCATATAAACCGATTTGACAACTTGATCTCCTGGAAGCAGCAATTTTTGTCCGATTTGTTGGAAATTTTACTTGCGGTGATCTGTTATGACTTCCAACCACTCTGACAAGTACGGTTTAAATCGGTCAAGAATCTGATATAGCTCTCATATTAAACGATCTCCCGATTTGACTTCTTGAGCCCCTGGAAGCAACAATTTTCATCCGATTTGGTTGAAATTTTGCAAATAGTGTTCTGTTATGACTTTCAATAACTGCGCCAAGTACGGTCCGAATCGGTATATAACCTGATATAGCTCCCATATAAACCGATCTCCCGATTTGACTTATTGAGCCCCTAGAAGCCTCAATTTTCATCCGATTTTGCTGAAGTTTTGCATGCGGTTTTCTGTTATGACTTCCAACCACTCTGACAAGTACGGTTTAAATCGGTCAAGAACCTGATATATTGGGTTGCCCAAAAAGTAATTGCGAATTTTTCATATAGTCGGCGTTGACAAATTTTTTCACAGCTTGTGACTCTGTAATTGCATTCTTTCTTCTGTCAGTTATCAGTTGTTACTTTTAGCTTGCTTTAGAAAAAAAGTGTGAAAAAAGTATATTTGATTAAAGTTCATTCTAAGTTTTATTAAAAATGCATTTACTTTCTTTTAAAAAATCCGCAATTACTTTTTGGGAAACCCAATAGCTCCCATATTAACCGATCTCCCGATTTGACTTCTTGAGCCCCTGGAAGCAACAATTATCATTCGATTTGGCTGAAATTTTAAGTTATGACTCTAAACAACTTTGCCAAGAACGGTCCAAATCGGTCTATTACCAGATATAGTTTCCATATTTTAGCAGAATACATGGTGGTGGGTTCCCAAGATTCGGCCCGGCCGAACTTAGCCCGCTTTTACTGGTGTTTTTGATTTGATTTTAATTGAATTTAAATTTTATGCAACTTGACACTTTCACATTTTAGGGAAGAAGTACAATAAGTACACAAATACCATACATGCTGTATAAAAACTAAACCCTCGATTAGGCTTCACAAAATAAAATAACCTTAAGGAACAGAATCATGACAATTGGTGTCCACTACCATACCAAAATAATTAAATAACTTTTTAATACAGCACCACAAAATTTTGATCTGCGACCCCATATATATTCTAGGTTGTCTTGACATTCTTAGACGAGGCTATCCGTCTGTCGAAATCACGCTATCGGTCTCGAACAACTAAAGATATCCACCTGAAATTTTGCTCAGTGACATTTTATTGATGTAGGTCTTTGGGTATTGCAATGGCTGCCTTATAAAGTGTTCCTTCGATTTGACTTCTTGAGGCACTAGAAGACTCAATTCGATTGTCCGATGTGGGTGAAAATTTACATGGAGTGTTTTGTTATAACATCCGTGGAAAGTATAGTCCAAATACACCTTTAACCTGATATAGCTACCATATAAACCGATCTCCCGATTTTTTTGAGGTTCTGAAAGCCGCAATTGTTATCCAATTTTGCGCATAGTGTTCTGCTATGATTTTTAAATAATGTGCCAAGTACTATTCAAATCGTTCTATAGTCTGATATTTCGTATAAACCGACCTCCCGATTAGTCTCTTACGGCCCCTAGATGCTTCTAGTTTTGCCTGATTTGCCAGAAATTTGGTACTTAGAAATTTGTTACCAGAATTTATGTTGCTGCTTTCCCAAAATTCGGCCCGGCCGAACTAAGAACGTTTTTACTTTTATTTTTAATTCAGATGATTGATTGCAGTACATATGTTATACTTGTTATTTTGTAGCCCTTTCATAATCGAAATGTGTGTAAATTCCCATGTGCATTGTAATCAATGACCTGTTTGCATGTGTTTACAATGATAAGCCAGAAGTACTATTCTGTTTTTTTTAGGGGACAGCCAAGCAACCAAACACCAAATCGACAATTTGTTCAACAATATGCAATAATAGTAAAATAATACATGAATGTATGATAACAGAAAACTCGTAAAGCAAATAAATGATAACGTTAAACATAGGAGAACACGTATGGCAATTGGAGGCAACACTCAAATGCTATACAACAAACAATTCCGCAAATGGGTAATAATAATGTTTGATATTTTCTTGTAGCTGAATATTTATGACAAGTGGACTAGAGTTTGCAGTATCCGAGTAGGTTACTAATAACAAGTTAAAAGGCGGTAAGTTCGCCCGGGCCGAACTTTGGATACCCACCACCTCGGGTATATATGTAAACCACCATTCGTCAAAATCCGGTGAAAAATGCATACCTAATGGCCCATAGCGGCTATATCGAAATATGTTCAATTGTGTATAACAAAACATTGATCTTTTTAATAGCTATATCTAAAAAAACCGATCTGAATAATATACGAGACGGATGTCGAAAAGCCTAACATAAGTCACTGTGTCAAATATCAGTGAAATCAGATTACAATGCGCCTTTTATGGGCCGAGACTTTAAATCGAGATATCGGTCTATATGGCAGCTATATCCAAATCTGGGCCGATTTCGGCCAAATTGAAGAAGAATGTCGTAGGGCCTTACATAACTCACTGTCCTAATTTCGACGAAATCGGACAATAAATGCGCCTTTTATGGGCCCAAAACCTTAAATCGAGAGATCGGTCTATATGGCAGCTATATCCAAATCTGGACCGATCTGAGCCAAATTGAACAACAATGTCGAAGGGCCTTACATAACTCACTGTCCCAAATTTCGGCGACATCGGATAATAAATGCGCTTTTTATGGGCCCAAAACCTTAAATCGAGAGACCGGTCTATATGGCAGTTATATCCAAATCTGGACCGATCTGTGCCATATTGCAGAAGTATGTTGAGAGGCTTAACCGTACTCATTGTACCAAATTTCGGTGACATCGGACAATAAGTGCGCCTTTTATGGATCCAAAACCTTAAATAAAGACATCGGTCTATATGGCAGCTATATCCAAATCTGGGCCAAATTAAAGAAGGATGTCGAAGGGCCTAACACAACTCATTATCCCAAGTTTTGGCAAAATCGGATAATAAATGCGCATTTTATTGGCGCAAGACCTTAAATCGAGAGATCGATCTATATGGCAGCTATATCCAAATCTGGACCGATCTATGCCATATTGCAGAAGTATGTCGAGGGGCTCAACCTAACTCACTGTCCCAAATTTCGGCGACATCGGACAATAAGTGCGCCTTTTATGGATCCAAAACCTTAAATAAAGAGATCGGTGTATATGGCAGCTATATCCAAATCTGAACCGATCTGGGCCAAATTGACGAAGGATGTCGAAGGGCCTAACACAACTCACTGTCTCAAATTTCAGCAAAATCGGAAAATAAATGTGGCTTTTATGTTCCTAAGACCCTAAATCGGCGGATCGGTCTATATGGGGGCTATATCAATATATAGTCCGATATAGCCCATCTTCGAATTTAACCTGCTTATGAACAAAAAAAGAACCTGTGCAAAGTTTCAGCTCAATATCTCTATTTTTAAAGACTGTAGCGTGATTTCAACAGACAGGCGGACAGACGGACGGATATGTCTTGATCGTTTTAGATTTTTACGCTGATCAACAATATATATACTTTATAGGGTCGGAAATGGATATTTCGATGTGTTGCAAACGGAATGACAAAATGAATATACCACCATTCTTCGGTGGTGGGTATAAAAAGAAACTACACATACCTTAAATTTTTTCCCCGAAATCAATAGATAGCAGCTCTGTGGACACCGAAATTTCTTTTTTTAACACTGGTCATATTATGACTTTGGTTTATCTTGTTTCCATTTTTATAGCAAGATATAATTTAAACTTTGCCGACTAATTATGACATATTTGGCATGCTATTGAATTTGTAGTCAAGAATAATTTACCAACAGATAATCCAGTTATCAAAGGCACTGCCAGCTAAGGATCTAGACACGCCATCTATCTTTCATGCTATCTAATCAGTTTTTTCAGTTTGATTGCAATGTGTTAAATGAACTAAAACCAACCTAGGGTGCTAATCTATACCGTGAATGTTAAAATAATTGCTTAAATTCTTTATAACATTTAAATGCTAATTACAAATAAATGAAAATATGTGTAGCTTGGCAAAGATAAATTGAATAAATATAACAAGAAAATATTATTAGGTATTGATAGAGAATGAAAATAGCATTTCCCCAATTATTTTGGAATGTATGTTTCTAGAATTGAATTATTGCTCTATTGAATTTTTCATCGGTACATCTGTTGCAATTTCACACTTCCCATGTGTTTTATATTGAAAACTATTTCCATCATTTCCACGCCATGGGCACATGTGCTAGAAATTTGTTATGATTTCCCACATTGCCTCCCCCACATAACACTTGAAACCATTGTATCAAGTCTCTAACTGAATACGAGTACTATATAGCTATGCACCATAGAGATATATCCACATATTCGCATGCTGATGTGCTTTAGCTGAATGTGATTTGCTCTCAAATCTATATAAACACACACACACACACACACTCACATATGCATAACCCATCCGGTGGTCAATGTCAAAACCGAGGAAATATTGTTGAACATTAGCTAGAGATGTCTGAAATTCCGACAAAGCTAACGTAGCTATTGAGCGTCATCAATATCATGAGCACACCGTCGTTTTTTTTTTTTGCTCATCGTTTTTTTTTTTCGCTCATGCCCAAAGAGGGGAATGAACGGTAGAAAGAGAATCGGAAACAAGAAAAAAAGACAAACAACAAGCCCCTTTGTATACATACAGTGGCACAGATATGTCTACCTACCTTTTAGAAAAAAAAGCGTTTACTTAAACCCCCCGTAACGTAGTTAGGACGAAATTTACACTAAAAATGTTTACTAATTATAATACTGGAAACAATGATAAACCATTTTGGCAACAATAGATATTTAGTAGAAAAACTTTTTCGTTCATAAATTTTGTTTTTGTAAATCGTGTTTTTTTCAGTGTGGTATGTAGACTTTTCTGTGCCATGTATGCCACTGTATATATTTACAAGCTTTTTTCGTATTCTCGTTTTGGCATGAGTACTGCATTTACAAAGTTTCAATTTGTTTATACCCACCTCCAAAGGCATGGGATGATAGTCCAACTTTGAAATTATATTTATTTTATACCCTACACCACTACGGGGTACGATTTGACCTAATATTGCAATTATATTGTCAAAGGTCAGTCAATTCTCACGAAATGTTGCACGAAGGTCTCACTTATCTTATTCTTTCGATATTACCAATGAATTGCATCGAAATCGGATCAGATTTAGTTATAGCTCCCATAATATATCGGCTGGTTTTTTCTTCTTGAGCCTTTGCAAGCGCATTTATTGACCAATCTCCCCAAAATTTTCCATAACGCTTTTCTTTACAACTACCACAATGTTTAAGGAGTATGGTCGAAAATGGTTCAGATTTGGATATAACTTCCATCACCGGCCGTGAGGGAGGCCACCGTAGCGCAGAGGTTAGCATGTCCGCCTATGACTCTGAACGCATGGGTTCGAATCCTGGCTAGACCATCAGAAAAAAATTTTGAGCGGTGGTTTTCCCCTCCTAATGCTGGCAACATTTGTGAGGTAATATGCCAAGTAAAACTTCTCTCCAAAGAGGAGAACAAAGTAAAACGGCGTTGCAGCAAAAATCAAATAATAAATGTGGCTTTTATTGGCCTAAGACCCTAAATAGGAGGATCGCTCTATATAGCAGCTATATCCAAATCTGGACCGATCTAGGGCAAATTGACGAAGGATATTGAAGGGCTTGACACAACTCACTGTTCCGAATTTCAGAAAAATCGGGTACTTAATGCGGCTTTTTTGGGCCTAAGACCCTAAATCGGAGGATCGGTCTACATGGCAGCTATATCCAAACCTGGACCTATTTGGGCTAAATTGACGAAGGATGTCGAAGGGCCTGACATAACTCACTGTCCCAAATTTCAGAAAAATCGGATAATAAATGTTGCTTTTATTGGCCTAAAACCCAAAATCGGCAGATCTGTCTATATGGGGGCTATATGAAGATATAGTCCGATATAGACCATTTTCGAACTTAACCTGCTTATGGACAAAAAAAGAATATGTGCAAAGTTTCAGCTCAATATCTCTATTTTTGTAGACTGTAGCGTGATTTCAACAGACAGAGGGAAGGACATGTCTAGATCGTCTTAGATTTTTACGCTGATCAAGAATATATATACTTTATTTATTAGGACCGGAAATGGATATTTCGATGTGTTGCAAACGGAATGACGAAATTATATTACAATGATATGACAATTGCTCTTAAATTTTGCTCATTTTTGGTGAAAAAACAAAAAAGATGTTCGAACCAAAAAATCATGCTGACTAATTGCGTATAATTTAACTCTCTTACTTTATTTCAATTGGCTATGATGGTAAAATAGCGTTCCAACCGTCTCGAACTTTTGCGCTCATTTTATAATCTCTGACACTAAGTTTCGAGGTGTCTCCCGCCATTTGATTTTTCTGTTGGGTTTTTACTCGTCCCGGTTTGCGTGTACCACCCTGTTTGCCTTCAAAAGACTTCTTAGCTTGAGCTTCTTCATCCATTCTGACAACATGCCCTAGCCAACGCAACCGTTGTATTTTAATACGAGTAACTATGTTCTCGTAGTGGTTCATACGATGCCTATATTCTCCATTAACGAAGAATCTTTCTCTCAAACACTCCAAGCACTGCCTCGTCTGCTTTCACAAGTACCCATGCTTCAAACCAATCTAACAACACGGGTAGTATCAGTGTCTTGTATAATGTAATCTTCGTCTGTCGAAAGGTGAACTTGTTTCTATACTGCTTACTTAGTCCAAAGTAGCATCTTTTTGCTTTATCTCAAAACTGGTGTCATTTGTTTCGGTTACGGCGATGCAGAAGTAGATAAAGTGACTGACTATTTCAAAGTTGTGGTTCCCAACTTTCTCAATTTTTTTATCTGGTCGGTTGCACAAGGCGTTTTGGGAGTTGAAATCATCCATTTCGTCTTATCTTCATTTACTGCCAGATCCATTTTCGTTAACTCTCTTTCGATTCTTCCAAAGGCTGCAGTTACAAAATCCGGTGACGACCAATGTTATAGATGTCGTTGGCATAGGCGAGTAGCAGGTGTTCTCTTGTGATTAGTGTGCCATATCTATGCACATCTGCATCTCGTATAATCTTCTCCATCAGGATATTAAAGAGATTACACGATAGGCTGTCTCCTTTTCTGAAACCTCGTTTGGTATTAAATGTTTCGGAGAGATTATTTCCTATTCTTACTCAGGAACGTGTATCAGCAAGTGTCATCCTGCAGAGTCTTATTAGTTTTACCGGGATACCAAACTCGGACATGACTTGAAATACCTTTGAACGTATAGGGGTATCAAAAGCGGCTTTGTAGTCAACAAAGAAAATGGTTCAGATTTAGATATAGCTCCTATAATATTTCGCCCGATTTTCACTTCTGGACCACTAAAAGCAAATTTATCCCCAAAATTTTGCACAACGCTTTTCTCGTCGCCTACCACAATATCTAAAGAGTTTGGTCGAAATCGGCTAGGGTTTAGATATAGCTCCCATATATATGTTCGTCCCACTTTGAATAATTTGTAATAAAGTGGTAATTTGTCATTTTTGTGATCGAAAAGTGGCACATATTATTCTCCACCGAATGATATCAAATTTCAGTTCGGCATTAGATATAGCTCGCAATTTCAACTTATAGGGTAGGTATAAGGTATTTCATAGTCGTCACCGCCCGACTTTTGCCTTTCATTACTTGTTATGTGGCATTTGGTATTTATTTGTGTGCATTACATTTCCATTGTCTATTTCATTTGCATTATTAATATAATTGTTAACTCGTTGTTTTGTTTATTTTAAATTATTTTTGCATTTGTGTCATATGGCATTTCTATATCCACAGAGTGGTGGTTAGGCTTGAATATATGATACTCATTCCGTTTAATAGAATATTTTTTAAGCGCACGGACGGATAAACCGGTATAAAATACCCCGTATATGGATTAAGGTACCTATTACATAAACCCTATTGTTAACTGTTAAGGCATGGTGTAAAGCCTTATAGGGGGAAATAACTTCGTCTTTACATTTGACATAGTTTTAAAAAATTCTGTTCATTTGCTATTCGAAACAACATTATTCTTCTGTAGCTCGAAATATGGTACATATTATTTTGTAAATTATATGAACCAAACACTTGGCAATGGAAATAAGAATCAGATTTGTGCTCTACTCTCAAATACCTTTTATTTGAGCTCCATTTTATCTTGGTCGGTAAATACTATTCCTATTTGGGGGGTGTTTTGGGAGTGGGGCGGCCCCCAGCCATGTCCCGAAAGTGGATGTCGTATTCGTGCTCTACTCCAAATACGTTTCGCTTCAAGCCCATGTTACTTTGGTCGGTAAATTTGTGTGTTTGATTCTGAGTTTATTTAAAATGCAAGCTATTTGTGATGGAGATCTAGCGTAATAATGTGATAGCATTTATTTGGCTGAAAATTACAACCGGCTATTTTTGATGAACTCTAACAACAAAATGTTTGCGTGTCCCACCATAAATCGTTATAATGATGCTGTTTGAGTGGCCAACTGCCATGGCGGTGGTCAAAAATGAAAACAAATGCGACAATACCTGAAATGGCTCGACGGGTATAGTCGAATTCAATGAAATCCACAGCGTAGTGTCAATCAAATGACTAAAGATCTGAACATATCACGGAAGGATAAAAATATATTTAAAAAGTTAAAGAATGTTTAGTTCGGCTGGGCCGAAACTTATGTACCCTCCACCATGGATCGCATTTGACAAGTTCTTTGCGTGACTTTTTCAAATATAAAGGAGCTATATCAAGTTGAGCTAGAATGTCAAGACGATCAAGAAGTTATACACATAACTAAGATGAATATGTCGATGAGTAACAAAACGGAAAGAGGAAATTAGTTGTTATTGTTGTTGTAGCTACATTTGCATGTGGGGGTGGCGATCCTTGTCAAGCTCTTATAGGTGAGCATATTCATTCTGGTCTATACGACCGATCGCCGCGGGAACATGAGGGTCATTGCTTATTTGATGCCGCCAATATCTCGCCTTATAGTAGCGAGCATCGAAGGCACTCAGTATTTAAGAAAGTGCCGGTGCAGCCCAGATTCTCACTAAGACTCTCCACTCGATACCGCTGATGTTGTTGTAGCAGTTTATTGTGTTCTATCTTTCGTCTGCTAGATGTTATTGAGTGTTAAGACCCAGGAACTCTGCGACTAAGATGGGGTGCGTCCGCAGGGATCTGGGTCTGAGTCAAGTGGGTCTGGCCGGGCAGTTAAACAGGTGACGTGTATCGTGCGGTCCCTAGTTACATTTGGGATATACATCTTGCACGTCGGCATCAAAACTTACTCTGTAGGAGTTGAGGCGGCTGCATTTGCCGGAACGTAATTGAGCCAGAACTACTCTGGTTTGCCGGGGGAGGTCAATTTCTTCAGGTGCAATGAGAGGCGTTCGTTCTCCAAGGACTTCATTCACCCGGTAGCCATTTACCGCATCTGGTACCGTGTCTGCATAAATGTTGTTTAGACCTGCTTGATATGCCGCTTGATATAGAGCTTCTCTTTTGTAGTGCTGAACCTCACGCTCTAGATCATGGAGATCTACCTTAAGGCTACCAACACCTTAAGATCATGTAGATTTACCTTAAGGCTAAGGACACAGCTACCAACGGGCGGTATGTACACGTTGTATAGCTCTATCTCGGCAGTACCGGACCTGACTGCTATCCCCTTGCACTCCATGTAGGGGTCACTAGCGCCATACGTAGGCGAGATAGGTCTCTATTGCACGGAATGGTGTATCATGAAGGCCAGGAGGAAAAAAAATTTTCAGATGTTGTTGCCAGTATGCGGACGTAGGCGTTGAGCGTCATATGTGGGCATGCTAATCTCAGCGCTACGGTGGACTCCTTGGGGTAACACTTCAACGCCTGGGGCATTTTCGTGTTCGACACAAATTTTCTTTCACCATTGCTATATTCGGGGTCATTTAACTTGGTTGCGCCAAACCAGGACTTCAATTCCCCCCTACCAGACGTAGGGTCTCTTTTTTTATATCTTTTGACTACTCAAAATTTTCTTTAAATTGGGGAGCTCCCACCTAGGCCTGAGCCCCAAAATTTGCCTAAATATATGTGTTCCTGGGGTCATTTTAAGATAAAATGAATTTTATAGGGCGCACCTCCGATTTCACTGAAATTCTGAACCAGGAACACGAATCTCAATGGCAGCTTTTCCATTCTTGTCCCATAACATAAACAAATTTTATTTTTTTTTTTTTCATTTCATACCCATTTTCATTTCATACGCATTGGGTTGCCCAAAAAGTAATTGCGGATTTTTCATATAGTCGGCGCTGACAAATTTTTTCACAGCTTGTGACTCTGTAATTTCATTCTTTCTTCTGTCAGTTATCAGCTGTTAAGTTTAGCTTGCTTTAGAAAAAAAGTGTAAAAAAGTATATTTGATTAATGTTAATTCTAAGTTTTATTAAAAATGCATTTACTTTCTTTTAATAAATCCGCAATTACTTTTTGGGCAACCCAATAGTTTGGGGGGTTCACTATCTCAAGATAGCCCGTATTTACGGTTAATAGCGTATTTACGGTGTGAAAGGGTTTTTTTTTTAATTTTCCCAGCAACTGCTCCTTCGTCAGAATCGTTTTTAAGAATCAAATATTTTTTTTTAATTTTTCACACTCATATACTGCACTTTAACTGTATTACTCGCAAGTTCCACGAGTATGTAGGCACCCATAAGCAAACTACAAAACAACAGCAAAATTTGTGTTCTGCTATACATTCATTAATTGGTGAAGCTGCCTCAAACTTTTTGTATTTTCGATATTTCTATGCACACTTACCAATATTTCTTACGACACAAGTATTAAAAATGGAATAATTGTTAAATAATTAATCTGCTACTGATAAAAACAATATCGGCACGAGCAACTTGCAAACTAGCAGCTCAAACTAAAACAGCTGTTTTTAGCATTTCTATTTGACAATTTCAAAAGCAGTGTTGTAAAGTGAAGGCCAACAAGGCAAAAAGAACCATTTCCCAACACAGCGGCAACGTCAATGTTTATGTTGTTGTTTATATTTGTTGTAATTGAAAACTTCATAGAGGTGGTTGGTTTAAACCACCCAAAAATACATCACATCTTTGGGTCGATAAAAGTCTGATCAAGTTAACAGCTTACGATGCAGTAAAACCAAATACAGAGGTTCCTTTATATAATCAGCCCCATACATATACAGACACACATTCCTTCACTCTTCGGATAGCTGAAAGCATCTGAAAAATCGCGCTCTACAATGGCTGTATAATTTCTGCATACCTCCAACGTCCGTCCATGCACTAGGATTTGATTTTAAAAGAATTCAATTGAGTAAGTCTTGCCAATGGCACTTGAAATATTCCGCCTTTAATGCATATTTCAAAGGTCATCTTAAGGCCTCCTTTTTTGCGAGAAAGACCCCTTCTTTAGAGTGTAGTTGAAACCAATAAATCCCACTTGAGAATATGGGTGGGCAGGGCTGTGGCTATGGGCATTGGTGATGATGACGTGTTTATGTTTTAATCCACACAAGTGTGAGGTCATTATCATTATCTTCTATTATTGAACTAGAAGAAATCAAATTGTATACACAAACTAAGGCATGTGATGTATGTGGTTGGAATCTAATGTAACCTTTATATTTCATTTTATATCGTTGCAGTTTTCTTTTGAAATCACTTCGCTCCTCCACATCCAAGACTTTGCTGTTTTAGTTTTATACATTTTATTTTTGGCTATTATTATTAACGCACAAAAATGTCTACGGCCAATGATAATTCGAAACGTCTGGGACGTTGGTATTTTGGAGGTATCGCCAGTGCTGGAGCAGCAATGTGTACACATCCACTGGATTTGATCAAAGTGACACTGCAGACACAACAAGGAAAGCTATCCGTTGTCCAGCTAACGGCCAAAGTGGTCAGGGAACAAGGTGTCTTTGCCTTATATAATGGCCTATCGGCTTCGATACTGCGTCAGATGACATACTCAATGACCCGCTTTGGCATCTACGAGGTAGGCAAACCATATATCAACACTGACACCTTTGTGGGCAAAATTTCACTGGCCGGTTTGGCTGGAACTTGTGGTGGCATTGTTGGCACACCTGCTGATATGGTGAATGTACGCATGCAGAATGATGTTAAGCTCCCGCCTGAGCAGAGAAGAAAGTGAGTAATACCAAAGCATAGTTATATAATTGTACATACAATACATTTAATATGATTTGTATTTGGTTTTCAGCTATAAGAATGCCTTTGATGGCCTGATAAAGGTTTATCGTCATGAGGGTTTCAAACGTTTGTTCTCAGGCGCCACCACTGCAACCGGAAGAGGTGTCCTAATGACTATCGGCCAAATTGCCTTCTATGATCAGGTGAGTATTTGTAATATTATGGAATAGGTGGAAGCCTTTTTCCGCTGATAAAATGGGTCAAATTATAGAAACTTAAACAAAATATTCTCCGAGTATATGTTAAACCGTTCGAATTTTTTGGGTACATGCGATAAGTTCTGACAGTGTGCAACTCTATCTTATATATATTGGGTGAAGTAAATGTTAGATGAGACCAAGATGATTAGTTAAGTTGGTGGCCAGATCCCCAAGCTTAATTGTTTTCCATGCCACTTACCTAAGTAGGTTCATGTTTTGTAACGTGCAAAATTGCAAATTTTGCCCATGAACATTCCACTAAGGAACATAGGCAAACTTCTCACATACCAATGAGTGCAGTTTCCATTCAAGTTTAAGCTCAATGATAAGTGGCCTCCTATTTAAAGCCGAGTCCGAACGGCGTGCCGCAGTGTGGCACCTCTTTGGAGAGAAATTTTACATGGGGGAAAACCACCGCTGAATTTTTTTTCTGATGGTCTCGCCAGGATTCGACCCTAGGTGTTCAGCGTCATAGGCGGACATGCTAACCTCTGCTCTACGGTGGCCTGTAAGGTGTATACGTACGTTAATTTACCGCCTATATATAAACTGCCTCCAGCCTGTTGAGTTAAGGTATTCTACAAGATTTCAAAGACCTATCTTCATTGCCTTAGAGTGGTTGTGAAGTAACAATTGACCTAAACCCCTAGTCTGATGGGTTTTTTCAATGCTCGGCTGCAAATGATAAGATATACACTATATCCTCACAAGACTCCTCCAAGAAACAAAGAAAACCAGTAAGGAAGAACAAAAGTAGGGCGGTGCCGACTGTATAATACCCTACACCTACCCTATAAGTACAATGTGAGAACTATATCCCATTCTGAATCAATTTTGATAGGATTCGGCGAGCAAATATGTTCAAACTGTAATAAGTACGGTTGACAAATGACAACGTTTTTGCAAATTGCTCAAAATCCGACGAACATATATATAGGTACTATATCTAATTCTGAACCGATTTCGAGCAAACTTCTTAAATAATGTGGTAGTCGTCAAGGAAAGCGTTGTACAAAATTTTGGCAAGATTGGTCAAACAAAGCGCTTGCAGTTGCTCTTGGGGTGAAAATATGCCGATATACATATAAAACAGGTATATCTAAATCTGGGCCGATTTCTATAAAATTCACCAGTAATATTGAGAGCCATAAGGAAATCCTTCCTGCAAAATTTCGAAAGAATCCATTTAAAATTGAGTACTTTCTTGCAATATTTCGTAAAATCGGACGAACATATATATGGGAGCTATACCTAAATCTGAACCGATTTCGAGCAAACTTCTCGTATACTGTGGCAGTCGTCGAGGAAAGTGTTTTTGCAAAATGTTGGCAAGATGGATCAATAAATGCGCTTGCTTTGACTCCAGAAGTTAAAATTGGATGGGTTGCCCAAAAAGTAATTGCGGATTTTTTAAAAGAAAGTAAATGCATTTTTAATAAAACTTAGAATGAACTTTAATCAAATATACTTTTTTTACACTTTTTTTCTAAAGCAAGCTAAAAGTAACAGCTGATAACTGACAGAAGAAAGAGTGCAATTACAGAGTCACAAGCTGTGAAAAAATTTGTCAACGCCGACTATATGAAAAATCCGCAATTACTTTTTGGGCAACCCAATATATATATATATATTAGAGCTATATATAAATCTGAACCGATTTCCATGAAATTCACAAGCCTTCCTGCTAAATTTTGAGAGAATCTACAAAAGGCCATTTTATTGCAATATTATTTGCAAATCGGACGAACATATATATGGGAGCTATATCCAAAACTGTTCCGATTCTTTTCCAATTTCAATGGGCTTCATCTCTAGGCCGAAAAAACTGCATGGACAGACGGACATAGCTAAATCGAATCAGATCGGCATACTTATCAATGGGTCTATCTCTCTTCCTTTTGGGTGTTACAAACAAATTCACTAAGTTATAATACCCTGGTCCACAATAGTGGTGTAGGGTATAAAAATTGTCACAAAGATACTTAAAACATAGAAAAATACATCTTTCTTTTTTTTGATAAATAAAACGAAATTTTCTTTTGCAGATCAAATCAATGTTGCTGGAAACGCCCCACTTCAAGGATAATCTGGTGACACATTTCACTGCTTCTTTGGCGGCTGGAGCCATTGCTACAACTCTAACTCAGCCATTAGATGTGTTGAAAACACGCTCCATGAATGCCAAACCCGGAGAGTTCAATGGGCTCTGGGATATTGTAAAATTCACGGCTCGTTTGGGACCTCTTGGTTTCTTTAAGGGTTATGTGCCAGCCTTCGTGCGTCTTGGTCCCCATACGATAATCACATTCGTATTTTTGGAACAGCTACGTTTGAATTTTGGCGTTTTACCCCAGCCAAAGAGCCAGTAAACTATGGACAGTTCTGCACAGTGATATCAACGAAGTAGATACGCTGGCCCCATGTGTATCCGATGTGAAATAAGAGAAACAATAATTATATTTTATACGCTTTTTGTGAAGAATGGAAAACAGAACGAACAAATTTTTATATAGAATCAGTAGTAGCGATTGTTTGACCGACCGGCCGACCGACTCCATATATATCATTAGAGTAAATTTACAAGTAACTTATACGTATATGTAAAAAATGTTCTTTTTGCTTTTGTGTTTCTTTTAATTTTCTCTACCCTTCACAAATATTTTGCATTTTTAACGGATAAACATTTTGCTTGGCTACAAATGTACACTTTCTTAACACCGACCGACAACAATGAAAAATATATATGTGAACATTTTTGAGTCTTTGTACTTAGAGTAATTTTACGAAATCAACAACAAACATTCCTGCTGAAATGAGTACTAGTTTTGTAATTTTAAGTTAATTAAGTTTACTGGCGTTAAATGTAGGCTACTGCCGCTAGTTTGCTGCAAAAGCATTCGTGATAATCCGTTTCTGTAACTGTGTAACTTCAAGCGCACACATTCAGTTTAGATTAATTGATGAAAAGAAAACATTGTTTTATTATTTTCCCATTGTTTGTAACAAACAACAATAATATTGTTCCCACAATTGTATAGTACATCTTTGTTAGCTATTGAAATGGTTTATGTTGAGTGTTTTTTATATGTATGTGTGTCTTATTGCAATGCTATAATTTTTTGTTAAAACTGAAGACTGCTTTTTTGAAATAAAAAAAAGCTGGAAAAAAAATTGTGTTTTATTTTCATGAGCATCCAAGTGTTAGACTTATTCTCGATCCGAGTAGCCAACATAGAGTCGGATCTTTTCCTTTAAGCGGCAAAGGTTCTCATTCGGCTATCGTAGTCGAAAACAAGGTACCCTGCACCATTGATCGCATTTGTCGCAAACAAAGAAAAATGGATAAGAATTGTTATGCTATTGTCCGATTCGAACCATAAATGAATTGAATGACGAAAACCATAGTAAAAGTCATTGGTAGAGATAGGCGATGGGTAAACACCCAAAAGGTATTTACCCGGTAAATTGGGTAAATGCAAATGCAAAATGAAAATTTGCAAATTTTGCCCATAAACATTCCACTAAGGAACAGGGGCAAACTTCTCACATATCAATGAGTGCAATCCGATTCAAGTTTAAGCTCGATGATAAGCTCGAGTCCGTTCGGACTCGGCCATAAAAAGGAGGCCGAGTCCGAACGGCCGCAGTGCGACACCTCTTTGGAGAGAAGTTTTACATGGCACAGTATCTCACAAATCTTGCCAGCATTAGGAGGGGAAAACCACCGCTGAAAATTTTTTCTGATGATCTCGCCTGGATTCGAACCCAGGCGTTCAGCGTCATAGGCGGACATGCTTAGCTCTGCGCTACGCTGGCCTCCGAAATTGGGTAACTACCCCGGTGTTTACACATTTATACCCAAAAGCTGGGTATTTATAATTTTGCAAAAATGTTGGTTATAAAAACATTTTTCAAAAAATTTTTCATGATTTCGTATTCTTTATATGCAAACCTGACCTTCTGATCTCATAAAATCGAATTTAAGTTATATATAACCGCTATATAGACAAAGCAATAAATTGGTAATTTTGTCATCCGACTTCGATGAAATTTGGTATAGTAAGTTCTGGTAGATCCTTATTCATTTCTGTTAAGTGCGATTCAGATCGGACTATATTTGGATATAGCTATTCTTAGAGCGATCACCCGATCTCCCGATATAGGGTATTAAGGCAATAAAAAAATGTATTACCCGAATTCGATGAAATTTGTCACAGTGTGTTCTGGTAGACCCCTAACCATTCCTGTTAAATGTGGTACAGATCGGACCATATTTGGATATAGCTGCCATATATACCGATCTCCTGATATTGTGTAATGAGTTTATAAAAGGAGCATTTTTTATCCTATTTCGATGACATTTGGCATAGCGAGTTCCGGTACCCCTCTAAACCTTATTGTTGAATATCGTCCAGATCGGACCATATTTGGATATAGCTTCGCCATAAACCGATCTCCCGAAATAGAGTATTGAGCCCATAAAACGAGCATTTTTCATCCGATTTTGATGAAATTTGAAACACTGCGTTTTGGCATCCCTTTTTTCGTCCAGATTGGATTGGGATATGGGAAATGTGGATCAAGTTCTCCGCACAATACTCTATATTGGGAGATAGGTCTATATGGCAGCTATATCCAAACATGGTCCGATCTGGACGATATTCAACAAACAAGTGTAAAGGTCTATCAAATCGCACTGTTTTAAATCTCATTCAAATCGGATGAAAATTTCTCCTTTTTTGAGCTCAATGCTCTATATCGGGAGATCGGTATATATGGCAGCTATATCAGATTATGGACCGATTTGAATCATATTTAGCACAGTTGATGGAAGTCATAACAAAACATTTCATGCGATAATTCAGCCAAATAGGATAAGAATTGCGCCCTCTAGTAGCTCCAGAATTCAAGATCCAAGATCGGTTTATATGGCAGCTATATCAGGTTATGAACCGATTTTAACCATACTTAATACAGTTGTTGGAAACACAGTACCAAAACACAACGTGCAAAAATTCAGCCAAATCTAATACGAATTGCGCCCTCTGGATGCTCAAGAAGTCGGTTTATATGGCAGCTATATCGAAACATGGACCGATTTGGCCCATTTACAATTCTAACCAACCTGCACTAATAAGAAATATTTGTGCAAAATTTTAAGCGTTTAGCTTTACTCTTTCGAAAGTTAGCGTGCAGACGTTAAAATGTCATGACGATCTAGAATTTATATACTTTATGGGGTCTTAGACGCATATTTCGAGGTATTACAAACGGTATGACGAAATTAATATAGTAGTATATGCAATCAGTAGCAATACGTAGTGTATTGGAAAGATATCGTGAGACAAGCAGAGGATGAGTAATGATTAATCCATAAAATGAAGCAAGAAATGTAAAAACATGGGTGCCAGCATTTTTGCTTAGAGAACAAAAAAAAAGAGGGGGGGGAGGTAAAACAGTATGTGCCAACTGGCTTCTTTACCTTGTCTACTGCAAACTTACACACGAACATTCCATTAATGAACAGGGGCAAATTTCTTACATATTAATGAGTGCTTTCCGATTCAAGTTTAAGCTCAATGATAAGAGACCTACTTTTTTATAGCCGAAACCGAACGGCGTGTCACAGCAGTGCAACACCTCTGTGGGGAAAAGTTTTTACATGGCAAAGTACACCACAAATTTCACCAGCATTGGAAGGGGATAACCGCCACTAACCAATTTTCTGATGTTCTTGTCATGATTTAACACCAGGAGTTCAGCGTCATAGGCGGACATGCTAGCCTCTGCGCTACGGTGGATGTTTTTATTATAGACCCTGTATCTGGAATGCTGTAGTGTGTATGTCCGTATGATGATCTGGCTTAGGAAATTTGATTCGTGCATGTATACACCTACCCGCTTAGCCGCAACGTATGCATATTCACACGGAACTCTGGTATTGCTCTCTAGTTCATGCTAAACGGATGGATCAAAGCAAAGAGCTTTGTTTCCTACTGCCTGACGACAACACGGTCCTGCATACGGAGGTCCGGATGCACACAGAGTGCGTGAATTAGTGTGGTGTTAAAGCGAGGATGTCGATTGTGAACATCTTTACGGAAGTATACGATGGCCATCAGAGCTATAAAAAAGGGGTGGTAAGGACACCGACGGTCTTGCAGTGTAGAAAGGAAGTTAAAGCATTATTTGAGGACGGCACCATCCGCATCGTTTGGGTGCCGGCGCATAGCGTAGTAAGGGAAATACCCTCAGTAAACTTGGTAGTCTTTCGGGTCGACGCAGGTCAGTGCCTTCAGTACTGTTTGGCAATGAGACTCTTAAAAACCCCGACGGTTGAGCTATCCGTTGCCCTTATACAAAGTACAAGGTCCACAGGAATTTTATATGAAAGCGTATTTTTTTAAATTTTTTTTGTTTTGATTTATTATTATTTCTCATCCACCACCATAGGATGGGGGTATACTCATCTAGTCATTCCGTTTGCAACACCTCGAAATATTCGTCTGAGACCCCTTAAAATATATATATTCTTGATCGTCTCGACGTTCCGATTCGATTTAGCCATGTCCATCCGTTCGTCTGTCGAACGCGAAAATCTATTCGCTTGAAATTTTGCACAGATATTTAATATCGATGTAGGTCGTTGGGGACTGAAATTTTGCACAGATACTTAATATCGATGTAGGTCGTTGGGGACTGCAAATGAGCCATATTGGTTTAGATTAAGATATAGCTCCAAAATATAAACCGATCTCTCGATTTGACTTCTTAAGCCCCTGGAAGCCGCAATTTCCGTCCGATATGGCTGAAATTGAGTATGTAGTGTTTTGTTATGACTTTCAACAACTGAGCCAAATCGGTCTATAACCCGATATAGCTGCCATATAAACCAATCTCCCGATTTGACTTCTTGAGTCAACGCCGTAATTTTTGTTGAGTATACGCCGTAATTTTTGTCCGATTTGGCTAAAATCAGTCTATAACCTGATATAGCTCCCATGTAAACCGATCTCTCGATCAACCTTGTTCGGTTCCAAGAAGCTTAAATGTTTGCTCGTTTAACAAAAGTTTAGTATGTAGAAAAAAATTATGCGCATCAACTAGATTTAGTTTATATAAATTTTTAACAGAATCGATGGTGGTAGGTTCCCGAGATTCGGCCCGCCCGAACTTAGCACGCTTTTACATATTTTTATATATAAGATTATTAATTTTTAATGATTTTTATACGCAAAAGCCTAAAAAATTTTATTGTGTAGATTGTCCCTCGTCCAACATATTATCTGTGCAGGTGTAGATCTGGTCCATTGTATCAACGCCCGATTTCTTAGCGTTGTAATCCAAAATAACACACATGTCTTATTTGAGAGTCACACTTGTCTTATTCGAATGCACTGTTCTAATATATGCGGGGTTCTTCCTGATCTGTGCGGCCTGTATTCAAATATCTCTGCGAAAGTTGAAGTACAATATTCTGCCCTTGATTCACCTTTCGTGCCTGGTCAGGCAATTTCCCAGAGTAAATCATTCCTTTGACAGGATAAAATGATCTTGAGTCGCACAACCACCATATCTTTATACCTTACTTGGCAGGCTTCGATGGAATGTATTGTATGAAGCGGGTGTGGCCTCTGTACGGGAATAGCTGTTCATCAACGGTCGGTGCATCATGCAGAGTGTAAGCTGCTGCCAAGTTAGACTGCAAAATTTGCCAAATATCATTAATAGCGCCAGTTTTGTTGTTGATTAGTCGCTGCTGTCGCGTATTTCCATTGTCGAATCTAAGGCATTGTTTTATGCACTTCATACGGTCTAATGATAATGCAGCTTTATATATTGGCAAGCGCGTTGGGCCCCATAACTCTTCAAGAGGTTCACTATTCGATTTAGTGAGTCCAGCATACAAAATAATAGCCAAAAAGCATTGAACTCTTTCAAAGTGATTGGTTTCCATTCCTTTGTGTTGTTTTTGTAGCCACATTCTCATGTGGAGGTGGCGATTCTCAGCAATCTCCTGTAGGAGAGGAAGCTCGTTCTGGTTCAAAGGTCCGATCGCCGCGGGAACATGGTGGCCATTGGTTATTTAAAGGCGTCAATAACTCGCCTAGTCATATCGGGCCGCCCCGCTCGGCTGTGTTAGTTAGATTCGCCAAATTCCATGCAGCGTTCACTTCCCTCCCTTTCCGATTTGATTCGCATATTATTAGGTACGCCATGTCTTTGGCGATTAGCGGGCGGAATATGGTAAGTGGATCATATGTGGTTCCTACTGGTTCTGGAAAACAAGCCAAAAGATAGTAAATTTATTAACGATTTCTTGAAATGTCAGTACAAGCGAACCTTTTCACACCTTCTATTGGTTGGATCGCTTTGAATTTTTTATACCCACCACCGGAGGATGGGGATATATTCATTTTGTCATTCCGTTTGCAACACATCGAAATATCCATTTCCGACCCTATAATGTATATATATTCTTGATCAGCGTAAAAATCTAAGACGATCTAGCCATGTCCGTCCGTCTGTCTGTTGAAATCACGCTACAGTCTTTAAAAATAGAGATATTGAGCTGAAACTTTGCACAGATTCTGTTTTTGTCCATAAGCAGGTTAAGTTCGAAGAAGATATCGGACTATATATTGATATGGCCCCCATATAGACCAATCCGCCGATTTAGGGTCTTAGGGCACTAAAAGCCACATTTTCTGAAATTTGGAACAGTGAGTTGTGTTAGACCCTCTGACATCCTTCGTCAATTTGGCTCAGATTTGGTTATAGCTACCTTAATCCTCCGATTAAGGGTCTTAGGTCCATAAAAACCATATTTATTATCCGATTTTGCTGAAATTTGGGACAGTGAGTTGTTTCAGGCCCATCGACATCCTTTGTCAATTTGGCACAGATCAGTCCAGATTTGGATATAGCTGCCAAATAGACCGATCCCTCGATTTAGAGTTTTGGGCCCATAAAACGCGCATTCATTATCCGATTTTGCTGAAATTTGGGACAATGAGGCAAGTTAAGCCCCTTGACATACTTCTGCAATATGGCACAGATCGGTACAGATTTGGATATAGCTGCCATATAGACCGATTTCTCAGTGTTGGGTTTTGGGGCCATGAAAGGCGCATTTAATGACCGATGTCGCTGAAATTTAAGACAGTGAGTTGTGTTAGGTCCTTCGACATCCTTCGTCAATTTGGCCCAGGTCAGTCCCGATTTGGAAATGGCTGTCATAAAGACCGATCCTCCGATTTAGGGTCTTAGGCCCATAAAAGCCACATTTATTATCTGATTTTGCATAAATTCGGGACAGTGAGTTGTGCTAGGGCCTTCGACATTCTTCGTCAATTTGGCCCAAATCGGTCCAGATTTGGATATAGCTGCCATATAGACTGATCTCTCGATTTAGGGTTTTTGGCACATAAAAGGCGCATTTATTGCCCGATGTCACCGAAATTTGAGACATTGAGTTAAGTTTAGATCCTTGACATACTTCTGCAATAGGGCATAGATCGGTCCAGATTTGGATATAGCTGCCATATAGACTGATCTCTCGGTTTAGGGTTTTGGGCCCATAAAAGGCGCATTTTTTGTTCGATGTAACCGAAATTTGAGACAGTGAGTTTTGTTAGGGCCTTCGACGTACTTCTTCAATTTGGCCAAGATTGGTCCAGATTTGAATACAGCTGCCATATAGACCGATCTCTCGGTTTCAGTTTTTGGGGCCATGAAAGGCGCATTTAATGTCCGATGTCGCTGAAATTTGAGACAGTGAGTAGTGTTAGACCCTTCGACGTCCTTCTTCAATTTGGCACAGATCGGTCCAGATTTTAATACAGCTGCCATATAGACCGATCTCTTGATTTAAGGTTTTGGGCCCATAAAAGGCTCATTTATTGTTCGATTTCGCCGAAATTTGAGATAGTGCTTTGTGTTAGATTCTTTGACATTTTTCTGCAACTTGGCCTAAATCGGTCTAGATTTGCATATAGCTGCCATATAGACCGATCTCTTGATTTAAA
Organism: Stomoxys calcitrans; assembly: GCF_963082655.1. Lineage (NCBI taxonomy): Eukaryota > Metazoa > Arthropoda > Insecta > Diptera > Muscidae > Stomoxys > Stomoxys calcitrans. The sequence continues at coordinate 10,929,030 of NC_081553.1, forward strand.
GTCTTGGCCCCATAAAAGGCTCATTTATTATACGATTTCACTGAAATTTGACACAGAGACTTATGTTATGCTTTTCGTCATCCTTGCGGTATATGGTTCAGATCGGTTTATTTTTAGATATAGCTACTATAAAGACCAATATTTTGTTATACACAATTGAACAATGAGTTGTACTAATTAGTATTTGGTCCAAATCGGAACATATTTCGATGTAACTGCTATGGCACATAAGGTATGCAATTTTCACCGGATGTTGATGAAAGGTGGTTTACATATATACCCGAGGTGGTGGCTATCCAAAGTTCGGCCCGGCCTAACTTAACGCCTTTTCACTTTTTTTTAAACGATTGTAGATAAAATTCCCTTGGAATACATATGGAGGTGGGGTATACTTCCCATGGACCATCAAGGAGTAATTTCGGTTTGAAAATGAAAAAGGCACCCCAGACAGCTACTCACCCGCCGGAGGTGGTTTAATAAAACTTTTTGTAATCTTTATTATTAAATATATTGGTTTTTCAGTTTTATTTCGTTTGTTTTGTTTTTTTATCTTTAATAATTAATTCATATTATTTATAAATTATTCTCTTTTTTGTGCTTAAAATTAGAAAAAAGAAACGTAAATCAAATCAATAAGAGATGAATATAAAACAAACGCAGTTGCAAATTAATCTACAATAGAATATTATTTTTTATTCAAAATTAAATTAAATGAAATGTGTTTGCGACCAAAGAAATGGAGAGTGCAAAAAAAAACAATAGAAAGAAACTTGTCCTAGTGGGGGTGCGTAAGAAAAAACAGCAGGGAAGTAAATGATATTAGAGCAAAACTAATGAAAGATTTATTGTGAATGATTGTGAATGATTGTTGCTGGTTGGTTGGTGCAATACGGGTTGACTAAAATAAATCTATGCCATATGAGATTTATTCTTCAATCAAGTTGAAGTCAAGGCAATTTGAAATTATAGGTAGGGGGTTGCAATAGAAAGAAACTTGTCCTAGTGGGGGTGCGTAAGAAAAAGCAGCAGAGAAGTAAATGATATTAGAGCAAAACTAATGAAAGATTTATTGTGAATGATTGTTGCTGGTTGGTTGGTGCAATACGGGTTGACTAAAATAAATCTATGCCATATGAGATTTATTCTTCAATCAAGTTGAAGTCAAGACAATTTGAAATTATAGGTAGGGGGCTGCTTCTGTTGGGTGGGCCATATTTAATAAAGAGCAAAAACTTATGTGTCATTTTGTGGTTTATTTATAAAATATTTAATAAATTAAACAAAAAATTTGAATAAAATTATAAACAATCATTTTATCATAATATAATAATCACTTATACATGTCAATGCTAATAAAAATATTTGAGTTTATTGTACATTTAAGTTTTTGTATGTGTGTGTTTTTTTTTAGTAAATAGTGAGAATAAGAGTAAAAAGTTGAATATATGTAAGTGAAGTGAGTGGGAAGTAGGTGGGGACCAAGCATGGATAACGACCAACGATAGTTACAAATCTACAAGCGAGAATTGAATCCAAGATCAAAGTCTATAATAATAATATATTTAAATGTTAATAGAACAACATATTCATCTTCACCTCCCTCCTTTTGGATGGATGCGTACAAACGTATGAATGAATGAAGCTTCTCAAACATTTATGGTATACCAAGACATTCAATAGAAATTGAAGAGGAGCAAAAGCTTATTAACTTAAGAAATAACAAGAAAAAAAGAGTTTTTCATGGAAAACAAAGGTACCAGACCAACATCTTCCTGTTTGTTTAACATTTTCATTTCGGTGCATATGTTTTACAATTCTGAGATGTTGTTTTTCTTTTCGGTTTTTCTTTTCTTGCATTCAAACAAATTTTATAACAATGAAATTAATGCTAGAAAAATTAATGATAATAATAATGATGATTGTGTTAAGTTTTTTTTTTATTAATTTAACTTAAAGTCTAGAGTTTGCGAAAATGTTTCTCTTTCGTTTCCGTTTTATTTGCTTTTTTTGTATTAACAATTAAATATATATATATTTGTTTTTTTTTCTATATAAACGTAGAAGTTTTTTCTTAATAGTATTTATTTTATATTACTTTCAGTTTTTTCTTTGTTGTTCTGTTTGTTGTTTTCTTTACATCTTTAATCTAATTCAAATAATATAGTTTTTATTTTTATTTTTGTTATTTTATGTTTATTTTGTGTTTGTGTTTTGTTAGTAAAAACTAAATTTAATTCTATTTCAATTCTTCTTCAATAATTTAGGTATTACTTTAGGCTTAGGCATCTTATAAGAGAACCATCATTTATTTATTTAATTAATTAAAGATTTTCTCCTCAAAGAAATAAGACAGAGAAATCTCTCCCTCTCTCTCTCCAAGTAAAAGGAAAATGTGGTGAAATGATTGCAAACAATTGAAAGACGAATGAATGAAAGGGACTAGGGGGCTAAGAGGAAATGCTTTTTTTTGGTTTATCTACTCTTAGGACAACAAAGTTCATTTGAGAATTGGGAAAATCCAATTGAGCGATTTTCATTCAGTCAATAGGCAGTATATTTTGTAATGTGTAAGCGAAGGTAAATGTTGGGGACTACAGACCAGAACACTGCTTGCCATTGTTTAAATACTCTTCTAGGCAGATTCATACAATTCATAACCACACATCGGCTTCTACTGGCTCGTTAACATGACTTCATCCAGTGCTAAGTGTGAATGCAAGAGTTGTATAGACAAAGCAACACTATCAGCCCTATTCTGAATAACAATTCCCTGGGAGTTTATTCCCTAATTCTAAACAAACTTTGAAAAAGGAAAATATCTCCCGGGGAAAAAAGTAGCTATTCTGAATCGATATAAAAGGGAGAATGAGACGGTAAAACTTGGGAAAAATTCACCCAAACAAATAAAAGGGAGCTAGGATAAACAAGTAAAAACGTGCAAAGTTCGGCCGGGCCGAATCCTATATACCCTCCACCATGGATCGCATTTGTCGAGTCCTTTTCCCGTCATCTCTTCTTAGGCAAAAACGGATATAAGAAAAGATTTGCTCTGCTATTAGAGCGATATCAAGAAATGGTAGACCTTGGAGACCTGTGTAAAATGTCAGCCAATTCGAATAAGAATTGAGCCCTCAAGAGGGCTCAAGAAGTAAAATAGAGAAATCGATTTATGTGGGAGCTGTATCAGGCTATAGACCGATTCAGACCATAATAAACACGTATGTTGATGGTCATGAGAGGATGCGTCGTACAAAATTTCAGGCAAATCGGATAATAATTGCGACCTCTAGAGGCTCAAGAAGTCAAGATACCAGATCGGTTTAGCTGCTATTACAGGTTATGAACCGATTTTAACCCTATTTGGCACAGTTGTTGAAAGTAAGAATAAAACACGTCATGCAAAATTTCAGCCATATCGGATAGGAATTGCGCCCTCTGGAAGCTCAAGAAGTCAAGTGCCCAGATCTGTTTATATAACAGTTATATCAGGTTATGGACCGATTTAGACTATATTAAGCACAGTTGTTAGTGATACCAAAACACCACGTGCAAAATTTCTGTCAAATCCGGTGAGAATTGCGCCCTCTAGAGGCTCAAGAAGTAAAGACCCAAGATCGGTATATATTGCAGCTATATCAAAACATGGACCGATATGTTGTGCAAAACTTCAAGCGGCTTAAGGAAGGAGTAAAGCTTACTCCTTCGAAAAGAAAGCGTGCTTTCGACAGACAGACGAATGGACATGGCTAGATCGACATAAAATGCCACGGCGATCAAGAATATATATACTTTATGGGGTCTCAGACGAATATTTCGAGTAGTTACAAACAGAATGACGAAATTAGTATACCGTCATCCTATGGTGGAGGGTATAAAAATTGTGAATTTTAATGTTTTTTTTTTTTTTTTTTTTTTTTTTAAGTACAATCTGGCGGCACTCAAGGATGTGCAAGAAGTCTTCTGCCTGCTCCTTGATGGAATGTTTGCGGGCAATTATTCAAAGATACTTGGCGTCACATTTGGCAGCATTTACTCCACAGCAGAAAGAATAAATCCATAGGCAGCAGGCGTCCCAACCATCAAGAAAAGCGGCCGCCGCCCGCAAATGTCGATTAGATCTTCAAGTTCTATCTCCATTAAAGTAGGCCTTTAGATAAAACGGCGTATCAGGCACAACACAGCATTTATGACAACGAAGGAGAAGCAAACCTCTGTATTACGATTCAGCCACCTTAACCCCTTTTGGCAAGGGAAAACGCCAATATGCAGGATGTGTGGCCCGCATGCAACCAGGGACAATACAACACAATTAATCTGTCTATCAGAACACTCTGGAAGCATCTAATTTAGCCAACGATTGTTGGCTAAATGAAGACGAAAATATCATATGCGGATGAGTGTTGTATCCTGGCATCGATAAGCTATGTGAACAAATAAATATTTACCTCCGAAAACTGGCCAATTTGTAAGAGTCGTTACATGGCCAATAAGTAATACGCCGCTCCAGTGAGTATTGCAGGGTGAGCAAAACACAGTGGAGAAATGTAAGGAACTAAATGAAAAACGTTGCCCTTCTACGAGAAAATACCTCCGGCGGGGAGAAGGCCCCGATCAGAAATGAATTACGCCGCTCCAGTGAGGATCGCAGATTGAGCAAAACACAGTGGAGAAATGTAAGGACCTAAATGGCAAACACTGCCCATCTACGAGAAAAGACCTCCGGCAGGTGAAAAGGCCCCGACCAGAAATGAATTACGCCGCTCCAGTGAGGATTGCAGTGTGAGCAAAACACAGTGGAGATATGTAAGGACCTAAATGACAAACAATGCCCATCTACGAGAAAAGACCTCTGGCGGGTGAGAAGGTCCATGGGGCCCGTTTGTGATTTTCAAACTGAAATTACTTCTTGATGGTCCATGGGAAGTATACTCGACCTCTATATGTATTCCAAGGAAATTTTATCCAGAGTTGTTTAAAAAAATTTCAAAGCGATCCGATCAATAGTTTCTATTGAGATTTAAATTTTAGTACAAGCGGATCTTGTCACACGTTCAAGTACTAAGAACGTGTGACAAGATCCGCTTGTACTAAAATTCCAAGAAATCGTTAATAAATGCACTGTTTTTTGGCTTGTTTTACGGAACCAGTAGGAACCACATATAATCTCTTTACCATATTCCGCTCATTTCCGTTCATTGCGGTCACGAAAAGCTAAGCTGGGAGCTACCGGGAAAGGCAGGGAAGTGAACGGCAAATCCAATTAACACAAAGGCACGGCATGGGATAGTTGTGGGCATCACATAGACTGGAACATTGAAGTCCAATCTGCGTGGTGTCCATTACTATCACGAAAAGCTAAGCAGCGAGCTACAGGGCGCGTCCACAAGTTGCGGATGGTGGAATGCTTCATACAGAGCAGTTGGGATTCGCGGACAATCAGCGGTATAGCGCTGAGTCTCAGTGAGAGGTTGTGTGGCTCGATATGACTATGATTATGGGGCCCAACGCGCTGTACAATATATAAAGTTGCATTATCATTTGATCGTATGAAGTGCATAAAACAATGCCTTCGGTTCGGCAATGGAAATACTCGACAACAGCGACCTATCAACAGCAAAACTGCGGCTATTGATGATATTTGGAAAATGTTGCAGTCTAACTTGGCAGCAGCTTACACTCTGCATGATGCAGTAAGCGTTGATGGGCAGTTATTCCCATACAAAGCCCGCACCAGCTTCACACAATACATTCCATCGGAGCCTGCCAAGTGCGGCGACTCAAAATCATTTTATTCTATCAAAGGAATGATTTACTCTAGGAAATTGCCTGACCAGGCACGAGAGATGAATCAAGGGCAGAATGTTGTACTTCAACTTTAGCAGAGATAAGAATAATACATGTGTGCCTCGGGAATTCCAAAAAAACTCATACGCGTCCTATCAACAGCACATTGTTCGACTTCAACGAAGGCGATATATTTATATGTTCATAACTGTTTGTCCTAGGATACGGAACGCAATGGAATCTTTTAATGTAAAGGTAAGAAGAAACAATTATAATGTTCAAAAGCAGAATAACTACATAATTTTGTTTTGTTTAGATATTATCAAGGCCTGCAGAAGGAGCTGCACCGTCATTTGTGTTTAGAACGAACAGACCGTCATGTCGTCTATGCCGTTCTGAGTACAGACGGCAGTGGAAAACAAAGGCCTAATGCCATTCCTGTAACAATCTAGTTTGTGCAGAGTGTTCAACACTTATGCATCATCTACATCTGCTACATCTGCACAGATAATATGTTGGACGAGGGACAATCTACACAACAATAGTTGTTTAGGATATTTTAATATATAACTCATAAAAAATTAATAATGTTATATAAGAAGTATATTTGGATGCTTAAGATGCCATTCGTCCACACCTCGTCGATGCACTCACAACCGCAGCAATCAAAGCGGTTTGCTGGATATATATACACCTGGATGCTGTAATCAATGCGATTTCATCATGCAAATGCAAATTTGCCAATGAACAATCCATTAAGGAGGAGCAGGAGCAAACTTTTCCCATATGAATGTGTGCTGTCCCATACAAATTTAAGCTCAATCATACAGACCGGTGTCGCTTCTCCCACCAGTAGCCAACTACCCTCCATTCCACCCCCTTCAGACAGCGATCATGGCATCAGTCCCCCACCCATTAATGGCATCTGCGATAGGTTAGACTACCTCAACAAACTTGACTCTTATTTCGCTGCAAAAGATCTAAAGATATCTGCTACCAAATCTTCAGGCACATTATTCACCACAAATACGCGTGAGGTGAATGCGATGGTCGATGGAAGAAATGATTCCGACCATCAAGTGTGCCAAAGTACTTGGCGTTACATTTGACATTCTCCCCATATGCTGCAGCAATTTGCGAAAAAATCTAAAGCAGAAACAAATTCCTCAAGTCATTTGCCGGCAGCACTTGGGGTGCTGACAAACAGACCTTGTTGACAACGTAGAAAGCAATTGGCCGGTCTGTGGTAAGTTATGCATTAATTTAGGACCCTCGACATCTCTCTGTATTATGGCCCAGATCGGCTTTCAATTTAAGGTCTAGGGTCTGTGGTATCACAAAGATGCTACCCGTGGGAAGACATAACTACATGCTGTCTAAGCAATATCTTCTGGACTGTTATCGCAGAGGTCATCCAAATCATCATCTTGTAGATCAAGCGGGGCTAGACAACATTCATGTAGACATGGTAGCAGATGCGTTGAAAAGCCACCGCTTGCCATTGACCCTGAAGTAATTCACCTCCCCCGGCAAACCAGAGAAGTTGTAGCTCAATTACGATACGGCAGATGCTGCCGCCTCAACATCTTCAGAGCAAGGATTGATCCCAACTTGCAGCATATGTGCCCCGATGGTGATCTGGGATCACACGACATAAGTCACCTCTGCCCAGCCAACCACTCGTCTCAAACCCATATTCCTCTGGAGGCACCCCAGCTTCTTGGCAGAGTTCCTGGATCTGGATACTCGACAGAATCAAGCAGACGAACGACACGACACACGTCACCTGTTTAACTGCTCAGCAGTACCCAGATCCCTCTGCACGCACTCCATCTTAGTCGCAGAATTACTTGATCTGGATACTCAACAGGTTTTGAACTCAGGCGTGCAGCATCATAGGAGGACATGGTAATCTCTGCGCTACGCTGGCCTCCGCGACCTCATTTTACCGAGCGAATATACTCAGTCCTTGGCGGACGCCAAAAACCCTTCTAGGTTTATCCAAAAGTCAACTTAGAGCATCTATAAAATTGATGCTCTAATTTGACTTTTCTATTGATGATATTCTTATTCGAGCCATATTTTATGTGGTGGTTTGAAGACATGCATGACTCCACGTATTATACCAACGTAGCGCTTCCATAACAATGAACATCAGGTTTTTAGAAAGTTTTAGCTCTGACTTGCCGATAAGATTTTCTGTATATGCTTAACCCATTACCTTTGGTGGATTGTGGCAGCGGGACTGTAGTCTACATTCAGCTCCTAGTCTAATGAAGTCATATAAGATTTTGGACTAGTGCAGAGTCTTTTAGTTGGGGAGTCTGAATGCACTGAAGACGAATTCTGTACAAGAACAGATGCCCGATCGGACTGTCAAGGTATACGTGGAATGTCAGGTGGGTGGCTAAAGGCGATGGCGATGGCCATTGGAGGTCGAGACTCGATAGGATATGCAAAGTTTTTTCGAACCATGGACAAGGATGTCAGGCTCTACTGGTTCCCGGGCCATAATGGAAAGGCGGCAAACGAAGCGAATCACTAATCGTGCGAATAAGGCGCGGACTGGCACCGTGGTTTGCAGGCTGACTCTCCAAGACCCTGTGACCAACTGTTTTGCGTAGTAGGACCTTCCGTCAAGTTTTAAATCAATTGAGCCATTAGATAGGCTTCGATAGCAGTGGTGTTATGCAGTTTATCTACCCAACGCAGGCGTCGTGGTTTCAACACCCACCATAGCTTTTGCCCTGTCGCCAACTGTGGTATCACAATGGACTAAAAATTAAATAACCTAACTTATAACCGTTATTGAAAAAATTTTGAATCTAACATCACTTGTTGTTAGGTGAGTTTTCCATTGTTCCAAAACGGATAGAGTTTTTGGACTGATAGAAAATAGTTTTGTGTGGTAAAAAAATAACGTCCCCAATGAATGAAAAATCGCTGTCATTGACTGAAAATGTTTAGACTTTATGGCAAAGCATGTAGCTAATATTTTTTTTCTAAAGGGGTCTACAAATATAAAATTTAAGTCTCTATCTCTTCTACCTAAAAACATAAAATGCAAATAAAAATAAAAATAAAATTTTAAAAATTACTAGGGTCGGTGTGGGTTGGCTAACTATGTTTTTGGGAGTAATGGTGGAATTGATGGGTGATTTTTTATCATTGTGAAACTTGAAAGCAGCTGAGAAAACGCAAATGTGCAGTGAAAAACTGAACGACTTTGAGTGCTTCTACACTCTCTTTTACTTTTTGCATATGCCGCTGCTTATGTCATGTCTTCAGAGAAATGTTATGTCTATGGCCTTAACTTTAACATGATCATCATACAAACAAAGGTGGTGGTGGTGGTGGTGGTGGTGGTGGTGGTGTTAATGTTGTACATAATAATAATAATCTAGTTTAATGTTAATCAAACTTCTCTAATAAGAATTGGTGTAAGTTTGTGTGTGTGTGTGGGTGTGTAATGGATGTGAGACATTTTCAAGTTCTAAGAACTTTTGTTTTTCTTCTTACATTAAAAAAAAAAAAAATAATGTTATTGTTAATGGTTGTTGTTTTGTTGGTTTCTGTCTGCTTGCGTCTAAATAAGAAGAATGTAGGTAACAATGCGTATTTATTTCCTAAAAAGCCAACCACGGATGATGCAACAAAGATTCTTTGGAACGATCTCCGTAATCGTAACACAGTTCCTCCCCTGCCTCAATATCATCTTTGGCTATTAACACTAAATGAGGTTTCTGTTTGACCACCACGATTTTGGTCATTAAATTACCATTGCGAGAATGATTTACCAGGCGTCCCAGTTTTCCTGTGTCCTCTGTGGCATCTATGCAATACTGCTGATTATTGTGCTTAAAATAGTACATGTAGCAGCCGGCATTTTCGTCCAGGGCATAACGTTTCTCACGTTCGGCCGCTTCGGTGGTGGATATGAGATCGCCCACATATTCGATGACAAATTCGCCGCGTTCAAAACGCCTTTCCGATATAATACCACGCCCTTTGCCCTCAAAGAGGGCTATTTTTAGACCTTCGCAGCGTTCCTCGAGAATGGCCTGTTCCAAGTTGCGCATCATTTCCTCTTTTACGGCAGTTTTGGTCTTTCGTACACTTCGTCGCACAGGCAGAACTTCACGATTGCCATTTGTGGCCGCCAGAGGTTGAGGGGCCTGATGTTTCAGAGCCGCATGATGTGGTCTCTGTACAGTGTATTTGGTTTTATGGTGACCCTTCGGCCTGCCCTTGTTGTTTGTGGCATTTTGTTGATTTGTGGGATGTTTGGCAGAGTTTAAAATTGACTTTGTCACACCATTGATTTGGGAGGGATGGGTAAATTTCATATCTGTGGCATTTGAGGTCATATTTTCACACTCAATATCGTGATCGTCGTCCACCTCGACTTCGTCGTCAACCAGCACGACCACCGCGTCATCATCCTGCTCAATGGCTAGACCGTTAACCAAATGATTTCCTTGATCATCTTCTAAGGCAGATTGTTGTTCTTTCTGAGGCGATACATTCAGTCTTCGTCTTGTTTTATTGGTAACTGGCATAAAAGCGGCCGCACCACCACCGGCTGCGGCCATTGCTGTGGTTGTTACATGTCTCTGTGACTTTCGAGGCGATAGAGCCGAAGCCATTTTCCGGGGCGATGGAGAGCTAGCCGGCGAAATGACCCTTTCCGGCGCTTTTATTGGTGATGGACAGACTATGCGATGTGGAGTTGCAGGTTTGCGCCTGCGATTTGCTGCCACTGCAGCTGCAGGGGAAGCTACATGGGCTGCTGCTTCCACTGTTGCGGTATCATTCGATTGTGTGGTGGTGGTGGTGACGGTTGTGTGGAATGCCACACCACTATCACAGGAACTATTGTCATTTTCTGGCATCATCATCATAGCGTAATCATGACAATTCAATTCCAAATGTTTCCTCTCGTACGAGACATACGGGTCGGTTTTGCAAGGCGACGTATTCATCGTTACAACTTGATTGAAACGTCGATGCAGGACAGCGGCAGTTAGAGATGTCGGTGATGGAAATTTTGGCTGCATATCTAGACTTTGAGTTGTTAACAACGACGAGGCTTTGTTGGGTGAAGAGAATTTCGGTAGTACTTCTAGAGTTTTATTTATCTTTATCGATGACGCCTGATTGGGAGACTTGTCTACGTTAAGCGTCAATACAGGCTCTTGCAGGAATATGTTTTCAGTGCCACTTGTATTCGAACTACTGTGCGACGATGAATGACTATCCGAACGTTGCGAAGAACGATGTGTGGTGAAATCAAATCCATTTGTTATGACTACAGCGGCAGAAGTGTGCACCGAGTCTATATGCAGTAGCGGTGCCTCCTCGGATATATCTGTTTGTTGGCTATCATTGGTGTCCTCACTGAGATCAAATATGAACTCTTGTGGCACAAAAACATGATCCAAACTGCGTCGACTTATAACCATTGGAAGTTGATGTGGTTGCTGATAGTTATGATCACCGTGTATTTGACGATTTTGCTGTTCAATGTGCTCTTGCAGTTTATTCATGTGTGGCGGTGTAACAGAAGCAGACAACATCGGCTGTTGTATGATTTTTTGTGTTTCGGCGGCGTTGGTCCAATCATCACAATCTCCACCAACAGCACCCTGCATATAATTGGTAATTTTATTCTGTTTGGCAGCAGCGCTGGCCTTGAAGAAATTCTCAATGGTGCGCGTCTGAGAACGAGTAGCAAGGGGAACACCTTTTGGAAGAAATTTAACAAACATAGAATTACTTATAGCTGCTTGGTGTTAAGAGACAAAAATAATAACTCGAAAATAGTGATTTTAACTAAAAATATTAACCAACATAATTTAAAAAAATCGCCTTGCGTTTGACGCTTAAAAACTCACTGAAAGCAGCTGAAGTTTAAAAAAGTTTTTGGCCCCACCATTCGCAGGGTAAAAATTAATGCAACCAGAACTAAAAGTAGCTATCTATGATTTGCAGGCACCTACCAGGGTTACCGTTGCGACATTTTGAAATGGGATACAAAAAAAGGATTTAAAAAAAAATCACAAAATGGGAATTTGACGCCTTGCGTTTGACGCTTAAAAACTCACTGAAGCAACGGAAGTTTAAAAAAGTTTTTGGCTCTACCACTCCCAGGATAAAAATTAATGCAACCAGAACAAAAAGTAGCTATCTACGATCTGCAGGCACCTACCAGGGTTACCGTTGGGATATTTTGAAATGGGATACAAAAAAGGGATTTAAAAAAAATCACAAATTGGGAATTTCTTTGAAAAAAGGGGTTACAAACCCGGCGAACGCCTCACACAGTATTGGTATGACGAGGTTAAAATCCCGGGTGGACCCTCAGAAAACATGTTCAGTATAAATCTTGCAATGGTTAATGCTAGTGGCGTTTGTGATATATATTGAGCCATTTAGGGGTGCCCTGAAGCAGTGCATCGCTGGGAATCGGGTTGCTGATTAGTAACCTAAAATCGGATTGCACTCATTGATATGAGACAAGTACATATCTAGCAAAAAGAGTCATCAAATAAACTCAAACGTACAAAAAGTGTTAAAGCACTAGGAATTCAACAAGTAACAGCGTGTCAAGTTCGACCGGGCCGAATCTTATATACCCTCCACCGTGGATCGCATCTGTCGAGTTCTTTCCCGGTAGCTTTTTTTAGACGAACAAAGGATAAACGAAAACAATTGCTGTGTTATTGGAACAATATTAAGCTATGGTTCATTTCGGACCACCATAATTGAATTGAATATTGGAGACCATAGTAGAAGTCATTGTGTAAAATTTCACCCAAATCTAGTAAGAATTGCCCACTTTAGGGGCTGAATAAGTAAAATAGGGAGATTGGTTTATAGGGGAGCTGTATTAGGCTATAAACCGATTTATACCATATTCGACGCGTATGTTAAAGGTCATGAGAGAAGGCGTTGTACAAAATTTCAGCCAAATCGGATAATACTAGCGCCCTTTAGAGGCTCATGATATCGGTTTATATGGCAGCTATATCAGGCTTTGGACCGATTTAAACCATACTTAGCGCATCAGCTGAAAGTCATAACAAAACACCTCATGCAAACTTTCAGCCAAAACGGATAATAATTGCGCCCTCTAGTGGCTCAAGAAGTCAAGACCCCAGATTGGTTTATATGGCAGCTATATAAGGTTATGGACCGATTTGAATTATTTTTAGCGAAGTTGTTGAAAGTCATAACAAAACACCTCATGCAAAATTTCAGCCAAATCGGATAATAATTGCGCCCTCTAGTGGCTCAAGAAGTCAAGACCCCAGACTGGTTTATATGGCAGCTTTATCAAGTTATGAACCGATTTGAACCATCCTCAGCACAGTTGTTGAAAGTCATAATAAAATACCTCATGCAAACTTTCAGCCAAATCGGATAAAAATTGTGCCCTCTAGTGGCTCAAGAAGTCAAGACTCAAAACTCATCAAAACGTGAACCGATATGGCCCATTTAAAATCCCAACCGACCTACACTAATAAGAAGTATTTGTGCAAAATTTCAAGCGGCTAGCTTTACTCCTTCGAAATGCGGCCGCGGGCAGTCAGCGATTTTCGAGAGGAGAGTCTCAGTGAGGAGTCAGGTGGCACTGGCTCTTAATTAAATACTGAGTGCCAATGATACTCGAGATGACAAGGCGAGTTATTGGCGCCTTCAAATAACCAATAGCCAACATCAACGTCTGCTCCCAAGTTAGGGGCGGCTGGCGGCAAGCGTCGGATCTTGGAGCAAGCGGCTCGCCACAACGAGGGATACATGCAATCCCAGAGACGCATGCGGTTGGGGCGCTGGGCCAGTAAACCGCCCCCGGAAAACATAGAACTACTATGGAAAACAAAGGAATAGTAAGAACGGACCCCCCCAACGTTGACGACCCACTCAAACGAAAAAAAGGACCAAGATTTGCGGATCTGCACCTGGAATGTCCGCACTCTTTATAGAGAAGGTGCAGTATACGCGCTGGCGGATGTATTAGAGAAGTACAAGGCAGATATAACCGCCTTACAGGAAGTGCGATGGACTGGGAATGGCGTCACTACAACACCAAACGGTGATGAACTATACTATAGCTGCCATAACACGAGGCATGGATTTGGCTGCGGATTTGTGTTTAGTCGGAGACTGAAACACCTAGTCTCCAGCTTTACTCCGTTGGATGAGAGGCTAGCCACAATCCGCATAAAAGCCAAATTCTTCAACATCAGCCTTATTTGTGCCCATGCCTCGACTTAAGCCAAAGACGAGCAGACCAAGGATATTTTCTACGAGCGCCTAGAGGGAGAGTATGACCGCTGCCCCGCCCATGATTTTAAAATCGTTCTGGGAGATTTTAATGCGAAAATAGGGAAGGAAGACATTTTTGGTCCAACAGTCGGAAAGTTTAGCCTCCACGAGATAACGTCCAGTAATGGGTTGGGGCTGATAGATTTCGCCGCGGCAAAAAACATGGTAGTTAGTAGCACCAGATTTCAACATAAAAATATCCACAAAACTACATGGCTGTCACCCGATCAAAACACGAGAAACCAAATTGATCACGTTGTGATAGATGGAAGGCATTCATCCAGCGTGTTAGATGTACGATCGATCCGTGGAGCGAATATAGATTCGGATCATTACCTTGTTGCAGCAAAGGTTCGCACCCGTTTGAACATGGCGAGGAAAGTACGATCTGACACTGCACGGAAGCTGGACATTGAAAAGCTGCAGACACAACAAATGGCGGCGGCATACTCCACTCGACTGACCCAACTGCTTGATGAAAGCACTCCTTGTTCCGATGATATAATGGCGCAGTGGCAAACTATTGCCCACTCCATGGAAAATGCCGCGAAATCCGTACTTCGGTACCGAAAGCCTCCTCTAAAAAAACCCATGGTACGACCAAGAGTGTCGAGATGCTACTGAAGCCAAGTATGCGGCATATAGAGCAACCCTGCAATCAGTAGCAACGCGCCAGATGAAGGAGAGGTATCGGGAGAAAAAGAAAAAGGGGAAACGTCTATTCCGCAGAAAGAAAAAGGAAATGGAAAGACGTGAGTGCGAGCGAATTGAGATGTACAGGAGTCAGAATGAAGTCCGGAAATTCTACCAAAGATTAAACACCAAACCGATGGCTTTGGTGCAGGCACATCCTCCTGCAGAGACAAAGAAGGAAATCTGGTAACTGACACAGACAACATGCTGAGAATATGGTAAGAACATTTAACCCAACTGCTAGGTTCTGATGTTGGCGGCGAAGGGGATACCGCAGAACCAATCCCTGATGATGGTATAGAATGTTTACCTCCTAGTCTGAATGAGGTCCAAGTAGCAGTAACCCGACTAAAGAACAACAAGGCAGCAGGAGCCGACGGGTTACCCGCTGAACTATTTAAGACCGGAGGCGACAAGGCGTATGCATCAGCTTATCTGCGCAATCTGGCTAGAAGAACGCATACCCGATGATTGGAACCTCAGCATACTATGTCCCGTACACAAGAAAGGAGATAAGACGGAATGTGCCAACTACAGAGGAATAAGTCTCCTCCCCATCGCATACAAGATACTCACGAGCGTACTGTGTGAAAGATTAAAACCTAAAGTCAATGAGATAATTGGGCCCTATCAATGCGGCTTTAGGCGTGGTAAATCCACCCTAGACCAGATATTCACACTGCGCCAAATCCTGGAAAAGACCCGAGAAGGACAAATCAACACCTACCACCTCTTTGTTGACTACAAAGCCGCCTTCGATACACCTTCACGTTCAAAGGTATTTCAAGCCATGTCTGAGTTTGGTATCCCTGCAAAATTAATAAGACTCTGCAGGATGACACTTGCTGATACCCGTTCCTCAGTAAGAATAGGAAAGAATCTCTCCGAACCATTTAATACCAAACGAGGTTTCAGACAAGGAGACAGCCTATCGTGTGATCTCTTTAATATCCTGCTGGAGAAGATTATACGAGATGCAGAAGTGAATAGATATGGCACATTAATCACAAGAGAGCATATGCTACTTGCCTATGCCGACGATATCGATATCATAGGTCGGTCACCGGAAGTAGTAACTGCAGCCTTTGAAAGAATCGAAAGAGAGTCAGTGAAATGACTAAGGCCGCGGTTTGTAAACCACAACTAAAGTTACCATGCCTTATAGATCGAGTTTCCTGATTCTAGTGTCATTAGTATTAGAAGGACAAACCCTTCTAATCCTCTCGTATGTGAGTCCCATTGTCTGCGCCAGGAAATTAGTCGACATCAGCTGGTGTAAAAGAAGCGGCAGCTGTGTTAATGAGATCTCGGAGTATTGTGCACATATCGAGGGTGTACATTTCAGCGTTCAATGGCATACCCTCTGAAACTATTTCATTCGTCATTCTTGGTTGTGGTTGTTACGCTGCAGCGCTCTGCACCATATCAGTAGGACTATGCTACCGACGTTAGTAAAAACAATGTTAAATGTGCATAAATCCATTCCAATTAATGATTATGCCAAACAGATGATGGATCTTCTTCCGACGAACGTTACAAAAACGATTCCAGTCTTTTTTTAGAGCCTGGATGGATAAGTAGCGCTCGAAGCAGGCTTTCCAGGATATGATCTAGCAGAACGAAGAAATGAACGAACAGTTTACATGTGCCACTCAGACGGCAGTGCCCGACTGATTAAAGGATTTCATCAATTCGGTGCATCAAACGGCGCCATGATTTTAATACCAATGATGTAACTGTATGCATGGTCGGCCTGATAGTGGAATTGTAAGTGTGGTCGGATTACGAGTGCGAAGGTACCGGCTGCCACAATCCCATATCAGTCGGTTTGACCCGATTGAGTCCTTCTTCGGCAAGAACAACAACAACCAGTGCGGGTGTCGTGCATTCGATTCCCACCAGAGTCCCGATCTGTCCCTGTGGTATCACATTTGGGGTTTTTTTTTATAAAAAAAGACTGCTCCTCTAGCCTAACCTGGCCAACTGTATGATAAATTGGGCAATACCGATAAGCATCCCGTGCCGGGATATCTGTGTACCCAGGCTTTCGGCATAATAAGGGCACATTCTAACCTCTGCGCTACGCTGGCCTCCAATGCCGATATACAAGTTGAAATTTAATCTGAAGTGATTTCTAAAAAAAAAGTCGGGAATATTATTGTTGTTGTTGTTGTAGCCACATTTACATGTGGCGTTGGTGGCGATTCTCGTCAAGCTCTTATTTTTAAGCAAGTTCGTTCCGGTCTATACGACCGATCGCCGCGGGAGCATAATGGCTATTGCCTGTTTTAAGGCGCCACTCAGTATTCAAGCAAGAGCCGATGGGGTACCACTCCGCCTCTCACTGAGAAAGACCGCTGATTGTACGCGACTGCCGTTACAGTTACTCCGTATGGAGCATTCCACTATCCGCAACCTGCGGACGCGCCCCGGAGCCCTCAGCTAAACCTCTCGTTATAACCAAGAACACCTCGCAGATTGAGTTCAAAGTTCAAGCCTGTGTGATGCTCATAGTTATCCTGTGCCAGGTAG
Source organism: Stomoxys calcitrans (assembly GCF_963082655.1). Taxonomy (NCBI): domain Eukaryota; kingdom Metazoa; phylum Arthropoda; class Insecta; order Diptera; family Muscidae; genus Stomoxys; species Stomoxys calcitrans. The sequence goes on from NC_081553.1 coordinate 10,946,367, forward strand.
TTGTTGGGATAGCAGTGTGTTATGTTCTATCTTTCGTCTGCTTGTTTCTGTTGAGTAGTCAGATCTAGGAATTCTTTGACTAAGATGGGCTGCGTCTAGACAGATCTGGGTTTGGCTGGGCAGTTAAACAGGTGACGTGTGGTCCCTAGTCACAATCGGGACATAAATTCTGCACGTTGGCATCAATCCCTGCTCTGTAGGAATTGAGGCGACTACATCTGCCGGATCGTAATTGAGCCAGAACTACTCTGGTATTGAAATTCGGAAGAAAATTCGATTGAAAGTGTAAGATACCAACTTGGCTACCGGGCGCAAATGGTATTTCCCAGATCGATTCTGAACCATGTGTATAACTAAACAAAAGATAACTTCTACTATTTACCAATGGCCATCATGTTCCCGCGACAATCGGCCCTATGCACCGGAACGGTTATCTATAGGAGATTGATGAGGATTGCTACCTCCACATGCAAGTGTGGCTACAACAACTATTTACATCGCACGGCGAGCCCTCTAGGCGGCGTGTCTTGGTAAAGAAGTTTATACATGGCTGTATACCTCACAAATGTCGCCAGTATTAGCACACTGAAAGATTTGCGAAAATTGAATCAAATGCTTAAAGCAATTTATTTTGCATTTTAACAACACTGCCAGTCATTGCACTATGACGAAGTTTTTTTTTTCCCCATATTTTATTGTGTCCAACTAAATGTGCATCTATTTCATTCAAATGTTATCTATAATTGTGCATTGTTTTGTTGCTAATCTTCCTGCCTTAGCTACCATACCATATAGCACTCGTTTATCAAAATTACTGTGCAAACCTTGCATAATTGGAAACCAGCTCTGCAATATGTGGACCACCTTTTTAGTAAGCAAATAAAAACTTTTCTTTTGATTTCTTTGATATATAGCCCTTGCTAATAATGGCTGATTGTTTAGCAGTTCTAGTTATTCGCAGGTATCATGGGATATCATGGCACTCTGAGCAATATTTTGCTATTTCGCTTCGTTTTGAAAACAGGCTTCGATTTTATTTACACAAAGTTTGAAGCATTCTTTGTTCGTTGTGTTGTGCCTCTGGTGGAGAAGAAAAAGTTTCGATTGGTGCAACGTTTAGAAGAAATATACACTCATACAATTGCATGCATACATACGAATTCCCCTCTTCAGCGCAATGACGACTACGACGACTACAGCGACGAAGTCAAAAGTCAACACAAAAAGATTGAGGTTATACTGCCTCATTGCAACTACACTACATTCAATTTTTATGACGACTGTCGTTGGCGGCGCTGGCTATGATGTTGTGACAATGACTGCCAGCTTATGTGTGTGCGTGCGTGTGTGTGTGTGTTTTGGTGGTAATAAAACATAAACAGTTTGTGTGTAAGACAAATAAAAACAGAAAAGGAACAAAATGAAAACATTGTTGGAGAAGACTTACCAATTGTACGGCCATTAATGCCACCTTTTGCTTTACTGGGGCTGATGGCTTTCAGTTTGGTTCTTAAGGCAACAGCATCTTCGGCCTGCACAGTAGCGGGAGAGGAACCACCACTACTGGCATTGCTGCTATGATCACCCGTGTCATCAACACCACCCGCAGCAGCAGCTGCAGATTCTTCAACTTTACAGTCTTTTCTCTTGGGACTGGCAAAGTATTGGTCCTCAAGTAGTTGGGCGGCAGATGCGAGAACAGCTGCGGCCGAGCCCCCATTCGACATCAACTCAACAGGCGCTTTGGAGTTGGCACAGGCGCGCGTACGTCGACGCACCATGATGCTGCAATGCCTAAGCTGGTGGTGGTGAAGAACCTTGGCTTTGTGTAATTATCGAATAAAGCACAACCCCTCACTGCTATGGATGTAATCGCCAACCAACCAAATAAAGGTGGAGGCGGAAATCAAATGACAATCATTAAAATATCATTCAAACGGCTACACCAGCAACAGCGGAATCAAATCGACAAACTATTCGACCATCAACTGCGAGTTTCCTGCCTCTGTGATAATGATGAGCTATGAATTTTCAGCGATCTCTGATGTCGTCGTTGAAGCCAGCCGCCAAATTCGTGAAATACCGAGTGTGTTATGGTTATATAGCACAGCCAGAACTTTGCGTAGGATTTTTCACTAAATATTTTTTCTAAGCAGCAGCTCTGGTAGTTGTAGTATGCCACCGGGTACTATTTTCCGCCCGAAATCTAAAAAATCAACAATGAAAAGGTCAACGTTAGCACTACCAAATTGATCTTGGATATATGGAAAATATTCCATAACCACAAAACAAAGATTGTAAAATACTTGTGCACAAATCCACAGTCAGCTGGTGCCTTTTCGTTACAGAATTTTATTTTTTCATTTGTTTAATAGTTTTTTTTGTGTGGTGTTCTCTTTCGCCTGACCTGCCTCGCTTCTAACCGCACCAACGTAACCTACCCGTGTCAAACCAACAAACGTCGCTTGGATAGGCTGGATCAGTTGTAGACTCTTTCCCGTCCTCGTCGTATAAACTATTTATCAAAAAAATTATATTAAGGCAATTATTTGGAGATTTCCGATGAATGACTGCAACTGGTTTGTGTTCTCTATAAGATCCTTTCCGTGCGTTGTTTACAACTACATTTTTTCTTTCTGTAATTTTATTTTATGTTCGTCGTTGTTTGTTGTTGTTCTTTTTGATATAACGTCGCGAGTGAGATGCTTAGATTTGGTAGCGTTCTATTTTCATGAATGCTAGAAAGAGATGCTAATTTGACAGCCCTCTACGTATACCAAAGGTAAACATTTTGAAATGCCAATTGGCAAACACAAAATATGTGTCTAGGGGGGCTGTAGTCTTGTAAACAAGTGCAGATGGCGCAGTGCTTTGGAAGGAAAAAAATTGTATTTTAATCAAATAAACATTAAAATAAATAGTATTAAAGGTTTAAATAAATAATATTAGAGCGATAAGGTGTTGTAATGCCCTTGCAGCAGATCTTTTTTAAGTTTTGGCTCTAATTTTATTGTTGTGGTCAATACGCTAATCGTTCAACAAATCGGTGATCACATTACCTATTGTGAATGTTTTTACACGTTCCTTGGGGCACGTAGGAAGGAATTTAGTTTTGCTTTTGGAAGAAATTTAAAATATGTATATATTTATTTTAAATTATTTCATTTAATGCAAATGAATAAATATGCTTTTGCCTGATACAGATTTTGGGTATTTGAATTATCTTTTAGTATCATTTAATTTCGAACACTCTCTCAATCGCAATATACACATTTTGTATGAAATTCACAGTAGTCATAATGAAAAGTCATGGCTCAGTTATTAAAGGTTATCTCATGAGCACAACACTGGCTTTGTTTTATTTAAGTACTGTATAGACAAGCCATGAAGGGAATAAACGCAAAAAAGTTTCCAGTGCATATCTGTGGTAACACCATTTGCAAATCTGTTAAAACAATACGAGGAAAAATTGTAAATAGCTGTAAAATGTATGACTAAAATTTACATTTGAATAAAATTTATTAAGATTTGTACACGCAAATGTATAAATATTTGCTTTAATTTTTTAACCATTCACAATAGAGGTATTTCTGCAAGTGGTCATACTCAAGACAAACTTAACAGGTAACAGCAAAAAATTGAGTGCTCTATCTGCCAAAATCAGTGATGAGTGCAACCCTAATTTTTAGTATGTCTCTAGTTCGCGCCATTTTTCGTTGTTTGTTTGTGTTATGGTTCTTAACTATAATGCGCACACGCAATCAAAACTCGTTGACAGTTAGTGCACTTCGCGTAAAAAATTGTACTCAGCTGTTTGCAGTACACTACCTGGTCAATATGTCTTAGTCATACTTATTTGTGAAAAGCATAGTATGACAATCCTGACAACAGATGTTCCATATAAGCCTGCGTTGATAATTTATCTAGAACTTTGACGTCCTGGATCTAGCGGATTAAGGTTGGTACTATATCGGTTTTCGTTGAGAAACTCCATATAGAAAAAAGCGGAAAATATTGTTGAAAAGTGTTTGTTTCGCTTCACATGTATTTACTTACTAGAGGTGGAAAAAAATTGTATTTGTGGATGCATACATAAGAAGTATACTTCTAAAATAAATACAAAAATAAATGTTTCATTCATAACAAGCTATTGCAATCAATCTGTACGAAGTAAGATTGCCCAACAACAAAATACTGAGTGCAATTTTTGCTAATTTTTTTATCGGTATTCAAAGGGTCCAAAAATCCAAATGGGGTAAAAACGGGCAGAACTTCTTTGAACATATATATAGTCGAGGATCCCCTGAATTAGAAAAACCAAGATTCGAAGTTTGACGCGCTTGAAAAGTCAGCTATATCTCCATGTTTTTCTAAAAAAACAATAATTTTAAAGTCGTCAGAAATGTATTATTCTACGACGTGAAAATGTTTAATTTCAACTGGAGCAAAATTTGTAAAAACAAAAATTATACAAAATCAAGTTAAATTGAAGAATAGAATAATACGTAGGTTAGATGTCCTAAGTTAATATTTTTTCCTGAAAATGAAAGAGAATTTTATACCCTTATCATAACTCCCAATTTAAATTTTCAATTAAACGAACGACACTTTTGAGGTCGAATTCCCCACAATGCGGAATGCCTCATAGCGACACCACTTGATAGAGAAGTTTTAACATGGCAGAATACCTCACAAATGTAGCCAGCATTATCAAAATTTTGTCTGATGTTTATATTGCGTTTTGAATCCATGCGTTCGGCATCATAGACGGACATGCATAGGTCTGCGTCCTCCCCATTACTTATTAAACAATACAAATAAAAGCTTTATGTTATCGTTGACATTTTTGTTGTGTTTCAAAAAAGTGATCTTTGGTGTTGTGGTAGCAGTTTGTTGCGTTCTATCTATCGTCTGCTTGATTATGCCTTTAGTAATTAGCTGTTCACTTCTATGGATATTTTCATTATATATTTTAAAATTAAGGTTCCAAAGTATTTTATTTAGATTACTACAATTAACCCATATAACAAAAACGTTTTCACATCTCTGCTGGTGCATTAGCTAACAACCCTGTTTCTAACAACAGCTGTGTAACTGTTTAACTGTTTAACCCTCTTTGAGGATTCTTGCTGTTCCGTCATTTTCTTGTTTTTGTCAAAACACACAGTCAGGCTTTTAAGAGCAAACACTCTCACATAAGAGAGTGTTAAAGTCAAGTCAAGTCAAAGCAAATCAACGAAAACATGTTAACACGCACACACTCTCGCACATGCACACAAACTATGCATATGCTCCAACGAAACCAGTTTCAACGTCGAAGAATCAAAAACAGTCGATGTTTGTATTTGTAACGGTGCGGTTGTCGGTAGTCAAAAGCGAAACACGGCGGGCGATTTTAACGCGAAAACGGAAAAAACGCAAAATGCGGCGGAAGTCGTGATGAGCAAAAAGATATGAAATAAATCTAGAAATTAGAAATAGAAGCAAAATCGAAAATTTTAATAATATAAAATAAAAGAAAATTTAATCAAATAAAGTCTACGAATAGAAAATAAGCAAAATATTAAGAAAATTCAGAGAAAAAAATATAGTAGCAAATTTTTGTATTATTATTAAGTGTTGCAAAGTGGCCAAGTAGTGCTTTGAGCTGTTGTGTGCAAGTGTAGTTGTGTCTCTGATAAAAAAATTAATATAATATGGGCAAATGTAAAGAAGAAAAAGAAGAAGCATAAGCAGCACTGCTGTTTGTGGTGTATGTGTAACAAACGGCACACAGTAAATTGTAAAAAAAGCGTATGCCTCCACAAGAGTACGTGTGAGAGTGTGTGTGTGTGTCTGTGTATTTGTACGTGCGGTGTTAGTCGCCCATGAATGGATGTTGTGTGAGCGACCAGTGCTTGTGTATGATTTGAGCAGTTGGTTAAAACAGGTTTACAGCCGCTGCTATACGAGAAGAAGAAGAAGAATCAGCAGCCCCACAATCATCCACAGCAGCAGCAATGCCAGAGAATGAGTAGAAGTTATTGCTAGTAATAACAAAAAAAACACAACAATCGCAACAGCAATAACAACAACAACAATAATAGCAACACCAACAGTCAGTCAGTCAGTTGTTGTTGTTGTTGGCGTCGTCATCGTCATTTATGGCAATCAACCAAGACGAGAATCCAGCACAGAAAGAAGAATGGGGAAAAAGGTGAGTTCATAAGCCAAACAATCATACCACCACACGACCATTCATTTCCTCCCATCTGCAGAGGAGATCTAACCATGATGCCAAAGCAAATCATCATCATCAAAAACCCCAACAAAACAGGGACTTGGTTCTGCAATACCTTTATATATATTTTATTTGATTTTGAGGAGCATGAATAGCTTCTTACCTACAAATGTATTGACCATCCTGGGCTGAGGGCTGGCAAAATATTTTGAAGCAATCAATTTCAAAGTTCTAAAGCTTCCTTCCAATGTTTTGTGGGTAATTTTGGTATTCTTTTGGTGGACCTTATTAGGGGTTTTTGCGCTATTGGACAAGTTTTGCTATGATTGTCGTCCGTATTTGTTTGGTAGTTCTCTTAACAACGAACGTTGTTGTGGAGATGCTTATGTGTGTATATGCGGCATAAGTCAAATCAATGGGGAGCCACCACTCATTTAAAGGTCATTGCTCATGACAAACTGAAAATAGCAGTAGACCGTATTACAGGTTATGCTTAACATACCACACCACATAGAACCATAATAATTGGCTTTAATTTTTTGTTTTGAATCCGCAATTGAAGACCAAAACAAAATTTTTTTCATTAATTAGTGTGACGTTATTTAAATGTGGAGTAGGTATTCAATTTATATGAAACAAGCAAAAACGTGCTAGGTTTGGCCGGGCCGAATGTTGGGAATCGATCACCATAATGGATTTTGCAAGCTTCTAGGGGCCGCAGAAGGCTAATCTAGAGATCGGTTTATATCGAAGTCATATCAGGTGGATAATACTTGCCATGGCTGTTGAAAGTCCGAATAAAACACTACGTGCCAATCGGCTTTCAGGGGCTCAAATGTCAAATCGGTATAAAGGCTTATATGTGAGTTTCATTAGGTTATCGACCGATTTGAACTGTACTAAGCAAGGTTGTTGGAAGTTGTAACTGAACAGTATGTTGCGAAATTTGAGCCACATTGGATAACAAATGCGGCTTTTAGGGGATCTAAAACTAAAATCGGCTGAACAAACAAATTTCGTGCAAATCGTTTTGAAATGATAGTAATTACGCTCTTATAAGTGTAAATCGGGCGATCTATATATATGGGAGCTATATCTAAATCTGACCCGGTTTTTTTTATCAAAATTCATGGCGTTTGTCTTTGGGCTAAAAAAGTGAAATGTGCAAAATTTCATGACGATTGGGTAACAAATGCGATCTTTACCTTAATTAAAAAAAAAATGACAGACGGACTTACAGCTCGGACAGGATATGCGGACAGACGGACATGGCTAAGCCGAATCTGGCGATATTTTTATCACAGCTACAGAAGTAGTTTACCAATTTCATGCTGGGACATAAGATACACAACTGGATTCCCTAAAAAGCACTACATCCAATTTTGGACGTCTTGTCAGAACGGGTTATAGTTAACCGTTCACCCTGATATTTTGTCAAAGGAAATAAGTAAAAGCGAGTTAAGTTCGGCCGGGCTGAGACCTATATATACCCTCCACCATGGATCGCATTTGTCGAGTTCTTTTCCCGGCGTCTCTTCTTAGGCAAAAAAAGGATAAAAGAAAAGATTTGCTCTGCTATTAGAGCGATATCAAGATATGGTCCGGTTCGGACTACAATTAAATTATATGTTGGAGACCTGTATAAAATGTCAGCCAATTCGAATAAGAACTGCACCCTTTGGGGGCTCAAAAGTAAATAGAGAGATCGATATATAGGGGAGCTATATCAGGTTATAGACCGATTCAGACCACAATAAACACGTATGTTGAAGGTCAAGAGAAGATCCGTCGTGCAAAATTTCATTCCAATCGGAAAAGAATTGCGCCCTCTAGAGGCTCAATAAGTCAAGACCCAAGATCGGTTTATATGGCAGCTATATCAGGTTATTGACCGATTTGAACCTAATTTAGCATAGTTGTTGGAAGTCATAGCAAAACACGTCGCGCAAAATTTCATTCCAATCGGATAAGAATTGCGCCCTCTAGAGGCTATAGAAGTCGAGACCCAAGATCGGTTTATATGGCAGCTATATCAAAACATGGACCGATATGGCCCATTTACAATCCCAACCGACCTACACTAATAAGAAGTATTTGTGCAAAATTGTGCAAGCTGCTAGCTTTACTCTTTAAAAAGTGGGGGGTATAAAAATGGAGGGTATGCGTTAAAAAAAAAAAAAATAAAAAGGCGTTAAGTTCGGCCGGGCCGAACTTTGGATGTCCACCACCTCGTGTAAACCACCTTTCGTCATAATCCGATGAAAAATGCATAATTTGTGCTCCCATAACAGCTTTATCGAAATATGTCCTGATTTGGACCAAATTCGACACGGATATTGAGAGGTCTAATAAGTTCAAATCATTGTTCAATTTTGTAGAATAAATTATTGGTCTTTTTGGTAGCCATATCCAAATATACACCGATAAATGTGGCTTTTATGGACCTAAGACTCTAAATCGAGAGATCGGTCTATATGGTAGCTATATCCAAATCTGGACCAATCTGGACTAAAATGAAAAAGGATTTCGAAGGACCTAACACAACTCACTGTCCCAAATTTCAGCAAAATCGGATAATAAATGCGCCTTTTATGGGCCTAAGACCATAAATCGAGAGATCGGTCTATATAGCAGCTATATTGAAATCTGGACCAATCTGGGCCAAATTGAAGAAGGATGTCGAAGGACCTAACACAACTCACTGTCTCAAATTTTGGTGAAATCGGACTATAAATGCGCCTTTTATGGGCCCAAGACCCTACATCGGGAGATCGGTCTATATGGCAGCTATATTCAAATCTAAACCGATCTAGGCCAAATTGAAGAATGATGTCGACTGGCCTAACACAACTCACTGTCTCAAATTTCATCAAAATCGGATATTAAATGTGGTTTTTATGGGCCAAAGACCCTTATTCGGCGGATCGGTCTATATGGGGGCTATATCAAAATATGGTCCGATATAGTCCATCTTCGAGCTTAAACTGCTTATGGACAAAAAAAGAATCTGTGCAAAGTTTGAGCTCAATATTTCTATTTTTAAAGGCTGTAGAGTGATTTCAACAGACAAACGGACGAACAGACGGACGGACATGTCTAGATCGTCTTAGATTTTTACGCTGATCGAGAATATATATACTTTATAGGGTCGGAAATGGATATTTCGATGTATTGCAAACGGAATGACAAAATGAATATACCCCCATCCTTCGGTGGTGGGTATAAAAATACGGTGATTTCTTTCAAACGGAATGACTAGATTAGTATACCCCCCATTTTATGGTGGTGGTTATAAAAGATAGACTCTCAGTCTAACAGTTTTTTTTTATGTAAATCAAAATTCATTTTAGCAAATAAGACGATTGCAATATTAAGGGGTACAACCTTTGGAATATCAGTGCGTTCGGAATTACTTACTTACTTTAATTGGCTATAACAGAACATTTTGTTCCACTAACCGTACGTAGAATAGCTGCGCTCATTCTAAAATCTCTGACACCAAGTTTCAAAGTGTCTCCCACCACTTGATCTTTCCATCGGGCTTTTGGTCTTCCCGGTTTGCGAGTACTATCTTGTTTGCCTGTAACTATGCTATCGTTGTCATGCAGCTCATACAGTTCGTGGTTCATACGACGCCTTTTTCCTCCATTAACGCAAACTGGTTCATATATTTTACGAAGAATCTTTCTCTCAAACACTCCAAGCAATGCCTCGTCTGCTTTCTCAAGCACCCATGTCTCAGAACCATATAACAACGCGGGTATTAGCAGTGTGTTGTATGGTGTAATCTTCGTCCGTAGCGCAGAGGTTAGCATGTCCGCCTATGACGCTGAACGCCTGGGTTCGAATCCTGGCGAGACTATCAGAAAAAATTTTCAGCGGTGGTTTCCCCTCCTACTGCTGGCAACATTTGTGAGGTACTATGCCATGTAAAACTTCTCTCTAAAAAGTGGTGTCGCACAGCGCCACGCCGTTCGGACTCGGCTATAAAAAGGAGGCCCCTTATCATTGAGCTTAAACTTGAATCGGACTGCACTCATTGATATGTGAGAAGTTTGCCCCTGTTCCACAGCGGAATGTTCATGGGCAAAATTAGCAATTTACAATCTTCGTCTGTCAAGAGTTTTCTTGAAAGTTTCTAAACTGCTTACTTAGTCCAAAATAGCATCTGTTCAGTATTATTCTTCGCTTTATCTCAAAACTGGTGTCATTCGTTTCGGTTACGGCGGTGCCGAGGTAGATAAAGTTTTTGACTATCTCAAAGTTGTGATTCCCAACTTTCTCGATTTTCTTTATCTGCTCGGTTGTAGAAGGTGTTTTGGGAGTTGAAACCATCCATTTCGTCTTATCTCCATTTACTGCCAGACCCATTTTCACTGACTCTCTTTCGATTCTTTCAAAGGCTGCAGTTACTACTTCCGGTGACCGACCTATGATATCGATATCGTCGGCATAGGCGAGTAGCATGTGCTCTCTTGTGTGTAGTGTGCCATATCTATTCACATCTGCATCTCGTATAATCTTCTCCAGCTGAATATTAAAGAGATTACACCATAGGCTGCCTTCTTGTCTGAAACCTAGTTTGGTATTAAATGGTTCGGAGAGATTCTTTCCTATTCTTACTGAGGAACGCGTATCAGCAAGTGTCATCCTGCAGAGTTTTATTAATTTTGCAGGGATACCAAACTCAGAAATGGTTTGAAATACCTTTGAACGGAAAGGAGTATCGAAGGCGGCTTTGTACTCAACAAAGAGATGATAGATGTTGGTTTGTCCTTCTCGGGTCTTTTCCAGGATTTGGCGAAGTTTGAATATCTGGTCTACGGTGGATTTACCTGATCTAAAGCCGTATTGATAGCGCCCAATTATCTCATTGACTTTAGGTTTTAATTTTTCACACAGTACGCTCGAGAGTATCTTGTATGCGATGGGGAGGAGACTTATTCCTCTGTAGTTGACACATTCCGTCTTGTCTTCTTTCTTGTGTCCCATACAGTATGCTGAGGTTCCAATCATATGTTCTTCTAGCTAGATTGTGCAGACTAGCTGATGCATACGCCTTATCAGCATATCGCCTTCGGTCCTAAATAGTTCAGCGGGTAACCCGTCGGCTCCTGCAGCCTTGTTGTTCTTCAGTCGGATCACTGCTTCTTGTACCTCATTTTGACTAGGAGGTAAACATTGTATACCATCATCAGGGATTGGTTCTGCGGTATCCTCTTCCAACGACGGACACTAGCAGTTGGGTAAAAAGTTGGCGCCAAATTCGTTCTCAACTACCAAAGACCTTTACTGGGATAATCAAATTGTCCTGTTCTTGTCAGACCTCAGTGTAATTTTTCAGTGTAGAACCTCGTCAGAAAAATTCCTATTGATCAATAATAGCGTAGTAGTTGACGAACAGTCTGGTTTGAAGGCGGCATTTCATTTCTGCGATGGCAATGCCAATAAGGGACCATGGAATGGTGACTGCTTGTTACTTCAACGCTCTGTGGTATTGCAGCACTGCTGTTGGTGGTGCTGAGTTTCTATTCCTTTCACCAATTCTCGTTGTTGTTCAATGATGGTTGTTTGTTCGATTGGTGGATGGGTAGGTAGGTAGGTCTAGTTGTTGATGCTTTTTGAATCCAATTAGGAACGTAAATTGAATTTCACGCAAATTTCCAATTGCAAAAAAAATTGTGTTTTGTGTTTGTTGCTGCCTCGACTGGCTGACTGACGTGGTTCTTCGATGGCTGCTTCCCATCGTTGTATTTTATTATTTTAACACTAATCGAGTTTCGCGCAATTTACCCGCAAACTACAAAACACACTCGCACTCACACACATGCGGAGACCAACAGAACCAAGAGCAGCAGCAGCAGCGGTAGGAGCGGAGCATGTGCATCATCAAAGTTGTAGTTTGCCCAGCAATATCCCATCAATAAAAAAAAACCAGCAGCAACTACAACAAACCGATGTAATGGATACTTGGTCTGGGTCTTCCTTCTCTGATTATTGAAAATTGTATGGGTTGTGATGCTGGCCAAGAAAGGAAAGGGCTTGGGCTTGAGTTTGTGTGGCTGTCGATAGGCCCACAAGAGAAGGAGTTCATTCAAGCATGCCATTTGGACAACACACACTTACATGTGTAAACCCCCGCCTGAGGATGGCAAAAAAGGATTCAAGTATGATGTGCGGGTGTGTGCGGTTTTTTTTAAGTGGATACATTCTCGGGCCGAGTACAATGAAAGAGTAATAATCCCCCACCTCCTTGGCAACAGAAATCTGAAATGGAAAATTGTATACAATAAAACTCTGGCAACAAACTGAAAAAGGATATTTTCGCTCTCAACAACCTATCATCACTACAAAACAGTTACAACATTCACACGCAAACAATCATCCGTCGGTTGTGGGTGGGAGGCAGGCATTTATTGGGGCTGATCAACAAATAATTGAATGAAAAGTAGGAGAAATTTATTGAAAAAATTTATGGTTTCCTTAGGGTAGAGTTGGTTTATCTGAAATTGACCAGTAATCAATTTAAGTCTAAGTCTTTTAAGAATTGCACCCTCTAGAAGCTCAAGAAGTCTTATCGGGAGATCGGCTTATATGGGCTTTATTAGGTTATGAACCGATTTGAACCATACTTGGCACAATTGTTGGAAGTCGTACCAAAACACCAAGTGCAATTCAGCCTAATCGTTTTAGAATTGCCCCACCTCCCCGAAAGCTCAAAAAATCAAGATCCAAGATCGATTTAAAAATCTAAGACTATCTAGCCATGTCCGTCCGTCTGTCTGTTGAAATCACGCTACAGTCTTTAAAAATAGAGATATTGAGCTGAAACTTTGCTCAGATTTTTTTTTTGTCCATAAGCAAGTTAAGTTCGAAGATGGGATACATCGGACTATATCTTGATATAGCCCCCATATAGACCGATCCGCCGATTTGGGGTCATAGGCCCATAAAAACCACATTAATTATACAATTTTGCTGAAATTTGGGACAGTGAGTAATGTTAGGCCTCTCAATAACCTTCTTCAATTTGGCTCAGATCGGTTCAGATTTGGATATAGCTGCCATATAGACCGATCCTCCGATTTAGGGTCTTAGGCCCATAAAAGCCACATTTATTATTCGATTTTGCTGAAATTTGGGACAGTGAGTTGTGTTAGGCCAGTCGACATCCTATTTTAATTTGGCTCAGATCGGTTCAGATTTGGATATAGCTGCCATATAGACCGATCCGCCTTTTTAGGGTCTTAGACCCATAAAAGCCACATTTATTATCCGATTTTGCTGAAATTTGGGACTGTGAGTTGTGTTAGGCTCTTCGACATTCTTCTTCAATTTGGTTCAGATTAGGCCAAATTTGGATATAGCTGCCATATAGACCGATCTCTCGATTTAAGGTTTTTAGGCCATAAAAGGCGCATTTATTGTCCGATTTCGCCGAAATTTGGGGCTGTGAGTTGTGTTAGGCTCTTCGACATTCTTCTTCAATTTTTCTCAGATCGGTCCATATTTAGATATATCTGCCATATAGACCGATGTCTCGATTTAAAGTCTTGGCCCCATAAAAGGCTAATTTATGTTAGGCTTTTCGACATCCGTGTCGTGTAAGGTTGTATTTTTAAGTATTTGGTCCAAATCGGAACATACTTCGATATAGCTGCCATGGGGCATAAGGTGTGCATTTTTCATCGGATTTTGATGAAAGGTTTGGCCCGGCCGAATTTAACGCCTTTTTACTTGTTAGATTTAGATAAGATTTTTTGTTTTCTTAACTACACCCACCACCATAGGATGGGGATATACTCATTCCGTTTGTAACACCTCGAAATATTGATCGGCGACCCCACAAAGTGTATATATTTTGGATCGCCTCCAAATTCCCAGTTCATCTAGCCAGTCCGTCCGCCGAAATCATGATAGCACTCGAATTGCGCAAACAAGCTGATGCATACGCTTTATCAGCGTGTCGCCTCCGGTCCTAAATAGTTCAACAGGTAACCCGTCGGCTCCTGCTGCCTTGTTGTTCTTCAGTCGGGTCACTGTTTCTTGTACCTCATTTTGACTAGGAAGTAAACATTCTATACGATCATAGGGGATTGGTTCTGCGGTATCCTCTTCGCCGGCAATGTCGGACACCAGCAGTTGGGTAAAAAGTTGGCAATAAATTCGTTCTCAACTACCAAAGACCTTTACTTGGATAACCAAATTGTCCTGTTCTTGTCAGACCTCAGTATAATTTTTCAGTGTAGAAAATACCTATGACATGGACCTCGTCAGAAAAAATGCTATTGGTCAATTGTTTGTAACACCTTGAAATATTGATCTGCGACCCCACAAAATGTATATATTCTGGATCGCCTCCAAATTCCCAGTTCATCTAGCCAGTCCGTCCGCCGAAATCATGATAGCGGTCGAACGCTAAAAGCTGGCCGCTTGAAATTTTGCACATATACTAACTACTGATGTATGTCTTTGGGGATTGCAAATGGTTCATATCGGTTCAGATTTGGATGTAGCTCCCATATACACCGATCTTCCGATTTGACTTCTTGAGCCTCTGGAAGCCGCAATTTTTGTCTAATTTGGCTGAAATTTTGCATGTAGTGTTCTGTTATGACTTTCAACATCTGTGCCAAGTACGGTTCAAATTAGTCTATAACCTGATATAGCTCCCATATAAACCGAACACCCGATTTGACATCTTGAGCCCCTGGAAGCCGCATTCTTTGTACGATTTGACTGAAATTTTGCATGTGGTGTTCCGTTTTGATTTCCAACAACTGTGTCAAGTACGGTCCAAATCAGTCTTCAAACTGATATTGCTCCCGTATTAACCGAGCTCTTGATCATCCTTGTTCGGTTCCTAGCAGCTTTAGTTTTTGCTGGTTTGATAGCATTTACTACCCGATTTCGCTGAAATTTGAAACTGTGACTTATTTTAAGACTCCCAACATCCGACTCGAATATGCTTCAGATAGGACTATATTTAGATAAATCTGCCATATAGACCGATCTGCCTGCTCAGGGTTTGAAGCCCATAAAAGCTTGATTTTTTTTACCGATTTCGCTGAAATTTGAAACAGTGAGTTGTTTTAAGGCTCCCACCATCCGACTCAGGTATGGTTCAGATCGGACCATAATTGGATATAGCTGTCATAAAGACCGATCTGCCGATTAAGGGTCTCAAACCTATAAAAGCTTTATTTATTACCAGATTTCGCTCAAATTTTTATCAGAGAGTGTTTTTAAGCCTCTATCTGACCCAAATATGGTTATGATCGGATTATATTTAGATAAAGCTGCCATTTAGACCGATCTGCCTATTAGAAGTCTGAAGCCTATAAAAGCTTTCTTATCCGATTTCGTTGAAATTTGAAATAGTGAGTTATTGTAAGCCTCCCGTCATCCGATTCAAATATGATTCAGATCAGACTATATAGATGAGCTGCCATATAGACCAATGTTGCAATTTAGGGTCTTAATTCCACAAAAATCGGATTTATTGCCTGATTTCGCCGAAACTGTGTAAGAGTTCTCCGGACCTGAATATAATATGATCCAGACAAGCCCCCTGTTCAGATATAACTATGGATATGGTAGTGGGGTTGTAAGAACATAGGATAATTAATATATCCGCTATCATGTATCCAAAGTTCGGCACGGCCGTATTGGCAAGTTTTTACCATTTTTTTTTAAATTTTTAAATAAAAAGTTTTAAAATTTCTTTTAAAAATAAAGAAGAAAAAGAGTCAAATTTAATTCTTAAGCCACTCTCTTTTGACGTCATTAAGAAATCATTTTCCTAATATTTTATGACCATTTAGCAAAGAAAAGAGCATTTTAATGACTTTGATATGAAGTCGCACCTGCTGTCAAAAGTAATACACTTATCGACATGAATTTTATCTCAGAAATCTTACTTCTAAGAGTTTAGATATAGAGTGGAGATCACATTTTTTTTTTGGGTAAAAAAAATTTTCTCTTGGCGAGAGATAAGATCTTGGTGTGAGGAAAAATCGTTGTTTGATGTTTTGGATAAAAAAAAGTGTCGAAATTTGACAAGCCAATTTTTCCTCACACCAAGATCTATCTCTCGCCAAGAGAAATTTTTTTTTACCCAAAAATAAAAAATGTGATCTCTACTCTATCAGGAAGAGTTTCTGAGTTGACCTGTACACTTCATCACAACCATAGTACTGTTGCAGGGTAAAATTCATGTTGTAATAATAAATGCAATTTGAATGCGTACCTTGTCTAGGAATTTTATTTGAACCCATTAACGGCGAATGGGTAAAAAAATACCCAAAACTAGAAGTGTCTTAGAAAACTTCTAGCTCGAGTGTGGAGAGAGGTAAAAATGCAACTTTTTCTCATAAACAGTCCAAGAAAGAACTGGGGCAAACTTCTTACATATCAATGAGCGCAGTCCATTTCAAGTTTAAGCTCTATGATAAGGGGCCTCCTTTTTATAGCCAAGTTCGTTAGGCGTGCCACAGTGCGACACCTCTTTGGGGAGAAGTTTTAATATGGCATAGTGCCTCACAAATGTCACCAGCATTAGGAGGGGATAACGACCGCAAAAAATTTTTTTCTGATGTTCTAGCCAGAATTCGAACCCAGGCGTTCAGCGTCTTAGGCGGACATGCTTACCTCTGCGCTACGGTGACCATCCGTGGTAAGCATGGTTTAAATACAATAGGTTTAAAACCTGAAATATCTCGCATATGCACCGATTTTTCGATTTGATATCTTTAGCTTCTGGAAGCTGCAATTGTTAAATGTAGCGTATGTAGCGTTTTGTTACATCTTCCAACCACCGTGCCACATTGGGTCCACAGGGTTCACATTGGTCTATAATCTAATATATTGGGTTGCCCAAAAAGTAATTGCGGATTTTTCATATAGTCGGCGTTGACAAATTTTTTCACAGCTTGTGACTCTGTAATTGCATTCTTTCTTTTGCCAGTTATCAGCTGTTACTTTTAGCTTGCTTTAGAAAAAAAGTGTAAAAAAGTATATTTGATTAAAGATCATTCTAAGTTTTATTAAAAATGCATTTACTTTCTTTTAAAAAATCCGCAATTACTTTTTGGGCAACCCAATAGCTCCCATCTAAATTGTTCTCACGATTTGACTCCTTGAGCCTCTGGAAGCCCCAATGTTCTTCGATTTGGCTAAAATCTCGCACGTAATGGCTTATTATGACTTCAACAGTCATGATAAGGGTAGTTCAAATCGATCTATAAATTTCTAGTCTTCTACAGATCCTAGAAGCTCCATTTTGCCTAATTTGGCAAAAATTTGGTACATAGACTACACATTAGCAGAATCCATGGTGAAATGGAATGCAAGATTCGAAGTGGCCCAAATTAGCTTATTTTTTGTTAAGCTTAAGATTAATGCTCCAAATTTTGTTAAAACCGGATGTAGGTCACGATTTTCAACCGGTTGGACCGTAACTTGGACCATCTCCACCTCGACTTTCAAAGAAAATATCAAATTTCTGTTTAAATTTATAACATTCGCTGAGGCTAAATTGAAGAGGTTGATACGGCATGTATCCATCCCATGTCGGCTTTTTATACGCTCTACTATATCTTAAAAGAAACCTCGGAAACTCTATGCTGGAGTTTTGTGCTTTTCACATATCACCTAATGTCCCAAACAAATGATCATTAGATGGTTCAAGTCCGGAATAACATACGATCCCAAACGACGGTATGTTTCCCTTACAAAGACCGGTCATTAGAAGTACATATAAGGTCTTTATAGTATAAGAAACATTGAATTGGATTTTCCTCATACTTTTCACTCTATTTAGATTTTCGTAATAAAATTCACCCAAATGTGATTTTCATATAAACCAGCTGGACCGGACCCGCTCAGCTGCGACTTCTTTTACTTTATATGGAACAAAATTATCTATGTTATCAAAATTATCAAAATTGTCTATGAATTCGCTCTGAGGGTTAAGGGTCATTAACTTTTGGGTGTTAGATATGCTCCACTATGCTTCCTTTATCTCAGCTCGATATTGTCATGATGTTCGATTTAGGGGTGTTTTCGGGGGTGAGGTGGTCCCTTAGACTCTTTGCCCAGAAAAAATATCAGCATAGTGCTCTTCTCTCACATACTATTTATTTAAACCCCATATTGCCATTGGTTTATGAGATGAGGCGTCCTCAAACATTAAGCCCAAAAATTTGTACTCTTTGGGGTGTGTTTTGGGAAAGGGCCGGTGCCCCAAATACATGAACCCACAGTTGGGTATCAGATTCGTATTCTACTCCCGAATACATTTATTTGAGCACCATATTGCGATGGTCAGTAAATAATTGTTGTTTGTGGGGTGTTTTAGGAAGGAAGGGGTAAACCCCCAATACCTTTCACTTGAGCCCCACATTGATGTGGTTGGTAAATATGCTCGATTTAGGGGTGTTTTGGGTAGTGGGGTGGTCCCCCAAACACTTAGCCCTGAAAATATATCAGAATCGTGCTCTATTCTCAAATATCATTTATTTGAACCTCATATTGCCATTGGCCTCAAAATTGAATATCATATACGCTTTCTAATCTCAAATATCTTTCATTTAAACCTCTTACTGCAAAAGTCAGCTAATATGTCCAGTTTAAGGTTTGGGCCCTAAAAACTATCATTAACGAGATCCACACCCTTTAAGACCCAAAATTGTCATGTTGAGCAAATACGTCCTATTTGGGCGTTGTTATGGGGGTGGGACGTCCCCTAGGGAGTTGGTCCCGAATGTTGATATCAGATTCGTGTTCTACTCCCAAATATCTTTCATTTGAGGCCATATTTCCATAGTCGGCAAACATGACCGTTTTCGAGGGTCTTTTGGGGGATGGGGCGGCCCATCAGTAACTCGGCTCTGAAAATATATATCAGATTCGTGTTCTAGTCTAAAATACTTCTTATTACAGCCCCATATTGGAATGGTCAGCAAATACGTGCTATATGGTTGGTGTTATGGGGATGGGGTGGCCCCATACACACTTTTTCCCGAATATTGATATCAGATTTGTGCTTTGCTCCCAAAGACCTTTCATTTGAGCACCATATTGCTATGGTCGTAAATTTGTCCTTTTTGGGGAGGGGCAGCCCCCCAAACACTTGGTCCCACATTTGTATATCAGATTCGTATTCTGCACTCAAATACCTTTCATTTAAGTCCCATATTGCCATGGTCAGTAAATAAGTTCTGTTTGGGGCGTGTTTTGGGGAAGAGGTGGATCCCCAGGAGCTTGGTACCACATTTGGATATCAGATTCGTATTCTACTCGCAAATACCTTTCATTTGAGTCCCATATTGCCATGGTCGGTATAAATGTCTGATTTTGGGTGTTTTGGGGGTTGGGGTAGTCCCTCAAACACTTTGTCCGGCAATTGGTTATCAGATTTGTTTTCTAATCTTAAATACCTTTCATTTGAGTCCCATATTGCCGTGATTGGTGTAAATATATGTTTGTTAGGTTTTAGGGTGGGGCGGTCCCCCTAGGTACCCCATCCGAAATTGGGATACCAAATTCTTGTTTGTAGATTACTATAAGAGAGCACACAAAATTTCGCTTAAATCACACCACCCATCTCTGAGATCTGGCGTTTTTGAAAATTACGGTTAGGGGGAGGGTCCCTCCCCCCCTTCAGATATCAAAAAAATGTAGTACCCTATTTTTACCACGGGATGATTATGCACCATCTGTGAAAATTTCAAGAAAATCTATTCAGCCTATTCTGAGACTATAGGGACAACACAAACAAACACAAATTGATTTTTATATGTAAGATTTTATTCAAATTCTACCCAAACCACCCGAATATTGAACTCGTATAGTGTATCGTATATAAGAAACAATTCCTACAAATCATCATTATGCAGAATTGAAAATTTATTTATGCCAACATTTTCTCAAATATATATAAAGAAGCTGAAGGAAAAAACACTGACCCTGCTTGTAAGCAAACAACAACAACAACCAGACCAACAACATCAACCGAAGAACACCGAAAATATCCATACTCATTCTTCCTGCCTAGAAAAATGATTACCATTGATAGGAAAACGCATTTGGAATACAGTGGTCGTAACCTCTCATTAAGCCCGTAGCTGTGCACTCGTGCTTGTCATTTCAAAACGGATGCCGAAAAAGACTTTTGCATTCTAACGGAAGGCAGGGAGGGGAGAGAAAAGGAGGAAGGATTCCTGGCAGAAACGTTCATAATCAAATTTTTTCATAATTTTACGAATATCACGATTGAACCCACAGATAGGGGCCAAACGAAAGGGGGGGAGTGGAAAGGGTTGAATAGAAGGGAAAGTGGATCTTTGAACACACACACACACACACAAATAAACAAATTGAAAATGTATG
Source organism: Stomoxys calcitrans (assembly GCF_963082655.1). Classification (NCBI taxonomy): domain Eukaryota; kingdom Metazoa; phylum Arthropoda; class Insecta; order Diptera; family Muscidae; genus Stomoxys; species Stomoxys calcitrans. The sequence continues at coordinate 10,966,978 of NC_081553.1, forward strand.
TAAATGTATATTCGTTTCCTTGACAGAAACAGACTGGGCGACTGAGAGTGGTAGCGGGGTGTTATAGTGTCTGCTGGGGTTATATTATTTTCGGCTTTTTGGGGTTTTCACCCTTAAGCATGTTCATACATATTGCCAACATGATGTTGCCTGTGCCTGCCTAGTCATTCATTGCGAAATTGTTGGCCATTATTAAACCTGACCTTGCATCTGGAAGACAGACCACAATTGTTATTTGACTAGAATGGTGAATTCCTTGCAAATAGTTATTCAACAGTTTTATGGGTCGGCTTCTTCGTCACACTCAATTTGTTCCTTTTAATCACGAAATTCAATTTGTGCCAACAGCACCGAAACCGAAATGAAGTACCAAAAAATGAAGAACTATCCTTTAACGTTATTGAATATGTGTTGCCTACAACATGACCCCAATAAAAAGAAAATTAACGTGGTTACAGTAGTCAGCTTACTGCCAAAGCGTGCGGGCAGGGTGTGAGGCTGAATGTGAGTGTGAGTGTGTGCTGGGAAGTGGTTAGAAATTTATTACATGTGCTTACTCACACTCATACCTACTCACTTACATTTGTATGTTGGCTAAACTTTTACAGATACTATTTTGTAGGTCATTAAATTATCCGGGACAATGAGTTGTGATGGGATTTCATAGGCATTTAAGTTTTCTGTGGTTGTTGTTGCTGGGGCACATATAAAATATGGCAACTTTTTAAGATGGCATTTAAGAACGCAGCAGTCTTGTGGCTTGCTATGAAGGTTTTACTAACTTTAGTTTAAATTGGATTGCAAATTGGGAGTCTGTCTTAAGTGGCTTGAGGAGATAAAAACTCCATAGTTCACTTTACATTAAATGGATGGAAAAAGTAATGATGTTTCTACTTAAGCTTGGAAAGGTAACAATGTTAATGTTTACCAACTTTTAAAAATGTTTTGTTTGTTGATTAGTTGTCTCAGAGATTGGTGTAAAGCAGTACAGGTAAAGGGATAAACTTTGTGTTGTTGATTCTCGTAGTTTATTTTAGTAACTGAACCAAAAATTTGTTGTTTTCAATCAATCAACACGCAGGATATGTCACCTATTGGGTTGCCCAAAAAGTAATTGCGGATTTTTTAAAAGAAAGTAAATGCATTTTTAATAAAACTTAGAATGAACTTTAATCAAATATACTTTTTTTACACTTTTTTTCTAAAGCAAGCTAAAAGTAACAGCTGATAACTGAAAGAAGAAAGAATGCAATTACAGAGTCACAAGCTGTGAAAAAATTTGTCGACGCCGACTATATGAAAAATCCGCAATTACTTTTTGGGCAACCCAATATAAATGCAGGGCATTGCGTTGGAGAGGATAGTTAAGGATAGGAAGTGGAAAAAGGGAGTAGTGTGTTTATTGACACTTGCTTTGAATTTCTGGATTTCGTAAGTAGCGGGAAAAACATCCGCCGTAAGTCGATTCCACATACGAACCGTACTTGCGAAAAAAAATTCTCTCAGTAGTGCATGGTGCGATCCCCCATATATGCAGTGCATTGCGTTGGAGAGGATAGTTAAGGGTAGGAGGGGGGAAGAGAGAGTAGTGTGTTTATTGACACTTGCTTTGAATTTCTGGATTTCGTAAGTAGCGGGAAAAACAACCGCCGAAAGTCGATTCCACATACGAACCGTCCATGCGAAAAAAGAGTTCTCTCGGTAGTGCATGGTGCGATCAGCTGGTCAATCGATTATAAACCGGTGCGGGTTTCCAGAAAATCTTGTATTTCTGACAAACAAACTCAAGTCAGGAATCTGATTTCCGAAGAACACACACTACATAGAAGATTCGATAGAACAGTGCAACACAACCCACATTTCGACGAAGTTCAATGGAAATCGATACCGACTTGGGAAAAAAGAATGCTCTCGGTAATGCATGGTGCGTTCAGCTGGCCAATCGATTACAAACCGATTGGCGCACTTCTAGAAAATCTTTTATTTCTGACAAACAATCTCAAGTCAGGAATCAGAAGACTGATTTCCGAAGAACACACATCGTGGAAGCATCGATAGAACAGCGCCATACAGCCCACATTTCGACGATGTTCAAGGGAAACAACAGAGTTGGATACCCCGCCATATCCAATCAACACCAATGCCTGACTCTGGTCAAGCAGCTCCAAGGATGATTTTAAAGCTCCGGCATATATATGCGAGTTATATTCCATCTTCAGCCTAATGTATGTACTGTAGATATTAAGAAGATCAGCGGGAGTGCAAGATTTCTTACATCGCTTAAGAAGCACCTAAGCACTTCTGCTTCTTTTGATACTTCGCATACAAGTTTTGACCAACGGACATCACATTGAATCTTCATGCCCCGAACATCAAGAGCCTCTGACTGCTTGATATCTACAACGTCGATAGATATTGACGATTGTAAAGTGTTGATGAATCGTTTGTGGGATAACAAACAGCACTGCGTTTTGGGTGCATTAAAATCTACTCTGTTGAATCGACCCCACACAGAAATGGCCAGCAAATCCTGGCAGAGTGTTACGTCCGCGTCCTGTCTTCAATCTCTTGAAGACTCGGCCTATGCTCGAATGAAAATGAATGACAGAGGTTGTTGTCAGCAGCGAACGAGTAGATCGGATTCGAAGTCAGACGCAGTAGATCGTCAATATAAGTAAAAACAAGTAAGAGCGTGCTTAGTTCGGCCGGGCCGAACTTTGGACACCCACCGCCTCGGGTATATATGTAAACAATCTTTCGTCAAAATCCGGCAAAAAAATATTGGTCTTTTTAGTAGTTATATCTAAAAATAAACCGATCTGAAACATATACGACAAGGATGTCGAAAAACCTAACATAAGTCACTGTGTCAAATTGCGCCTTTTATGGGCCCAAAACCTTAAATCGAGAGATCGGTCTATATGGCAGCCGTATTCAAATCTAGACCGATCTGGGCCAAATTAAAGAAGGACGTCGAAGGGCCTAAAACAATTCACTGTCTCTAATTTCGGCGACATCGGACAATAAATACGCCTTTTACAGGCCCAAAACCCTTAATCGAGAGATCGGTCTATACGCAGCTATATTCAAATCTGGACCGATCTTTGCCATATTGCAGAATTAAGTCAAGGGGCTTAACATAACTCCCTGTCCCAAATTACGGCGACATCGGACAATAAATGCGCCTTTTACGGGTCCATAACCCTTAATCGAGAGATCGGTCTATATGGCAGCTATATTCAAATCTGGACCGATCAGGGCCGAATTGAAGAAAGATGTCAAAGGATTCTTAACCTGATATATCTCCGTATAAACCGATCTCTGATCGTGATTTCTTGAGCGGCTTAAGGGCGCAATTATTATCCGATTTGCACAACGACTTCTTCTATGACCTTAAACATACGTGGTAAAGATGGTCCGAATGGGTCCTGATGTAGCTCTCATATAAACAGCCACTTTGCACAATGATTTCCACTTTGGCCTCCATCAGTTATACCAAGTTTGGCCCTATATCGGTTTAGTACGGTACCTCCCCCTTACCTTAATTTTCAAAAATGCCAAATCAAAGAAATGGGTGAGGCGATTCGAAGGAAATTTTGTTTGCAAAAATTTGCAAAAAACAAAAATTTTGTATTCAAATTTAGTATGGGGTACTTAGGGGACCACCCCATTCCAAAACCGTAAACGGGATATATTGTCCAATCATGGCTATATGGGATTCAAGGGAAAGGTATTTGAGGGTAAAAACAAACAGAAATGGGTGAGGCGATTCAAGGCGATTGTTTTTACGTGGGGTACTTAGGGGACAGCCCCATTCCAAAACCGGTAACAGGGATATATTGTCCAATCATGGCTATATGGGATTCAAGGGAAAGTTATTTGAGGGTGAAATCGAACATGAGATTTTCTTTTGGAAATAGGTGTTTGGTGTGCCGGCCCAATCCCAAAATACCCCAAGCCGGACATATTTTCCTACCATGGCAATATGGGGCTCAATTGAAAGATTTTTGGAAGTAGAGCAAGAATCTGTCACCTTTTTTAAGGATTACGTGTCTGGGTTTCCACCACAACCCCAAACACCACCCAACCTGACATATTTACCTACCATGGCCATATTCCGGGATTGGACAACCCTTGTGTTGCAATCTGCCAATAGAAAGCTTGAAATTTTTGAGCTTCTATGTACTCAGAACGTTTTGACATACGAGCGCTATTTGTGTTGTTTACAGTAAGATTCATTTCGCCCAAAATATGGAATTAAATCGTGAAAATTTTCGTGCGATTATTTTTTACAACTTTCGACGTGGATTAATTCAATAACAGTGCATAGATGGACTTAATTCAATTTTTGGCGATGAAGCTCCATCAAGGATCAGTGTTTATCGATGGTATGGTGAATTCAACCGAGGTCTCTTTAGATGAATTTCGTGAAAGTCATCCAAAATCAGTTGTTGTTCCAAAAAACATTGATGCTGTGCGCCAACTGATAGTGCAAGATCGTCATGTGACTTATCGTGAGATTGAGACAACCTTAGGCATTAGAGGGACCAGTCAAAAACATTTGTTTTCATTGGATCCCACACAATTTGTCAATCGCTCAAAAAAAGTCTCCGGCCCATTGGTCGAAAGAAATGCTCCAAAAATACAATGGCGGTACTTCAAAACACGCATAGGACATCGTGACAGATAATGAATCGTGGATTTACGCATCTGAGCCCGAAAGTAAACAGCAGTCGACTGTATGGATGTTTCAAGATGATCCAAATCCAACAAAAATTTCTCGCTCCAAACAAATGATCGCCTGTTTATTCGGCAACACTGAACACGTCGCAATCGTACTACTAGAACAGCGCAGAACATTCAATTCTGAGTGGTACACAACCATTTGTTTGCCAGTTGTCTGCCAAGAAATCAGAAAAACCAACCACCGAAGACGGGTCGCTCTTCACCACGACAATGCGAGCTCTCACACATCGGCTCAAACAACTGCATTCTTGATGAGTCATCCGCCGTACAGTCCTGACTTGGCACCGAATGACTTCTTTTTATTTCCGTACGTAAAAAATAAAATAAAATACCTCAATCAGAGTGGCAAAAGTGCTTCGACAATTGGTTAAAATGCAAAAGTGTATAGATTTTAATGGGGAATATTTTGAAAAACAATAAAGCGAAAAGGTCTTGCACTTCAAATCCCGTTTTTATATGAAACTGAAATCGCGTAAGCGAAAAATTTATTTATATGGAAGTAAATGCAAATTTTCCCCTTAACATTCCATTAAGCAACATGGCCAAACTTCTCACATATCAATGAGTGCAGTCCGATTCAATTTTAAGCTCAATGATAAGGGACCTCCTTTTTGTAGCCGAGTCCGGACGGCAGTGGCGCAGTGCGCCACCGCTTTTGAGGAGAAGTTTTTACATGGCATAGTACCTCACAAATGTCGCCAGCATTAGGAGGGGAAAACCACCGCTGAAAATTTTATAATGGTCTTGCCAGGATTTGAACCCAGGCGATCAGGGTCATAAGCGGGCATGCTAACCTCTGCGCTACGGTGGCCTATATCAGGAAAAAATTCACGTTAGATAGAAAATTCACAAAAACGTCTGATAGTCTCTGACCTTTAAAGAGTTCTACTCAGCATTGCTCTTTTACAACTTAAGTTTTTTCATACAAAATTAGTGCGTTGACGTGTAAATTCGTTTAACTAAGAACTAATTTCATTTATCCGAATAACTCGAAACTGAAAACTACGGATAAGTGAAACCCGATTAATGCATTTTTTGCGTTTCACTTATCCAGTAACGATTGTACTCATGACATTTAACATTTCCAATCAGTTTGTAAGGGTAATTTTTTTCCTATGATACGTTTAAGTAATTGTAATGGGGACAATGAGATTTGGGGGAGATAAAGAGAAAATACAATACTTAAGATTTTATCGATGATGAGCGTTCCAAGAAACTCATCCTTATTTGCTACTTTAATATGTACATAACATATGTGTGTATGTCAAGCATCAAGCATTCACATTTAAGCCAGCACGTAACGAAATGCTTCGCTACGTCATCTCACCTTAAGCAACGAATCAAGAAAGATGTCTCTGTTGTCTAACACTTGATGGGTTCGGTCGATCGGTGATGGCCTTCATTTCTTAAATTGCAATTCACGTGCCATGTACCATTTAATAGCTTGTCTATGTACGAATCATCATTTGCACGAATGGCTGCGTGTGTGTGTGTGTGTTTGACCCCCCCCTACCCAAGCTCCTCTCGTGGCGAGTAGTCATACAGTGAGGCGCTTTGCCAATCAGCACAATATATTAACATCTTTATTGTTTGATTTGAGTTTGTTGTTATTTTAATTTTCCAAACTAATGTATCATTTAGTAGAAAATACACATGTAACATATGCCTGCGTGCATGCATGTGTGAGTGTGCATGCGTGTGTGACAGTTTAAATTTGCTCTGATGATGTCTGTCTGAGACGTCTTACTTCATATTACATTGGTGCGGTGGTCGTTTTTCGCCGACTCCCCTGCCAAGCGCGATTTTTCAAAGTCACACATCAACTACGGAGTAGCAGAAAGAGAAGAAGAATGCGAAATAGAAGAAGATGGAGCACCCAGGTACCAGATGTACCTGCATCATGTATGATGTTTGTGGGTTTGTTGGTTATGTGCATGGGATTCTTTGCGGTATAAAATTGGGTGGCGGCGGTGTGGCTGAGCAGCATGGAAATTGCGGTGTAATGTGAAGCGTTTGTTTGAGTGTCTGCGTGCATGCTGTTTGTAGTGGTTTACCTTCACGCTTTTGTTTTATTCAGCGCCATCAGTCTGTCTGTTTCGTACATGCGTCCGTCCGTCCATATGTTTTTGGCATTGTCATTGGCATGGTATGTATGTCTGAACACAAAAATGTTATCCATCCAATCATTTTTCATCATCTTAGGCTATGCTTTTTCTTCTATTTCGTCTTGCTTTTGTAGAATGGAGCTGGTTTTTCTTGGTTGTTTTCAAAATTGAAGACTTTTTGAAATCACTACCCTGCAAACATTTTTCATAGTTTTGGAAGAGCGTTCGTCGCCGCGATGAGTAAAACAAACTTTTGGAAGATTTTTATGTAATTGTTCTTCCGTGTGAAACACTCTTCTGGGATATCATTCGGAAATCCATTGCGTATGCGAAAGTTTTAGGAACTCTTCGCGACGATTCTTTTACAACGCATTGCATTTTAATCGTCCGTATGAGTCACGAAACACTCTTCTGGGATATCATTGGCCAATTCTTTGCGTGTGCGAAAGTTTTAGGAACTTTTCGCGACGATTAATTTACAACTCATTGCGTTATAATCGTCCGTATGAGTCGCGAAACACTCTTCTAGAATATCATTGGACAATCCATTGAGAAAGTTTTAACGACTCTTCCCTACGATTGTTATAGTCGTCCAGAAAATATAGCCTAAGTTAACATTTTGCGATTGCTTTGGTTTTCATACCTGCTGTGTTTAGGATTTGTATTGAATTATGTTACTCGATGTTTTGTTTTGAATGGACACCTCTCACGACATCAAACAGAATTCTCACTTGGCTTAATGACGATTGGTACTTAACGACGAGTAAAACTAATTTTTTTTAAGTTTTTTTTTTAGAGCTGTTACGTTTTTAATGAACAAACTGTTTTATTTTTATTTCCAAGGGAATAACTATTAACTCTTACAGAATAATATATAATAAATATTAAAAAAAACCACCTTTTTGTTACTCGTCCAGATAACTCTTCAAGAAGAGTATTTTATAGCAAATGCACAATTTCTCATGAATAATTCCACTTAAGAACAGCGCCATCTATTGTTTATAGTATATTCAGAGTAGTTTTTTATCTTCCAGAACACAAATTTTTGACACGTCCACACGATTCTTGCGTGATTCTTAGATCCTCCAAGACCTTTCTGACTCACTCATTAGCAACTCATAGAAGAATCGCGCAACACTTTCCCAGAAGAGTCGTCTTGAGGACACAACTCTTCACGACGAGGGATTCGTCTATGGCTCTTAGACTAGCTCGTCCGCGATCGTAACCTTCGTCTAAAAGATTCGAGTAAAATTATTTGGCAATCAAAAATGTGTGCAGGGTATTTCCACATGTAGACATGTACACATATGTGGGAATACTTTGTTGTGGTTGTGTGAGTACATAGAGTTCAAAACGTACTTCGAATTTTATGCAACTTAAATTAAGCATTTCAATAAAGAAAAAAGGGTGCTGCAGAGTTAAACGATTTGAAAATTCTAAGAGTGAATTAAAACAACCAAAATTGTGCTAAGTTTGTGGATTCTGTTAAAAATGTACAACAAACAAGTAGAAATGTGTTAAGTTCGTCTCTTATCTAAATGTAAAATCGGCAGATTGGTTCTCTAAATGTCAAATTGGTAGATGGGTTCGTATGGCAGCTATATCAGTTAATACATCGACTTGGACCATACTTGACACAATTGCTAGATGTCATAACAGAACAACAAACAAACAAATTTTGCCCATGATCTTTCCACTAAGGAACAGGGGCACATATCAATGAGTGCAGTCCGATTCAAGTTTAAGCTCAATAGCTCAATGGTAAGGGGCCTGCTTTTTATAGCCGTGTCCGAACGGCGTGTCGCAGTGCGACACTTCTTTGGAGAGAAGTTTTATATGACATAGTAGCTCACAAATGTTGCCAGCATTAGGAGAGGAAAACCACCTGATGGTCTCGCCAGGATTCGAATCCAGCGTTCATTGTCATAGGCGGACTTGCTAACCTCTGCGCTACGGTGGCCATAACAGAACAGAACACTACGTCTATAATTTCAGCTCAACCGGATAAACTTTGTATACCACAAAGTTTAGGAGTTCAAGTCAAAGTCAAATTCGCAAATCAGTTAATATGAGAGCTATGACAGGTTATGCGCCGATTAGACCGTACTTACAACGATTGTTGGAATCCAACGATTTTTGAATAATAATTCAAATCAAATGACATCTTTATACGGGAGCAATATCGAAATGTGAATCGATATGGCCCATTAGCAATCCTTGACGATCTACAGCAATAAGAAGTGTCTGTGCAAAATTGAGCGGCTTGCTTTGATCGTTCGACCACCGCTATCTCCACAGATAGACAGACAGAGCGACGTTCAGACGGGCATGGCTAGATTAACTTTTGCCAAATCAGTTAAAAGTAAGTTTCTGGGAGCCGCAGAAGACTAGTCAGGAGATCGGTTTATATGGGAGCTGTATCAGGCTATGTACTGATTTGGACCGTACTTGGCATGGTTCTTGGAATTTGGATTCTAGGGGCTGAAGAAGTCTAACGAACTTTCCGACGAGAAAACGTATGTTACGAAAAACGTTGGGACTTTATTAACAACGACTGTTGGAATCCAACGATTGTTGAGACTATTTTATATGGAAGTCATAACCAGATCGGCACCAATATGACCTATTTGCAATTCTCAATGACTTACATCAATAAGAAGTATCTGTGCAAAACTTCGAGCGGCTTGCTTTACGCGTTTCACCGCTATTGAGATTTCCACAGACGAAGATACAGAGGGACGTTCACACAAACATGGCTTAATTGACTTCTGCCAAATCTGTCAAAAATTTAAACTCCTAGGAGCCGCAAAAGGCTAATCGGGAGTTTAGGAGCCGAAGAAGACTAATGTGAAATGTATCAGGCTGTGGACTATTTTGGATCGTACTTGGCATAGTTGTTGGAATTAGTTTCAGAAACTGGCATTTAGGTGCTTAAGAGTCTACTTAAGAAGAAAGACTTAAAACGATTGTTCGAATCCAACGATTGTTGAATAATAATTCAAATCAAAAGATCTCTTTATACGGAAGCTATATCCAAATCTGAACCGATATGGCCCATTTGCAATCCTTAACTACCAACAGCAATAAGAAGTATATGTGCAAAATTTCGAACGAACTTTTCGACAAGCAAACTTCTTTTACGAAAAATGTTGGGACTTTGTTTACGACAAAACTACAAGAATTTGTGAGGAATACAAAAAATAGATATTTGTTAATAATATTGTCAAACAAATGGTATTGCCTCCAGCCAAAGACACAAGATATAAGCAAACCAAAAGAATCATAAATTCGTGTAACAACTCGTCTCTTGCTGTAAATGAAACATTTTTGGCTTAAAAGAAAATTTGAATTTTTGTGTAAAGGAGAAAGTTCATAAAAGTTTTACCATGAGTGAAATGACTTTAACATTAAAATGTAGCAAATTTCCGAATAAAGTTCAACGGTGGAGGAAAATGTTGCACATTTACTATAACAGTAGTACTTCCCCAATGAAAAAGATTTGTTTGTTGTAAAGATATTCCAAACGTGTTATGTTTTTGCGTGTAGATTTGTATGGTCGTGGGTACACAAATTCTATCTAAGTATTTTTCAGAACCTCATTACAGCGGAAATTGAATGTTGAACATGGCTATGTTGAAGTTTCTCCACTGTATTTTTCAGTATTTGAGATGCCTTGTGAGTATATACCACTAATTTGTGTTTATCTCCAAACCAGACTTCAAAAACTCATTCACAATGTCAAAGTGGTATATCTCAACATCCACGACTTAACCCGTTCGCTCTGGACCTATTACATGGTTTTTTAAATAGACTAAACTCTAGAATAGTATTCCGTTCCATTGCCCACCAGCCTAGGATAGGGGTATGCTAATCTTAAGATTCCGTTTGTAATACTGCGATATATGTATGTCCTGATCGCCTTGACATTCTAAGTCGATTAGGGCATGTCCGTCTGTCTGTGGAAAGCACGTTTACTTCCGAATGGGATTTCTTCCTCTTATCTGATTTGCTAAAACAACTTGATATACGCCTTGTTCGTGTGTCACCTATGTTTCAAACAGGTCATCTGCAACCCATCGGTTTCTGTTGCCTTAAAAGACTTCAGCCGTTTAAACGTAGATCATTCCGAATTTTCCCCGGTATTCCTTTATAAAATATTTACCGTTTTGGTGCCTACCCTCATATAAAGGCCATCTAGACCGATCTGTCATGTATGGTCTTATGCCTATTAAAGCCTCATTTATTATCCGATTTCGATTCATTTCGCCCAGATCGGTTCAGATTTGTCATATAGACCGATCTCTCGATTTAAGGTTTTGGGGCCATAAAAGGCGCATTTTTTTACCGATGTCGCTGAAATTTGGAACAGTGAGTTGTGTTAGGACCTTCGACATCCTTATTCAATTTGGCCCAGATCGGTCCAGATTTGAATATAGCTGTCATGTAGACCGATCTCTCGATTTAAGGCTTTGGGCCCGCTTTTATTATCCGATATGGCCGAAATTTGGGACAGCGCGTTAAGTTAAGCCCCTCGACATACTTCTGCAATATGGCACAGATCGGTTCAGATTTGGATATAGCTGTCATATAGACCGATCTCTCGATTAAAGGTTTTGGGGCCATAAAAGGCAGATTTATTGACCGATTTCGCTGAAATTTGGGACAGTGAGTAAAGTTAAGCCCTTCGACATCTTTCTTCAATTTGCCCCAGATCGGTCCAGGTTTGAATATAGCTGCCATATAGACCGATCTCTCGATTTAATTTTTTGAGCCCATAAAAGGCACATTTATTGACCGATGTCGCTGAAATTTGGGACAGTGAGTTGTGTTAGGCTCTTCGACATTTTTCAGCAACTTGGCCCAAATCGGTCAAGATTTGGATATAGCTGTCATATAGACCGATCTCTCCATGTAAGGCTTTGGGCCCATAAAGGGCGCATTTATTATCCGATGTCGCTGAAATTTGGAACAGTGAGTTGTGTTAGGACCTTCGACATCCTTATTCAATTTGGGCCAGATCGGTCCAGATTTGAATATAGCTGCCATATAGACCGATCTCTCGATTTAAGGTTTTGGGGCTATAAAGGGCGCATTTATTATCCGATTTCGCCGAAATTTGGGACAGTGAGTTGTGTTAGACTCTTCGACATTTTTCAGCAACTTGGCCCAAATCGGTCCAGATTTGGATATAGCTGCCATATAGAGCTATATCTCGGTGTAAAGTCTTGGTCCCATAAAAGGTGCATTGAGATGGTGGCTGAATAATCGATAAAAGTACCAAAATATTCAACTGTTGTCAAGAATTGCGTATGGATGTGTGTGATATGCACATGGTCATGTATACGTATGTACGCTTGTGTGTGTCACTTAAATCCCCGAAAACGCAGTGTAAACAGACAGGATTTGTTTTTGGATTTAGCTAAATCCAGGTCATAAAAATTTCAATGTAAATGTGCTATTAGACGAATTCGAAGCAGATATGACACAGAGCTAAATCGGATAAAAATTGGGGTTCTTGAGAATCAAGAAGACAAAATCGGGGATCGGTTAATATTAGGGCTATATACCACTTGCAATCCTCAACGACCTACATCAAAACGAAGTATCGGTGCCAAATTTCAAGCGAATATCCTTATTCGTTCGACAGACGGACAGATGGGCATGACAAGATAGATGTTTGTGGTCTCAAATCAATATGTCGAGGTGTGACAAACAGAATGGCTAGAACTTATAATTCTCTCATTCCATAGGCTGCACACCCTTTTTTCATCTTTTCTATTTTATATCAGGTATATAGTAGGGTTTTCCGCTATGCCTGCTTGACTTGGAAACAAATAGTTTTTTGTATTCCTCAACGAGAGCATTCATGATTCTTTAGGATTCTTTCTATACAAGACCAGCAGCTACTCATTATTTTCCACAAAACTTATGAAGAAACAGCAAAGCGGCCTCACCAACACCCTCAAATGGCCTCCCATGCCATGCCAACTTTATGATGCTGCTGCGTTCTACGACAAATTGCCAACAAGGAAAAAAACAAAAAGCAAAAACAATTCATATTCATTCATTTCACTTAAGTTGCTTTTCCTTCATTTCGTCGCATTCTATGTGGAGTGGATGAAGGTTTCTATGCCATACCTACAAGTTGAGGAATATGTTGCTGTTGTTGTTTTGGTCGTTGTTTTTCACGCTAAGCCAAGTTCCTATGACTGATAATGGTTTTTGGTTTTCTTATTTTTCCGCGGTAGAAATGCGGCAACGGATGCGGCGGTATGTTCGCATTCCCATTCGCGTTATTAAATGTGTAACTGAGACTGAGACAAGCAATTGTTTCTTGATGCCTGCCTAGGTCTTATTAGAAGGGAATAACAGCATCATTGTGGAACAAATAAAGAAAAATTTCGCATTGACATCAACAACAGCAGCTGAAAAAGTCGACGTAGAGCAGAAGTAGACTACGACGACGAATTTCATTTGTTGTATGATTAGTAAAATAAAAAGCTATGCCATTGAATGTTTAATAACAAAAAAAAAAAAAACAAAAATCTTGTTAAAAAGCTTAACAGAAATTATGTCAGTTGTTATATGACATTCATTGAAGATTTTGAAGGATTCTTTCGTTTTTCTTTGTTGGCCCATCACCATCACAACCACCTAAAATACTTATATTTAGAACTTTATGTAGTCAGCGAGAAGTATGGAAGGTGGCATTAAGACCTGTTTAACATGCATGGCCGTTGAGCCAGGTTCTTTGGAATAGGACATTACATTTGACAAGAATCACAATCATAACAAGTAAGAGCGTGCTAAGTTCTGCCGGGCCGCATCTTTTATACCCTCCACCATGGATCGCATTTGTCGAGTTCTATGCGCGGTATCTCTTTTTAGGCAAACAAAGAATATTGAATAAGAACTTGGAGCTATATCAAGTTATAGTCCGATTCGAATCATAAATTAATGCTGAACATTGTAGAAGTCATTGTGTAATATTTCAGTTCATTCGGATAAGAATTGCGTCTTGTAGGGGCTCAAGAAGAATCGGGAGGTAGGTTTATATGGGAGCTGTGTCAAGCTATTGATCGCTTCAGACCATATAAGACATGTATGTTGAAGGTCATGAGAGAAGCCGTTGTACAAAATGTCTGCCCAATCGGATGGGAATTGCGCCATCTAGAGGCTTAAGAAGTCAAGACACCAGATCGGTTTATATGGCAGCTATATCAAAACATGGACTGATTTGAACCATACTTAGCGAAGTTGTTATAAGTGATACAAAAACACTACGTGCAAAATTTCAGTTGAATCGGTTGAGAATTGTGCCCTCTAGAGGCTCAAGAAGTCAAGACCCAAGATCGGTTTATATGGCAGCTAAATCAAAACATGAACTGATTTGAACCATATTTAGCGAAATTGTTGGGTGCGATACCAAAACACCACGTGCAAAATTTCAGTTAAATCGGTTGAGAATTGCGGTTGAGAACAGCTATATCAAAACATGAACTGATTTGAACCATATTTAGCGAAATTGTTGGGTGCGATACCAAAACACCACGTGCAAAATCTCAGTATAATCGGATGAGAATTGCGCACTCTAGAGGCTCAAGAAGTCAAGACCCAAGATCGGTTTATATCGCAGCTATATTAAACACCAAGTGCAAAATTTTAGTCAAATTTGGCCCATTTACAATTCCATCCGACCTACACTGATAAAAAGTATTTGTGGAAAATTTCAAGCGGCTAGCTTTACTCCTTCGAAAGTTTACTTTAATTGGCTATGATGAATATTTGTTCCACTAGCTGAACGTAGAATAGCGTTCCAAGCGGCTCGACCTTCTTCGCTCACTCTAAAATCTCTGACACCAAGTTTCGAGGTGTCTCCCACAACTTGATCTTTCCATCGGGCTTTTGGTCTTCCCGGTTTGTGTGTACCACCGTGTTTGCCTTCAAAAGACTTCTTTGCTGGAGCTTCTTCATCCATTCTGACAACATGACCTAGCCAACGCAGACGTTGTATTTTGATGCGTGTAGCTATGCTATCGTGGTTCATACGTCGCCTATATTCTCCATTAACGCAAACTGGTCCATATATCTTACGAAGTATCTTTCTCTCAAACACTCCAAGCACTACCTCATCTGCTTTCACAAGTACCCATGCTTCAGAACCATATAACAGCACGGGTAGTATCAGTGTCTTGTATAGTGTAATCTTCGACCGTCGAGAGGTGGCCTTGTTTCCAAACTGCCTACTTAGTCCCAGTTTGCCAGTATTATTCTTCGCTTAATCTCAAAACTGGTGTCATTTGTTTCGGTTACGGCGGTGCCAAGGTAGATAAAGTTGCAGACTATCACAAAGTTGTGGTTCCCAACTTTCTCCATGTTCTTTATCTGCTCGGTTGTGCAAGGCTTTTTGGATGTTGAAACCATCCATTTCGTCTTATCTCCATTTACTGCTCGACCCATTTTCACTGACTCTCTTTCGATTCTTTCAAAGGCAGCACTTACTACTTCCGGTGACCGACCTATGATGTCGATGTCTTCGACATAGGCGAGTAGCATGTGTTCGCTTGTGTTTAGTGTGCCATATCTATTCACATCTGCATCTCGTATAATCTTCTCCAGCAGTATATTAAAGAGATCAAACGATAGGCTGTCTCCTTGTCTGAAACCTAGTTTGGTATTAAATGGTTCGAAGAGATTCTTTCCTATACTTACTGAGGAACGCGTATCGGCAAGTGTCATCCTTCAGATTCTTATTAATTTAGCAGGGATACCAAACTCAGAAATGACTTGAAATACCTTTGAACATAAAGGAGTATCGAAGGCGGCTTTGTAGTCAACAAAGAGATGGTAGGTGTTGATTTGTCTCATTCTCGGGATTTTTCCAGGATTTGGCGCAGTATGAATATCTGGTTTAGGGTGGATTTACTATGTCTAAAGCCTTATTGAAAGGGCCCAATTATCTCATTGACTTTAGGTTTTAATCTTTCACACAGTACGCTCGAGAGTATCTTGTATCCCATGGGGAGGAGACTTATTCCTCTGTAGTTGGCACATTCCGTCTTGTCTCCTTTCTTGTGTACGGTACATAATATGCTGAGGTTCCAATCATCGGGTATGCGTTCTTCTAGCCAGTTTGTGCAGATAAGCTGATGCATATGCCTTATCAGCGTGTCGCTTCCGGTCTTAAATAGTTCGGCGGGTAACCCGTCGGCTCCTGCTGCCTTGTTGTTCTTTAGTCGGGTCACTGCTACTTGGACCTCACTCTGACTAGGAGGTAAGCATTCTATACCATCATCAGGGATTGGTTCTGCGGTATTCTCTTCGCCGCCATCGTCGGACACTAGCAGTTGAGTAAAATGTTCTTTCCATATCCTCAGCATGTTATCTGTGTCAGTTACCAGATTTCCTTCTTTGTCTCTGCAGGAGGATGTGCCTGCACCAAAGCCATCAGTTTGATGTTTAATTCTTTGGTAGAATTTTCGAACTTTATTCTGACTCCTGTACATTTCAATTCGCTCATACTCACGTCTTTCCATTTCCTTTTTCTTTCTGCGGAATATACGTTTCTCCTCTCTCTGTATTTTTTCTCCCGATACCTCTCCTTCATCTGGCGCGTTGCTACCGATTGCAGTGTTGCTCTATATGACGCATTCTTGGCTTCAATAGCATCTCGACACTCTTGGCCGCACCATGGGTTTCTTGGGGGAGCCTTCCGGTACCCAAGTAAGGATTTCGCGGCATTTTCCATGGAGTGGGCAATAGTTTGCCCAAGGAGTGCTTTCATCTAGCAGTTGGGTCAGTCGAGTGGAGTATGCCGCTGCCATTCGTTTTTACTATTCCTTTGTTTCTCATAGTAGTTCTCATAGTTTTTTTCTCAGTGTACCTTCGCCCCACTGTGTCATTGTGTCTTTAAAGAAAGTTGAGTTGAGCGTTTTGTTATGTGGATTGGAAATGCTGAATATTCATTTACGCATACATTTCTGTTAGTTCTTTAGGTTTTGCTATTGTAGTGTTTGAATTCATCTGCCACCTTTCTCCAAGTCTCATGTGTTTGCGGCAATAGAGCCCCTATCCGTTTGTGTTTGTCAATGGTGTACTTTTGTGGTTTTCTTTATAAATTTTATATTAATTGTTAAAGATTTTATTTCAAATATGCAAATACGTATAGAGCTGTATTCCCTCAACATACATATTTGGCTGTTTGGATGATGTTCATAACGATGGTGCCAAAGTCGGTATTGTTTCTGTTGACGATAATGATGATGATGATGAAAATGTGGTTAAAATGATGTTGCCTGCCGTTTGGTATCTGAGTCAACTTGAATTTCAAATTAGTTTTGAAATAGTTGTTAAGCGTAGATTCTGTTGTGGTGGGCGGGATGATGATGCTGCGATGATGTGAAGAGGGAATATCAGCAGATTTGTATTTAACATGGAATTGGGACGGGAAACTTTAATTTTATTCATCTTGTTTTTTTGCACACACACACACACACACACACACATTCCACCATACAACAAAACTCACAAACCTCGCACACTCGCTCACCGAACTTATTTGAATAATCTTAAATTTTTACCCCAGGGGCATTGTACTCCACACTCTGACTGCTGGCTCAAAAATAGAAGTAGAACAAAGCTTAAGAATCTCACACGAGCATATAAATGTGCTAAAAAATGCGTTTTGTTATTAAGATTTCTATAATGAGTTTTATGTGTGAAAAGAACACACGAACACCAAGGAGATATGCACACATACACATGCACACATATATCTCAAATTATGTGAGCTCTGTGTTAAGAGTCTCAATAATTTGGTTGAGGATAAGTACCTTCATAAATTAGGATTTAATGGCTGCCACCTCAAATTAGATTATTACTATTGTCGACAATAGTTAATTTGCATAGCCTATGAGGGTTTTCCATAACCATTTTTAGAAAGTTAGTGATATATTTTTTTTGCAAACCATTTAGTTTCGAAGAATGACTATCCCACCCAGGTACGCTGCGATGTGCCCTCTTTAACCATACACAGCATAAAAATTGTCTTATATTTGTAATCCTAAACTTCTAGTTTTTATGGTTGCATCTGGGCTTTAAAGGTCTGTGTAGAATATTGTAAAAAAGTCACACTCAGAGAAATTTGCTAGTAAAATCAATAAAAAAGTTGGTAAAAAGTCGAGTGTACTCTAAAAACTGCAAAAAATAGTTCTTTCTACACTCATACAAATATGTTAGTAAAAACAGCAAAAATGTTGATGAAACAGCAGAAGTCTGCTGAAAATGGGACAGCAATAATTTGTTGCTAAAACAGCAAAAATTTCCTGCTGTTTTCAAATTTTGAAAACTTAAAATTAATTTAATAATCAATTTGCTAATTTTAATAGGATTATAAATAGGAAATAAGAGCAGACAAAATAACTAATTTTTATACACACCACCATTATATGGAGGTATACTAATCTAGTCATTCCCATTTGTAACACCTCGAAAGTATGATCGTTATGATCGTCTCGTCGTTTTGAATCGATCTAGCCATGTCCGTCCGTCCATCCGTCTGTCGAAAGCACCATAAAGGTCGAACGCGTAAGCTAGCCTCTTAAAATTTTGCCCAGATACTTATTATCGATGTAGATCGTTGGGGATAGCAAATGGGCCTTATCGGTTTAGATTTAGATGTAACACTCATATAAACCGATTTCCTGATTTGACTCATTAAGCCCCTGGAAGCCGCATTTTTTGTCCGATTTGGCTGAAACTTTGTACTTGGTGTTCTGTTATCAACGACTGTGCCAAGTACGGTTCAAATCGGTCTATAACCTGGTCTAGCTCCCATATAAACCGATCGCTTGATTTGACTTCCGGAGCCTTTACAATCCGAAATTTTTGTTCTATTTGGCTAAAATTTTGCATGTAGTCTACTGTAATGACTTTCAACAACTGTGCTAAGTGCGGTCCAAATCGGTCTATAACCTGATTATTCCTTACAACTTAATTTATTTTGTATACATTTTTAGCAGAATCCATAGTGATGGGTTCCCAAGATTCGGCCCGGCCGAACCTATCACGCTTTCACCAGTTTTTTTCTAATATTCCCATCATAATTAAGCAGCAGTCAACTGCAGCAAACAGCAGCAAACAACAGCAGTAAACCTGCTGCTCTGAAATTACAGAACTACTGCTACAATGGCTGCAAAATGAACTACTAACATTCCACAGACAGTGTTTGCTATTTTCAGCAAACTTTTTTCTATTAGTGTAAGAATTTTTGTCTTATTGTGTAGGCTCGCAATAGATATACAAACAACAACAACAACAGAAATGTAAATGACTTACCAACATTCCAAGAAGGGCCACGCACACGCACTTTACACCTCACCTTTACACCTCACTTTTACACCTCATCTTTACACCTCACCTTCACACCTTACCTTTACACCTCACCTTTACACCTCACCTTTACACCTCACCTTTACACCTCACCTTTACACCTCACCTTTACACCTCACCTGTACACCTCACCTTTACAACTCACCTTTACACCTCACCTTTATACCTCACCTTTACACCTCACCTTCTCTTACTCCCACTTATCTCATGCTCCCACAATATGGCATTGCATTCTCACAAATAACGGATGCTTAAGAAAAAAAGAAAACCAACAAAAATTTGCTGAGTTTCAGCTTCTTCTTCTTTTGTTGAAAATTGATTCCTCATTTTCATGGCTTTTCTTTTCGGAAAATTAATTTTCATATATATTTTTCACATCTCTGTTAAAATATCAGAATCACTTAGACTTTAGCACTTTCCATAAATTGAAAATCGGACCATAAATGCGCTTTTGGCAGTCCAACCAACATTTTGTAGGGCCGAGGTGACCAACTTTAAAGGCCCACTCATGGGCCCGGACCTTTTGGGGTCCTGAAAATTTGCACATCAACTGGTTATCCTGGCTTAGCTATAACCATTTCGTGACGATATCTTTATCCTCTCAAAAATGGCAGATTTATTTTCACTAATTGTTATAAGAATAAGAATTGCACTCAATAAGGGCTCAAGAAGTAAAATCGGGGGAACGGTTTATATGGAAGCTTTATCTAAATAAGGACCCATATGACCCATTTACAATCCGAACCGACCTACACTAAACGGAAATATTTGTGCAAAATTTCAAGCGCCTAGCATTACTCCTTCGAAACGTAGCGTCCTTTCCGCAGACAGACTGATGGAAGAATAGGCATGGTTAGATCGACTCTAAGTGTCATGGAGAGCAGGAATATATATTAGGGCGGGTCGAAAAACGTTATCTATATTAAATTCTAAGAAACTCCTGCAAAGAAATCATGTATCTTAAATAAAATGCTAATTCGCGCCTCTCGACTTGAAAATGTATATGCCTGCCTTTGCCAAAAAATAAATGCTCGAAATATTTAAAAGCTTTTTCCAAGTCTAGAGGCGAGGATTAGGATTTTATTTTAGATACATGGTTTCTTTGGAGGAGTTTCTAAGAATTTCTTGCACACTACGTTTTTGCTATACGATTTTTAACTTTTTTTTTATCCATACAAATTAACCCGCCCCAATATATGTACTTTATGTGGTCTACGATAAATATTTCGATGTGTAACAAACGGAAGGACGATATTAGTAAACCTCCATCCTATGGCGGAGGGTTTAAAAAAAAGTAAATTTGGGGTTAGTTCAGCCGGGCCGATGAAATCGCCTTTTTGAGTTTTTTGGAGGAAATTAAGACGAAAATGGGAAAATGACTGTATAGGAGCTTTTGGCTCAACTCGGTGGTTAGCGTGCTTTAGACAGACAGAAAAACGGACTCATAAGACTTACTCTACTAAGAATTTCAAGACAATCGGGAATATGTACTTTTTGTGGAGTCTCAGAGCACTTCTTCCAAAGCTTGTCGCATTTGGAGTCGGTAATGGCTGCGTTCGCTTTATTCCGAGCTTTCTCAGAGATCGCATTATTCGAGTCGTTGGTTTTCATCCAATGAGCATAAATTGACCGCAGGTGTACCCCAGGATTCTGTTGTTTCTCCTTTTCTTTTTTTCTTATTTTCATCAACGGTCTATTGGGTCAGACATCGAATCCGATTTACTCATTTGCGGATGACAGTAATCTGTGTCATTCGTACTCATTCGACCAAAGGTCGAGTCTTCGAGAGATTGAGGACAAGAGGCGGGTTATGAATGATACACTCTACCACGATTTGCTGGCCATTTCTGAGTGGGGTCGTATAAATCGAGTAGATTGTAATGCACGTAAGACTCAGTGTTGCTTGTTGTCACACAAACGATTGGCTGACCCATTACCCCATTTATTATCCGATTTCGCTAAAATTTGACGCTGAGAGCTGTGCTAGGCGTCTCGTTAGGCTTTAGCTCAGTGCAGAGTATGGCTCAGATGTTACCATATTTGGATATAGCTGCCATAGACGTCGATCTCCCGATTTACGGTCTTTCCCCATAAAGGCCTAAAAAATAAGCGATTTCGGTGAATTTTGGAACAGTGGAACAGATTTGGCCTAGATATGCCATATTTCGATGAATTGTTAGTTTTGACCGGATTGTGGCTAATATATATACCTGGGGTGGTGGGTATCCAAAGTTCGGCCCGGCCGAACAGAATACCTTTTTATTTATTAAAAATGAGACTAGATTGGGAAATAAAGTCAAATTTGTCAATTCGTTGAATCAAACAAAACTTATCGACACTTGGTAAACACGTACCTGAAATAAAATTTTTGGGTTCTCAATAGCCTTGACCTTCACAATATATCCTCCAATTAAATAAATATTTTTGTTTTTTAATTTGAAAACAGTAGTTGATGCTCCTGCTCTAAGTGTGCTACGAAAACCAGTTTATGGTTGGCGAATTTGTTCAAAACCCTAGTCAGAGGCCAAATCACACAAAACAAAACTCGTAATGGGAATTTCATCTAAGCCAATAATCATTCCAATCATTTCCATATTTGCTCCTAGATTACATTCTGCTCTATCATTCTATTAAATTACAATGTGTGACTGACTGACGGAATGAATTGCCAGAGAGCCAAGTTGAGGTAAATAAGCGAAGTGTAGGTAAATAGTGGTTGGTGTACCAGCATGACTCAGAATAGCTGCTGGAGTTTGGGAATGGAGTCTGGGCCTTTGCTTGAAAATATCCAATGAGTTATTTAAATTAATCACAGCCATGGCAAAACCAAATTGAATTTTATTGTCGAATGTAAAATGCCATGCATTGTTGATGCTGCTGCTGCTGCTGTTGTTAGCAGTGGTGGTTTATGTCTGAATTCGATTGTTTTCGGTAAGCCATGATTAAATATTTTTATTTATAATAACATTAATTACTTAGTGCCTGCCAAACTCTGAACTGACCGACCAGGTTTTGTGTTCTGTGAGCCTTTTGTTTTATTTGCGTTCTTGGCCTTTTTGCTTTATTTTCATTTTGTGTTTTGCTGTTGGCTTTCGTCGTAGCTGGCCTCTGAGGAACTGCGCATGTTTGCAATTCAGTTAAGATTTTTCTTGCTTTTGATGTCTTTATTTCTCAACAATTTCGTGGGCATGAGACCAATAACACCAAAAAAATCTCGCAAAAAAACAGTAGTAACTGGTTTTGAAGTTGAAATCAGCCAAAGCTGCGGCGGCACAATCGTAGTGTCTTGTCTATGGGTATGTGGGGAGAATACGTGTTTGGCAAACAGCTGACATTTGTGCTAGAGATGCACTCTTTCTCTCTCTCTCTCTCTTTCTTACCTTCTCGGTGTATGACTCTCTTAAGTTGTAACACATTTAAGAACTATTGAAGAGAATTTTCTCAAACACTCAATGGGAAGAGAGCGAGTGCAACACAGAGACATTTTCCCAAATTTGTGTTGTGTGTTGTCTTAGTTGTTGCTTCTTGCCTTTCTTGGAGATTATGTTTTGTGTTGGGTCTTCTTTCAGGCAATTGTACGACGATTGTAGCCATGGCAAGAGTCACCTTGTTGCCTACCTTGTTTGTGAGGGATTTTCCTATGGCTAACTGAAAAGCAACTGTGGAAAACACAAAATAGTCAAAAGTTGTCAATGCAGTAGCAGCAGCAATACGAGCGCCTCTATGTGGGGACTCTGGGCGGTGGGTGGGTGTGTATGTGTTTGCGTGTGTGCGTATGTTGGGGGCTTGCTATAGGTAAGGGTATGGTGTACAAGAGTCTGCTTTTTGGCCATATTAGCCGATAGTAGAATATTTGTTTATGATCCTAAAGATGGTTTGGTGGGCTGTTGGTCGCCATGCAAGAGAACAAGTGGCAGGAGCAGCAGGGAAGTGGGTCCCAAATAAGGTATGTGCAAATAATGTTTTTGTTTGTTTGTTTGTTTATTGAGTGTAACACCAGCACAACAAGATTATATCTTATATGTTAATGTGCTGATTCGCAATAGAGTATATAAAATAATGATTATTCTTTTTAAAAGGATATTAACTAATCTTAACATTTTAAATTATAGTAGTAAATATTAAGGACATTTAAAGAAAAATAATTCGTAGTTCATTTAAAAAATTTAAATAGCTCATTTTTGAATGAAGTTGCATTGCTTATGCTCTGTATGTTGGGAGGTAGGTTGTTCCAGAGACGCGTACTATGTACAATGTACTGTCGTTCAGAGGTTTGTGTGGCAAATCGTGGTTGAATGAGTTTTAGGCCACGGTTGGATCTGGCGAATTTCAGATGTTTGTGTAGGTATTCAGGTTCTTTTGTGTAGATTACCTTGTGCAGAAGAAGTAGACATCTGACATTCAGTAAGTTTGAAAAAGTTAGGTTAAATATTTGGTATGTAAATTGTGATATACGAGCTTGTCGACTTTTGTTAAACACATATCTTGCAATATCATTGTAAGCAACATTAAGCTTTCTACTGGTGTCTGCATCACAATTCGCAAATATCTCGCATCCATATAACAGTGTGGGAATTAAATAACTTTTTGCAAGTAACATTCGGATGTGAAAAGGAGTTGACAAGCGAACAGTCCATAAATTTCGCAGCATCCCACGTACTTTGCCAACTGTTGCATTAATGTGATTTGTCCACGTTAGGGTTGAATTAAAAGTCAATCCTAAATTTGTGGCTGCTTGTACAAGATTCACTACAGAGTTACCAATTTTCACAACGAGATCATCAGTTATTGTCACATTTCTTTTACTTATCAGAATCAGTTTGGTTTTGGATGGATTTAAACATAATGCATTATTAACAGCCCAACAATGTATTAAGTCTAAATCAATATTTATGTTAGACACACAGGTTTGGATATCTTTCAGTTTGCAGTATGTGTAAAGTTGGACATCGTCAGCATACATTTGGATTTTAGATGTTGCAGGCACATCAGGCAGATCATTTATATACATGGAAAATAAAAGAGGGCCAAGGATAGAACCTTGAGGTACTCCTTTAAGGACATTCAGAGAGTTAGACCAACTATTGTTATAAAAAACAGACTGCGATCTTTGCGTCAAATATGATGATATCAGCTTGCAAGACGTCTCGGAGAAATTAAATAATTTCATAAGTTTTAGGACAAGAATATTATGGTTTACAGTGTCAAAGGCCTTACTGTGATCCAAAAGAAGGAGAAAGGATATCATTCCGTTATCCATACTTTGACGAAGGTTTTCAATTACATCAATCAGAACAGTGGTACAACTTCTTTTCTTTCTAAATCCAGATTGCCAGTTAGATAACAAATTTTCAGATTTCAGAAAATGCTCAATTTGGTTAGCCATTATGCGTTCCAGTGCTTTAGACAGGTATGGTAAAATGGCGATGGGACGGTACTCATTTTTTGATTTGCGAATAGGTACAATTTTTGCATGTTTCCATTCAAGCGGAAAAGTGGATTTAGTTAGAACAGTGTTAAATATATATGTTAAATATGGCAGAATCTTTGGCACAATTATTTTAATAAATCGTGGATTTATTTCATCAGTTCCGATCGCATTAGATTTAATGGACAGAATGCTGTGTAGAACCTCAGTTTCATTTACACAGCGAAAGGAAAAAGGATTTTCAACAGCTACCATGCACATATTTTCATATATATTTTCAGTAGGATAGACAGTGTTTATTGAAACAAAATTCTCATTTAGTTCATTTATGTTCATGTTGGGTTCCAGCTGAGTATTGCGTTTTTCTCCAACGCCAATTTTTCGTATCTCATTCCATTTAGAGCGACTATTAACAGCATTCTGAAATTTATTATGAAAATACAATGTCTTTGCCTCAGTTATACACTTTCCAACAGCTCTTCTAGCATTTTTAAAATGTTCATGTAGTTGTGAGGTTCTAAAACGTTTCCAACGTCTATATGAAAAGTTTCTTTCATCAATCAAAGTTTTTATTCGCTGGTTAAACCAAGGTGGTTGTGAATATTTAATTGTTATTGTTTTCTCTGGAACACATCGATTGTATATTGAACAGATATGATTTTGAACAAATGATATTTGTTCATCCACAGAGTCAAAATGATAAATTGAGTCCCACGGTACTTCATCAGTAAGGTGATTCAGTAAATTGTAGTTTATTTTCTTAAAATCGCGGTAGGTAATTCTGTTGTCTTGATAGGTCATGACGTAGTTATATGTTAGAAACAGAAGGTCATGTTTAGAAAAACCAGATGCAGCAAGTTGGTCATAAAACAAAACATTTGCAACATTGTTAACAAAAAATATATCCAGAAGGCTGGATGAATGACTCGTAAAATGGGTGGGCACAGAAGTGTTAGTTGGTAAATGTCTGTAAGGAATTTGTTAAGAAAATTCACTGTTGCCAGATAATGGTACATGGAAGACAAAGATGAAGTCTAGAAATACGACATTAAACTTGTTACGCGTTATTGTGTATTGTAGACATTGTCGCCCCGCACGTTTATCATGATGCATGCATGCATGGCGAATGAGGTAAGACAAAGAAAGGAATGATACCTTTTCTAACTATTCTTGTTCTTGAGCAAGTGAGTGAGTGAGAGCAAGAGGAAAGAGGTGAACCAGCAGAGAAATGTGTGCTTTGAATGTCAAATTTGTGTATGGGGAATGGGGGATTTCTTTCACTTGACGGATGCAAAATGAAATAGTCAAGTGAATACCTTCTCTGTTGAGGTAGTAACTATTATTCACTCACACACACACACACACACACGCACACACTAGCTCACTCACCCGTTTAGCAAGCCTTGGCCCACAGTGGCGTTTAGTTGGAGATGACGATAATTTGTAGCATCGTTAACGACCAAAACATGTTATTGGTAGTTATACATTATTTTTCCTGTCCTACCACCCTCCTCGCTATTGCGTTGGTTGTTTGTTCGAGTTTTTAAAAGCCCACTAAAATATTTTTTTAACGAGCAATACATTATGGTATTAGACAAGAGAGTGCAAAAGGATATAACTAAGGGACAAACAGTTTTGCCAAGGAGATAAATGTGATTTTCGAGGCCTTCAGATAAGAACACTAAACTTTGATTATAATGGAAAATGGATTTTCATATAGATACACAGAAAAAATTGTCATAGAAAAATTTAAATGAAAATAAAATTGTATATAGGTATTCAAATACTGATTAAATGATTTAATCATTTTTATACCCACCACCGAAGGATGGTGGGAATATATGCTTGATATGCCGACCCTATAAAGCATATATATTCTTGATCAGCGTAAAAATCTAAGACGATCTAGACATGTCCATCCGTCTGTCTGTTGAAATCACGTTACAGTCTTCAAAAATAGGGATATTGAGCTGAAAGCTTGCACAGATTCCTTTTTTTGTCCATAAGCAGGTTAAGTTCGAAGATGGGCTATATCGGACTTTATCTTGATATAGCCCCCATATAGACCGATCCGCCGATTTAGGGTCTTAGACCCATAAAAGCCACATTTATTATCCGATATCCGGATTTGGATATAGCTGTCATATAGACCGATTCTCCAATTTAGGGTCTTACGCCTATAAAAGCCATATTTATTATCCAATCTGTGTCATAATGCAGAAGTATGTCAAGGGGCTTAACATAACTCACTGTCCCAAATTTTGGCGACATCGGACAATACATGCGCCTTTAATGGACCTAAGACCCTAAATTGGGGAATCGGTCTATATGACAGCTATGTCCAAATCTAAACCGATCTTAGCTAAATTGTCGAAGGATGTCGAAAGGCCTAATACGAGAAGAATACGAATCTGATATCTAAATGTGGGACCAAGTTTCTGGGGGTCCATCCCTTTCCCAAAACACCCCTCAAACAGGACTTATTCACTGATTATGGCAAAAAGGTATTTGAGTGTAGAACACGAATCTGATATCCAAATGTGGAACCAAGGTCTTAGGGGGCCGCCCCTCAACAAATAGCAAAAACTAACGACCATAGCAATGCAAATTTTGCCCATGAACATTTCACCAAGGAACAGGGGCTAAGTTCTCACATATTAATGAGTGCAGTCTGATAGAAGTTTTAAACTCAGTGTTAAGGTGCCTCCTTTTTATAGCCGATTCCAAAGGCGCGCTGCTTCTTCTCTTTGGAGAGAAGTTTTACATGGCATAGTACCTGACAAGCGTTGCCAACATTAGCAGGGGAAAACCACTGCTGACAAATTTTTCTGATGGTCTCGCCAGGATTCGAACCAAGGCATTCAGCGTCATAGGCGGACCTGCTAACCTCTGCGCTACGGTCGCCTTCATAGCAATATGGGGCTCAAATGAAAGGTCTTTTGGATTAAAGCACGAATCTGATATCAAAATTCGGGAAAAAGTGTCTATGGGGCCACCACACCAACATTACACCACCCAAAATAGGAAGTATTTTTGCTGACCATTGCAATATGGGGCTCAAATAAAAGGTATTTGAGAATAGAACACGAATATGATATATATGTGCAAGCCCAAGTTACTGAGTGGCCGCCCCATCCCCCAAACCAGTCATGTTTGCCACCTATGAAAATATGGGGCTAAAATGGAAGTTATTTGAGAGTAGACCACGAATCTGGTATCAACATTCGGGACCAACTGTCTAGGGGACGTACCATCACCATAACAACCCCCAAATAGGACGTATTGGCTCACCAAGACAATTTGGGTCTTCAAGACAATGGAACTCGATATTGATAGTTTTTAGGGCCCATACACTAACCCGGACATATTTGCTGAATTTTGCAATAAGGGGTTTAAAATTAGAAAAAGAATTTTTATCCAATTTCGAGGCCAATGGCATAGCAAAACATGTCGTGCAAAATTTCATTCCAATCAGATAAGAATTGCGCCCTCTAGAGGCTCAAGAAGTCAATACCCCAGATCGGTTTTATCTGGTTATGGACCGATTTGAACCATATTTGGTTGTTGTTGGATATCAAATCGGATAAGAATTGCGCCCTCTAGAGGCTCAAGAAGTCAAGACCCCAGATCGGTTTATATGGCAGCTATATCAGGTTATGAACCATATTTGGCACAGCTGTTGGATAAGAATTGCAAATCTTATAAGAATTGCCCCCTCTAGAGGCTCAATAAGTCAAGACCCCAGATCGGTTTATATGGCAGCTATATCAGGTTATGGACCGATTTGAACCATACTTTGCACAGCTGTTGGATATCATTACAAAACACGTCGTGCAAAATTTCATTTCAATCGGATAAGAATTGCGCCCTATAGAGGCTCAAGAAGTCAAGACCCAAAATCTGTTTCTATGGCAGTTATATCAGGTAATGGACCGATTTGAACCTAATTTAGCACAGTTGTTGGATATCATAACATAACACGTCGTGCATAATTTCATTCCAATCGGATGAGAATTGCGCCCTCTAGAGGCTCAAGAATTTAAGACCCGAGATCTGTTTATATGGCAGCTGTATCAAAACATGGACCGATATGGCCCATTTACACTGCCAACTGATCTACACTAATAAGAAGTATTTTTTGCATACATAGTTACTGATTATGGCAAGATGGGGCCCCAATGAAAGGCGGGACCACATTTCTGGGGGTCCACACCACCCCCTTAACCCACCAACCACCACCCTGGGGTCCTTTCCACTACCAAAATCCATATGAGATTATCGGGCTCAAATAAAAATAAAAAAATAATTTTATTCCATATAAAGTAAAAGAAGGCGCAGCGGAGCGGGCCCGGTTCAGCTCGGATTCCATAAATATTGATTCCATTATAGAATCACTTGTCATACATTATCAAAAGTTTATTTCAATTGTCTTTCACGTATCTTTTAATTTTCCCAACACAAACTTTGACTTTATTAAAATTCCAAACCCTCTTAAAACACATTTTACTCTTCCCAAATTCTCTTATGGCAATTTTGGGGACTTATATGGGAATTATTCTTCGAATAATGCTTAAAATACTTATTAAGTGTTTTTGAAAGCCTTCCAAGTTTATCCTATATACCCGTGAGAATTTATTCTAAAAGAGAATCACCTAACAGTGATCACAGCCAAGACGTTGTAAATTTTCGATGGCAAGGTGTGGAAAACTCCACCGAGTAATCAAATCTTTTCCATTGCGACTCTGACTAGCAAGCACCTCAACGATAAGTATCTTCATTATGCGCTTGATGTAGTACCAACACCGCAGAGCACCTTGACTCTTGGTGGTTGGTGGCGTGTGGGGTAACCACTGCGTAGAAATATGGCTACGTGCTGAGAGTTATGCTAGGAATATTTGGTTGGAATGGCGCAAAAGTGAACGAATTAATTGCTGTGAATTTGTAGCATTATCACTGTTATTTTAGCCCCATAGGCAAACAGACATTCTACCCATATCTCTCTCTTGCTCCTACTCCCTCCCACTCGCCCCTCACTATATAATTTGTTAAAGTTTTCTGTATTAATTTAGACAAAAATAACACCAAACCAAAAGTGTAGTGGCAACACAGTATGGCTGTCGAGTAAATGCCATTGCTGCGCAACAACTACAACATAATAATGGAAAGAAAAATTCCACACGCACACAATAAACATTAGCAGCAGCAGCAGCCAACAGCCAACATCAGCATCACACATATAATGGCGGTAATGATGTGGGGGAGCAACATTGTTGGCCGTTAGCTGCTGTTTGCTGGCAACTTTGTAAGGCAATGGCAATGGCAAGCCAGAAATTCATGTGCAGATTCACAAGGAATTATGAATATTGGCTTCTTCCCTCCACCCTTAGCGGCGAACGGTTTGCTCTGTCTGTCTGCTTTTTTGTGGGATTTACGTTTCTTCTTTGCACCGAAAATGGCTTAACATAGCCCTCGAAACTCCCAGCCTCCACATTTAAGCCACTCATTCATTCTTCTGCGTTCTTTGGCTTCTTAAGTTTTCCGTGAAGTGTTCGTGTTATTGGCCCATCTGCTGCTACTTTTCTTCTGTTATTTTCGATGAAACTTTTGTGCAAAAACCAATGTTGTGAATGGAAGGGCTGCAGTGCTACGTTGTATAACTCGCACAGTGTTTCAATAAAAGACAGTGGAAAAGGGAGTGAGAAAAGGGATATTAAAAAAAAATATCTTCAATTTGTGTTTGTTTGTTCCGTGTAGACTCAAAAAACGGCTGAACCGAGTACCTTGAAATTTTCACAGATTGTGTAGGTTGGTCTGGAAGGAAACACAGGCTATATAATTTTTTGATATCGGGAAGGGGGTGGACCCTTCCCCTTACCCCAAAAGCACTACCCAAAAATAAAAGTTCAGCGATCGGGACAATATGGGATTCAAATGAAAGTTATTCAAGAGTAGAATACGAATTTCATAATAAAAGTTGGGTCCAAGTACCCGGAGGGCCGCCCCAGCCCCCAAACCCCTTAAAATAGGTTTGTTTAACGATCATGACAATATGGGACTCAAATGAAAGATATTTGGGAGTAGATTACGAATATGATCAGCAAGAAGAAATATGCTTATAATTTGCTGATATCGGAAAGGGGACGGGCCCTCCCTGTTATCCCAAAAATACCACCCAAAATCACAAGTGGACCGTTAAAGACAATATGGATATCAAATGAAAGGTATTGAAGAGTAGAATACAAATATGGTATTTAAAATTGGGTCCAAGTATCCAGGAAGTCGTCCAAACCCCAAAATATCTAAAAACAGAAAAATTGGTAGTTCATATCAATATGGGGCTTAAATGAAGGGTATTCGGGAGTACATTACGAATCTGGCATACAAAATCAGATCGAAGTGTAGGTGATCACCCCACCCCCTAAAATCTCCCCAAATGCGCATATGACCCTTCATGACGTTATGAGACTCGGTTTGTTTGTTTGTTTCGTAGAATAAAAAAAGGAAACATAGGTTATATAATTTTTAGATATCGGATGGTGGCTGACCTTTACACCCTTACACCAAAAACGCCACCCAAAACCAAAACAGGACTGATGGGCACAATATGGGTATCAAATGAAAGGTATTGGAGAGTAGAAAATGAATATCATATTAAATTTTGGGTCCAAGTAGCCAGCGGGCCGCCCCAACCCCAACCCCAAAACTCCACACATTTATTATCCGATATCCGGATTTGGATATAGCTGTCATATAGACCGATTCTCCAATTTAGGGTCTTACGCCTATAAAAGCCATATTTATTATCCAATCTGTGTCATAATGCAGAAGTATGTCAAGGGGCTTAAAATAACTCACTGTCCCAAATTTTGGCGACATCGGACAATACATGCGCCTTTAATGGACCTAAGACCCTAAATTGGGGAATCGGTCTATATGACAGCTATGTCCAAATCTAAACCGATCTGAGCTAAATTGACGAAGGATGTCGAAAGGCCTAATACGAGAAGAATACGAATCTGATATCTAAATGTGGGACCAAGTTTCTGGGGGTCCATCCCTTTCCCAAAACACCCCTCAAACAGGACTTATTCACTGATTATGGCAAAAAGGTATTTGAGTGTAGAACACGAATCTGATATCCAAATGTGGAACCAAGGTCTAAGGGGGCCGCCCCTCAACAAATAGCAAAAACTAACGACCATAGCAATGCAAATTTTGCCCATGAACATTTCACTAAGGAACAGGGGCTAACTTCTCACATATTAATGAGTGCAGTCTGATCGAAGTTTTAAACTCAGTGTTAAGGTGCCTCCTTTTTATAGCCGAGTCCGAAAGGCGCGCTGCTTCTTCTCTTTGGAGAGAAGTTTTACATGGCATAGTACCTGACAAGCGTTGCCAACATTATCTAAACAGATATATTCGAAGTTCCTATCAATATGGGACTCAAATGAAAAGTATCCGGCAGAAAATTACAAATATGGCATAAAAATTAGGTTCAAGTAATGGCAGGTCGACTTAACCCCAAATGGGCATATCAGAAAACCATGGCTATATAGGATTCAAATGAAAGATATTTGGGAGTAGATTAAAAAATTTGCGTTCAAGTCAAGTTGGCTCTTTTCCTTCTAAAAATAAGTCGAATAGATTAATTAACCCATTATGGAAATATGGGACTCAAATGAAAGGTATTTGAGAGTAGAAAACGAATTCGATATCCAATTTTGATATTAAAATATGACATTAAAATTTGCGTTCAAGTCAAGGTGGCTCTTTCCTCCTAAAAATAAGTCGAATAGATTAATTGACCCATTATGGAAATATGGGACTCAAATGCAAGGCATTTGAGATTAGAAAACGAATTTGATATCCAATTTTGGGGGTACGCCCTCAATCACCCCTTAAAATGAACTTCATTTCCGACTATAGCAATATGGAGCTCAGTAAAGAACGAATTTGAAATCTATTTCCAGGGCAAAGTGCCGGTGGTCTTCACAGCCCCAAAACACCCTCCAAACGGTTTACACTTACCGACCACGACAAAATGGGGTTCAAAGTAATGGGATTTGGGAGTGGGCATGAATTTTATATCCATATTTGAGTCGAAATGTCTCCCCTAAAAAGCAATTCTCATTACCCTAATTTAAACAAGTAAAATCGTGTTAAGTTCGGCCGGGCCGAATCTTATATACCCTCCACCATGGATCGCATTTGTTGAGTTCTTTTCCCGGCATCTCTTCTAAGGGCAAAAAAATGATAAAAGATTTGCTCTGCTATTAGAGCTATATCATAAAATGTCAGCCAATTCCGATAAGAATTGCGCCCTTTAGGGGCTCAAGAAGTAAAATACAGAGATTGATTTATATGGGAGCTGTTTTTGGCAATATACCGATTCAAGCCATAATAAACACGTATGTTGATGGTCATGAGAGTATCCGTCGTACAAAATTTCATTCCAATCGGATAAGAATTGCGCCCTCAAGAGGCGCAAGAAGTCAAGACCCAAGATCGGTTTATATGGCAGCTATATCAGATTATGGACCGATTTGAACCATACTTAGGACAGTTGTTGGAAATCATAATAAAACACGTTGTGCAAAATTTCATTCCAATCGGATTAGAATTGCGCCCTCTGGAGGCGCAAGAAGTCAAGACCCAAGATCGGTTTATATAACAGCTATATCAGGTTATTGACCGATTTGAACCGTACTTAGCACAGTTGTTGGAAATCATAATAAAACACGTTGTGCAAAATTTCATTCCAATCGGATAAGAATTGCGCCATCTAGAGGCTCAAGAAGTCAAGATCCAAGATCGGTTTATATGGCAGCTATATCAAAACATGAACCGATTTGCCCCATTTACAATCCCAACCGACCTATACTAAAAAGAAGTTTTTGTGCAAAATTTCAAGCGGCTAGCTCTACTCCTTTAAAAGTTAGCGAGCTTTCGACAGACAGACGAACGGACCAATCACGACAATATAAAGCCATGTGTTTAGGGAGCCGCCCCACCCTAAAATACATCCCTTTTATATAAAAGCTATTTGGGGTGGAAATTTATAGATTTTCAGGAAATTTATTTTAATTTTCGGGACAAAGAGGCCCTGGATTCCACCCCACCTTCAAACACAACTTATTTACCAATCATCCCATTACGGGACTCATACGAAATGTTTCTGAAATTAGAACAC
Organism: Stomoxys calcitrans; assembly: GCF_963082655.1. Lineage (NCBI taxonomy): Eukaryota > Metazoa > Arthropoda > Insecta > Diptera > Muscidae > Stomoxys > Stomoxys calcitrans. Next base: position 11,000,837 of record NC_081553.1, read on the forward strand.
GAATCTTATATTTACTTTGATGGCCAAGTGACCACCCCCGAAATACCCCCCTTAACCCGAAATATTTACCACTACAGTAATATGGGGCTCAAAAGAAAGGCATTTGGTGGTACAGTAAAATTTTGCCAGGAACCGAGCAGGGGCAAACTTTTCATAAATCAATGAGTGCTTTTCGATTCAAGTTGAGTTTATCAACGATAAGGGGCCTTTTTTATAGCCGAATCCGTACAGTGTGCCGCAGTGCGACACCTCTTTGGGGAGAATTTGTTACATGACCATGCATGTCGCCACCATTAAGACGGGATAACCACCGCTTTAAATTGTGTCCGAAGTTCCGCCAGGATTCGAATGCAGGCGTTCGGCGTCATAGGCGGACATAGGCTACAGTAGCACAATATCCCCATTCAGGGAGAAGTGTCCCCACCCTAAATAGATATTAGAGAGTTAAAGAAGGCGCTGTGGAACGGGCCCTGTCCAGCTAGTTTAATATATTAATGAATATGATTGAATGAGTAGGGGATATTTTAAAATTTTACAAAATGAATAACAAACTAAATAAAGCTGTCTCTGCTATTAATTAATTTGTGATGCAACTGGCAAAAAATATTAATTTATATTTAATTGCTTGCTGTCACTGTGTCAAATTTAACTCTCTTTTTGCGTAGGCGGATTTATTTATGTTCAATTAGTGTGTGTATGTAGTGCAAGATGCTCTCTATAATAGCGTGGGTATAGCTTTGTGCCGGTGTGTGTGTGTGAGTGTGTGTGTGCTGCTTGAGTTTGAGATAACTTATCGTGTAATAAGTTATAATGAATAAAGATTTAATTAAGAGTCTGTTCGTGTTATGACCGTCTCAGTACTGTCTGTACAAATGTGCAAACACCCATTCATACATTCATAGGGAGACCAGGAAAAGACGCCTAATGAATGGGTGGAGGGGAACTCCTGAGAACAAGAGCGAAAGTGAGTAAAAGAAAAATAATTCCGCTCTTATTGCTGGTGAGTGCCACCTAATCAAAAGTAGTAGCAGGTATTAATAATGCCAGACAGCCAAAAAGGTAAGTTTTGTTGGTTATTATTCAATTATCGTTAATGTCCCGATAATTCTTGGTCATTGTGGTGTAAAATAAAACCAAAAACTGCTTTGCAAAGCAATTCCCTAGACATTATTAATAACTGATTGATGGTAAATGTTGCTGGGAAGTGCCATTGTGACTGCAAGGGAATGCCGAAAGGTCTTTGACACGTAGTGAACTTCTCGATTCTTATCCAAGGGGAAATGTTGCTAATGGAGGTTGCTAAGGACCTGTATTTAGTTTTGTATATTATCATGTGTAATGCGAATAGCTAATTTTATAATGCTCTCATTTGTTGCGCCCATAAGCCTACTTATTGAGTGTGAGGTGTTATGTCGCGTATATATTTTTAAACGGCCAAGGATTTTATAAAGGCGATTTTGTGGTACATAATACGGCCAAACGGAGGAATGGAGTTTAATGAAATTGATATCAATCGAAAGAAATTTTTCCACAGAAGCGGCGAGATGTTCCTTAAAGAAAAGCAGTGAAAATGAGGAATTGATTTTCAATAAGAGAAGAAAAAATATAAACATAGAAAATTGTTGTTGTTTTGTGTAAATTAGGGAAGAAAATTTTGATATTTTGGTACTTTTTTTTGATTTCTTTTGAACATCGAAAGTACCATGGCCCGTCATTTATTAACCGATTTTCTCGAAATATGACAGGAAGGATTTTTTTATGACTCTCGATATTACTGGTAAATTTCATAGAAATCGGTTCAGATTTGAATATATCTATATGTTCGTCCGATTTCCTGTAATACAGCAGTAAAATGGTCTTTTGTTGGCCGATTCTCTTGAAATTCGTTGGGAAGGATTTTCTTCTGATTCTCAATATTACTGGTGAATTTGATAAAAATCGGTTCAGATTTGGATATAGCTCCCATATATATTTGCGTCCGATTTGGAGTAATACAGCAATAAAATGGTCATTTGTCAATCGGTTCTCTCGAAATTTGGGAGGAAGGATTTTCTTATGACTCTCAATACTACTGGCGAATTTCATAAAAATCGGTTCAGATTTTGATATAGCTCCCATATATATGTTTTTCCGATTTGAGAAAAATTGAAGAAGAATGTCGAAGAGCCTAACACGACTTACTGTCCCAAATTTCGGTGAAATCGGACAATAAATCGATAAATCAATAAACCTTTATCGAGTCTATATGGCAACTATATCCAAATTTGACCCTAAATCGGCGGATCGGTCTATATGGCAGATATATCCAAATCTGGCCCGATCTGAGCTAAATTGACGAAGAATGTCGAAGGGCCTAACACAATTCACTGTCCCAAATTTCAGCAAGATGTGATAATATATGTGACCTTTATGGGCCTAAAACCCTAAATCGGCGAGTCGGTCTATATGATAGCTATATCCAAATCTGGACCGATCTGAGCCAAATTGAAGAAGGTTATTGAGTCGCCTAACACGACTCACTGTCCCAAATTTCAGCAAAATTGACTTTTATGAGCCTAAGATCCAAAATCGGCGGATGGGTCTATATGGCAGCTATATCCAAATCTGGACCGATCTGAGCCAAATTGAAGAAAGATGTTGAAGGGCCTAATACAACTCACTGTCCCAAATTTCAGCAAAATCGGATAATACATGTAGCTTTTATGGGCTTAAGACCCTAAATCGGCGGATCGATCTATATGGCAGCTATATCCAAATCTGAACCGATCTGGGTCATATTGAAGAAGAATGTCGAAGGGCCTAACACAACTCACTGTCCCGAATTTCAGCAAAATCGGATAATAATTGTGGTTTTCATGGGGCTAAGACACCAAATCGGCGGATCATCTACGAACTTAACCTGTGGCCCACTGCACTGTGGGCCACAGAAGGTCGCAGCAAATTGTTTAGTCCCAGTGTCCACAGGCATTAGGTGTAGCATTAAATTCAGTGCATCAGATGGTGTCGTCCTCAGTGCGGCTGTGATACACAAACAAGCCACCCTTTGCACCCAGTTGAGTATTGGACAGTGAACGTTTGTATCGCCGTCCACCAGACCACAACACCATATAGCATTATAGTTCTGACAATCACAGTATACATCGGTGTATGACACGCAGTTTAAACCCTCGAATTTTTTTTGCAATGAATTTCTTACTGGTGCATAGGAAAAGTGTATTAAATATGTATAAAAATTAATGGCGAGCAATACCTTTACTAATTAGTGTTAGATTTGAACTGCATTTTTATTTAAAAATTCTCCATTACTACAAGACACGATCTGGGGTCTTGAATTGTTGAGCCTCTAGAGGACGCAATTATTATCCTATTTGGCTGAAATTTTGCATGACGTGTTTTGTTATGACTTTCAACAACTGTGCTGAGTATGGTTCAAATCGATCCATAACCTGATATAGCTGCCATATAAACCGATCTGGAGTCTTGACTTCTTGAGCCTCTAGAGGAAGCAATTATTATCCGATTAGTCTGAAATTTTGCATAACGTGTTTGGTTATGTCTTTCAACAACTGTGCTAAGAGTAGTTCAAATCGGTGCATAACCTTATATAGCTGCCTTATAAACCGATCTGGGGTCTTGACTTCTTGAGCCTCTAGAGGACGCAATTATTATCCGATTTGGCTGAAATGCATGAGGTGTTTTATTATGACTTCCAACAACTGTGCTAAGAATAATTCAAATCGGTCCATAACCTGATATAGCTGCCATATAAACCTATCTGGGGTCTTGACTTCTTGAGCCACTAGAGGGCGCAATTATTATCCGATATAGCTGAAATTTTGTACAACGGCTTCTCTCATGACCTTTTACATAAGTGTCGAAAATGACATGAATCGGTTTATAGCCTAATGCAGCTCCCCTCAAACCGATCTTCCTATGAAACATGTGCCACTAGTATCTCCACCTGTAGAGAATAACTTCTTTGTAGTTTAAGAGAAAAAAATTATAGCCTATCCAAATACATTAATCGTTAAGTAATTATCATGTTCAAAATTGTTTCCCTTACCCAATGTTCCCTGAGTTGAGTAACGAAAGTGTGTCAACTGAATTCTTTGTGAAATATCTCAAATACTTTCGTTCCAGTGGCCATAATCGACCAAAAAGCTTTTCTCGTTGTGTTAATTTTTTATGATGGCCCAAATAAATGCACTTCGGCTTTTGATGTCTGACATAAGCGGTGAGCAATTTCAATCTTCGTGACTTGCCATTAGGTTTGTGGGAGAACCCTTAAAACCCAATTATATGGAATTCCAAGCTAAACCAAACAACCAACTAAATACCTATTCACTAGCATAGCTATTGTCGTCCAACCAACCTCTGTGCTCCGCAACAGCTGTGGGTACCTCCTCAACCTGTGCATGCTTGCTTGGAACATGAAATTAGTATTAGAACATGAGTCTTTGTCTTAAGTCCATTACGACTGTGGGTAACTAGTTACGGGGGTCGATGGGTTTGTCTGTCCATCTGTCTGTCTGTCCGTTTGTGGGTTCTTCGGTCGTTGTTCATGTCTTTAAATTGTTGTTGACCATAATAATATGAATGTTAATCGGTTCTTGGATGGTTCTTGTCATTTGGACTTTGCTTCCTTTTCTTGGTGGTTGTTTGTTGCCGTGACCGACGACTACCTTCCTTCCTTTCTTCCATGCATTCATTTATCCTACTTCTTCTCCTTGTTCAACAACTACCTAATATGATGTGTTGTTGTTCTTGCTGTTGTAGAACATTTTAATGACATTTATGTTTGTTGGTTGTCATTGTCTTCGTCTTCGTCGTCGTCGTTGCCGTCGTCGTCATTGTCTTTCAGAAGATTATTTTGTCTTGTTTGAACTTATTTTTAACTCTCAATTACCCAAAGGCTGATTATATTTTACTTGGGAATGATAATTATGACGACTTTAGTTTGTCAGTTGGGCGTTTTTTTTTGAGTGAAATATTTGACTTGTTGGTTGTCTTGCATTTTATTGTCATAGTTTTGAAATTTTGCTCAAACACTAAAAGATTTTAAATTGCCGAATTTATGATAGTCATATGACTAGAATGGTGGAATGGTGGGTTAAGTTGAAAGGTCATACTTTTTAGAGTGGGGACACTTCGCCCTGAATGCGGATATCCAATTCGTGCCACTGTAGCCTATGACGCTGAACGCGTTCGAATCCTAGCGAGAACATTGGTGTTTATCCCCTCTTAATGTTGGCGACATTTGCGAGGTACAATGCCATGCATGGTTTCACCAAAGAGGTGTCACACTGCAGAACGCCGTTCGGACTCGGCTAGAAAAAGGTCCCTTATCATTGAGTTAAAACTTGAATCGGAAAGCACTCGTTGATGTGTGAGAATTAGCCCCTTCTCGGTTCCTGGTGGTAATGTTCTCATTAGGGGGTATGGTACCTCACACATTTTGATTCAAATATGGATATCAAATTCTTGATGCACTTCCAAATCCCTTTAATTTGAGCCCCATATTGCCATGGCCGGGTAAATTTGAACCGTTTGGAGGGTGTTTTGTGGTAGGGGTGGCCACCTACACTTTGCACTGAATCTACATATCAAATTCGTTCTTTATTCCCAACCGAAAAGAAACTTCAGTTTAGGAGGTACTTTAGGGCGTACCCCCAAACACTTGAAATACCTTTCGTTTGAGTCCCATAATGTCATAATGGGTTAAATAACCCATTTGATGTATCTTTAGGATGAAAAGCGCCACACAGACTTGGCTACCACAAGCTAATCCCTTCAGCTGTTGTACAACATCTCTTCATGTGTAAACATTGCCTTCTTTTTCTTAGTGATTTTCCAGGTTATTCTTCTTGAAGTCCAAAATACAAACAACAAAGCGCTTAGTCGGCCCAGGCCGAACATGAACATTCACGCATGGTGGTTGAGTTAATGGAGACCGCTGTGACACAGAGAGAGTCTCCCGCTCAGGAGAGAGTCTCAGATTACCTGGCACCGGATTCAAGAAAAGATCTTTTCGTAGATAAGGAGTGGAGCAGGCATGCTATGTTTGAAGAGAATGACACCTCGGTCTTTACAGAGGGCTCCAAGATGGAGTCAGGCACTGGATTGGGAGGGGGGATACTTTGAGATACTTAAGATCGGTCTGTCCGTGAGAGTGCCAGACGAGTGTACATTCTATTAGGAGGATGTTTGTCATAAAGCCATAATATTCTAGGAAAGGATTTACGGTTTTCAAAACTCAAGATTTATGTGGAGAATATGGCGACCCTCAATACTTTGGGTTCAAGAACATTGAGGTTGAAGTGCGTGGTGGAATGTTTGGAATTCCTGAATAGACTCCGGGATCACGATATAGTTCTAGCTGCGGATCCCGGACAGGATTATATTCCCGGAAACCAATCGCTGGACTAGCAAATGTGCCACTTGTCGTACTACTGAAAATAATAGAGAGGGTGGCAAGTGGCAAAAAGTAGCTGACCTGACGTATAGATGGTGGTAGTGTCAAAATAGTAAAACATTTATGGTAAGTTGGTCGTCATAGATGTCTCCAACGTGGAGTCAGGGACAGGATGGGGGTATACTCCGAGACACTTAACATCAGTATGTCCGTGAGAGTGCCAGACGAGTGTACGGTCTATTAGGAGCATTTCTACCATAAAGCCATAATGTAGCCGCAAAAATATTCTAGGAAAGGATTTACGGTTTTCAAAACTCAAGATTTATGTGGAGAATATGGCGACCCTCAAGGTTTAGGGTTCAAGAACATTGAGGTCGAAGTGCGTGGTGGAATGTTTGGAATTCCTGAATAGACTCCGGGATCACGATATAGTTCTAGCTGCGGATCCCGGACAGGATTATATTCCCGGAAACCAATCGCTGGACTAGCAAATGTGCCACTTGTCGTACTACTGAAAATAATAGAGAGGGTGGCAAGTGGCAAAAAGTAGCTGACCTGACGTATAGATGGTGGTAGTGTCAAAATAGTAAAACATTTATGGTAAGTTGGTCGTCATAGATGTCTCCAACGTGGAGTCAGGGACAGGATGGGGGTATACTCCGAGACACTTAACATCAGTATGTCCGTGAGAGTGCCAGACGAGTGTACGGTCTATTAGGAGCATTTCTACCATAAAGCCATAATGTAGCCGCAAAAATATTCTAGGAAAGGATTTACGGTTTTCAAAACTCAAGATTTATGTGGAGAATATGGCGACCCTCAAGGTTTAGGGTTCAAGAACATTGAGGTCGAAGTGCGTGGTGGAATGTTTGGAATTCCCGAATAGACTACGGGATCACGATATAGTTCTAGCTGCGGATCCCGGACAGGATTATATTCCCGGAAACGAGAAGACGGGCGAATATATCAGGAATGGCTCTGCCACTGGCATCAAACCAATCGCTGACAAGGTGGGAGTCTGTTCATGCATGACGAACTGCCAGGATACTCTGTCCTATCTTCGAATGGAGGAGTACGAAGGAACTACTGGCTTTTGATAATAGATGGGTACTTGGACCCAAATTTTAATACCATATTCGTTTTCTGATCTCCAATATCTTTCAGTTGATGCCCTTATTGTGCCTAACGGACCACTTTCGGATAGGGGTGGCATTTTTTGGGTAAGGGGGAGGGTCCGCCACCACCCTATATCTAAAAATTATATAGCCTATGTTTCCTTCCTGACAAACGTACAAGTACACAATATATGAAAATTTTAAGAAAACCGGTTCAGCCATATCATATCATATTGTCATAAGGGGTCTAATGGCGTTTTTGAGGGGTGGCGTGACCCCCTGTACTTCGATATGATTTTGTATGCCAGATTCGAAATCTACTCCCGAATACCTATCATTTGAGCCCCATATTGAAATGAACGTCCAATACGCTTGTTTGGGGGAGTTTTGTGGTTGGGGCGGCCCGATGGGTACTTAGACTCAAATTTTAATGCCATATTCGTATTCTACTCTCAAAAACCTTTCATTTGATACCTATATTGTCCCGATGGGTCCACTTTTTATTTTGGGTTGGATTTTGGCATGAGGGGGAGGGTCCGTCCCCCTTCCGTTACCTGTGTTTCCTTCCAGACCAACCTACACAATATTTCGATAAAATCGGTTCTGCCGTTTTTCTGTCTATACGGAACAAACAAACCGAGTTCCATATATCCATGATTGGCTAATGTGCCAATTTGGGGCGTTTTTATGAGGGACCCCCATACTTCAACATGAATTTGTATGCCAGATTCGTTATCTACTCCCGCATACTTTCATTTGATACCCATATTGTCCTTATCGGTCCACTTTTGATTTTGGGTGGTGTTTTAGGGGTAACGGTGGAGGGTCCGCCCCCTTCCGTTATCAATAAATTATAAAGCCTATTTCTACTTCCTGACCATATTGATAATCTACTCCCGAATATCTTTCATTTGAGTCCCATATTGTTATGATCGTCAAATAAACCTTTTTTAGGGGGTTGTTGGGGCTGGGGCGGCTCCCCCCCGGTACTTGGACCCAACTTTTATAATGAAATTCGTATTCTACTCTTGAATACCTTTCATTTGAATCCCATATTGTCCCGATCCGTCCACTTTTATTTTTGGGTAGTACATTTGAGGTAAGGGGGAGGGTCCTCACCCCTTCCGATATCAAAAAATTACATAGCCTATGTTTCCTTCTAGATCAACCTACACAATCTGTGAAAATTCCAAGGTAATCGGTTCAGCCGTTTTTGAGTCTATACGGAACAAACAAACAAACAAACCGACAAGCAAGCAAACACAAATAGAAGAAGATAATAAAGGAACAGGGGAAACTTCTTTTATGTCAAAGAGTTGAGTCCGCTTTAAGTTTTAGCTCCATAACAATTGACCTCCTTCTTTATGCCAAGTCCAAACGGAGTGCCTCATAGCGATGCCTTATACCTGGATACCCGACAAATGTCGTCAGCAATAGTTAGGACAACAACCACCGTTGAAAACTGTTTTCTGATATTTTCGCCGGTTTTTACGCCTTTTAACCAAATTATTTCGTTTAATTTATACTTCCTGCTTGAAATGGAATTTGAATTTTAATTTTTTTTTGTCTAAACATGGTTTTATTTTCTGACAAACGATTTGCATATGATTATCTGCATATCTTAAAGGTATTTGAAAAAACAAAAACACAACACCTCTTTGAGATGGAGATGACGGCTGACAAATCTTGTCATTGTTTAACTCAGCAACTGTGTCAAATTCAAAGTTAGTACCCCCTGTCTTGCGATTGCTAAAGGCGACACATAAAAATGCAAAGAAAAACCACAACCAGACAATATTGTGTTGTATGTTAACAAATAAGCAAATCATCATCATCATCAGCATCATGGTCGTCATGATTGTCATCAACATTACAGTTAAATATTTTTTTTCACAAATTGTAGCATGTCTTAACTGGAAATGCCTAATGAGAACACGGTGATGGGAATTGGATTTTAATATTTTTCTTTGAATGCAGTTAAAAAAACGACAATTTCAGTCAGCAGGAACTTTGGTTACCCACTATCGATCCACGAAAAACGATCGTCTGGCATAACGATTCAAGTGGAAGTACCAAAATTTAGCCAACTGGAGAAAAAATTAAAGTTTCTGAGGGCACAAGAAGCCAAATCTAGAAACCCTTTTAAAAGATTGCCAGGATAATCAAAACCGGCTATTGTTGGTGCACTCAAACACCTCAAAGTGAACAAAATGTTTGTGTATCCCATCATAAATCATTATAGTGTGATACTGGTAGTGTAAGACGATTTCGATATCTGACAAGGTCAAATACTTAGGTGTGATCTTGGACAGGAAACTGAATTGGAAGTCTCACATTCAGGAGCGTACTGAGAAGGCTCACAGATGTTGGGCAATATGTAGACGGACCGTAGGCTCGGAATGGGGCTTGAATCGGAGACCAATACTTATTTATGCCTCAGTAGTTTGGTGGACTGCTATGAAGAAAAAGTGCAACATAAGGACCATACAACAGGTTCAGAGAACATGCTGTCTTGGCATAGGCGGAGCCTTGAGGACCACGCCCACTAGGGCACTGGAGACATCCGACCCATTGACATACAGATTAAGTGTGAGGTGTGAGCCACTGCGGCTATGAGACTTTAGGCGATGGGAGAATGGAATGATGATGGTATCAGCTCATACCATCGCGGTATAATCGAGGCGAGGATAGTTTTTCGATCGAATAACTGAGATGAACCTTGAAGTCGAGTGCGAGGCACTGCTGCTATCGGCACAGTCTTGACTTGACGGAACCCTAATATTGGCACCTGAAAGATCATGTTACACGGATGGTTCAAAGCTAGAGGACACAGTGGGCCTGGGGGTTTACATTGAGAACCCAGGGAACTGAGATATGTTTTAGACTGCCTGACCATAATACGGTCCTGCAGGCGGAGATCCGGGCGATCACGGAATGAGTGAAGTGGTGTGGTGTTAACGCGAGGACGTCGAGTGTGAACATCTTTACCTATAGTAAAATTACCATAAGGGCAATAACAACCAGGACGGTAAGGTCACGTACAGTCTTGCAGAGTTAAAAATTAAATGATATTTATATTCCCCATCCTGTGTTGGTGGGTATTAAAAAACTTAAACTCGAAAGGATAGGAGTTGTTGCACTAGCACGAACGTGGTCAATTTGCGAACATTGTGTTCCCTGACGAGATAAATTTCTCAATTTTGCTTTCTTACACTCCCAAAATGTTCGAAAGGAGGAAAAATTCGAGAATTTGAACCTGCGTACGGCCACCCGATGTTATTATACCCACCACCGAAGGATGGGGGTATATTCATTTTGTCATTCCGTTTGCAACACATCGCAATATCCATTTCCGATTATATATTCTTGATCAGCGTAAAAATCGAAGACGATCTAGACATGTCCGTCCGTCTGTCTGTTGAAATCACGCTATAGTCTTCAAAAATAGTAATATTGAGCTGAAACTTTGCACAGATTCTTTTTTTTTTCTATAAGCAGGTTAAGTTCGAAGATGGGCTAAATCGGACTATATCTTGGTATAGCCCCCATATAGACCGATCCTCCGATTTAGGGTCTTAGGCCCATAAAATCCACATTTATTATCCGATTTTGCTGAAATTTGGGACAGTGAGTTGTGTTATGCTCTTCGATGCTCTTTGTCAATTTGGCCCAGATCGGTCCAGATTTGGATATAGCTGCCATATGGACCGATCCTCCGATTTAGGGTCTTAGGCCCATAAAAGCCACATTTATTATCCGATTTTGCTGAAATTTGGGACAGTGAGTTGTGTTAGGCCCTCCGACATTCTTCGCCAATTTGGCCCAGATCGGTCAAGATTTGGATATAGCTGCCATATAGACCGATCCGCCGATTTAGGGTCTTAGGGCCATAAAAGCCACATTTATTATCCGATTTTGCTGAAATTTGGGAAGGTGGATTGTGTTAGGACCTTCGATGCTCTTTGTCAATTTGGCCCAGATCGGTCCAGATTTGGATATAGCTGCCATATGGACCGATCCTCCGATTTAGGGTCTTAGGCCCATAAAAGCCACATTTATTATCCGATTTTGCTGAAATTTGGGACAGTTAATTGTGTTAGGCTCTTCGATGCTCTTTGTCAATTTGGCCCAGATCGGTCCAGATTTGGATATAGCTGCCATATAGACCGATCCGCCGATTTAGGGTCTTAGGCCCATAAAAGCCACATTTATTATTCGATTTTGCTGAAATTTGGGACAGTGAGTTGTGTTAGGCCCTTCGATATCTTTCGTCAATTTGGTCCAGATCGGTCGAGATTCGGAATGAAAGGTGGTTTACATATATACCCGAGGTGGTGGGTATCCAAATTTCGGCCCGGCCGAACTTAACGCCTTTTTACTTGTTTTCCATTTTAAGTGATGGGCAGCCGTGACCGCCGATGGCCAATCGTCATCAAAAGCAAGTGTAAACCAAGAATTACAAAAAAGAGCATGTTCCGCACATCATTTCCAGTGGCTGTTAAATTTGCCAATCCTCCGAACTTTTCTATTTGGGCCATTTAAAAGAGCAGGGATTAAAAATATGCCAGTATGGGTACGCTGATGAATGCCATTGTAAATCTCAAACAGCGGCAGATTAGATTCGTGCAGCGTGAACTTCGTTTTTTGACCGACTCAACAGTCAAGGTAAAATGTGTGTCTTAAACTTAGATTAGGTTAGGTAAGAGTGGCAGTACTTTACAGACTCACTAAGACAATTATAGTTCATTGTGATAGAATAGTAGTAACAGACCAAGGCCTCTTGTGGGAAACGAACCTACGACCAACGCGGTCGTAAGCTCGAAAGCTACCAACTCGGCTACAGGGTAGCTTTAAACTTAGAATACCTCGACACGTGAATAAAAAAAACAACAAATATTTACACACAAAAAAATGTGGTCATTGGACATAGTGGTCATTGGACATAGTGTCAGCTACCCTGTACTATGTTGAGTCGTTTTACAACTACCATTTATGCAAGACTGACATCTGGTTTGCTTGACGTAGAATACCACTGTGTGCGGGATCACCAGTCAGAACAGAAGTCATGAGCCCAAATTTTCAAACTTCCGCAAAACTTTCCGCTACGCATCTCCACCTTATTTTCTTCAAATCCAAGGTCTTGCTCAGGTGGTAAACGCCTTCCCTTTCAAGTAAACCCCTTATTTCAGTTGATAAACCCCTCCCTTCATTTGCAGCTACCGTAATAGTTCAAAACTCTGCTTGTTCGGCAGTCTCAACTAGATATCGATTGTCCCATTCCATCTTAAAGCACTCAGTGAAGATCGAGCTCTCATTTTCCTCAAACATTGCCACAATCTCGCAATCTTCTCTTCTGACAAAGCAAATGCTGAAGATCTTATCTCGAATAGATCTCAGTGTCAGAGTTGTCTGAGACCTTCCTTGGTTTACACTCCACATCTATGCTATCCAGAATGGAACTGTGGCAATAACTGTCCTACTTCAGCATGCTGAGCAAAGCCTTAGAGAAGCATGCTTGGATCAGTGCCGAATATAACTTTTAAATGGTTACATATCCAGAATCGCTCTCATGATACTATGGCTTTAGGTTTCTTGCATTCGTGTTTCATTTCCAGGATAGTTTTGATGCTAGAACTATGCTAAGGTGTTGCCCTATTCGAAATTTACAGCTGTCCCGTCCAAAGACGCAAGTTAGGTTAGGTTAGGTTAGGTTTTGGTGACAGTCTGCGCTAAGACTCACTTAGACGTTTTCGTCCATTGTGATGCCACTGGAACAGAAAAAGGAAGATGTCTTCTATAGTTCCTACCATTGAACCATCCAGATCGCTCTGAAAAGCCCAATAACTTGCGAATGCTTAATCCGCAAAATCAGACAGGTTCTCAAAGAAAGGAGAACCTAAAGTGGAACTCCTTCTGACTGCGAGTGCGGGACACACACATAGAAGGTGTTCTATAGTCTCTTCTTCTGCGATGTCCTCAGAGCTTCTGCAAAAGTCGTTGCTGGCAACCTTCAGCCTTTAGTCAGCATGTGACAGTGACCTACCATGACGGACATAAAGACTGAGAGAAGTCAAGATCCAAGATCGTTTTATGTGGCAGCTATATCAGATTATGAGCCCATTTGAATCATCCTTGACGCAGATATTGGAAGTCATAACGAAATGCGTCATGCAAAATTTCAGCAAAATCGGATAAGAATTGCGCCCTCTAGAGGACCAAGAAGTCAAGACCCCAGATCGGTTTATATGACAGATATATCAGGTTATGAACCGATTTAAACCATATTTAGAACAGTTGTTGGAAAACATAACAAAATACCTCATGGCAATTTTGAGCCGAATAGGATAAGAATAGCGGCCTCTAAGTTTTGTTAAAAATGCATTTACTTTCTTTTAAAAAATCCGCAATTACTTTTTGGGCAACAAAATATAATGCCTGGTGGCCAGAAAATAAATTTGCCCCTGGTCCAAGATAAGAATTTTCTTAAAACTATTGCAGACCACACTGTAGCTCACACAGTAGGAGCTCTAGAAATCTAAAATCAAATTTAATACTTCCCCCACTTTTTCCTTTTGCCTGGATATGGGAGTCTATTGCATCTGACCAATTTTTGTTTTTGGTATTGCTGCTCACAACTCCTTTTTTTCTGATGCAGCACTTGTGCCAGCATTGAGTGCACAGAGTGCAACTCCTTTGGGTGTTTCGCATATGGATGAAGTGGTGGCAGTCTTATTTCATTGTTGCATTCATGAGTTATGGACATGACAGGATTTTCTAGAGTTTTCTTGTATATCCTATGCTTTTTCACTTCTCTGTGTTTGCCTGCTTGCTTAGATTTTGATTTAAAAAAAAAAACATTTCTATGATGAGTGCATGTGTGTGTTCATAAGTGAACACACACACACAAATATAGAGAAAGAGAGAGAGAGAGAGAGGGAGACAGAATACAATTGTATTCCTAGAATTCTTATATGATTGTTGTTCTTTCTTGTTCCACTTTAATCCTAGTCCCTAAGGCTGGATGCTGTTCCCTGACCAAATTCTATTTATTTATGCAATTGGAAGCCATGGTGGCCATAATGCCCTGGCCACAGTACGACTGATGCATGGTACCTCCATTTTATACCCCTCAACGAACCACAAACCTGGAATTGCTAACGGTTATTAAGCTTTGATATGGTTGATGGCAACCCAGTGATACTGTCAAGTTTTCGCCCTTGTTCTTTGGCACTCTACAATGTTTCAATTTTCGAGTTTTGCTGTCCTTTGAGGAGCCAAGACCTACATACATAAATAAACAGAGGACAAAGTAGAAGAAAATCCATAAAGGACTCCTCTTACCTTTGAGACGAGAGTGGAAATAAGAAATTAATCGCAAAGGTTCTCCTTAGATTTGAGTTGGTGGCAATGGTGCAAGTGAGAATTTCGAGTATATCATTTGTCCCCTCTAATGACAAACAACCTGTCGCTGGCTGGCCCCCGAATCCTTCTCAATGTGTACAGCCATAGCAGACAATACAGGACAATGATTTAGGCCTCAAATTCCTGAACTCAAAGATGAGAAGCCCAGGCTCCGTCCCTCCTTCCACCATGATAAATTGCTTTTGGTATTGTTATCTTTGCAATGAGGGTGGAGAAGACAAAAAAAAAACAGGCTTTAGGAGATGGGTATGAGGAAGCGATTGATGAAAAGGGAAGCAGCATAAAGTTTTGGTCCTTTTTGTCCTCCTCTCGCCCAATGTCTTATTTTTGCAATTTCTTTCTTTTTGTTTCATTATCAAATATTATTTATGTGAAAAAACCTAGAGGGGGGTACGGGGCGCAAAGATGATTGACTATCGGATGGCTAACGAGATTTTTTTTTTTTGGGCGGAAAATAGCCATGGGCGGAAGTGAAATTTGATTTGATATTAAGTTACGCGCATTACTGCTCAATTTCAAGCTGATTTGCTTTGGTTTTTTTTTGGTTGAGTTTGCCCCATCACAATGGGAAGGAAAAGTCATTGCCAGAAAAATAACTTTGTATTTTCTTTTTTAGGGTGAAAGTTTATGAAACATCATTTTTTTATGTGTGATTATTATGATATGGCTGAAGTTCAGGGAAAATTCAGTTGTAGAAATGAGATTTAAAAGATGAAGTTTTTGATTTGAAAACAAGAGAGATTGCAATTAGATGGAGTAGGTAGAATAGAAGTTCAGTCCCTTCCAACTCATACTGCAGACAAACCGAAAGGTTTCGTGGCAAAGATGGAATTGCCCAATTTTTTGATAGTTAAATTAAGCAAAAATACTGATTTGTGCTCCTTTTTTGCGACCTCTGCAGAAATCGTTATATGGGCTATCCATTTTCTGAGAAGTGTTGAGTCTTCATTTGCCTGGCAACAATGAAATATTGGGTTGCCCAAAAAGTAATTGCGGATTTTTCATATAGTCGGCGTTGACAAATTTTTTCACAGCTTGTGACTCTGTAATTGCATTCTTTCTTCTGTCAGTTATCAGCTGTTACTTTTAGCTTGTTTTAGAAAAAAAGTGTAAAAAAAGTATATTTGATTAAAGTTCATTCTTAGTTTTATGAAAAATGCATTTACTTTCTTTTAAAAAATCCGCAATTACTTTTTGGGCAAGCCAATACCTCAACAGTGAAAACGACCCCAAACACATGATGCTTATTTTGGTGTCAGATTGGTACTCATCTCCTAAAGATCTTGAA
Organism: Stomoxys calcitrans; assembly: GCF_963082655.1. Classification (NCBI taxonomy): domain Eukaryota; kingdom Metazoa; phylum Arthropoda; class Insecta; order Diptera; family Muscidae; genus Stomoxys; species Stomoxys calcitrans. The sequence goes on from NC_081553.1 coordinate 11,017,074, forward strand.
TGTGAGTCCCATATTATTCCTATTGAACCACATTCACGTTTAGGGGTTTAGTTTTTTTTTTTTTTTGATATAATCTCTCTTCATACAATTGGTATTAAATTTGCCTATCAGATTCGTACTCTACTCCCAATGACCTTTAATTTCACAGCTACATTGCAATGTTTGTATCAGATGTCAGTTTTGGGAGGTAAAGGGATATGGAGCTTTCCCACAGAACTAAAAATAAGAGTGCAAACAACATTTTTCTTCAATCTGGCAACCCATTCCGGAGATCTTGCGTTTTGAAAACTAACCAAAGGAGGAGGGTCAAAAAGTTATGTACCTTTTTTCCATTGGGGATTCAACTCTAGTTACTCTGAAAATGTCAAGAAAACAAGTAAAAGAGCACTAAGTTCGGCCGGGCCACTACCTACCTACACACTACCTCGGGTATATAGGTTAACCACCTTTGGTTAAAGTCCGGTGAAAAAATGCATCATTTACAAACCCTATTATGGGTTGAAATGACATTGGTTTCGATTTGGACCAAACTCGACACGAATGACAAAGGAAATGCTCCAACGTCTCTCTATATTGCCCGCATGTTATCACTTGCCGCACTGATTTTACAGAAGTGAACTCATAGTCCTGACCACCTTCTTACTTCCTTTCAGTAATAGCCTCGTCTTCTCACGATCTGGATCCCCCATAGGATGCTATCACTTGCCGCACTGATTGTATAGAAGTGAGCTCATAGTCCTAAGTGCCCCGTTATGATGCCAATAGCTATACTGACCTCCTTCTTGCTTTCTTTCAGTAATAACCTCGTCTTCACACGATCTGGATCTCCCATAGGATTTTCGCCGTTTCACTGTTCCACAATGTTGCATGTGCATTCGTCGTCCACTCCCTAAACTCGGACTGCGTCGACCCGAAAAGCTTTGGCCTTCACCGCCAAATCGTCGGCCCTTTCATTCCCCCTTACTATGGCCCGGCACCCGAACGATGCGGATTTTGTCATCCTCAGAGAAGGCGTTAATCTCCTTCTTACACTGCAAGACTGTTCGTGGATCTGCGCCTGCAGGACCGTATTATGGTCAGGCAGTCTAAAACAGAACTCAGTCCCTGGGTTCCGGATGTAGACCCCCAGGCCCATTCTTTCCTTTAGCTTTGATCCATCCGTGTAACTTGATTGTCTAGATGGCAATACTAGGGTTCCGTCAAACCAAGACTGTACCCATGGAAGCAGTACCTCGCATTCGACTTCAAGGTTTTTCTCAGGTATTCGAACGGAAACTTCTTCCTTTCCTTTCAGTTTTCCTATCGTCACTTCGATTATACCGCGATGGAATGAGCTGCTCCCATCTTCAATCCATTCTCCCATCGCCGTAAGTCTCATAGCCGCAGTGGCTGCCTCACACTTAACCTCTATGTCAATGGGTTGGATATCTAGAGTAGTCTCCAGTGCCCTTAAGGTCGTGGTCCTTATCGCTCCGCCAATGCCAAGACAATATGTTTTCTGAACCTGTTGTATGGTCCTTATGTTGCACTTTTTCTCAATAGCAGTCATGGTTATGGCACAGACCTGAAAGAAAGTACTCCCAATCCCGCCTTTAATTCCATCTTGGAGCAATCTGTGAGAACCGAGGTCTCCACATCCTTCCACCAAACAAGTGCCCACTTCATGTGTATTCCATTTTCAAGACAGAATAGAATACTAGGCTCAGATATTTCGTTTTTCCGATAACTTGTATCTGGGAGTGGAGAGGGCATACTCTGCATTTCCTGGGGTCACTTTCAACTCATTTCTCTTAGCTCATCTCTACTTTCTTCCTAGTGATCTTTCCGTAATCTCGCTGATAGTCGACGGAAATTTGCTTCGCGTCGTCCGCGTATACAGTGGTAAGACGTCGCCAGCCAATGCGATCATTCTCACTTCATCTTGAGATTCAATAAAATTTGGTTTATCACTAGGATCCAAAGAATTGGCGAGAACACCCCTCCCTGAGGCGCTCCTCTTGTCATCCGCTTTCTAATTACACTATCCCCAAAGTCCTCATTGATAATTCTGCCACGTAGCAGAGAAACTCGGTTTGACCCCCGGGGGTCCAAGTGAATATTGACCCAATCGGTGCATGACCCTATCACGTTGTCAAAATTTTCAATATTGTAACGACACACAGGAAAACGGACAGACAGACAGAAAGACAGACACACAGAGGAAGCTGGGCTCGCAACTATATCAGTCCCTTTTAACCCTAAACATCGCAAAGTCAGTCGTCTGACAAATGTTGCAATAGTCCCACATACGAATTGCCTTTTTGAGTGGTTGGAAAAGAGTATTTCGCCATTTTGCAAATGCTATGACACAATTCTTGTATTCTACGCCCTGTCCCATGACGGTGAAGCGTGTAAAATCAATTTAGTTTTCTTATACCATCCACCATAGGATGGGGGTATACTAATTTCGTCATTCTGTTTGTAACTACTCGAAATATTCGTCTGAGACCCCATAAAGTATATATATTATTGATCGATATGACATTTTAAGTCGAACTAGCCATGTCCGTCCGTCCGTCTGTCTGTCGGAAGCACGCTAACTTTCGAAAGAGTCAAGCTAGCCGCTTGAAATTTTGCACAAAGACTTCTTATAAGTGTAGGTCGATTGGGATTGTAAATGGGCTATATCGGTCCATGTTTTGACATAGCTGTCTTGACTTCTTGAGCCTCTAGAGGGCGCAATTCCTATCCGATTGAAATGAAATTTTGCACGACGTGTTTTGCTATGACTTCCAACAACTGTGCTAAATTAGGTTCAAATCGGTCAACAACCTGATAGCTGTCATATAAACCGATCTGGGGTCTTGACTTCTTGAGCCTCTAGAGGGCGCAATTGTTATCCGATTTGACTGAAATTTTGACCGTCGGATCCTCTCATGACCTCTTTTTTACTTCTTGTTTTGCCTAAGAAAAGATGCCGGGAAGAGAACTCGACAAATGCGATCCATGGTGGAGTGTATATAAGATTCGGCCCGGCCGAACCTTGCGCGCTTTTTTTTTATTACTTTTAGCACCATGTTGAAATCTATCGTTCCACCTTGATTTATTTCGACATTGAAATGGCTCATAACCATGTTAATTAATTTATAAATTCACACCCTCACACGAATTTTGATGAACTCAATATTTTATGAATTTCCTAATAGATTTAATGGATTTTCTTTATATCTTTTGTATTATTTTCAGATAGCCCCAGCATGCTAATCAATTTTTCACACTTTGCCAATCAATCAAAATAAAGCCCTAGAAAAAAATTCAAACGAGAAAAAAAATATCAAAAATCCCAGGTGAAAAAAAAATTTTTTCAAATCTCAAAACAGGGTGTAAACCCTGATAAGAAATTTTAAGAAAAATTGCTGCCAAAACAAAGAAAAGAAAAAATTAAAGCTTTTATACAAAGTATAAATCATTTGTGCAAATCAAAAATAGAAAGCAATGCAAATCGAAACGAGCGGGAAAATTTTCCTTAAATAATCCAACGGATAGAAAAACAAATCATAACGAGGATGATGTGAAAGATGATGATGACGTCGCGTCCATCCATCAATGTTCAACATCGATGAATTTCTAAAATTTGTGAAATGTCAATACTCAGAACAAAGATAGAAGAGAAAAGTGTGAAAACTCCTAGAAGCAGCATTCTCAGTGGAGAAGTGGTGGCCGCGACACCATCACCACCACCACCACTACAGCTACCACTCAATCAAACATCAACATCGGCCAACACAAACTAGTTTTAGTGCAGAAACGAGTTAGAAGAGAATTGTGGAAGTCAACAAGATCTTGTATTCCACTTCTTCTACTTCTGTGGCAGACAGAGGTGTCCGTCCCCCCCAAAAGTCAGCAACAAACAACCTACAAACTCGTGCTCGTGTGGCTTGAAAAGTATAGGAACTCTCCTAGATTTTCCTTAGACTCCCTCCGAAAAACAGCCAATTTGGAAACGATCATAGTCACCGCCATCTGGAAACAAGCATAGAAACTACAACAGCAGTACCGACACCGACACCGGCATCAACATCAACATCAACATCGGCTTCGGTTCCATCCAATCAGCTTCACATAATTGCCAATATGAATTGGATTATTGTGGCCATAGTGCTGCTGTTGGCCCACAAACAGTATTTGGCCAGTCCAACACCACTCAAGTTGCCCGGTAAGTACAAGAAATTTCAGTTTCAATTTCAATTTCTTTTCGTCCAAAAATTTTGTAATTTCACAGATACGACTAGACGGGCCACCAACAACCATGGCTATGAATTTCTAAGATGCTTAAAATCGGATCAATGTTAATTTGTTTTGTTTTTTGTTGTTGTTGTTATTGTTCATGTTTTTCCTTTATCGAGAGTGAGTGGTCGTAGTTGTCGTTGGCCGTCCGTCATTGAGTTGCTCGAATGGTTGGCTGGCTGGTTGGTTGGTTGGTTATCCAACTGGCTTTTATTTCTGCGACTCTTTTTGGTCAAATCTAAAGCGGTTTTTACCGTAAATGTGTACTTTTTTTTATGGTTAATAGAAAACATTGCGATTAGGTACGTTTATGATGAGTGTTCCCCTAAGATTGGCAATGTGAAAATAAAATTTTTTCTTTTTTGACAAATAACCAGATAACAGAGACAAGTTTTTTCTTGCCATCGTTTGTTTTTTTTTTGTTTTTTTGTTTATTTGGTTAATAAGTGAAAATGGAATTGAGACAGATTTAGTAGGGCAAATTTTCCCGGAAAGGAAGATAACATTAATAAACCAGTCATTTGGGTTGGCCAACATTGAACATGGAGGCCACTGTAGCGCAGAGGTTAGCATGTCCGTCTTTGTCGCTGAACGCCTGGCTTCAAATCTGGGCGAGAATATCAGAAAACAAATAAAAGCGTGCTAAGTTCGGCCGGGTCGAACTTTGGATACCCACGACCTTGAGTATATGTGAACCACATTTCGGCCAAGACTTTAAATCGAGATATCGGTCTATATGGCAGCCATATCCAAATCTGAACCAATCTGAGCCAAATCGAAGAAAGATGTCGAAGGGCCTAATACAACTCACGGTCCCAAAATTCAGCAAAATCAGATAATAAATGTGGTTTTTATGGGCCCAAAACCTTAAATCGGTGGATCGGTGTAAATGGCCGCTATATCCAAATTTGGACTGATCTGGGCCAAATTCAAGAAGGTTGTCGAAGAGCCTAACACAACTCATTGTCCCAAATTTCGGCAACATCGGACAATAAATGCGTCTTTTATGGCCCAAAGCCTTAAATCGAGAGATCGGCCTATATGGCAGCTATATCCAAATCTGGACCGATCTGGGCCATATTACAGAAGTATGTTAAAGGGCTCAACTAAAGTCACTGTCCCAAATTTCAGCAAAATCGGACAATAAATGCGCCTTTATGGGCCCAAGACCTTAAATCGAGAGATCGGTCTATATGACAGCTATATCCAAATCTAGACCGATTTAGGCCAAGTTGCAGAAAAATGTCGAACTCACTAACACAACTCACTGTCCCAAATTTCAGCAAAATCGGATAATAAATGTGACTTTTATGGGCCTAAAACCTAAAATCGGTGGATCGGTCTAAATGACAGCTATATCCAAATCTGGACCGATCTGGGCCAAATCGAAGAAGGTTGTTGAAGGGTCTTAACCTAACTCACTGTCCCAAATTTCGGCGACATCGGACAATAAATGAGCCTTTTATGGGCCCAAGACCTTAAATCGAGAGATCGGCCTATATGGCAGCTATATCCAAATCTGGATCGATCTCTGACATATTGCAGAAGTATGTTAAAGGGCTCAACTAAAGTCACTGTCCCAAATTTCAGCAAAATCGGACAATAAATGCGGCCCAAGACCATAAATCGCGAAATCGGTCTATATGACAGCTATATCCAAATTTGGACTGATCTGAGCCAAATCAAAAGACGATGTTAAAGGGTCTAACACAACTCACCCAAATTTCAGCAAAATCGGATAATAAATGTGGCTTTAATGGGACTAGACCCATAAACTAATCGGCCGATCGGTCTATATGGCAGCTATATCCAAATCTAGACCGATCTGAGTCAAATTGAAAATTAATGTCGAATGGCCTATCTTAACTCACTGTCCCAAATTTCGGCGATATCGGACAATAAATGCTCCTTTTATGGGCCCAAGAACTTAAATCGAGAGATCGGTCTATATGGCAGCTATATCCAAATCTAGATGGATCTGGTCCAAATCGAAGAAAGATGTTGAAGGGTCTAACACAACTTACTGTCCCAAATTTCAGCGATATCGGACAATGAATGCGCCATTTATAAGCTTAAAACCTTAAATAGAGAGATCGGTCTATATGGCAGCTATATCCAAATCTGAACCCATCTGTGCCATATTGCAGAAGTTTGTCGAGGGGCTTAACTTAACTCACTGTCCCAAATTTCGGCGACATCGGACAATGAATGCACCTTTTATGGGACCAAAACCTTAAATCGAGAGATCGGTCTATATGGCAGCTACATCCAAATCTGGATCGATCTCTGACATATTGCAGAAGTATGTCGAGGGTCTTAACTTAACTCACTGTCTCAAATTTCAGCAAAATCGGATAATAAATGTGGCTTTTAAGGGCACAAGACCTTAAATCGAGAGATCGGTCTATATGGCAGCTATATCCAAATCTGAACCGACCTGGACCTTATTGAAGAATGCTATCGAGTGGCCTAACACAACTCACTGTTCCAAATTTCAGCAAAATCGGATAATAAATGTGGCTTTTTTAGGCCTAATCCCATAAATCGGCTGATCGGTCTATATGGGTGCTATATGAAGATAAAGTCCGATATAGCCCATCTTCGAACCTAACTTAGTAAAGTCGGAATCCACAATGAATTTACCTCCATACAGTTTTCAGAATTGTCACAATAAACACTCAATCTTCCGCTTTCGTTATAATGAGAGTAAAGGTGAAATATGAGGGCGTTAGTTTGTTTACTAGGCATGATGTAGGCCTTTTCTATCAAATAAAAATGTGCGAAAAACCATTGATTATAGCCTACTGTGCCCCTCTCCCTCCCTCAAATTGCATGTCACCCAATTAAACAAAGACCTATTTTGAGATTTCAGCAATGTGAAAATTAACACAAACATCTCGGTAATGCGTTAAGTGTTCAAGCCATAAAAAAAAATATTTTCGACCAAAACTTATCGTTGCCTTTCATAACTCAAGCTCACCCCTTAAGTGGTGTGGGCCAGCTAAAACCCCCTCAATCAGCTCTTCAAAACAACAGCAACAACAACAACAAGAAACTTGAACGTTATGCCAATTATGGCAAAACCTCTAAATGGCAAACAATGAAAGTGACTTTAACCAAAAAATTCAAACAAAGACCAATGGCTACACCTCATATAAAAAATTGAAAAGAAAAAAATGTGTTTTATGGACACAAATTTAATATAATTTTTTTTTTGTTTAACTCAACTGAAAACACGATTTTAAATCTTTAATAAACAAACAATGAAGAAGAAATGCAAACAAATACTTAAAACCAGTTATTTTCACAGCATTGTTGGTTGTTGGGCTGATATTTTTGATTTTTTGCTCTTCTCATTGCTGTTGTTATAACAGTTATTGTTGTTGTTGCTGTTGCTATTCTCAGCTGACGGCAAATATCCATAACTGTGTGTTCAGTGCTGACAACCAAGCAACAGCAACAGCACTAACACTCACACCCCACCCATTCTCTCTCTCTCTTTATATGGTTACTTGTCTGCCTTGCTTTGAAAACTGAAACAAATTCACACAGTAGCGGCGGCAGTACTCCATATTCAATTACTCACCACCAACCGAGTGCACTTATTACTCATGTACTCGCTCACCTCATTTCGACTTTGACAAGTTTTCGTTTGTGGTGAAAAAATGCTGTTTTTGCCATTGCGCTTACTTTTGGCGCCTTTTGCATTGTTCGTTACGGTTGCAACAGCGGTCTAGTTTGGCTTTGATATGAAATATCTGAATGTGTAGTTAGTTTTGATCATACGAAAAAATGTTGGTAGAATTTCAAAGAAATTTTGTTTATATTGAACCTTGAGTACTTTATTGCGCAGAAGATAATATAAAAGAGATGCGTGCTGACTGATTGATCCTCGCCCAGCCCAAACGGCTGAAGCTAGAATCACGGCACGAATGTTGGTCTTGGGTTATAGACACTGGATAAGGCTGGATTTGGTTATTTTCGTACGTTTAGGTACTAAAAAGTAACAACAAGTACGAAATGGTACATATTTGCCCAGCGCTAACGGATAGGGCTAGAATAATGTTGTTGGGCTCAAATGAGAGAAAATCGTTCCGAAAGTGGGAGAAGCACTCTAACTAACTCTAAAGCTAGCCACTTGAAATTTTGCACAAACACATTTTATTAGTGTAGGTCGATTGGGATTGTGAATGGGCCAAATCCGTCTATGTTTTGATATAGCTGCCATGTAAACCAATTTTGGGTCTTGAAATTGCGCCCTCAGAGGCTCAAGAACCTCTACAGGGCGCAATTCTCGTCCGATTTGACTGAAATTTTGCACGCGATCTTTTGGTATCACTTCCAAAAACTGTGCTGAGCACGGTCTAAATCGGCCGATCTAGGATCTTGACTTCTTGAGCCCCTAGAGGACGCAATTCTCATTCGATTTGGCTGAAATTTTGCATGAGGTGTTTTGTTATGATTTCCAACAACTGTGCTAGCACAAATCGGTACATAACCTGATATAGCTGCGATATAAACAGATCTGGGATCTTGACTTCTCGAGCTTCTAGAGGGCGTAATTATCGTCCTATTTGACTGAAATTTTGCACATGGTGTTGTGGTGTCACTTCCAACAACTATGTTAGGTATGATTCGTATCGGTTCATAACCTGGTATAGCTTTCATATAAACCGATCTGGGATCTTGACTTCTTGAGCCGCTAGAGGGCGCAATTCTCATCCAATTTGGATGAAATTTTTCATGAGGTGTTTTGATATGACTTCCAATAACTGTGCTAAGTATTGCACAAATCGGTACATAAACTGATATAGCTGCGATATAAACCGATCTGGGATCTTGACTTTTTGAGCCTCTAGATGGCGCAATTCTCATCCAATTTGGCTGAAATTTTTCATGAGGTGTTTTGATATGACTTCCAATAACTGTGCTAAATATTGCACAAATCGGTACATAACCTGATATAGCTGTGATATAAACCGATTTGGGATATTGACTTCTTGACTCTCTAGAGGACGCAATTCTCATCCGATTTGGCTGCAATTTTGTTCAACGGCTTCTCCCATGACCTTCAACCTACGTATCCAATATGGTCTTAATCGATCTATAGCTTGAAACAGCTCCCATATAAACCGATCTCCCGATTTTGCTGCTTGAGCCCCTACAAAGCGCAATTCTTATCCGAATGGACTGAAATATTACACAAAGACTTCTACAATGTTCAAAATTTAATTATTTATTGTCCGTATCGGACTATAACTTGATATAGCTCCAATAGCATAACAGTTGTTATTCATTATTCTTTGTTTGCCTAAAAAGAGACACTACGCATAGATTTTGACAAATGCGATCCATGGTGGAGGGTATATAAAATTCGGCCCGGCCGAACTTAGCACGCTTCTACTTGTTATGCATGATACGTATTTACAACGAGATGGCAGCGAAAAGTGTCCACATCGGATTATTCAGTTAAAAGTTATACAAATCCCCCGACTTTAAAATTTCCAAAGTCCATATCCTCCAATTGGGCACATGTTTTTTACTCTATATGTCCCCTAAACCCATGCAAAAAAATTTATACACCAAACAATATTTGTAGCCTCCACAGCAAATTTACTAAAAAATACTGATTTTGAAACCATCTTTGCTTAGGAGGGGTATTTTGGGGATTTTTGAAAAAAAATTCGGGCAGAATTTATTTCCTTTTTTTCTTAGAATTTTTTTCTCCCCTCTCTCACACGGCATATTTCTTACTATTTTTTTCGTTTTTCTCCCACTGTGCGTTGGTAGGTTGTTCTGGTATCCAGTTCTTTGCGAAAATGCCTTAAATACTACACTTTTCAAGCTTTTTATTACATTCTCTGCCAAGTGGAAACTAACCAAAAGAATCATTTTTTCCTGTAATAAATCGTCGTTTGCTGTAAATGAACTATTTTTGGTTTAAAAGAAGTTTTGAATTTTTGGGTAAAAGTGCAATGCTTTGCCGTAGACGAAGTTCATAACAGTTTTACCATAACCAAAGTGATTTTTACATCAAAATGTTGCAAATTCACGACAAACGTTCAACGGTGGAGGCGAACGTTGCACAGTTGTTATAAAAATAGTACCTACTTCCCCAATAAAACAGATTTGTTTGTGGCAAAGATATTTCTAAAGTTTTATTTTTTTTTGAGTGTATTATTACAACATCACTCAAATTTTGTTCACCCTTTGATGCCAAAAAGTTTATTTCTTTTCTTTTTTTATTATAAATTTATTTATGCAGATTTTTGTGCTTTATAAAATGCAAATGCAGTGGCGGCAGTGGGTTTGTTTAATGTATTTGTTTGCCAAGTTTCTGCTGTTGGCGTTGTTGTTGTTGTTGTTGTTGATGTTCGCGTTTCGCGTTGTTTCCCCTTTTTTAGTTACTTTGTTAGTGTTTGAGTTGAGTTCATTATTTATTGACATTTATAACTCTGAACACCGCCGACTGCCACGGCATCGAGAGCACGAAAATGTCTGACGGCAATCAGAAGTGTTAATTTCCTGTTCACATCAATCGCTCTCTTGCGCTGACTTTATGCGACTGCGACTGGTGCACAGTGGCTCGGAAGTTGTTGTAATTTTTAATGACAACAATTGAGTTGTTACCACATTTAAAATAATGTTGAGGAAAAAGACATGATGGTTTAATGTATGATAATGGAGGTTAAAACAAAACCATAAAGCCGATGCAATTTTAAATATTGTATAGGGGGTGGGATTTTGGCAATAACTGTTGGGTAGTTCGCTCTGCAAGATAGCCTATTGAGTAACAATGGTTTAATGAAATGTTAAAATCATGGTTTACTTGAAATGGTTGAGCTATAGAATGGGTTTGCAACTCTTGCTTGCATCCACTCTAAGTATTGGGTTGCCCAAAAAGTAATTGCGGATTTTTCATATAGTCGGCGTTGACAAATTTTTTCACAGCTTGTGACTCTGTAATTGCATTCTTTCTTCTGTCAGTTATGAGCTGTTACTTTTAGCTTGCTTTAGAAAAAAGTGTAAAAAAGTATATTTGATTAAAGTTCATTCTAAGTTTTACTAAAAATGCATTTACTTTCTTTTAAAAAATCCGCAATTACTTTTTTGGCAACCCAATACAAAAGTCCCAAAGGATTTTACTATCCTTGATATTAGTTCCATCGATTCAAATAACTTAAGACTTTAACAGCTCATAGTTTCGCAATAACGATATCCTGCACGCCACGATTTAAAAAGTTTTGAGTAGGGTAAAAAAGTAAAATAAGAATTTTTTTATCATCTTGATACTGGTTGATAGACGGCCAACTTAGTTGTTGGAAGGCCTTCAATATATATATGGAAATTCTGGGATCTTGGAAAAGAAGATTTTTCAATCCTCCAGTGCTTCCAAAGACTAAAACTTTTCTGGGGATTACTTAGCTCACAATCCAGAGGCCTAACTACGCTTATGGTCAGCACAAAAGGCCGCCATTCCTTGCAAAAACAGCACATCAATAAAGACCTGATGTTGCAATTTCCAGTCAATCGGTTTCATACTTTCTCAGCCCCATAATAAATAAAGTCCTGTTCTACAAAATACTCGGCCACAGGGCCTTGGCTACTCTGCTACACATGACATCCGTCCACACCTCATACGCGCGGTTATCGTAGAAAGTGCCAAACTTATCATAAAGCCCACACATTGGTGGTTCAATGAATCAGTGGAACGATCGGCGCTTATCAGCAATCGATCGCTGGCTAGCTCTCCGGCTGCCTTAATTCCCGACACTTCCTGAAGGCCGCAGACCTAGTAGAGCCTTATGGCCTTCCTCATGGTTCTTTGCATTTCTAGGGGATCACGACGTAAATAAATCTTCAAGCCCGGATGGTATATCAGCACTTGTGCTTTGTAAGTTTTCTTCGACGTTTGCTTGCCCAAAAGGTAGCGGACCTTTGCTTACCGTGCGGGAGTTCTCTCGGCTCGCTGGAAGGTTGCGAATGTTCAGCCAATCAATCCCCAAACAGGATGAGACGAACAACTGGTCAATGACGATATGCTCGGCGCTCTTCAAGGTAATGGGGAGTATGGTTAACTACCATCTTGTGAGATACTTAGATTTCTGTATCGGTTCCGCAGAAATCACTCTACCTAATGTCATTTCTGCCGGAACATTAGGGTCGCTCCATACACCAATTTGGTGTGAGTAAGGTTAGCATGTCCGCCTATGGCGCTAAACGCCTGGGTTCGAATCCTGGCGAGACCATCAGAAAAAATTTTCAGCGGTGATTTTCCCCTCCTATTGCTGGCAACATTTGTAAGGTACTATGCTATGTAAAACTTCTCTCCAAAGAGATCGGACTCGGCTATCAAAAGAAGCCCCCTTATCATTGAGCTTAAACTTGAATCGGACTGCACTCATTGATATGTGAGAAGCTTGCCCCTGTTCCTTAGTAGAATGTTCATGGGCAAAATTTGCAATTTTTGGGATCGAAAATACAAAAAACCGAAAATTCATGGGAGGCCACCGTAACGCAGAGGTTAGCATGTCCGCCTATGCTGCTGAACGCCTGGGTTTGAATCCTGGCGAGAACTTCAGAAATAAGTTTCAGGGGACCTAATCCCCTCCTAATGCTGGCGACATTTGTGAGGTATTTTGCCATGTAAAAACTTCTCCCTAAAGAAGTGTTACCTGTGGCAGGCCGTTCTCACTATAAAAAGGAGGCTCCTTATCGGAATCGGACAGCACCTATTGATATGTGAGAAGTTTGCCCCTGTTCCTGAATGGAATATTCATGGACAATTTGCATTCGCAACCGTCCTCCAATGCTTCCAAAGACAAACGCCGACCATAAATATCGGCTATTTGGGCATGGTCGAAAGCCAGCAATTTACGTAGTCGGGAGATGACGCTAATTTTATATGAGAAATTATGGCGTTTTAGGCAGTAACAATCCTTGAGGGGCTGGAAGAATAGCTACATCTATAGATGTCGGAAACTGTCCAGTTGCTAGAAGACAAAAATATGTTCAAAATATAAGGCGTTATTCTGGCATACTCTATAAGGCCTCAGGCAGGATCTTTCCATAAGACGATGAATGCAGAAAGGGACCCTCTATAGTACCACAAACATTTCAATAAGGAATTTGGAACACTTCCCTCATATCAATGAGTGGTGTCCGATTCAAGTTGTATTGCAATGATAAGAAACCTCCTAACTATAGCGGACGTACAGTGGTATGAAATGGAAAAAAAAACTGGTAAAAATCGAGGTGTTACAAACAGAATGACGAAATATGTTTACCCCCACCCTATGGTGGAGGGTATAAAAACAAAAGTCAGCATGTAGTCAGCATTGAAAATGATGCTAAATAATTGCGTATGTAGTCACTCAATATGGTTCATGTAAAGCGGAAATGAATTTGGCTGGCTGTTTCCTGTTGCTACATGTTTGGTAACGAGGTCGCACAACATTGATCAGAACACTTTTGGCAGTACAGGTCACATGTGTACCATTGGAAATGGTTATAAATTAGAATGTAACGAAAATACTCGATAACATAATTTAAGTGTTTCCTTCCATTAAAATGAGTGCAAAATAGGGAAAAAAATGTGTATTTTAGCTGTCCAAAATAATGTATTACCCATCATGGAATGCTACAACGCACAAAATACCCCCCCTTTCATTCTCTCTCCCTCACTTGCCTTTGGCTGTTGATATTGTAAATTTCGTTTACATTGCTTCAAACTACAATCAAGCTACAAGGTACCATTTTCAAATTCAATTTTCCCCTATTTTTATCTTTGCTGTTTTTCTGTTTTTTTTTTTTTATTTCAAATTCAATTTGTTGTCTTCCGTTGAATTTTTGAATAACGCGAAGAAAAAATCAATACATCACAGGCAACACAAATTTTTCCAGCGATGGTAAAAAAGTGAAAAAACGTTGACATTCTTGCCACTCGTCCAACAAAACTCTTGATAGTCATGGCGGTGACAGAGTTTGACATTGACAAGAACAATGATAAAAAAAAATCCATTGCATTTCATTGTCTTTCAATGGATTTCAGTGTCAAGTGTTATTGATTTGTGTATATGGTGGCATTTTTGTTTCATTTTTCCCCAAACATTCTTTCCTTAGGCCCTGGAAGAATTTGTGTGTGGGGGGCTTTTTTTTAAAGGAAACAAGCTTTCGGGTGAAAAAGGATACTGAAATGCACAGGGGAAAAACATTTGTTGTCACACTATGTACATGATGCTTAAATAAATAAAAACAAGTGAAAATGTGCTAATTTTGGCCGGGGCGGAATTATGGGAACCCACCACCATGGTTTTTACTAAAAATTTACACCAACGAACTTAGTTCAAGCGCACAATTTTACTATACGTTAAGAATTTTTACCAATTTAGCCCAAAATTTAAGCTTCTTGGCTAATCAGGCAACGGTTTATATAGGAGACTAGCTGGACCGGGCCCGCTCCTCTGCGCCTTCTTTAACTCTCTAAAATCTTTTTAGGGTGGGGACACTTCGCCCTGAATGCGGATATCGAATTCGTGCCATTGTAGCCTATGACGCTGAATGCGTTAAAATCCTGGCGAGAACATTGGACAAAGCGGTGTTTATCCCCTCTTAATGTTGGCGACATTTGCGAGGTACAATGCCATGCATGGTCATTTAAAAAAGCTTCCCCAAAAAGATGTCGCACATGTCCCTTATCATTGAATTTAAACTTGAATCGGAGAGCAGTCATTGAGGTGTGAGAATTTGCCCCTTCTCGACGTTTGCTGGTGGTAATGTTCTTCCTTAGGGCTATGTTCTCATTAGGGGAGTGATGGCACCTCAGACATTTCGACTCTAATATGGATATTAAATTCGTGCTGCACTTCCAAAGCACTTTAATTAGAGCCCCATATTGCCATGGCCGGGTAAATATGAACCGTTTGGAGGGTGTTTTGGGGCTGGAGCGGCCACCGGCACTTTGCACTGAATTTAGATATCAAATTCGTTCTTTATTCCCAACGGAAATGAAGTTCAGTTTAGGGGGTGCTTCAAGGCGTATCCCAAAACACTTGGCTTCAAAATTGGATATCAAACTCGTTTTCTACTCTCAAATACCTTTCATTTGAGTCTCATATTGTTATAATGGGTCAAATAACCCATTTGACAGTATCTTAAGGAGGAAAAGCGCCATATTCGAAAACTACTCCCAAATACCTTTCATTTAAGACCCATATAGCCATGGTCGGCCAATATACCCATTTGGGGGTATTTGGGATTGGGCGACCTCCCATTACTTGGACCCAATGTTTTATGCCATATTTGTAATCTACTGGCTACTACTTTTCATTTGAGTCCCATATTGACTTGAACTTCGAATATATCTGTTTAGAGGATTTTTGGGGTTGGAGGGGCCCGCTAGGTACTTGGACCCAAATTTTAATACCACATTCCTTTTCTGGTCTCCAATACCTTTTATTTGATACCCTTAATGTGCCCATTGCACCACTTTCGGATATGGGTGGCGTTTTTGGGGTAAGAGGGAGGGTCCGTTTCCACCCGATATCTAAAAATTATATAGCCTATGTTTCCTTCCAGACAAACGTATACAATCTATGAAAATTTTAGTCATAATGGGTCTAATGGTGTTTTTGAGGAGTGGCGTGACCCCCTTCGATCTGATTTTGTATGCCAGATTTGAAATCTACTCCCGAATACCTTTCATTTGAGCCCCATATTTAAAATAAACGTCCATTCAAAGCTCTAGCTCTATCCTTAAAGAAAGTACCCAATTGTACCAACTGCTGTGCTAAACTTACGTTTTATGTCCTTTCGAGAACAACTCGCCAAAATTTTATGCACCATGATCCTTTAAGCAAATGCAAATTGCAAATTTGCCCATGAGCATTCCATTAAGGAAACGGGGCAAAGTTTTCACATATAAATGAGGGCAGTCCGATAAAATTTTATAAGCTCAATGATATGGGACCTCCATTTTATAGCCGAGTCCGAACGGCGTGCCGCAGTGCGACACTTCTTTGTGGTGAAGTTTTTACATGGCTGCCATACCAAATGGTACAGTAGTTCCCAAATATCGTCAGCATTAGGAGGCAACCCGGGATTCACCAGGATTCGAATCCAGGCGTTCAGCGTCATAGGCGGAATTGCTAACCTCTGCGCTACGGGGGCTCCTTTAAGCAGAATTTCAAAATTCTAGCTGCCACATAAACCGATCTGGGATCTTGACTTCTTGAGCCGCTAGAAGGCGCCATTCTCGTCCGATTTGACTGAAATTTTGTACGCAATGCTTTGGTATCACTTCCATCAACTGTGCTCAGCACGGTCTAAATCAGTTCATAATCTGATATAGCTGCCATATAAACCTATCTGGGGTCTTGACTTCTTGACCCACTAGAGGGCGCAATAATTATCCGATTTAGCTGACATTTTGCATGAGGTCCATAACCTGATATAGCTGTCATAGAAACCGATATGGGATCTTGACTTCTTGAGCCTCTAAAGGGCGCAAGTACTATCCGATTTGGCTGAAATTTTGTACAACGGCTTCTCACATGATCTTTAACATACGTGTCGAATATGGCATGAATCAGTTTATAGCTCTAGTTTACTTCTTTAGCCCTTAAAGTGCTCAAATCCTCCTAGATTTGGCTGAAATTTTACAGCTGTTTTTATTTATCAACATTATTGCGTTTGGCAACGCCACCAGTATCATTATACGGTTTTATGGTGTGATACACAAACATTTAGTTCACTTTGAGGTGTTTGAGTTCGCCAACAATAGCCGGCTATGATTTTCAGGCGAAATATAACACAATCACACTGTTACGCTTGAACTCCATCACGAATAACTACTTTCACAGAAATGCCAATGTGATACTGGTAACACTTCGTGTCATCTAGCCGTAGACCGAATAAAAATATCATGGAGCTCCAGAATAATGTCCTTAAGGGTCTTGGCCAAATAGTTTGGGTTTTCAGAAACGAAGTTAAATGAGTTAGTGTACTCCTATATTGTGGAAGGTTTTTTGAAGTATCCTATTTTCACCGGAGCGTTAAACTCTATTTTCTGCGAGAAGTTCAGAAAAATCGCGCACTTCTGATAGAGGAAAGGCCATAAATATTTTTCAACATTTTTATACGCTACACCACTACTGTGGTACAGGGTATTATAACTTTGTGAATTTGTTTGAAACACCCAAAAGGAAGAGAGATAGACCCATTGACAAGTATACCGATTGACTCAGGATTACTTTGTGATTCGATTCTGTCTGTCTGTCCGTCCGTCTGTCTGTCTGTCCGTCCGTCTGTCCGTCTGTCTGTCTGTCCGTCTGTCTGTCCGTCTGTCTGTCCGTCTGTCTGTCTGTCCGTCTGTCTGTCCGTCTGTCTGTCTGTCCGTCTGTCTGTCCGTCTGTCTGTCCGTCTGTCTGTCCGTCTGTCTGTCCGTCTGTCTGTCCGTCTGTCTGTCCGTCTGTCTGTCCGTCTGTCTGTCCGTCTGTCTGTCCGTCTGTCTGTCCGTCTGTCTGTCCGTCTGTCTGTCCGTCTGTCTGTCCGTCTGACTGTCCGTCTGTCTGTCCGTCTGTCTGTCCGTCTGTCTGTCCGTCTGTCTGTCCGTCTGTCTGTCCGTCTGTCTGTCCGTCTGTCTGTCTGTCCGTCTGTCTGTCTGTCCGTCTGTCTGTCCGTCTGTCTGTCTGTCCGTCCGTCTGTCCGTCCGTCTGTCCGTCTATCTGTCCGTCAGCTGTCCGTCTATCTGTCCGTCCGTCTGTCTGTCTGTCCTTCCGTCTGTCTGTCCTTCCGTCTGTCTTCAAATTTGGTACAGTCATGTTTTTCGGCCTAGAGACGAAGCCTATTGAAATTGGAAAAAATCGGTTCAGATCTGGCTATAGCTACCATATATATGTTCGTCCGATTTTCAGTAATAATGCAAAAGAATAGTCATTTGTTAACCAATTTTCTCGAAATTTGGCACGAGGGATTTTTTTACGACTCTCGATATTACTGGTGAATTTCATAGAAATCGGTTCAGATTTAGATATAGCTCTCATATATATATCGCCCGATTTTCACTCCTAGAGCCACTGCAAGCACATTTATAGACCAATCTTGCCAAAATATTGCACAACGCTTTCCTTGACGACTTCCGGAATATACATAGAGTTTGGGAAAAATCGGTTCAGATCTGGATATAGCTTCCATATATGTGTTCGCCCGATTTTCAGTAATAATGCAATAAAATGGTCATTTGTTAACCGATTCTTTCGAAATTTGGCAGGAAGGATTTTTTTACGACTTTCGACATTACTGGTGAATTTCATGGAAATCGGTTCGGATTTGGTTATAGCTCTTATATATATATATCGTCCGATGTTAACTTTTAGACTCACAGCCAGCCCATTTATTGACCCATCTTGCCAAAATTTTGCAAAACGCTTTCCTCAACGACTGCCACAGTATCTGTGGAGTTTCCTCGAAATCGGTTCAGATTTGGGTATAGCTCTCATATATATATCGTCAGATTTTAGGAAATTTCCCATTTGTCATTTGTCAACCGTAGTTTTTACAGTTGCACATATTTGCTCGCCAAGGTCTAACAAAATTCGTTCAGAATTGGATATAGGTCCTATCATGCACTTATAGTGTAGGTGTAGGGTATTATACAGTCGACATCGCCCGACTTTTGCTTTTCCTTACTGGTTTTTATAAACATTATTGCGTATGGCAATGCCACCAGTATCATTATAAGGTTTTATGGTGGGATACATAAACATTTAGTTCACTTTTAGGAGTTTGAGTTCGCCAACAATAGCCAGTTATGATTTTCAGGCGAAATATAACACAATCACACTGTAATGCTTGAACTCCATCACCAATTTCGATGGAGTTCAATATTGCACATGGAGAATTTCAGAAAAATCGCCTACTTCTGATAAAGGGAAGGCAATAAATATTTTTTAAAATTTTTGGTAATGAAGCAACATCATTTCATTTATCTCCCTGCCGTTGCTGGCATCTTTCTGTTTATTAAGTGCATTCTGTAAATACCATTCTGTTGCTTATTGAGCTCATTAATTCCCTTACTAGACATAAAACAAACCAACTTAACCTTTGCTTTCAATATATCATTATTCAAAGCAAAGTTATTTTATATTGAATAATTCATTCCTCCCCCCTCCCTCTATAATAGATAATTTCATTCATGTGTGCCTTGCGAACTTGTAATTATTAAACTACGCTATAAACAACTTTCACTTTTAGTTCCCAGAGAATAATTTCATTTGAATTTAATATTAACTTAACCTTGTTTATTTTCCAAGTGTATTCATATGCAGTCTTTGCAACGCTCTAATCCATCTAACACTATTCAAGCTCGAATAAATATTTTCCTTTTGATACCTCCTCCCTCCCCCCCGCACTGCTTTGCAATGTTAATAGTCTTCTCCGTGGTCCTCCTTCTCCAGTCTATGCTGTGTAAAAATAGTTGTTTGTGCCTCTACATACATGCTGCTATGTACTAAACAACAAACACTACACATAAAAGAATCACACCTTGGCATGAGTTACAGGTTTATGTGTGGACATTCAAGGTCCATGCTCAAACCTGGGCGTAGGTGGGCTGTGTGTTTTGTGTGCGAGTATGTGTATGTGTGTGTATGCTTGTGTTTTGATTGTTGTTGTTGCTTTCATTTTAGTTTTATTTTCTTTGTCATGTTAGTTAGTGAGAAGAAACACAACCAAATGGGAATAAGAGAAAGAAACGGTTTAAATCTATTCTACTACGGGTTTGCCTAAGGTTTATAGAAATATCAACAACAACAGCAGCAGCAGCAAGAGCGTATATGGCCAAGAGCAGGGCTCAGTGCCCAGTTTGAAGGATTGTGGGTGCCAGCCTGGGCTGGAAGAAAGAAAACCTACCTTCCCTTGGAATATCTGATCATTTGTCGCTGCCATTGTCTTGGGGTGTCATTATTGACTTTGTTATTCCTTTTCGTTATTCGTTGTTTTTTTTTTGTTTGTTTGTCATTGTCATTTTAATTCAATTTACTTTTACATTTTTCTCTTGTGTGCATGTGCGCCGCATTTGTCGTCGCCATTGTCGTCCTTCCCTTGGCTGGGTTGATTCGTTAGCAAAGGCGAAGGATTATTATTGCCGTTTTCAATGGACGTTTGTGTACTTGGGATGCACAGCAGTTCGAGGTGGAGGGGGTTCGTTCTTCTATTTAAGGTGCCTGAAAACAATTTATCTTTTCCTTCGTTTTTTTCTCCTTAATTTTCTTCTCACTTTCTTTTGAGTTATTGCTGTTGGTGTGTTTGTTTGCTGTTGCTTTTTTTTTCGTCCAAAACTCATTAAGATTTTTGTCTCTTCGCTGAGCGAGAGGGTTGCAAGGGGACAAGGATAGCTGTGTTAATGTTGACACAATTTTCTGAAAGTGTAAACATCTTTTCGAGAGGTGTCTTTTGGCTTTATTAGCTGTCGCAATTCTAAGTTAGTCTCATTTTGGCTTGTCTGCAGGGGAAGGGTTGCACTAATCTCTGTTGAATTTTTAAGCAGATAATTGAAATTGGTATTTAATTTAGAGCATATTGTAAAAAACGAGAAATTTGCACAACTTGAGCGATATTTGGCAAGAAGTTTTCCAAGTAAAAGTTTTCACGAACTTTAACAGTGAATGGTGGTGTATATTCAAGGGGGGTTTATAAGAGGCTATGGTATATGTATGTTAAAGGAGGCCCGGCCGAATCTTGTATACAACTAGCCGATCCGGCCCCGCTCCGCTGCGCCTTCTTTAACTCTCTAATATCCTGGGGGTGGGAACACTTCGCCCTGAATGCGGATATGGAATTCGTGTCATTGTAGCCTATGACGCTGAACGCGTTCGAATCCTGGCGAGAACATGAACCGTTTGGAGGGTGTTTTGGGGCTGGAGCAGCCACCGGCACTTTGAACTGAAAATAGATACCAAATTCGTTCTACATTCCCAACGGAAATGCAATTTAGTTTAGGGAGTGCTTAAGGGTGTACCCCATAACATTTGGCTCTAAAATTGAATAACAAATTCGATTTGTACTCTCAAATACCTTTCGTTTGAGTTCCATTGAGGAAAATCGGTTCAACCAAGTATCATATAGTCATAATGGTTCTAATGGCGTTTTTGAGGGTTGGCATGACCCCCTATACTTCAAACTGATTTTGTATGCCAGATTCGAAATCTACTCCCGAATACCTTTCATTTGAGCCCCATATTAAAATGAACGTCCAATATGTCTGTTTTGGGGTTGGGGCGACCCGATGGGTACTTAGACTCAAATTGTAATACCATGTTTGTAGTCTACTCTCCAAAACCTTTCATTTGATACCTATATTGTGCCGATTGGTCGACTTTTGATTTTGGGTTGTGTTTTTGGCATAAGGGGGAGCGTCCGTCCCCCTTCCGATACCTTTGTTTCCTTCCTGACCAACCTACACAATGTGCGAAAATTTCGAGAAAATCTGTTCTGCCGTTTTTCAGTCTATACGGAACAAACAAAGCGAGTCCCATATATCCGTGATTGTCTAATGTGTCCATTTAGGGCGTTTTTGTGGGAGTGGGGTGACCCCCTATACTTCGACATGAATTTGTATGCCAGATTCGTTATCTACTCCCGCAACTTTTCGTTTGATACCCATATTGTCCTTTTCGGTCTACTTTTGAATTGATTGGTGGTGTTTTTGGGGTAACGGTGGAGGGTCCGCCCCCTTCCGTTATCAATAAATTATAAAGCCTATTTCTACTTCCTGACCATATTTGTAATCTACACCCGAATACCTTTCATTTGAGTCCCATATTGTCATGATCGTCAAAAGAACCTAATTTAAGGTGTTTTGGAGCTTGGGCGGCGGGTATTCTAATAATAATAATAATAATATTCTAGTATCCCGAATACCTTTCATTTGAGTCCCATATTGTCATTATCGTAAATTAACCTATTTTTAGGGGTTTTGGGGCTGGGGCGGCTCCCTAGGTACTTGGACCCAACTTTTATTATGAAATTCGTATTCTACTCTTGAATACCTTTCATTTGAATCCCATATTGTCTCGATCGGTCCACTTTTATTTTTGGGTAGTACTTTTGGAGGGTCCGCCCCCCCCCTCCCGATATCAAAAAATTATAAAGCCTATGTTTCCTTCCTGACTAACCTACACAATCTGTGAAAATGTCAAGGTAATCGGTTTAGCCGCTTTTGAGTCTATATGGAACAAACAAACAAGCCGACAAACACAAACTGAATGTGCCCAAGGCCTTAAATCCAGAGGTCAGCCTGTATGGCAGCAATTAAACTAGGATATCAAGGGGCCTAACATAACTCATTGTCCCAAATTTCAGCGAAATCAGACAATAAATGCGTCTTTAAGGGCCCAATAGCTTAAATCGAAAGATCGGTCTATATGGCAGCTATATGTGAACCTGGACCGATCTAAGTCAAATAAAACTGGGATATCGAAGGGCCTAACACAGCCCACTTTACCAAATTTCAGTTAAATCGGACAATAAGTGTGCCTTTTATGGACCTAAAACCTTAAATCAAGAGATCGGGCTATACGGTAGATTTATCAAATCTGGATCGATCTGGGCCAAATGAAACAAGAATCTCGAGTGTCCCGACGCAACTAACTTTCCCAAATTTCTGCTAAATCGGACAAAGTTAGGCTAGGTTGAAAAGAGGGTGCAGATATTAATCTGCCCCATGTCACTATAGACATACACCTAAGCCAGTAATCGGCTTGTTGTGCGCTCTAAAAACTAAAAAGAAATCTAAGTTAGGAATTCCGTGCCGCTAACAGAATCCCTAATGGTTTTCCATGCCACTCTCCTATGTTGGTTCATGTCGGGTATAGTGTCCCCACCTAAGTGCCGGTATCTGTTAGACGCGAAAGCCGGGCAAAGACATAGGAAATTCTCCAACGTCTCATCATCTTCCCCACATGCCCTACACATACTATTTCTTGCCGCACCGATTTTACATAAGTGAGCTCGTAAAGTTGGGTCCAAGTACTTGGGGAGAACGCACCCTCCCCTTACCCCAAAAGTAGTACCCAAAAATAAAAGTGGACCGATCGGGACAATATAGGATTCAAATGAAAGGTATTCAAGAGTAGAAAACGAATTTCATAATAAAAAGTTGCGTCCAAGTACCTCGGCCCCCCAGCTTCAAAACCCCTTAAAATAGGGTTATTTGACGATCATGACAATATGGGACTCAAATGAAAGTTATTCGGGAGTAAATTACGAATATGGTCAGGAAGTAGGAATAGGCTCTATAATTTGTTGATAACGGAAGGGGGCGGACCCTCCACCGTTACCCAAAAACACCACCCAAAATCAAAAGTGGACCGATAAGGACAATGTGGGTATCAAATGAAAAGTATGCGGGAGTACATAACGAATCTGGCATACAAATTTATGTCGATGTATAGGGGGTCACCCCACCTCCACAAATATACCCAAAATCACAAATATATGGCACTCGGTTTGTTTGTTTCGCATAGACTGAAAAGCGGCAGAACCGATTTTCATGATAACAATAGCTATACTGAACTCCTTACTTCCTTTCAGTAATAGCCTCGTCTTCTCACGATCTGGATCCCCCCCATAAGGTTTTCGGCGTACTACTGACCGTTTCGCTGTTCCACAGGGTTGCATGCGCTTTTATTGCCCACGCCCTTAACTCGAACTGCGTCGACCAGAAATGCTACCAAGTTTATTAACGGCAGTCCTCTGGCCTTTACCGCCAATTCGTTTGACCTTTCATTTCCCCTTACTCCGTTATGGCCCGGCATCCAAACGATGCGGAATGGATTGTGCCATCTTCAGAGAAGGCGTTAATCTCCTTTGTACACTCCACGATTGTCCGTGACCTTACCGTCCTAGTTGTTATTGCCCTAATGGCAATTTTACTGTCGGTAAAGATGTTCACACAAGACGTCCTCGCGTTAGCACCACATCACTTTACACATTCCGTGATTGCGCGGATCTCCGCCTGTAGGACCGTATTACGGTCAGTCAGTCTACAACAGATCTTAGTCCCTGGGTTCTCAGTGTAAACCCCCAGGCTCACTCTCTCCTCTAGCTATGATCCATTCGTGTAACATGATCTTCCAGATGGCAATACTAGGGTTCCGCTAATCCAAGTGCTTCGCACTCGACCTCCAGGTTCATCTCAGGTATCTGATCGGAAAACTCTTCCATTCCTTCCAGGTTTTCTATCGTCGCCTCGATTACACCGCGATGGTATGACCTGCTCCCATCTTCAATCCATTCTTCCACCGCCTTAAGTTTCATAGCCGTAGTGGCTGCCTCACACTTAATCTGTATGTCAATGGGTTGGATATCTAGAGTAGTCTCCAGTGCCCTTAAGGTCGTGGTCCTCATCGCACCGCCTATGCCAAGACAACATGTTCTCCGAACCTGTTGTATGTTCATTATGTTGCACTTTTTTTTCCATAGAAGTCCACCAAACAACTGAGACGCTACTGTAGAGTGGACTATCCAGACCCTATTTCGGGCCTACGGCCCATCTACATAGTGCCCAACAGCTATGAGCCTTCTGAGTACGCTTTCGAATATGACACTTCCAATTCAGTTTCCAATCCAAGATCACTCCTAAGTATTTGACCTTGTCAGGTATCGAAAATGTCTTATTGAGCAAACGTGGTGGGTTAAATTGGCCCACTTTCGTCGTCCTCGTGAGCTGGTATATTTCGGTCTTTTCTGATTTAGCATTGAGACACCTGGGTTTAGCCCAGTCATATGCCATATGCTAGACCCTTTCGGCCCTTCTGCATTGCTAGTTCGGATCCTTACCCCTTAGATGTGTTATATCATCATCTGCGTAGCAGACGGTTTCAAATCCCTCCTCAGTCAGCATCCATAATAGGTCATTTATGGTGGTCACCCAAAGGAGTGGTAATAAAATGCCCGCCTGTGGCGTGACCTGTGCCACAATCTCCCCTATTATTTATGCCATGGGACACACAATTTAACCACCTGTTTCTTAGCATATGGTTTATACAGTCTCATAGTACCGGGTCCACCCGGTACTGGTCTAAGGATTGGATCAGTGTGTCGGTCCGCACAGAGTTGAAAGCTTTCTCGATGTCAATGCATACCGCCAGTAAGTACGTTTTGGCTTCGAAGGATTCTTCTATTTTATGCACAACCTCGTGCAGGGACGTCTCCACCTACCTTCCCCTGACATAGATATGCTGTTTGTATGTGAGCAGTTCGCAGGATGTCCTACTCTTTATCATGGTGTCCATAATACGTTCCATGGTTTTGAGTAGAGAGGACGTAAGGCTTATAGACCTGTAGGCCTTTGGTGTCGCATAACTTGCCTTGCCGGACTTGGGTATAAATGTCACCCTTGCCTCCAGCCAGGATCGGACAAATCAGACAAAAACCGTTCGACACAGCCTACGGGTCAATATAAACTCACTATTTCAATTTTCGGCGCAGCTATTTAAATTTTTGGCGCAGCTAATAGGGTTTCCCGTTTTGCCAAGTTAATGACCTCTACATGCTGTTGATTGATAAAAATTCCTCAAATGTTTGCTTGCATAATAAATCCCTCTTAAAATTCCTTTAAGCGCTTTCTAGTGCCATTCAATGTGACCATTTATTCATGCAGTAACGGAAGTTAAGTTATTATCGTAACGTATCGCACATGCTTAACGACTCCACTATTTAAATGTTTATCAGCAGAGTAAGAAATCCCGCCGCATAGCATATCTTCGCTTTCCGCTTCGATAAACAGCAGAAACATTAATTCGCTTTATTGTCCAATAGGTAACGTGCTTTTAGCATAAACATTAAACACCATTAAAAATCATGACACGTTTCATTCACAACTGACCACAACACCATCTTCAACACCATCTGCAAGCCGTTGGGAATTTTCGATGTTCATTTCAACATCCTTTACGAAAGTGCGCTACAAGATTGAAACAATAACATTGAGGCAAAATGGGGGAAAAAGTGATACCAAAGCCATAACAGAATGGAATTATTATCATTTCTGCTGGTACTATTTATAGCCAAAAGGTATTAATGTTCTTAGCCACAATGTTATTAACCATATTCTGTGCGCAGCAGAAGAGTGAAGTCTAACAAGAAAATAAATGGCAAAGTGCACAGTGTAACATTTTGTGGTTAAATGGATAGAAAGTACTTTATGGAGTCTTTGGGCTTTGAGAAATAACTAAACGAAAAGTTATCATTGAACTAATCATCAATCGGATAGAACTACAGTTGAATCTCGTTTATCAGGCTTGCTCGGGACCGAACTAAAAACGGCAGAATAGAGGTTTTTTTATACCCTCCACCATATACTAATTTCATCATTCTGTTTGTAACTACTCGAAATATTCGTCTGAGACCCCATAAAGTATATATAGTCTTGATCGTCGTGACATTTAATGTCGATCTAGCCATGTCCGTCCATCTGTCCGTCTGTCCGTCCGTCCGTCTGTCCGTCCGTCCGTCTGTCCGTCCGTCTGTCTGTCGAAAGCACGCTAACTTTCGAAGGAGTAAAGCTACCCGCTTGAAATTTTGCACAAATACTTATTACTAGTGTAGGTCGGTTGGGATTATAAATGGGCCATATCGGTCCATGTTTTGATATAGCTGCCCTATAAACCGATTTTGGGTCTTGACTTCTTGAGCCTGTAGAGTGCGCAATTCTTATCCGATTGGAATGAAACCCTGCACGACGTGTTTTGCTATGACTTCCAACAAATGTGCTAAATTAGGTTAAAATCGGTGAATAACCTGATATAGCTGCCATATAAACCGATTTTGATTCTTCACTTCTTGAGCCTATATAGGGCGCAATTCTTATCCGATTGCAATGAAACCTTGCACGACGTGTTTTGCTGTGACTTCCAACAACTGTGCTAAATTAGGTTAAAATCGGTGAATAACCTGATATAGCTGCCATATAAACCGATCTTGGGTCTTGACTTCTTGAGCCTCTAGAGTGCGCAATTCTTATCCGATTGGAATGAAACCCTGCACGACGTGTTTTGATGTGACTTCCAACAACTGTGCTAAATTAGGTTAAAATCGGTGAATAACCTGATATAGCTGCCATATAAACCGATCTTGGGTCTTGACTTCTTGAGCCTCTAGAGGGCGTTTGTTTATGACATCCAACAACTGTGTTGAGTATGGTTTAAATCGGTTAAAAACCTGATATAGCTGCCATATAAACCGAATTGGGATCTTCTTCTTGAGCCACTAGAGGGCGTAATTGTTTTCCGATTGGAATGAAATTTTGCACGACTTGTTTTGCTATGACTTCCAACAACTGTGTCAAGTATGGTTCAAATCGGTACATAACCTGATATAGATGCCATATAAACCGATCTTGGGTCTTGACTTCGAGAGCCACTAGAGGGCGCATTTCTTATCCGATTGGAATGAAATTTTGCACGACGTGTTTTGTTATGATATCCAATAACTGTGCCAAGTATGGTTCAAATCGGTTCATAACCTGATATAGCTGCCATATAAACTGATCTTGGGTTTTGACTTCTTGAGCCTCTAGAGGGCGCAATTCTTATCCGATTGGAATGAAATTTTGCGCGAAGTGTTTTGTTATGATATCCAACAACTATGCTAAGTATGGTTCAAATCGGTCCATAACCTGATATAGTTGTCATAGAAACCGATCTGGGATCTTGACTTCTTGAGCCTCTATAGGTCGCAATTTTATCCGAATTGCGTGAAATTTTGTACGACGGATTCTCTCATGACCATCAACATACGTGTTTATTATGGTCTGAATCGGTCTATAGCCTGGTACAGCCCCCATATAAATCGATCTCGCTATTTTACTTCTTGAGCCCCCAAAGGTCGCAATTCTTATTTGAATTGGCTGACATTTTACACAAGTCTCCAATATATAATTTAATCGTTGTAAAACTTTATGCAGTTGATGGTCTGCAAACATGTGTTCATTATGGCTGCGACAGATTTCCGAAAGAAATGAAATTTTTCATGTAGTCTTCTTCCTCAATATCTAATGTCCACATGGGTTCATATTGAAATAAAGCGATCACAGAACTTGTCAATAGCGTTCCATGCTGGATGGCATTAAAGATTTGGCCTTGGTAATTAACCCTATGTACCGGTTTTATTTCAGTGATGGCAAAACGTCTTCAAAACACTGTGCCTTAGTATCCATCTCATCGTTTGCATGCAAAATTCATTTCTAGAGCTATGTGCCAAAGGCAAAGGAAAACGTCTCAGCAAGAAGGGAGGCATGCGAGACCATCACAACGCATTAACATGCATAAGCAGCAGGAAAGAGATACAACTCCGCAAAGGAAAATGGCAACTGAAGAAGAGTAAAAGGAAGGACAGAATGGGCGAAAAAAACTTAAATCTTAAGCACCGACAACATGTTGCACATTTTTAATTTTGCCCCCGAGATATGAGTATGAATGACAACAACAACAACAACAACAATAAAATAATAAAAACAAAGAAGAACAACAAACTCATACGCCATACAAGCGAAAAGAGTGTGAGTAGAAATAGTCACAACAATGGTTCCAATGTCTTGGGTGTGCGTGCGTCATAGCCTTGACTCTGATTATGGCACTGACACTCATATCCAACAATGCGAGTATCCATGTTTCTGGTCTTAGATATGATGCAGCAAGCCCCAGAAACCTGTCACAAAGTCAAGGAACGTTTCTTGGCTATGTTTTTTCTGTTTCCATCATTTTGTCGTCTTCCTCATGGGGTTCTGGATTACCCAGAGCTCTGCAAGGAAGAGAAAGCTTTTACTGAAGACGCTAGGCAGTCAGGCAGGTAGATGGGTAAATTCATTTCACTTTTTTTTATATTTGCATGCCTGGTTTGGTTTGCCGCTGTAATCATGAAAAAATCATGATTAATCGTCTGTATGGAATAGGAGATATATCTATGGAGAAATATTAAAATGTCTATATGGAAATTTGTTTGTTTTCTTTTTGCTGGAATGACAGAAGGGGGGTAGCTAATGTGAAATGTCAGCCTGTGATGGTATTAACATATTATGCAAAGGGATTTGTTGGGAAGACTGCTAGGATGTTTTCTTGCAAGAATCTAGGTCTTGTGTCGTAGGCGCGAAATACGGCCTGATTTTGTGATATTTGTACATTAAGGTACTAAATGGTACGAAATAGAACGAAAATTTTGTCTATTTGGCTAGGGCGTGACTTATGAGGTATAATTTGGGCCCAAAATATAGGGCATCTCAAAAAATTAAAGTTTGGCAAAACAAATTTCAAAAAATTGTACGAAAGTGGTGGAAATAGTACGTTTAGTACTACAATTAGTACTATTTGATGCTTTCTTTGTAAATTGAGCTAGAGATCTGAATATTGGTACATAGGAACACTATGGCAACCTAAGTTGGGAGTCTTCATGGGTTTTTGGACATTTGTACATTTTGGTACAAAAAAGTACCAAAAAGGTACAAAATAGGTGATCCTTTGAAAAGGGCGAACGCTAAGAGCTAGAACTCTGACATTGGGATTATAGACTATTTGGTTAGGGCGAAACGAAAGGGCTTGACTTATAAAGTATAATTTGGGCCCAAAATATGGGGCGTCTCAAAAAAGTAAGGTTAGGTAAAACAAATTTCAAAAAATTGTAACGGAAGTGGTAAATATAGTACGTTTAGTACTATTTGGTACTTTCTTTGTAAATTGAGTTAAAGATCTGACTATTGGTACATAGGAACACTATGGCAACCTTAGTTGGGAGTCTTAATGGGTTTTTGGATATTTGTACATTTTAGTACAAAAAAGTACCAAAAAGGTACCAAATAGGTGAACCTTTGAAGAGGGCGAACGCTATGAGCTAGAACTCTGAAATTTGGGATTAAATACTATTTGGCTAGGGCGAAACGAAAGGGCTTGACTTATGAGGTATATTTTGGGCCTAAAATAAAGGGCGTCTCAAAAAAGTAAGGTTAGGTAAAACAAATTTCAAAAATTTTTAACGAAAGTGATACTACACGTACTATTTAGTACTGCAATTAGTACTATTTCGTACTTTCTTTGTAAATCGAGCTAGAAATCTGAATATTGGTACATAGGAATGGCAACCTAAGTTGGGAGTCTTAATGGGTTTTTGGACATTTGTACATTTCGGTACAAAAAAGTACCAAAAAGGTACAAAACAGGTGAACCTTTGTAAAGGGCGAAGTCTAAGAGCTAGAACTCTGACATTTGGGATTAAAGAAATCTATTGCGAAATAATGAGGATGGAAGGAAAAACTTGAAATATTTAACTCGAATCGGGAGAAAAAGTACATTTAGAACCGCAATTGGTACCATTTGGTACATTTTTTACGGATTGAGCTGGAGCTCTGTGTGTTGGTATGTAGGTACACTGTGGGAACCCTAACTGTATGCTTTTTTGGAAATTTCCACATTTAGATATAAAAAAGGACAAAAATGTGCAATACTGTTTGACTTTGCACAGGGCGAGTGGATAAAGCCAGAACTCCAAAAATTGGATTCAATGAGAAATGTAGCAAAGTAAAGTGGCCAGATAAATGTAGCAAAGTAAAGTAAACTAAGCACAGATTTTTTTTTTTTGTTCATAAGCAGGTTAAGTTCGAAGGTGGGCTATATCGGACTGTATCTCGATGTAGCCCCCCTTATAGGACAATCCGCCTATTTAGGGTCTTAAGCTTATAAAAGCCAATTATGGTGACATTTGGGACAGTGAGTTGTGTTAGGCCCTTCGACGATATAGCTGCCATATGGCCGATTTCTTGATTAAAGGTTTTGGTCCCATAAAAGAGCGCATTTATTGTCCAATGTCGCCGAAATTTGAGACAGTGAGTTGTATTAGGCCCATCGACATTTTTTTGCAATTCGGCATAGATTGGTCCAGCCTTGAATATAGCTGCGATATAGACCAATCTCTTTTTTAAAGTCTTGGGCCCATTAAAGGCACATTTATTGTCCGATATCGTCGAAATTTGGTACAGTGAGTTGTGTTAGGCCCATTGATATGCTTCCTCAATTTGACCCATATCGGTCCGTATTTGGATATGGCTGCCATATAGACAGATCTCTCGATTTAAGTTTTGGGCCCATAAAAGGAGGCCACCGTAGTGCAGAGGTTAGCATGTCCGCCTATGACGCATGGGTTCGAATTCTGGCGAGACCATCAAAAAAAAATTTTCAGCGGTGGTTTTCCCCTCCCAATGCTGGCAACATTTGTGAGGTACTATGCCATGTAAAACTTCTCTCCAAAGAGATGTCGCACTGCGGCATGCCGTTCCGACTCAGCTATAATAAGGAGGCCCCTTATCGTTGAGTTTAAACTTGAATCGGACTGCACTCATTGATATGTGAGAAGTTTGCCCTTTCCTTAGTGGAATGTTCATGGGCAAATTTTGCAGAATTTGCCTATAAAAGGCGCATGTATTGCCAGATGTCGCCGAAATTTGAGACAGTGAGTTGTGTTAGGCCCCTCGACATTTTTCTGCAATTTGGCCTAGATCGTCCCAGATTTGGATATAGCTGCCATATATCCAAATCTGGACCTTACAAAATGGTGCTTTCTTTTCTTTGAGCTGTACATCAGGTGACTGGAACATTATTTTGATATTCACACATTTAGGTACTTAAATGTTCAAAATGGTGCTTTCTTTACAGGCTGAGCTACAGCTTTGAAATTTGGGGTACAGCTCTGAATTTTGGGATTGTCGGCAAACATGACCGGTTTGGGGGGTGTTTTGGGGGATGGGCGGCCACTCAGTGACTTGGCTTTGAAAAAATATACCAGATTCTTGTTCTACTCTAAAGTACCTTTTATTTGAGCCCCATATTGCAATAGTCAACAAATACTTCCTATATGGGTGGTGTTATGGGGGTGGGGTGGCCCTATTGACACTTTTCTCGAACATCAATATCAGATTCTTGCTTTATTTCCAAAGACCTTTCATTTGGAACCCATATTGCTATGGTCGTAAATTTGTCTTCTTTGGGGTATGTTTTAGGGCGGCCCCCCAAACACTTGGCCCCACATCTGTATATCAGATTCGTATTCTACACTCAAATAGCTTTTATTTAAGTTCCATATTGCCATGGTCAATAAAAAAGTCATGTTTGGGGGGTGTTTTGGCAAAGGGGTTGACCCCCAGAAGCTTTGTCCCAAATTTGGATATCATATTCGTATTTTACTAGCAAATACCTTTCATTTGAGTCCCATATTGCCATGGTCGGTAAAAATGTCCGATTTAGGGAAGTTTTGGGGGTTGGGGTGGTCCCCCTAGCACTTCGTCCGACAATTGGATATCAGATACGTTTTCTTATCCTAAATACCTTTCATTTGAGTCCCATATTGTCGTGATTGTTCTAAATATATGTTAAGTAGGTTTTAGGGTGGGGCAGCCCCCCTAGGTACCCCATCCGAAATATGGATACTAAATTTTTATTTTTAGGGTACTATATGAGAGCACACAATATTTCGCTTGAATCGCCCCACCCATCTCCGAGATCTGGCGTTTCTGAAAATTGGGGTAAGGGGGAGGGTCCGCTCCCCCATTAGATATAAAAAAATGTAGTTCCCTCTATTTTCACCACGGGATCATTATGCACCATCAGTGAAAATTTCAAGAAAATCGGTTTCTGAGTCTATAAGGAACACACAAACTAACAAACCCACAAACAAACACAAATTGATTTTTATACCCACCACCGAAGGGTGGGGGCAAATTAATTTTGTCATTCCGTTTGCAACACATCGAAATATCCATTTCCGACCCTATCTAAGACGATCTAGACATGTCCGTCCGTCTGTCTGTTGAAATCACGCTACAGTCTTTAAAAATAAAGATATTGAGCTGAAACTTTGCACAGATTCTTTTTTTTGTTGATGAGCAGGTTAAGTTCAAACATGGGCTATATCAGACTATATCTTGATATAGGCCCCATATAGACCGATCCGCCGATTTAGGGTCTTAGTCCAATAAAAGCCACATTTATTATACGATTTTGCTGAAATTTTGGGACAGTGAGTTGTCTTAGGGCCTTCGACATCCTTCGTCAATTTGGCTCAGATCGGTTCAGATTTGGATATAGCTGCCATATAGACCGATTCTCCCATTTAGGGTCTTAGGCCCATAAAAGACACATTTATTGTCCGATTTTGCTGAAATTTGGGACAGTGAAATGTGTTAGACCCTTCGTCATCCTTCGTCAATTTGTTTCAGATCGGTTCAGATTTGGATATAGCTGCCATATAGACCGATTCTCCGATTTAGGGTCTTAGGCCCATAAAAGCCACATCTCTTATCCGATTTCGCTGAAATTTGGGACAGTGAGTTGTGTTAGGCCCCTCGACATCACTTGTCAATTTGGTTCAGATCGGTCTAGATTTGGATATAGCTGGCATATAGACCGATTTTCCGATTTAGGGTCTTAGGCCCATAAAAGCTACATTTATTATCCGATTTTGACGGAATTTGGGACAGTGAGTTGTGTTAGGACCCTGGTCATCCTTCGTCAATTTGGCCCGGATCAGTCCGGATTTGGATATAGCTGCCATATAGACGGATCCTCCGATTTAGGGTCTTAGGTCAATAAAAGCCACATTTATTGTCCGATTTTGCCGAAACTTAGGACAGTGAGATGTGGTAGGCCCCTCGATATCCCTCGTTAATTTGGCTCAAATCGTTTCAGATTTGGATATAGCTGCCATATAGACCGATTCTCCGATTTTGGGTCTTAGGCCCATAAAAGCCACATTTTATATTCGATTTTGCTGAAATTTGGGACAGTGAGTTGTGTTCGGCCCTTCGACAATTTGGCTCAGACCGGTCCAGATTTGGATATAGCTACCACATAGACCGATCTCTAGGTTTTAGGTCTTAACTTAACTTACTTGTCTCCCTTCATATTTCCATGTACACAATTTATTACCAATACATCTCATGCCACCTCAAAGTTCCCTTTGTTCTCTTGCAAACTCCCCGTTAGATACATGCAGTGAGCTTGCAGAGACCAAGTCAAGTCTTCGATATGGGTGTACATGTTCAGATTGGTAGACATATCGCATGCATGCAAACGGATGTATCTATCAATTCATATTTGGCAGGCAGTAATATGAATGAATATATTATTAATATTTACAATTCCTGGGCAAAGGTAAGGCAAATGTATAGGAAACGAAAGAACCTTCCACTTCATGGTAATGACGACGACGATGATGATGATGGCGACGATACTTACTTTGCTCCATGGAGCGTGCAAAAAACAAGGTGTAGTGCAACAATGCCAGCAGCAACACAGACAATTTAATTTTTTCGCCTGCTTTCTTCCTGGCATGGCAGTAATACCCATTTTTGTACAAAAGTCAAAGTTGTAACCAATTTTTCTACGCTCCCTCTGCCCCCAACTGCTCCTCTTCGAACGAACGTCAACAACAAAATTGTAATATACCTGGAAGACATGGTGTACATACGTAGATGGGCATGGCGATGATGGTGGTTTGTAGAATTTAAAGGTTAATGACTTGGATGAAGACAATACCGCAGCGAGACAGCCACATATCATAAGGCAGGTTGTAAGAACAGAACAACAACAAGGTAATGAAATGAAAAAAAAAAAAACACCATAAACAAACAAACGGGTAAGAAAAAAAACAACATAGCACAGCACAGCTCAGCGGAACACAACACATCATAATAACAATAAATGGGCAAATGATTAATAAGGATCTCTGCCATATATGGATGGGACTTGAACGAATGACATGAGGATGAGTTGAGTTGTGGTCTCGGCTGGTTGCTTTCTTTATGTGTGATTATTTCGTAAGTACGCCCACCCAGCTCTTGGGGTTTTTCGCCCTCCTCCATACCAAATAGGGCACACACATGTTCTGTCTGACAAAAATTTCCAAACATGATAGACGATTTTGCCAAAACCAAACGATAAGAATGAACGGGGGCGGTAACATCTTTAGCTGAAATTGCTAACACCAACACCATGATGAAGACGTTTTAACCTGAGCTAAGCTGAGGAGA
Organism: Stomoxys calcitrans; assembly: GCF_963082655.1. Lineage (NCBI taxonomy): Eukaryota > Metazoa > Arthropoda > Insecta > Diptera > Muscidae > Stomoxys > Stomoxys calcitrans. The sequence continues at coordinate 11,052,409 of NC_081553.1, forward strand.
GGAGGGAGACTGCGGTTTTAGCCTGCTTAAAATTTCAGTAGGATGTAGAAATGTTTTAAATTTCTGTTTTTTTTTTTTGGGCATGGCGAAGGAATCTGAATGCAAAATCATTTATCTTTGTGGTAATACTGGGTGAAGGAAGTTTTTGAGAATTTGTTTTCTTTAATGATATTCTTAAAAGGTAGTCTACAAGAGAGAAGAAGGTAGAGAGCAAATGCATACACCCACATGTATGTAGGTGTTTTGGAGTGAATGAGGTACTAAATCTACAAACATGGGGCAAATCAAAAATTCAAATTGAGATTCCGATGTGGACAATTTTTTTTTGCTCGTGACTATAACAAGTCCATATGAAACGTCCGTGGCAGTTGTTGTTGTTGTTGTCATATATGGTTGCCCAAAAAGTAATTGCGGATTTTTTAAAAGAAAGTAAATGCATTTTTAATAATACTTAGAATGAACTTTAATCAAATATACTTTTTTTACACTTTTTTTCTAAAGCAAGCTAAAAGTAACAGCTGATAACTGGCAGAAGAAAGAATGCAATTACAGAGTCACAAGCTGTGAATAAATTTGTCAACGCCGACTATATGAAAAATCCGCAATTACTTTTTGGGCAACCCAATATTTCTATGGGTAGGTAGCAATAGGTTAGAAAGCTTATTCCGGTCCATAAGCCACAGAAGCGGTGTGTTAGCCATTGGTTATTTAAAGGCTCCAATACCTCGCCTTGTCATATCAAGCATCATAGGCACTTAGCATTTAAGAAAGATCCGGTAACGCTCGGCCTCTCACTGTGCAGCAGTATTTATTGATTTATTTCATCAGAGGATGCTTGAGGATGCGTGCAAGACATGAGATCATGAGTTCAATACTCTGCGGCACCAAAATTATTTACATTTTTAAGGCTAATAGTAAAGAGAGTGACAAAGAAAAACTCGAGAGCTGCTTTAAAACGAGCGAGACAAAGCAGCGCGAGGCGAACAAAGAAAATAAAAACACCACCACCCGAAGCAAAGCACATATGGTGGCTGGTTGGATGGTTTTTGTCTTGCATACAAATGTATTGTTGTTGTTGTTATATGCAGGCTTGCAAAGAGTGCCTTTCAACAACAAATCTGTACTTTGTTGAGATTCAAAATAAATTGTTGCACGAAAATTAACAATTTTTGTGGTCGCTTTTTCGACCAAAGTTGTTGTTTTTCAAAATTATTTTCATCTTTGAAGTGTACAAAAGGTACTAAAAAGTAAAAAATTTCTTATGACTGATGTGAAACGAAAGGTTCTAATAAGAATTTAAAATGAATGAATGAATGAATTTAGAATGAACTTTAATCAAATATACTTTTTTTACACTTTTTTTTTCTAAAGCAAAATAAAAGTAACAGCTGATAACTGACAGAAGAAAGAATGCAATTACAGAGTCAAAAACTGTGAAAAAATTTGTCAACGCCGACTATATGAAAAGTCCGCAATTACTTTTTGGGCAACCCAATAACAAAAATTAAACAATTTTTTAAACTTCTAAACATTTTTAATTATTTTTGAAATTCTTGCAATTTTGGTTTTGTATATCTATATACATGTCAAAATATTCGTATCTCAAAATATGGCCTATATTTGAGCCATATACGACACGGATGTCGAAAAGCCTAACAAAAGTCACTGTGCCAAATTTCAGCGAAATCGAATTATAAATGCGCATTTTGTGAGGCCAAGACTTTAAATCGAGAGATCGGTTAACATGGCAGCTATATTCAAATCTGAACCGATCTGGCCCAAATTGACGAAGGAAGTCGAAGGGCCTAATAGAACTCCCTTTCCCAAATTTCAGCACAATCGGAAAATAAATGCGCCTTTTATGGACCCAAAACCTTAAATCGAGAGATCGGTCTATGTGGAACCAATCTAGGCAAATTGAAGAAAGATGTCGCGAAGCCTAACAAAACCCACTGTCCCAAATTTCGGCGAAATTGGACAATAAATGCGCCTTTTTTGGGCTCAAAACCTTTAATCGAGAGATCGGTCTATATGACAGCTATATTGAAGTCTGGACCGATCTGGGCCAAATTAACGACGGATGTCGAAGGGCCTATCACAACACACACTGTCCCAAATTTCGGCGACATCGGACAATAAATGCGCCTTTTTTGGGCCCAAAACCTTAAATCGAGAGCGGTCTTTATGGCAGCTATATCCAAATCTGAACCGATTGGAGCCCAATTGAAGAAAGTTGATGACTGGTCTAATACAACTCTCTGTCCCAAATTTCAGCAAAGTCGGATAATAAATATTGCTTTTATGGGCCTAAAACCCTAAATCGGCAAATCGGTCTATATGGTGGCAATTTTTGGTCCATAACCAGATATAGCTCTCCAAGCATAGCAATTTTTATCCAATATCCTTGGTTTTCGTATAAAGAGATGCCGGGCATTTGTCAACTACTTTTACTTGACAAATGCAATCCATGGAGGAGTGTATTTAAGATTCGGACCCGCGGAACTTGGCACACTTTGACTTGTTTATAAATCACAATGATTGCTCTAATCCCTAAAAGTTCTTTGTAAATCTTCACTTTCAGTTCATTTTCAATTCATTGCTAATAAATTAGACAAAGTTCATTAATGGGCAAATTCAACAAAAGGCTACTCTATGTCAACAATGTCCATGGCCATGAAGTTTATAATACGCTGGGGTGTCACAAGGATCATTAATCACAAATATCAGTACAACGTCAGAACAACAGCAACAACAACAACAACAATTGTTGAGCACTTAATTTTGCATATTATGTTCAATGTCCCAATGCCATTCGCCCTTCCCTTCTCATCCGGCATTTTAGGCTGTTTTTCAAATCCCAATCAATTAATTATATTTAATTTACAAGCATGTTGTGTGAGTTCACAATGGTAGGGGGAGACTCTTAAACTCTAAACCTCAACCCTCTTATGGCTACGGCTACTCCAACTCTCGGTGATATCAAAAACATGCGCATCATGAAGGCCGAAAGGATGATGTCGCCTCAATGCTGGCCTGTCATTTGTTATTGTAATTTTATTACATTTAAGCATGATTAAACCCCAAAGTCCTAAAGGACTTTCTAGAATAAAAATACAATTTATCACCAAAGGCTATCAAGTATGCCAGCCAAGGATTAGGGATGGCTTTGGTCTTTATTTCTCCCCTAATCATACAGACACACACACACACACACATATATAACACCACACACCCACACTGCCATAACAGTCTCTTGAAACAATAAACTTTTTTAATTTAATTAACATTGCTAGGCAGGTACATGAAGGCAACAAGAGGGTTGCTGCTTTTTTTTTCCTACTCTGTGGTGGAAGCTATTTCCAGTTTTCCAAAGTCAATTCAAGTCTCTATTCAAGCATCGACCATCATCTATCATCAATACTTTTTTGTTTTGCAACAAAAAATGATTTTTTCGCTTTAACAGAATGAGAAATACATGGACCATACTCTCTGAGCTGGGTTGTTGGTGGGGTTTTAATGTTGAAAAGCTGGGAAAGGGGACAAAAAAACAAACACACAAGCAAACAACCAGCAAAGAAACAAACCTTGATTAATTAATGATTGATTCGATGAATGCATGAATGAACGATTGCCCGAACGATTCAGGCAACTAATGAACTGTACTTACCAATGTCTGCAGATGTACAAGTATAGAGAGAGAAAAAAACACAAAATAAACCCCTCAGACATGCTGTTGACTAAAAGTCATAACTTAATGTTGATGGGACAACGATAGGAATGGTGAGCGTTTGCAATTATTGTGAAAGAATTTTCTGGGAAAGTTATGTCCAGGATTCCTGGCAAGAGTTTTCGATGTACAAGCATTAAGTTTGGTCAGCTCGAATTTCATATGGCCACTAACAGGCTAAACATAGCCCAGATAAATCTCTGGGCCATGGTGATTTCTATGGCTGTAACACAGGTAATTCGCGATTCTACCCACTCTGGGGATTCAATATTGTGAGTTGGATTTCAACGTCCACACACATTTAACTATAACTCTTAAATCTCGGAGAATTTAAGAAATGATAGAAAATTGATATAAATTTTATACACGATAGCAGAACCGGGCCCGCTCCGCTGCGCTTTATTCAACTCTCTAATATCTTTTTAGGGTGGGGACATTTCGCCCTGAATGCGGACAACGAATTCGTGCCATTGTAGCCTATGACGCTGAATGCGTTAGAATCCTGGCGAAAACATCGGACAAAGCGTTGTTTATCCCCTATTTAATGTTGGTGACATTTGCGAGATACAATGCCATATATGGTCATTTATAAAATTTTCCCCAAAGAGGTGTTGCACTGCAGGACGCCGTCCTGACTTGTTTAAACATGAATCGGAAAGCGCTCTCTATGTTGATGTGTGAGAATTTGCCTCTTCTCGGTTCCTGGTAATGTTCTCATTATGGGAGGGATGACACCTCAAACATTTCAACTCAAATATGGATATCAAATTCGTGCTGCACTTCCAAATCCCTTCAATTTGAGCCCCATATTGTCAAGGCCGGTAGATATGAACCGTTTGGAGGGTGTTTTGGGGCTGGGGCGGCCACCGGCACTTTGCACTGAAAATAGATATCAAATTCGTTTTTTATTCCCAACGGAAATAAAATTCAGTTTAGGGGGTGCTTAAGGGCGTACGCCAAAACATTTGGCTCCAAAATTGAATATCAAATTCGTTTTCTACTCTCAAATACATTTCATTTGAGCCACATATTGTCATAATGAGTCAAATAACCCATTTGACATATCTTTAGGAGGAAAGCGCCACCTAGACTTGAACGCAAATTTTAATATCATATTCGTAATCTACTCCCTAATATCTTTCATTTCAGTCCCATATAGCCATGGCCGGCTAATATGCCCATTTGGGGGTATTTGTAGGCGACCCATTACTTGGACCTAATATTTTATGCCATATTCGGAATCTACTGCCTAATACTTTTCATTTGAGTTCCATATTGAGTCCTCTGTTTAGAGGAGTTTTGGGGTTGGTGTCCCCGCTGGGTACTTGGACCCAAATTTTAATACCATATTCGTTTTCTGGTCTACAATACCTTTCAATTGATACCCTTTTTGTGCCCACCAGACCACTTTCAGATATGGGTGGAGTTTTTGGGGTAAGGGGGTGGGTCCGCCTCCACTCTATATCTAGAAATTATAAAGCCTATGTTTCCTTCCAGTCAAACGTACACAATCTATGAACATTTTAAGAAAATCGGTTCAGCCAAGTATCATATAGTCATAAGGGGCCCAATTACGTTTTTGAGGGTTGGCGTGACTCCCTATAATTCGATCTGATTTTGTATGTCAGATTCGAAATCTAGTCCCGAATACCTTTCATTTAAGCCTCATATTGAAATGAACGCCCAATATATCTGCTTGGGGGAGTTTTGTGCTTGGGCGGCCCGATGGGTACTTAGACTCAAATTTTAATACCATATTCGTATCCTACTCTCCAAAACCTTTCATTTGATAACTGTATTGTCCAGATCGGTCCACTTTGATTTTGGATGGTGTTTCTTGGGCATAAGGGGGAGGGTCCGTCCCCCTTCCGATACCGAAAAATTATATAGCCTATGTTTCCTTCGAGACCAACCTATATAATATGCGAACATTTCGAGAAAATGGGTTCTGCCGTTATACAGTCTATAGGGAACAAACAAACCGAGTCCCATATATCCGTGATTGGCTAATGTGCCCATGTTGGGCGTTTTTGTGGGGGTGGGGTGACTCTCTATACTTTGACATGAATTTGTATGCCCCATTCGTTATCTACTCCCGCATACTTTTCATCTGATACCCATATTGTCCTTATCGGTCCACTTTTCATTTTGGGTGGTGTTTTTGGGATAACGGTGGAGGGTCCGCCCCCTTCCGTTATCAATAAATTATAAAGCCTATTCCTACTTCCTGACCATATTCGTAATCTACTCCTAAATACCTTTCATTTGAGTCCCATATTGTCATGATCGTCACATAAACCTATTTTAAGGGGTTTTGCAACTGGGGCGGCCTCCCGGGTACTTGGACCCAACTTTTATTATGAAATTCGTACTCTTCTCTTGAATACCTTTCATTTGAATTGCATATTGTCCCGATCGGTCCACTTTTATTTTTGGGTAGTACTTTTGTGGTAAGGGGTAGGGTCCGCCCCTCTTCCAGACCAAACTACACAATCTGTGAAAATTTCATGGTAATCGGTTCAGCCGTTTTTGAGTCTATACGAAACAAACTAACAAACAAACAGACACAAATTGATCCTACCGTCAACCATTGAAAAGGGTATACTAATTTCGTCATTCTGTTTCGTCATCCCATAGAGTCATCCCATAGAGTATATATATTCTTGATCGTCATGACATTTTAAGTCGAACTAGTCATGTCCGTCCGTCTGTCTGTCGGAAGCACGCAAACTTTCGAAGGAGTAAAACTAGCCGCTTGAAATTTGGCACAAAAACTTCTCATTAGTGTAGGTCTGTTGGGATTGTAAATGGGCTATATTGGTCCACCTTTTTATAAAGCTGCCGTATAAACCGATCTGAGATCTTGACTTCTTGAGCCGCTAGAGGGCACAATTCTTATCCGATTTTGCTGAAATTTTGTACGAGATATTTTATTATGACTACCAATAACTGTGCTGAGTATGGTTGAAATCGGTCCATAACCTGATATAGCTGTCATATAAATCTATCTGGGGTCTTGACTTCTTGAGCCTCTACAGCGAGAAATTCTCGTCCGATTTTACTGAAATTTTGCACATTGAGTACTGATATCATTTCCAACAACTGTTTCAAGTATGGTTCAAATCGGTACATAACCTGATATAGCTGTCATATAAACCGATCTGGGGTCTTGACTTCTTGAGCCGCTAGAGGGCACAATTCTAATCCGATTTGGCTGAAATTTTGCACGAGATGTTTTATTATGACTTCAAACAACTGTGCTGAGTATGGTTGAAATCGGTCTATAACCTCATATAGCTGCCATATAAACCGATCTGGGGTCTTGACTTCTTGAGCCTCTACAGGGCGCAATTATTATCCGATTTGGCTGAAATTTTGCACGAGATGCTTTATTATGACTTCCAACAACTGTGCTGAGTATGGTTGAAATCGGTCCATAACCTGATATAGCTGCCATATAAACCGATCTGGGGTCTTGACTTCTTGAGCCGCTAGAGGGCACAATTCTTTTCCGATTTGGCTGAAATTTTGCATAAGGTGTTTTGTTATGACTTCCGACAAGTGTATTAAGAATGGTTCAAATCAGTCCATAACCTGAAATTTTGTACAATGGCTTCTCTCATGACTTTTAACATATGTGTTGAATATGGCATGAATCGGTTTATAGCCTAATACAGCTCCCCTATAAACCGATCTCCATATTTTTCTTCTTCATCCCCTAAAGTGCTCAATTCTTACTAGATTTGGCCGAAATTTTACGTAATGACTTCTACTATGGTCTCCTATATTCAGTTCAATTATGGTCCGAAATGAACCATAACTTTATATTGTTGCAATAACATAGCCATTCTTCTCTTTTATCCTTTGTTTGCCTAAAAAGAGATACCGTGGCAAGAGCTTGACAAATCCGCTCTATGGTGGAGGGTATATAAGATTCGGCCCGGCCGAACTTAGCACGCTTTTACTTGTTATATATTGTAGAAGATTGAGGGAAGATTGTTGGTGTGGACCATAAAAACGTTTGATGTTAGCCAACAATATTTGATATTAAGTCTTCGCATAGTTTCTTAAATTCTTTGAATGTTTTCTTTGAATGGAATGGCATTAAGCAAAATGGTCTAGAACCGTACAATATCCTGTTTGGGAATCTCAATGAAATTTCCATATTTTACTTTGCCATGCCGCTTCGCTTGATATCAAGGGTTCTATATATACTTAACTCACTTAAGTTGTCTACAACTACTGCTCTCATAATTGAGGCACTCATAATTATACAGATTTTTCTTTCACTGTTTGATTCACTATTGGCTCATGAAAACGGAATGACGAATGAGTGGGGAATGGGCAAATGTCAAGGGTTCAATCATCGATGCTTGAATGGTGGCGGCGGCGGCAGCCATTTAGCTTTGCAGCCAAGAATCACAAAAACAGCAACAACAACAACAAGCAAAACAACAACAACATTGGGCAAAGCATCACTGAAAGCAATGAACAGATTTTTCATAGCTGATTGATGATCAAATCGAAGGCAACCAAAGGAGCTGGCAGCTGGTTAAGGGTTTGGCTGAATGCCGGGACATTCAATTAAACCATGGCTAGCAAAGACAAGCAACAACAACTAAAGCAACAACAAAAGGAATGCAAATCAATGAAAATGAAGACAAAATAGAAACTAGAAGATTGTTCATTAATTAGTAAAATTGGTCTCCGGCAATCAATGCCAATATTTAGTCAACCATGCTCCATGCCTTTCTTATATCTACTCTACACTCTCTTCTCTCTCTCTGTCTCTCTTATCAAACGGAAGTCGGCCGGGGGTATTGTTCAAGTAGCCCACGGGGTCCTTGAATCAGATGTAAACAAATAAATTAGTCAAGTTGAATGGAAAAACGATTTTTTATGATTATTAGTTGTTAATAATGTGCCTCGGCATTAATTGCGGATGCCGAAGAGGAAAGAGAACGAAGTAGAAACAAAAATGGTAAAGTTTAACAAGCCTTGGTTCGTTGAGAATATGAATTCAAGTCAAACACTTGACTGAACTGAAGGAGCACACAACATTGAGAACTTTTTATGGGCAACGACTAAGGTAGTTGAAGCGTAAAAAGGTAACTTCACATCAGGCTCTTTGGTTTCTGTGTGGTCCAACCTCTAAGAAAGTTTTTAAATGGAACGGGCAAAAGGATGGGGTGGGTGATTAGCCCCTTGCTACCAATGTCTATGAGGCAAATTAATATCACAAACATTTGTAAATATTATGAGGGTGAAATTAATTATTGTTTGTTCTGGTGTTTATAGTACTACACTGGCCTACAACTTATTTGTGATGTTTTTGAAAAACGAATATTTTATAATAAATTAAAATTTTTCCAAAATTCCAAAATATTTGAAAATATTTTTGCTTTGTACAGGCTACACAAAGTGTTACCAATTTAAACGACCTCATTTTTACACCCTCCACCGAAGGATGGGAGTATATTCATTTCGTCATTCCGTTTGCAACACATCGAAATATCCATTTCCAAATCTATTGGGTTGCCCAAAAAGTAATTGCGGATTTTTTAAAAGAAAGTAAATGCATTTTTAGTAAAACTTAGAATGAACTTTAATCAAATATACTTTTTAACACCTTTTTTCTAAAGCAAGCTAAAAGTAACAGCTGATAACTGACAGACGAAAGAATGCAATTACAGAGTCGCAAGCTGTGAAAAAATTTGTCAACGCCGACTATATGAAAAATCCGCAATCAGCGTAAAAATCTAAGACGATCTAGCCATGTCCGTCCGTCTGTCTGTTGAAATTACGCTACAATCTTTAAAAAAAGAGATATTGAGCTGAAATTTTGCAAAGATTCTTTTTTTTGTCCATAAGCAGGATAAGTTCGAAGATGGACTATATCGGACCATATCTTGATATAGCCCCCATATAGACCGATCCGCCGATTTAGGGTCTTAGGCCCATAAAAGCCACATTTATTATCCGATTTTGCTGAAATTTGGGACAGTGAGTTGTGTTAGGCCCCTTGACATCACTTGTCAATTTGGTCCAGATCGGTTCAGATTTGGATATAGCTGCCATATAGACCGATCCTCCGATTTAGGGTCTTAGGCTCATAAAAGCCACATTTATTAACAGATTTTGCTGAAATTTGGGACAGTGAGTTATGTTAAGCCCCTCGACATATTTATGCAATACGGCCCAGATCGGTCCAGATTTGGATATAGCTGCCATATAAACCGATCCGTCGATTTAGGGTCTTGGCCCTATAAAAGGCACATTTATTATCCGATTTCGATGAAATTTGGGACAGTTAGTTTTGTTAGGCCCTTCAACATAATTTTTCTATTCGGCTCAGATCGGTCCAGATTTAGATATAGCCGCCATATAGACCGATCTTTCGATTTAAGGTCTTGGACTCATAAAAGGCACATTTTTTGTCCGATGTCGCCGAAATGTGGGAAAGTGAGTTGTGTTAGCCCCTTCAACATAATTTTTCAATTTGGCTCAGATCGGTTCAGATTTAGATATAGCCGCCATATAGACCGGTCCGCCAATTTAGGGTATTGGGCCCATAAAAGCCATATTTCTTATCCAATTTTGTTGAAATTTGGTACAGTGAGGCCCTTCAACATCTTACTTCGATTTGGTCCAGATCGGTCCAGATTTGTATATAGCTGCCATATGGACCGATTTCTCGATTTAGGGTCTTGAGCCCATAAAAGCCACATTTATTATCCGGTTTTCCTGAAATTGGGGTCGGTGAGTTGTGTTAAACCCTTCGTTGTGTTAGGCCCTTCGACATCCTTCGACAATTTGGTCCAGATTTGTATATAGCTGCCATGTAGACCGATATCTCGATTTGTGGTTTTGGGCCCATAAAAGGCGCATTTATTGTCCGATGTCGCCGAAATTTGGGACAGTGGGTAAAGTTAGACCTCTCGACATCTATCTGCAATATGGGCCTTATCTCTGCAATATGGCCCTTATCGATACAGATTTGGATATAGCTGCCATATAGATCGATCTCTCGATTTAAGGTTTTGGGCCCATATAGGCCACATTTATTATCCAATTTTGCTGACATTTGGGACAGTGAGTGAGGTTAAGCCCCTTGAAATACTTCTGCAAAATGGCACAGATCGGTCCAGATTTGGATATAGCTGCCATATAGAGCGATCTCTCGGTTTAAGGTTTTGGGGCCATAAAAGCCACATTTATTATCCGATTTTGCTGAAGTTGGGAACGGTGAGTTGTAGTAAGCCCTTCGACATTCTTCTTCAATTTTGTCCAGATCGGTCCAGATTTGGATATAGCTGCCATATAGATCAATCTTTCGCTTTAAGGTTTTGGGCCCATGAAAAGCGCATTTATTGTCCGATGTTGCCGAAATTTGGGATATTGGGTTAAGTTAAGCCCCTTGACATAATTCTGCAATATGGCTCAGATTCGTTCATATTTGGATATAGCTGCCGTATAGACCGATCCGCCGATTTAGGGTCTTGGGCCCATACAAGTCACATTTATTATCCAATTTTGCTGAAATTTGGGACAGTGAGGCCCTTCAACATCTTACTTCGATTTGGTCCAGATCGGTCCAGATTTGTATATAGCTGCCATATAGACCGATTTCTCGATTTAGGGTCTTGGGCCCATAAAAGCCACATTTATTATCCGATTTTGCTGAAAATTGGGACAGTGAGTTGCGTTAGGTCCTTCGACTTCCTTCTTCAATTTGGCTCAGGTCGATCAAGATTTGCATATAGCTGCCATATAGACCGATCTCGCGATTTTAAGTCTTGGCCCCATAAAAGGCACATTTATTATACGATTTCGATCAAATTTGGGACAGTGAGTTTTGTTAGGCCATTCAACATCCTTCTTTAATTTGGTTCAGATCGGTTCAGATTTGGATATAGCTGTCATATAGACCGCCTTTTTACTTGTTTCTTGTTTCTTGTTTTTTTATAATTTTTAAGTAATTCTGCTACAGAAGCAAATTCCATTAAAATTTTATTTAAAGTGAAAATTTCATTGTTTAATTTTCTTTGAATTCATGATTTCGGTTATTTTTTTAAACCTTCTTAAATGACGCACTTTTAACCCTTTATTGCACAAATTTTTTCCTTGGCATGTTACATTACATTTAAAGCTCAAAGCCAATATGTCAAGGCTACTGAATGCCAATAAAAACATCCTTGACTAAACATTTAAAACAAACATTGGTTCATACATATAAACATTTAGTGTTTAGCATTTTACACTCCATATACGCAACATAAGCAAAGGCTCTTTAGACAGCTAAGTAGGTTTAGCAGTTTTGCATTTCATAAAGCTTTCCTCACTTTTTTGCCATGAGTGGGGGGAAAACACGTTGAAAGTCAGTAAGTATGGAATTGAGCCAACAAAGAAAACTGAAACTAAAAATCATTACCAAATACAGCACTTCCTTTTTGTAGTCGTGTTCTGCTGTGGAACATTCTGGCGAACAAGAAAAAAACAGACAACTTTTCTTTTTTTGCTCCACCAAAAGCTAGACTGAAAGGTTGCCAACAAAGTTGTTTCACTTTTTTGGGATGTTTACATCCCAACCGTCATGGATGTAATGCTGCTGTGGCGTAAACCAACACTTTGAGTGTTTTTGTTTAAAAAATATTTTTTGAAAAGTATGCACAACAAATCTGTGCTTAATTTTCAAGCCAACTAAAAGAAAAGGAGAAAGTGTTTGAGCCGGGGGGGGGGGGGAAAGAGCAGTACGGAGAAGAGGAATTTTCTTTTTGCCTCTCGAATCCCTAGAACCCTTCGATTATGGTTTTGGTTTTTTTTTTTTTTTGATATTTTCTGGGACTTATATTTCAAGGATTTTGTTATTTCCCCTGCTCGCTCGTTTGTTTTTTTTTCAGTTTGGTAGATTATCTCGGTTTTGCTGTTTTTTTTTGGCAATTTCCCCCTAACATTCATTACTATTGATTTAAAATAATAGAAAAGTCAAAAAGTTTTTGTTGATTTCCACTTTCCCCCCACCCCCTAGCCTTGTTTTCCACATGACTAATCTGCCTCTTGCAATCAAACATAGTTGGCTTTTTGTATCCTTTTTTTTTGCTAGCAATTTGTGCAAAGGTTTATTGGTTTGGAAATTGCCTAGGCAAATGTTTTTGTTTTGCCAGTTGGCTTTTTTTTCTGAGTTAAATATGGTTTTGTTGTACCTAATAAAAAAAAGTAATTTAAATTTGTTTTTTAATTGCTGTAAATAATGAAATAGGGTTTGGGTTAGACAACTGTTTTTAATTAAACTGCAATGTTGTATTTTCTCAGCTGGTGCAGATTATACATGGTATTGAATTTTCAACATTTTTGTATTCAAATGACATGTTATTAAATATTTTCAAACATTTGTCGAAAAACAAATGATGCAGTAAATTAATTTTTATATTCATATTTGTTAAAGTTTTATTTCTACTTCGCAGCTGAATTGGTGATTTAAATGAGAACGACGGGCTATAATGACAACAAACCATGCCAAGTTAATGACTTAAGAAATGTTTTCAATGCCATTTTCAAATAAACTACAAAAATTTTCTAGAACCGTATGAGAGCGGTCCTCCAGATGACCCTAAATTGAGATACCGGGTTTTACTCTACTCCCAAATCGCCAAATACCTCTGATTATTTGTCCTGATGTATAGACAGTTTTGAGTGATTTTGGGCTGGCTATTTGACCACAACATATTTTTTTACCAGATTATGGTTTTGGTTCTACCATAGGTTAGGTTAGGTTGAAAAGAGGATGCATATATTAAACCACCACATGCCACTATGGACATACACCAAAGCCAGTTATCGGCTTGTTGTGCGCTCTAAAAACTATAATGTGCCCTCTAATAAGTAAAAGCGTGCTATGTTCTGCCGGGCCGAATCTTATATACCCTCCACTATGGATCGCATTTGTCGAGTTCAATGCGCTGTATCTCTTTTTAGGCAAACAAAGAAAAATGAATAAGAACTGTTATGCTATTGGAGCTATATCAAGTTATAGTCCGATTCGGACCATAAATTAATGCTGAACATTGTAGAAGTCATTGTGTAATATTTCAGTTCATTCGGCTAAGAATTGCGCCTTCTAGGAGTTCAAGAAGCAAAACCGGAGATCGGTTTATATGGGAGCTGTATCAACCTATAGATCGATTCAGACCATATTAGACACATATGTTGAAATTCATGAGAGAAGCCGTTGCACAAGAGGCTGAAGAAGTCAAGACCCAAGATCAGTTTATATGACAGCCATATCAGGTTATGTACCGATTTGCGCCGTACCTAGCACAGGTATTGGATGTCATAACAAATCATAATTTCGGCCAAATCGGATGAGAATTGCACCCTCTAGAGGCTCAAGAAGTCATGATCGAAGATCGGTACATATGACAGTTATACCAGACTATGAACCGATTTGAATCATACTTAACACAGTTGTTGAAAGTAATACCAAAACTCTAAGTGCAAAATTTCAGTCAAATCGGGCGAGAATTGTGCCCTCTAGAGGCTCAAGAAGTCAAGACCCAAGATCGGTTTATATGGCAGCTATATCCAAATCTGAACCATTCTAGGCCAAATTGTGGAAGGATGTCGAAGGCGCTAATACAACTAACTGTCCCAAATTTCTGCGAAATTGAGCAATAAATGTGCCTTTTATGGCCCCAAAACCTTAAATCGAGAGATCGGTCTATATGTCAGCTATATCCAAATCTGGACCGATCTGAGCCAAATTGAAGAAGGATGTCGAACTTCTTAAGACAACTCTCTGTCGTAAATTTCGACGAAATCGGATCATAAATGCGCCTTTTATGGTCTCAAATCCTTAAATCGAGAGATCGGTCTATATGGCAGCTATATCCAAATCTGGACCGATATGTGCCATATTGCAAAAGTATGTCCAGGGGCTTTACTTAACTCACTGTCTCAAATTTCGGAGAAATCGGACAATAAATGCGTTTTTTATGGCCCAAAACCTTAAATCGAGAGATTGGTCTATATGGCAGCTATATCTAAAACTGGACCGATCTGAACCATATTGCAGAAGTATGTCGAGGGGCTTAACCTAACTCACTGTCCCAAATTTCGGAGAAATCGGACAATAAATGTAACTTTTATGAGCCCAAGATCTTAAATCGAGAGATCGGTCTATATGACAGCGATATCCAAACCTGGACCGATCTGAGCCATATTGTAGAAAGATTTCGAGGGGCCTATCTTAAGTCAGTGTATCAAATTTCGACGACAACGGACAATAAAAGCGCCTCTTATGGGCCCAAGACCTTAAATCGAGAGATCGGTTTATATGGCAGCTATATCCAAATCTGAACCGATCGGAACTAAATTAAATATGAATGTCGAGTGGCCTAACACAAGTCGCTTTCCCAAATTTCAGCAAAATCGGATAATAAATGTGGCTTTTATGGGCCTAAAACCCTAAATCGGCGGATCGGTCTATATGGGGGCTATATCAAAACATAGTCCGATGTAGCCCGTCTTCAAACTTTTTCTGCTTATGGGCAAAAAAAGAATCTGTGCAAAGTTTCAGCTCCATATCTCAATTCCTAATGACTGTGGCGTGATTTCAATAGACAGACGGACGGACAAACCGACGGACAGACGGACGAACAGACGGACGGACATTGCTTGATGGTCTTAGATTTTTACGCTGATCAAGAATATATATTCGATGTGTTACAAATGGAATGACAATTTGAATATACCCCTATCCGTCGGTGGTGGGTATAGAAATTATATAGCCTATGTTTCCTTTCAGACCAACCTACACAATCTGTGAAAATTTGGAGAAAAACCATTCTGCTGTTTTTGAGTTTATGCGAAATAAACAAACAAACCGAGTCTCATATAGTCGTGATTGGTCAATATGCCCATTAGAGGAGTTTTTGTGGGGTGGGGTGACCCTCTGTATTTCGACCTGCCACTTTTTACTCCCGAATACCTTTCATTTGAGTCCCATATTGTCCCGATCGATCCACTTTTATTTTTGGGTAGTACTTTTTGATAAGGGGGGGGGGGGGTCCACCCCCCTTCCGATATCAAAAAATTATTTAGCCTATGTTTCCTTTCAGGCACATGGTCGTAAGAGCATGGCTAGATCGACTCAGAATGTCAACCTGTTTACTAATATATATACTCTATAGGGTCTCAGATTAATATTTCGAGGTGTTTCATACCCACCCATCCTATGTTGGTGGGTATAACAAGAATATTTCGATATGTTTCATATGGACTACAATGTGAACATAAACTTCCATCATATGTGGGTGTGCTATAAAAAGAACCGCAATGGTAGCTCCATATCCCCATTTCATTCTTTTCAACTTTGGAAGAATGCCAACTTTTATTACGCGTATGTGCCATGGCGCCTTTACCAAAGGGATATGATTTGAAATATTTATTGAATGCATCTTTGACTCTTAAATCAACTAACTTTCCACTTTCGTCCCAACTGACAATGATCACTTGTAACTCTGCATTAAACACAAATGACAGGTTAGGTACCCCAAACTTTGTAACTTTTCAAATGAATCTCTCCTTGGGGTATTTCTTGGCACACACTTTATAATTTTGGTTTCCCAAGTCTTCCGACTTGATTGCCTGTCATGTGCAGTGACTGGCTTACCCTTCGTTTACCTCAACTAAAATCCATTGACTTCTCTATTGAATTTTTATCTAAATCCACTTTTCTATTTCTCCCCCTTTTTTGAAGGATTCTTGAAAACTTTTCCCATTATTATTCCCAAATGATGGAGCCCATAGAATAGCACCACACCTCACTGTGTGGTGCTTTTTGCGACAACCTAAAATTTGGGCACTTTTTTGTTTGAGAGTTGTTTCTTTTCGGCGTTTGGTGGGATAAGGCTATCTGTTTTGGTAACAAAAGAATACAACTTTTACTTTTTTCTCTGTTCTTGTGCTCTCTGTTTCTTGGGTTGGTTTCATTTTTTTTGCATGGCTAATCCTTCTTTCCATAATAAAACATTTTTTTAACACTCTAAATACTTTTAATAAATGTTTTGTTATAATTCTTATTCCTTGCCTTTCCTTGTGGTGTGGAGGAGAAGTATGAAATCGAAAGAGAATGAAAACCATATGAAAATATTTAATTGTTGTCTATTTCCATTGCTGCTGCCAAGAGAAATGGAGAGTTAGAGAAAGTGAGCTACAGACATATCCTCAAGTAAAGTTGCAGCCCTTTCAATGGCCAATCGTAACAACAGGTTTTCCTTAATTATTTTCTAATGATTATTTTTTCGCTGTTTTATGGTCGATGATAAATGAAGACTGGTAGTTGTAGGGATGTCCTAATTTTGCGCTACTTTATCCCTGAATGAAAACACAGTGGGGGACGCGGTTTACTCTCGTTTTACAGAAAATTCAATTTTGAAAAAAACTCTTTTAAAAGAAAATCAAATTTTCATGTGAATCTGTTTTTCATGGAATTTTAAGATATTAAAATATTTCCCATAAAATTTGGAGCTAAGGTCATGGCAGGCGGTTGCACCCTAGAAAACTCCACCAGTAGCACTGGTACACCGATCGGCACAATACAGGAGTCAAATAAAATCCATTTAGGCATAGATTAACAAGTACAAAGGCGTTAAGTTCGGCCGGGCCGAACTTTATAAACTACCTTTCATCAAAATTCGGTGAAAATTTGATGCTTTACGTTCCATAGCAGTTATATCGATAAATGTTCCGGTTAGGACCAAATACTAATAAGTACAGTAGTTATATCAAAAAATAAACCGATCTGAACCATATACGACACGGATGTCGAAAAGCCTAACATAAGTCGCTGTCACTGAGAGATCGGTCTATATGGCAGCTATATCCAAATCTGGACCGATGTGAATCAAATTGATGAGGGACGTCGAAGAGCCTAACTAAACTCACTGTCTTAAAATTCAGCGACATCGGACAATAAATGCGCATTTTATGGCCCCAAGACCTAAAACCGAGATATCGGTCTATATGGCAGCTATATGCAAATCTGAACTGATCTGTGCGATATTGCAGAAGCATGTCAAGGGTCTTAACTTATTTCACTGTCCCAAATTTCAGCAAAATCGGACAATAAATGCGCCTTTTATGGGCCCAAAACCTTAAATCGTGAAATCGGTCTATATGGCAGCTATACCCGAATCTGTACCGATCCGTGCCAAATTGACGAAGGATATCGAAGGCCCTAACACAACTCACTGTCCCAAATTTCGGCGACATTGGGCAATAAATGCGCCTTTTATGGGCCCAAAACTTCAAATCGTGAAATCGGTCTATATGGCAGCTATATCCGAATCTGGACCGATCCGTGCCAAATTGACGAAGGATATCGAAGGGCCTAACACAACTCACTGTTCCAAATTTCAGCAAAATCGGATAATAAATGTGGCTTTTATGGTCCTTAGACCCTAAATCGGCGGATCGGTCTATATGGTCTATATCCGCATCTGTACCGATCCGTGCCAAATTGACGAAGGATATCGAAGGGCCTAACACAACTCACTGTCCCAAATTTCAGCAAAATCGGATAATAAATGTGGCTTCTATGGGCCTAAGACCCTAAATCGGAGGATCGGTTTATATGGCAGCTATACCCGAATCTGTACCGATCCGTGCCAAATTGCCGGCCGATTCGCTGCTATATGGGTCAAGTGACTGATGCCATAGAAACATCTCCAAATATCTGGTCGCAGTCCTGCTTATAGCCCCTCTTATAAATCTGAAAACCCACCATACCGCCAGACATCTTATATATAATAAGTAAAAGCGTGCTAAGTTCGGTCGGGCCGAATCTTATATACCCTCCACCATGGTTCGCATTTGTCGACTTCTTTTCCCGGCTTCTGTTCTTAGGCAAAAAGAGGATAAAAGAAAAGATTTGCTCTGCTATTAGAGCGATATCACGATATGGTCCGGTATGGACCACAATTCAACTATATTTTGGAGACCTGTGTAAAATGTCAGCCAATTCGAATAAGAATTTGGGGGCTCAAGAAGTAAAATGGAGATATCGATTTATATGGGAGCTGTATGTTGACGGTCATGAGAGGATTAGTCATGCAAAATTTCAACCAAATCGGATAAGAATTGCGCCCTCTAGAGGCTCAAGAAGTCAAGATCCCAGATCGGTTTATATGGCAGCTATAGCAGGTTATGAACCGATATGAACCTTATTCGGCACAGTTGTTGAAAGTCATAATAAAATACTTCATGCAAAATCGGATAAGAATTGCGCCCTCTAGAGGCTCCAGAAGTCAAGACCCAAGATCGGTTTATATGACAGCTATATATGGTTATGAACCGATTTGAACTATACTTTGCACAGTTGTTGGAAGTCATAGCGAAACACGTCGTGCAAAATTTCATTCCAATCGGATAAGAATTGCGCCCTTTAGAGGCTCAAGAAGTCAAGACCCAAGATCGGTTTATATGGCAGCTATATCAAAACATGGACCGATATGGCCCATTTACAATGCCAACCGACCTACACTAGTAGAAAGTATTTGTGCAAAATTTCAAGCGGCTAGCTTTACTCCTCCGAATGTTAGCGTGTTTTCGACAGACAGACGGACGGACGGACATGGCTAGATCGACATGAAATGTCACGACGACCAAGAATATATATACCATGTCAATGTGGGGCTCAAATGAAAGATATTGGGAGTAGACCACGAAATTGATACTCACTTTCGGAACCAATTTTCTGGGCGTCTACCTTTTCCCCAAAAACAAGCCACAAACAGTAATTATTTACTAACCGACGCAATATGGGGCTCAAATAAAGGTATTTGGGAGTATAATAGGAGTCTGATATCCAAAATTGGGACCATGTATTTGGGGCACTGTCCCTTCCCCCAAACCACTCCCCAAATAGTAAAAAATTTCAGTCAAATCGAAAAAAACTTGCGGCTTCCAGGGGCTCAAGATGTCAAATCGGCAGAGCGATATTTATAGGAGCTATATCGGACTATAGACCGATTTGGACCATACTCTGCAATGACATTGAAAGTCTTAACAAAACTCTCCGTGAAAAATTTCAGCCAAATCGGATAAGAATTGCGGCTCCTGGGTGCCTGTCAAGTTGGGAGATCGGTTTATATGGGAGCTAGCTATAAGCAAATCTGAACCGATGTAGCCCATGTGCAATCCCCAAAGACCTATCTTCATTCAATTGAACGCTATCGTGTTTTCGACAGACGGTCAGAAGGATAGATAAATCGACCAAGAATGTCGAGACGATCAAGAATATCCCAGTTGGAATATTTCCATGTTTTACAAAGGTAATGACAAAATTAGTATACACCCATCTGATAAAAATCCCGTACAGCATGCCATTTCCCATTACATCATGGTTTTTTAGAAGAAAATGTAAAAGAGTACAATTAGGCCAATAAAGTTGTAAATGGCAGCGGTAAATGGCAGTAGTAGCACAGCACCATTACCATTAGCCCCTCAGCTTCTGCTGGTGTATAAATCCCCAACTTGGGGATGTTGTACCCCAAGGCCAGTATACATCTATGTTTTTTGAAGCAGGTGCAGTGAAGGACACGTTTGCTATTCATATGCTGGTGTGCAGTCCTTTTGTTGTACTCTAATTATCTCTGGTGATGGTGCTCTTAGATTTTGCTATTCTACATGCTTTTGTGATTTTTAATATTTTCTTGTTTTTTACTTTCTGTGTGTGTGTGTGTGTGTGTGTGTGCATTTGAGTGAGTTTCATGCTCTCCTCTTCCTTGTGCTAGGGGTTTTGTTCCCCAGTTTTACGCCATTAAACTTAATAAATGCTCACAATTATGGTGCGGTCAGTGGAAAACGCCATTACACCATAGCGTTGTTGGCTGGCATGCTCGTTCTTTCATTTTTTTCCCCTTACTTCCTTCATTGCTGTTGGTGTTATTGTTGTTTGTGCACTGGCGAACATTTAATTAATGTCCAAATAAACAATATTTATGGGACGATCGTCTGAAGGCACGAGAAAACTGTGTTTTCCGCCAAGCGCTTTATTTTTCTTTACTTCTTGCCCCCCTTCGTCCAGGCCGTACTTTACTCTAGTCCTCATTTAAGAAAGTGTAAATGAATTTAAAATAAAAAAATAAAATAACGCTATAAAAGGGGCCAAGGAGCTTGACAGTCGCTGCTGCTGCTGCTACTGCTGCTGCTGGGAGAACAAATAAAATTGCGTTTGTGTTGCATGGGGTCGTATGAGTGTTACACACACCATAAATTATTCATCATACGTGGCGGTGTACGAGTTGTTTGGTCGCTTGGCTGGCTATTTGTGCTTCTCGTTTGGCAGCTGGTGAGGATGATTAAATATTGGTTGTTACAAAATTAAAACAAAAGCTTCAGAGAGTTGGAGAGGGGGGTGTATGGGAGTTGTAGTGGCCATCCTATAAGGAAAATCAAGTCCACAATCAAGATATTGGAGGATGAGTACGCAGTCGACTGATGGTAATCAGGCAATGTTGTTATAATTCTGTAAAATTTTAATTAAAAAATCCCCAACAGTGACAATATTTTTTTTAATAACCAGGCAATGAAAGGCAAAAGCTTAAGGGATTGTGAAAAGGTGGACATGTGGGAAATTTCATATTTGGCTTGTAGGCTTGTGAAAAGTTTTTATGTTTTTTTTTAATATTGTTAGTCTTTTAAGAGTAACATATATTAAATATGTATAGGAATTTAAAAACGTTTGTTTAGTTTTTATTAAATTTTTATAAATTTGTGTTCTTTTTACACCTTTTTCATATTTGCTTATGTGTATTTATGTTTTTTTTTTCTTTTCAGGTAAGCTTTAATTTTCTATTGAAAATCTATTTTGATGAGTAAGTGCTGCATGTCTTTTCATATGTCACATAGTAAGGAGTTGACATACTTGGTAACTTTGGTTTTCTTTTGATTAAAACTTGAGATTTTAATTGGTCGTTGCAGCAAAAAACAAGTAAAAGCGTGCCAAGTTCGGCCGGGCCGAATCTTTTATACCCTCCACCATGGATCGCATTTGTTAATTCTTTTCCCGGCATCTCTTCTTAGGCGAAAAAGGATATAATAAAAGATTTGCTCTGCTATTAAAGCGATATCAAGATATGGTCCGGATTGGACCACAATAAAATTACATGTTGGAGACCTGTGTAAAATGTCAGCCAATTCGAATAAGAATGGCGCCCTTTGGGGGCTCAAGAAGTCAAATAGAGAGATCGATTTATATGGTAGCTGTATCAGGCTATATACCGATTCAGACAATAATAAACACGTATGTTGATGGTCATGAGAGAATCCGTCGTACAAAATTTCAGGCAAATCGGATAATAATTGCGACCTCTAGAGACTGAAGAAGTCAAGACCCAAGATCGGTTTATATGACAGCTATATCAGGTTATGAACCGATTTGAACCATACTTGGCACAGTTGTTGGATATCATAGCAAAACACGTCGTGCAAAATTTCATTCCAATCAGATACGAATCGCGCCTTCTAAAGGCTCAAGAAGTCAAGACGCAAGATCGATTTATATGACACCTATATCAGGCTATTAACCGATTTGAACCATACATGACACAGTTGTTGGATATCATAACAAAACAAGTCGTGCAACATTTCATTCCTATCAGATAAGAATTGCGCCCTCTAGAGGCTGAAGAAGTCAAGACCCAAGATCGGTTTATATGGCAGCTCTATCAGATTACGAACCGATTTTAACCATACTTGCCACAGTTGTTGAGAGAGAGAGAGAGAGAATAAAATACGTCATGCTAAATTTCAGCCAAATCGGATAGGAATTGCGCCCTCTAGAGGCTCAAGAAGTCAAGACCCAAGATCGCTTTATATGGCAGCTATATCAAAACATGGACCGATATGGCCCATTTACAATACCAACCGACTTACAAAATTTAAAGCGGCTGGCTTTACTCCTTTGGAAGTTAGCGTGCTTTCGACAGACAGACGGACGGGCGGACGGACAGACGGACGGACATGGCTAGATCAACATAAAATGTCGCGACGATCAAGAATACATATACTTTATTGGGTCTCAGACGAATATTTCGATTAGTTACAAACAGAATGACGAAATTAGTATACCCCCCATCCTATGGTGGAGGGTATAAAAATTTGTTTTCTAACGTTCACCAGACCAGATTCACCCAGACCGGATGGACCCAGACCAGATTGAACCAGACCAGATTGATCGAGACCAGGTTGAACCAGACCAGAATGACCCAGATCAGATTGACCCAGACCGGATTGACCCAGACCAGGTTGAACCAGACCAGATGGACCCAACCAGATTGACCCAGACCAGATTGACCCAGATCAGATTGACACAGATCGGCGTTTGTTCGTTCGTCTGTCCGTTCATCAGTGTATCTGTTCATCTGTCCGCCAGTCTTCAAAAAATGAATATTTTGTGCTAAAACTTTGTACAGATTCTTCCTTTGCCATATGCAGGTATGGGCGATAACGCACTACAACTTGATATAGCCCCCGTATAGACCGATCGTTCAATTTAGGGTCTTAGGTTCATAATAGCCGCATGTACAACCCTTGATCGCAGAAATTTGTATTAAGCCACTCGATATTTGAACCAAATATAATCTAAATCGGACTACATTTGGATATTTGTTCCACATATACCGATCTCCTGATCTCCCGATCTTCCGATTTCAGGTCCATAACAAAAGCATTAATTATCCGATTTGTCTGAAATTGAGTATAGTAAGTTGTGTTAAAATGCCCAACATAAGCCTTACGCATTTATTGACCAATTTCGCTGAAGTTTTACACAGTGAGTTTTGATTTGCTTTTGGACGTACGTGCCGAATATCGTACCATTTTCAGATTTATCCTCCTACAGACT
Organism: Stomoxys calcitrans; assembly: GCF_963082655.1. NCBI lineage: Eukaryota > Metazoa > Arthropoda > Insecta > Diptera > Muscidae > Stomoxys > Stomoxys calcitrans. The sequence goes on from NC_081553.1 coordinate 11,076,042, forward strand.
CATCTCCCGGTTGAAGGTCTTTCTTCCGTAACTGGCCTATTTTTTTACCAAATTTTGCTTGTATTCGGTACATTGAGCTTTGTTAACCCCATTCACATCCTACCGAATGTCAAGCAGATAGGATCATATTTGAATATTGGTACTTTATATAGAGGTCTTCCGATTTACGGTTTTCAACCCATATTAGACCCATCTATTAACCGATTTCAATGGATTTCGGAACAGTAAATTGTGACAGAACAGATAACAGAACAGATGTGACAGATCAGAAAAATTTTCGGAAAATTAAAGGAAATGCTTTAGCGTCTCATCATCTTCCCTGCATGCCCTACACATGCTATCACTTGCCGCACCTATATGTCCCGTTATGATACCAATAGCTATACTGACCTCCTTCTTGCTTCCTTTCAGTAATAGCTTAGTCTTTTCATGATCCCGATCACGCCATAGGATTTTGGACGTCCTACCAATCGTTTCGTTGTTCCACAGGGTTGCATGCGCATTCGTCGCCCACTCGCTTAACTCGGACTGCGTCGACCCGAAAGGCTTCGGGTTAACCAAGTTTATTGACGGCAGTCATCTGGCTTTCACCGCCAAATCGTCTGCCCTTTCATTTCCCCTTACTCCGTCATGGCCCAGCACCCAAATGATGCGGATTTTGCCATCCTCAGTGAAGGCGTTAATCTCCTTCTTACACTGCAAGACTGTTCGTGACCTTACCGTCCTTATGGCAATTTTATTATCGGTAAAGATGTTCACACTCGACGTCCTCGCGTTAGCACCACACCACTTAACACATTCTGTGATCGCCCGGATCTCCGCCTGCAGGACCGTATTATGGTCTAATGCTAATTTTGCCCATGAACATTCCACTAAGAAACGGGGGCAAACTTCTCACATATCAATGAGTGCAGTCCGATTCCAGTTTAAGCTCAATGATAAGGGACCTCCTTTTTATAGCCGAGTCCGAACGGCGTGCCGCAGTGCGACACCTCTTTGGATAGAAGTTTTACATGGCATAGTACCTCACAAATGTTGCCAGCATAAGGAGGGGAAAACAGCCGCTGAAAATTTTTTCTCATGGTCTCGCCAGGATTCGAACCTAGGCGTTCAGCGTCATAGGCGGACATGCTAACCTCTGCGCTACGGTGGCCTCCGTATTATGGTCAGGCAGTCTAAAACAGATCTAAGTCCCTGGGTTCTCAATGTGAACCCCCAGGCCCACTCTGTCCTCTAGCTTTGATCCATCCGTGTAACATGATCTTTCAGATGGCAATACTAGGGTTCCGTCAATCCAAGACTGTGCCAATGGCAGCAGTGTCTCGCACGCAACTTCAAGGTTCATCTCAGGTATCCGATCGGAAACCTCTTCCCTTCCTTCCAGGTTTCCTATCGTCGCCTCGATTATACCGCGATGGTATGTGCTGCTCCCATCCTCAAACCATTCTCCCATCGCCTTAAGTCTCATAGCCGCAGTGGCTGCCTCACACTTAATCTGTATGTCAATGGGTCGAATATCTAGAATAGTCTCCAGTGGCTCCAATGGGCGTGGTCCTCATCGCTCCGCCTATGCCAAGACAACATGTTCTCTGAACCTGTTGTATGGTCCCAATGTTTGCACTTTTTCTCCAAAGCAGTCCACCAAACTACTGAGGTGTAAGTAAGTATTGGTCTTATCACGTTCCTGTAGAGCCAGTGGACTATCCATGCCCTATTTCGAGTGTACGGCCCGTCTACATAGTGCCCAACATCTGTGAGCCTTCTCAGTATTCTCCTGAATGTGACACTTCCAATTCAGTTTCCTGTCCAAGATCACACCTAAGTATTTAACCTTGTCAGATATTTCAGTCTTCTCTGGGTTAACATTGAGACCTCTGGGTCTAGCCCAGTCATATGCCATATGAAAGACCCTTTCGGCCCTTCTGCATAGATCGTTCGTATCCTTACCCCTTAGAAGTATTATAACATCGTCTGCGTAGCAGACGGGTTCAAATCCCTCCTTAGTCAGCATCGGTAATAGGTCATTTATGGAGGTCACCCATAGGAGTGGCGATAAATGCCCCCCTGTAGCTTGCCCTGTGCCACTTTCTCCCTTATATTTTGCCATGGAACATACAATTTATCCACCTGTTCCTTAACATATGGTTTATCCAGTCTCTAAGGACCGGGTTCACCCGGTACTGGTCTAAGAATTGGATCTATGTGTTGGTCCGCTCGATGTCAATGCATACCACTAGAGTGTATGTTTTGGCATCGAAGGATTCTTCTATTTTATGCACAACCTCGTGCAGGGCAGTCTCCACCGACCTTCCCTTGACATAGGCATGCTGTTTGTATGTGAGCAGTTCGCTGGATGTCATACTCTTTATCATGGTGTGCACAATACGTTCCATGGTTTTGAGTAGAAAAGACGTAAGGCTTATGGGTCTGTAGGCGTTTGGTGTCGCATTATGCGTCCTGCCAGGCTTTCGGAGTATATGCAAATCCTAGGCACGCTATGAAAATTTTGGCCTGATGAGGCGCCAGATAGTCTGCCTACCCAACACCTAAAAACCATTTGAAATTTCCTGAAGATATCTTTGTCCGTTCAAAAATGACTGATTTATTTCTACTCATTTTGTTGTGTCGCATCCCACTGTGACACGTTAAATTTTTAAACAGCCGCTTTTGGTCCTTTTTATGCATGCAAAAAAAAAACCTTAAAATTGCATTGCCCCAGGATAATAAATTTAATTAAAAAAATTTAGATTACGATAAGTTCTTGAACAAAAATATTTTCATTTTTTTATTTATATAAACACACAAGCTTTACATGCCACAAAAACCCAATGGAATCTCCTCAAATATGTTGCTCAATTTTAATATAAGGATAATTGAAATAAATTTATGTTCAAATGTGCCGAAATCTAATCAGGGACAACATTTGCAGGATTCTTGGAATTTATGTCTAGACAAATTCGACAGTAATAGAATGCTATGTCAGATGACCCAAGACATAGATAGGTATAGAGAAAAAAAGGCCAAATCATCACCATGGAGAATAAATAATTCCTCAAATGTCAAAGGTTGTGATGGATCTGCTACGTCGTTTGCTGTTATTTCGATTCAAGGTAAAAATAACCCCAAGGGCCCGAGAAAAGGGTCTGATGAGAAATAGCACAGCATATTTCACATCAAATTATCCAACAAATTTTTATATCACATACGAATAACTGCCACAAGACTCATCAAATATAAATGAAAAAGGAAAAATGCTGGGTAATTGGGATCACCTTGATTGGTCGTTTTCTGAGGTTCACTATGTTGCTGAACTTTGTCGAATTTCATATGTGTTTGTAAGGTAGGCAAGGAAAACTAAAGGCCACGCATATTAATGCCCACAACGAGAGAGAGAGAGAAGACATTTTACTTGAATACTCAAATGACTAGACGTCTGTCTATGAGCATGAATAAATAATTGATTGAATGTCTGGCCCCGTACAATGTCCCCTTGCAAGAAAAACATAATGATTTAAAAATACTTTTTCTTTGCTTTCGCATGTCCTTAATCAAATCAAAACAAAAATAATTCTTTTTATCCATAATTTTATTTTCTGTGGACATTACCAAGAAGCCTCTTCTTTATCTTTCGTTTTGCCAAATTCTCTCTTAATAGTATGGTGGGAGGAGGAGTGGGAAGAGAGTGGGTAAGTGAATTGGCTGAAGTTCGTTTTGTGACAAATATTTGTCGCAGAGAAGTATGTTGCGTTTCATTTTCAAGACAAATTGATAAAGGTTAGTCAGACATGTTAACAATAAACAAACGATTTGTTCAAAGGATAATAAAAAACACAGAATTCATGCGTATGTGTGTGTGTGTGTGTGTATGTGTGTTTGCTATTTGAGAGTAATTTATTATTTTGGAGAATTGTTGACCTTTTTTAGTTTTTATAGGACAATGGTGGAAAAAAACAAGTAAAAAGGCATTAAGTTCGGCCGAGCCAAACTTTGGATACCCACCACCTCGGGTGTATATGTAAACCCCTTTTCGCCAGAATCTGGTGAACACTGGATAACTTAAGCACCCAAATTCGGCACGGACATTGAGTGATCTAATAAATATAAGTCACTATTGAATTTTGTATTTCAAATTTCAGCGAAATCGGCAGATCGGTCTATATGGCAGTTACTTCTAAATATAGTCCGATCTGTACCATATTTAGATCGAATGTTGAGAGGCTTAAAACTATTCCAAATTTCAGCGAAATCGGATAAAAAATAAAGATTTTATGGCCCTCAGACCCCTTATCGGGAGATCGGTCTATATGACAGCTATATCTGAATGTAATCCGATCTGAACCATATTTGGGTCCTATGTTGGGAGGCGTAAAGCTACTCATTGTTTCAAATTTCAGGGAAATCGGGGAAGAAATAAAGCTTTTATGGCCTTCATACCCTTTGTTGGGAGATCGGTCTATATGACAGTTATATCGAAATATAGTCCGATCTGAACCATAGCTAAGTCAGATGTCGGGAGGCCTCAAATAACCCACTGTTTTAAATTTCAGCGATATCGGGTAAAAATTAAAGCTTTTATGGCCTTCAGACCCTTTATCGGGAGATCGGTCTATATGGCAGCTATATCTAAGTATAGTCCGATCCAATCCATATTTAGGTCAGATGTCGGGAGGCTTAAAATAACCAACTGTTGCAAATTTCAGCGAAATTGGGTAAGAAATAAGGCTTTTATGGTCTTCAGACCCTTTATCGGGAGATCGGTCTATATGGCAGCTATATCTAAATATAGTCCGATCTGAACCATATTAAGGTCAAATATCGGAAAGCTTAAAATAACCCACTGTTTTAAATTTCATCGAAATCTGGCAATAAATGTAGCTTTTATGTCCTTCAGACCCTTTATCGGGAGGCCGGTCCATATGGCAGCTATACCTAAATGTAGTCCGATCTGAACCATATTTGGGTCAGCTGTTTCAAATTTCAGCAAAATCGGATGATTAATTAAAACCAGATTGGGGTCCGTAATTGAATGAATTGAGGCGATTAACACAAGACTTGGGATTATGAGCATGTCAAAAGGTGCCAGCCCACCATAAGACAGCTGAAGAAGCATTGATGAGGAGTAGTCAGATGCGATATGTTGAACTGATGGTGACATAGAACGTGCAGAGTTAGGCACAATGAAGATATTTTTGCAGGGTCCCGATGAGAAATAACAAAGAGTCTCCTCAAATCTTCCTGGATGGGATACAAGTCATTGAAATGTATTCCTTGTACAGCCAGTAAGTAGCACGGAATTCCTAACTTAGATTTTCAAGGTTACTTTTTAGTTTTTAGAGCGCACAACAAGCCGATTACTGCCTAAGGTGTATGTCTTTAGTGGCATGGGGCAGAATAATATCTGCTCCCTCTTTTCAAACTAACCTAACCTAATGAAAGCCACAGCTATTGGCTTAAGAGCTATACCTAGATATAGACCAGTCTAGACCACAATCTAATCGGATAACGGGATACTTAAAATACCATCGCTATGAGACTAAAGGCGATGAGAGAATGGATTGAGAATGGGAGCAGCTCATACCATCGCAGTATAATCGAGGCGACGATAGGAAACCTGAAAGGAAGGGAAGAGGTTTCCGATCGGATACCTGAGGTGAACCTTGAAGTCGAGTGCGAGGCACTGCTGCCATTGGCACAGTCTTGGATTGGCGGAACCCTAGTATTGCCATCTGGAAGATCATGTTACACGATGTATGGATTAAAGCTAGAGGACGGAGTGGGACTGGAGGTTTACATTGAGCACCCGACCATAATACGGTCCTGCAGGCGGAGATTCGGGCGATAATGGAACGCGTAAAGTGGTGTGGTGCGAACGCGAGGACGTCGAGTGTGATCATCTTTACCGACAGTAAAATTGCCATAAGGGTAAGGTAAGGTCTTGAACAGTCTTGCAGTGTAAGAAGGAGATTAACGCCTTCTCTGGGTATGGGAAAATCCGCATCGTTTGGGCTCAAGCCTCTAGAGGCTCGAAAAGTCAAGAACCCAGATCGGTTTTTATGGCAGCTATATCAGGTTATGAATCGATTTCAACCTTATTTGTAGTAGGAATTGCGCCCTCTAGAATCTCAAGAAGTCAGATCGGTTTATATGATAAGTATGTCAGGTTATAGACCGATTTGAACCGTACTTGGCAAGGTTGTTAGATATAATAGCAAAATACTTCGTTCAAAATTTCATTCAAATCGTATAAGAATTGCACTCTCTAGTGGCTCAAGATTCAAAATAGGTTTATATGGGAGCTATATCAGGTTATTGGCCGATTTAAGCCATACTTAGCACAGCTGTTGGAAGTCATAGCGAGGCTCAAGAAGTCAAGTCCCCAGATCGGTTTATATGATAACTATATCAGGTTATTGACAGATTTGAACCATACTTGACACAGTTGTTGGATATCATAACAAAACACGTCGTGCAAAATTTCATTCCAATAGGATAAGAATTGCGCCCTCTAGAGGCTCAAGAAGTCAAGGCCCAAGATCGGTTTCTATGGCAGCTATATCAGGTTTTGGACTGATTTGAGCCATACTTGGCACAGTTGTTGGATATCATAACAAAACACGTCGTTCAAAATTTCATGTCAATCGGTTAAGAATTGCGCCCTCTAGAGGCTCAAGAAGTCAAGACCCAAGATCGATTTATATGACAGCTATATCCGGTTATTAAACGACTTGAACCATACTTTACACAGTTGTTGGATATCAAAACAAAACTCGTCGTGCAAAATTTCATACCAATCGGTGAAGAATTGCGCCCTCTAGAGGCTCAAGAAGTCAAGACCCGAGATCGGTATAGGTGGCAGCTATATCAATGGACCGATAACATGGACCGATATAGCCCATTTACAATCCCTACCGACCTACACTAATAAGAAGTATTTGTGCAAAATTTCAAGCGGCTAGCTTTACTCCTTCGAAAGTTAGCGTGCTTTCGACAGACAGACGGACGGACATGGCTAGATCGACATGGGGTCTCAGACGAATATTTCGAGGAGTTACAAACAGAATAACGAAATTAGTATACCCCACTCCTATGGTGGAGGCTATAATTATAAATCAAGTAAAATAATTTCTTATTTTAGGGTGCTAAGTTCAGATAGAACGATTTCGACTGAAGTTAACGAAATGTGGCGAATTTCTCATATAACTTAAAACTCTAGCCCCAACTTTAGCCCATACCTACTTGTTTTGTATTGTTCACATAAAATTTTTGACCTATTTTTCGTTTCTTTGCCTTCTGAGCTACCCTGCAGGGCAAATTTTTAATGAATATTGTTTTTGCGTTTACATATACAGGTAGTCTTTATTATTTTTTCTGGTCACATGTATCCTCAGGGGGTTAATCATGCTGAAGTGTTTGCAAAATATTTGTGTTCTAGGTTTTTTTTCAAACAATGTTCGATTGGCTAAAATATTTTCAAAGTAAAAAAAGTGAAAAATAAGCTTAACAATAGATTCTATAAAAAAAACAGTTGATTGAAAGTGTAAACATCCGCTGGGGCAGTAAGGACATCATCATGGCCCAAGCCTATAAACGCTAAATTGTCATTATCATCGGCAATAACACCAGCAACCAAACAACAGTCACTAGTAATCATCATCATCACCAACATCATCATCATCATCGTCGTTGTCCTCTGGTTTCATCATTATTGATATATTCACAACATCATAATAAAATTCAATCCACTCATCCTCGCTTCCCTACCAAGTCTATGCCAAGTAAAGAAAAACGGGGTCGTCTTGCTCTTCTTGCATTCATTCGACATTAGAAGGATGTGTCTTACTAAGGCATATCCTTTTAGCCCATAATCACTTGAGTGAACCTTTTTCTTTTATTTTCTATGTCTGATTTCGATTTTGCCAAATTTTCTTGTATTTACTCTATCAAGTTCTAGTAGTTATTGTTGTTGTTGCTGCTGTTGTTGTCGTCGTCCATCATTGTTATTCCTTGGATTTTGGCTGTCCTTATTGATTTTTCTGGCATTGATGTCGTACATGTCTAATTTCCTGATGTCATTAAATATCCATCTTAAAACCTTTACAAGTTAATGTAAAATTTATGTAAATACTGGAGGTCTGTTGTTGTTGTTGTTGCCCTACCATGTCATCCTTTTCCTTCTGCATGTTGTAATGGCAGCAGGATGTTTTCGTTCATGCTTTCAGAAGTGTTGGCAAAATACTCAGACAGATATTTCAAATATTGGTTTGTTTTTCTCTTATTCACGAACAAATTTTTTGAATGAATGATAGTCGGTGCAGAGAAAAAAATTTAGGAAAGTTTGTCAAAAGAAGAAGAGTGTGGCCTATACTTAAATGAACAGAAAAATGAGTGATGAACGATCATAAAAATCCGCGAGTTGCACAAAATGTGGGATATAAGATTTGTGTGCATGCCTATATCCTGGTCGAAAGAAATAGGTCTACATGTAGATATCGGGAATATAAACTTTACATTTTGCCACAGCCGAGTGTTGAACCAAGAATCTTCCGTTCACAAAACAGACGCTCTAAGCATTCACCAACATCACTATTATTTGAGCCTTCGACTATTTTTATACCCTCCACCATAGGATGAGGGTATACCAATTTCGTCATTCTGTTTGTAACTACTCGCAATATTCGTTTGAGACCCCATAAAATATATATTTTCTTGATCGTGGCAACATTTTATGTCGATCTAGCCATGTCCTTCCGTATGTCCGTCAATCCGTTTGTCCGTCCGTCTGTCGAAAGCACGCTAACTTTCGAAGGAGTAAAGCTAGTCGCTTGAAATTGTGCACATATACTTCTTATTAGTGTAGGTCGGTTGGAATTGTAAATGGTCCAAATCGGTCCATGTTTTGATATAGCTGCCATATAAACCGATCTTGGGTCTTGAATTCTTGAGCTTCTAGAGGGCGCAATTCTTATTCGATTAAAATGAAATTTTGCACGATATGTTTTGTTATGATATCCAACAACTGCCATATAAACCGATCTTGGGTCTTGACTTCTTGAGCCTCTAGAGGGCGCAATTATTATCCGATTGGAATTAAATTTTGCACGACGTGTTTTGCTGTGACTTCCAACAACTTTGCTAAGTATGATTCAAATCGGTCCATAACCTGATATAGTTGGCATATAAACCGATCTTGGGTCTTGAGTTTTTGAGCCTCTAGAGGGCGCAATTCTTATCCGATTGGAAAGAAATTTTGAACGACGTGTTTTGCTGTGACTTCCAACAACTGTGTAAAGTATGGTTCAAATCGGTCCATAACCTGATAAAGCTGTCCTATAAACGGATCTTGGGTCTTGACTTCTTAAGCCTCTAGAGGACGCAATTCTTATCCGATTGGAATGAAATTTTGCACGGTGTGTTTCGCTATGATTTCCAACAACTGTGCCGAGTATGGTTCAAATCGGACAATAACCTGATATAGCTGCCATATAAACCGATCTTGGGTCTTGATTTCTTGAGCCATTATAGGGCGCAATTCTTATCCGATTTGAATGAAATTTTGCAGGAAGTGTTTTACGATATCCAACAACTGTGCCAAGTATGGTTCAAATTGGTCTATAATCTTTTATAGCTTCCATATAAACCGATCTTGGGTCTTGACTTCTTGAGCCTCTAGAGGGCGCAGTTCTTATCCGATTTGGCTGAAATTTTGCATGATGTGTTTTATTATAACTTTCAACAACTGTGCTAAATTAGGTTAAAATCGGCCAATAACTTGATATAGCTGCCATATAAACCGATCTTGAATCTTGACTACTTGAGCCTCTAGAGGGCGCAATTCTTATCCGATTGGAATGAAATTTTGCACGATGTGTTTTGTTATGATATACAACAACTGTATGGTTCAAATCGGTATATAATCTGATATAGCTGCCATATAAACCGATCTTCAATCTTGACTTCTTAAACCTCCATGGGGCATAATTATTATCCGATTTCGCCGAAATTTTGTACAACAACTTCTCCCATGACCTTCAACATACGTGTCAAATATGGTCCGAATCGGCCTATAGCCTGATACAGTTCACATATAAACCGATCTCCCTATTTCAGTTCTTGAGCCCCTTAAGGGCGCAATTTTTATTCGAATTGACAGAGATTTTTCACAACGACTTCTACTATGGTCCCCAACATTCAATTTAATTATGGTCCGAATCGGACGATAACTTGATATTATAGCTCCAATATTATAGTAATTCTTTCCTTTTATCAAATATTTGCCTAAAATGAGATACCACGCATAGAACTCGACAAATGCGATCCATGGTGGAGGGTATATTAGATTCGGCCCGGCCGAACTTAGCACGCTTTTACTTGTTTTTGACTCGATATTTATGGTGAATTTCATAGAAATCGACTTAGATTTACATGTAGCTGTCATATATGTAAAACGCCTGATTTTCACTCCAAGAGCTACTGCAAGCGCTTTTATTGACAAACATTTTCCACAACGCTTTCATCGACGACTATCACAATATCTGAGAAGTTTGCTCAAAACTGGTTCAGATTTAGCTAAAGCTCCCATACATATGTTCACCAGATTTTGTCAACCTTAGTTATTAAAGTTTGAACATATGCTCGAAATGTGATTCGGATTGTTTAATAACCCATCTGAAAACATCCACCTAGGTCCATAAAAATTGGTTTAGAATTGGATATAGCCCCACATTGTACTTATAGGCTAGGTGTAGGGTATTATACAGTCATATTCGCCCGACTTTTGCCCTTGCTTTCTGGTTTTATATGCTTTCACAAGGTACTGACCTCTATATAAGGTTGGGTTAGATTGAAGAGAGGGTGCGGATATTAGTCCGCACCCTGCCATTATGAACACACACACCTAAGCCAGTGATCGACTTGTGGTGCGCCTCTATGAGGCTTTTCGGGCGTGCGTATTTTACCAAGAATTTTTCTTTGAAATGTTGCTGGAGTTTTCACAAAAAACCACTCATTTAAGTTACCATATTGAATTTTTTCAAGGTGTAACAGCTCACTCTTTGAGTTTAAAAAAACGCAATAGTGTGCGTTTGTTATTTGTTTTCTTTTTTTTCTCTTTCCTTTATTGAAAGGAGCTCAAGGATGACATGACATGGATTGTTGTGCGTGCCTCCAAAAGTGTTTATTGGAATTAGAATTGAATATTCAATTCACTGAGCCACTTCTGTTTCAAATTCTATTTTCGTCTGAGGCCTTTTTGGCGAAGCAAACGGGCAACTTACACAAGAAGTTTGAATGAATGAATTTTAAAGGTAGGACAATTGCAAGGCAGTTGGCCTTCGTTTATTGGGAAGGCAAGAGAAGGGTTATTAAAATTGTTGTTTACTTTCGGCAAGGATAACAAAGCGAACACTTTGAACTTCAGGAATGCGGGCTGTCTGTGTTTGAAGAAAGGAGGCAGTGGAACAACATCATCATCCATAGGGGAAGACATTTGAATTTTAATGGTTTTGGGAAATTTTTAAGGGAAATCTAGATTTGATTTTCAAATTGTATTGGCAAACATGGAAAAAGTGGGTATAACAGACAGACAAACACTGGGCTATGTGATAAAAAGGTTCAACCACCAGAATTGCCTGACAATCAGCATAATTTTCAATTTTCATTTTTAGTCGAAAAAACAAAAACACAACAAAAACCCATCGTATTTGTTAAAGGCCTAAATGGCCATAAACGTCTAATTGGAGGCCACAAATAATGGGGGTAGTTATCTGAGACGCACAGAAATTTTTCACAAAACAAAAAGAGGAGCAGCACACCAGCCCAGTTAAAGCAAAGAAGGAAAACCCTACCGAATGGGGTAATAAATATTTAGCTTATCCCTACTTTTTAGGGTTTATAGAAATTTATGAAGAAGTGTTTAAAGGCGAGCATTAAAACACACTTTAACATGTCTTCATGGTCTACGCTTCTCTCCTCTCCTCTCCTTCTAATTTAATTATGCCATATTTTGTGTTGTTGGGAAAATGCACAACAACCAGAAAATGGGGACGTTTTAAACCATGGTTAAATCCCGTCAAGCCATTACCAACAATTTTGTGGTTTAACTAATCCGCCTGGTGTGCGTTAAATGTTTGCTTGATTATGCGAATGTGCTTTCTAAGGACATCCGCATCCGCTACACTAGTGTGAAATAGAAAGCAAGCAGTAGGAATGGCAAGTAAAGAAAATCTTATTGCTATACTTCCGCCGGGAAGGTTTAGAAGCCATAACTATTAGAAGCCATAAAAATATGCCATGGTTAAAATTTCAGCCAGTTCGAATAACAATTGCGGAAATTGGACGAAATATTTATATAGGAGCTATATATATCCTATCTATATCGGAACCGATTTTTACAAAATTCACCAGTAATGTCGAGAGCTATAAGAAAACCCTTCCTACCACATTTATAGTGAATCGATTGGCCATATAATGGCAGTATATGTCTAAATCGGATTAACCTTTATATGGGAGCTTTTTCCAAATCTGAACCGCTTTCGACCACACTTCCTAGATATTGTGGTAGGTGTAGAGGAAAACGTTGTGCAAGATTTTGGAAAGATTGGTCAATAAAAATGTTTGCTGCACGAGAGAAGCCGTTACACAAAATTTCTTCCACAACGGATGAGAATTGCGCCCTCTAGAGGCTCAAGAAATCAAGATCCAAGATCGGTTTATATGGCAGCTATACCAGATTATGAACCGATTTCAATCATATTTAACACAGTTATTGGAAGACATAACAAAACACCTCATGCATAATTTCAGCCAAATCGGATGAGAATTGCGCCCTCTAGCGGCTCAAGAAATCCAGACCCAATATCGGTTTATTGGGCATGTATATCAAAACATGGGCTGATTTGAACCATACTTAGCGAAATTGTTGGAAGTGATACCAAAACACTTCATGCAAAATTTCAATCCATTTGGACAAGAAATGCGCCCTCTAGAGGCTCAAGAAGTCAAGACCCAAAATCGGTTTATATGGCAGCTATATCAAAACATTTACAATCTCAACCGAACTACACTAATAAGAAGTATTTGTGCAAAATTTCAAGTGGCTAGCTTAACCCCTTCGAAAGTTAGCGTGCTTTCGACAGACAGACGGACGGACGATTAGACGGACGGACATGGCTAGTTCGACTAAAAATGTTACGTCGATCAAGAATATATAGTGTATGGGGTCTCAGACGCATAATTCGAGGTGTTTCAAAGAGAATGACGAAATTAGTATACCCCCATCCTATGGTGAAGAGTATTAAAATGTGCCAAATTTTAAGATCATCGTATCGATCGGCATCTGTATCAGATAATGGAACGATTTTGACCACACATGAGCCTCTAGAGGGCGCAATTCCCATCCGATTTGACTGAAATTTTGCACGTGGTGGTTTGGTATCACTTCCAACAACTGTGTTAAGTATGCCACAAACCGGTTCATAATCTACTATAGCTCACATATAAACCCATTTGGGATCTTGACTTCTTGAGCCCATAGAGCGCGCAATTCTCATCCGATTTGGCTGAAATTTTGCAGGAGGTGTTTTCTTATGACTTCCAATAACTGTACTTAGTATGGCGTAAATCTGGGATCTTGACTTATTGGGCCTCTAAAGGGCGCAATTCTCATCCGATTTGGCTTAAATTTCATACAACGGCTTCTCGCATGACCTTCAACATTCGTGTCTAATATGGTCTGAATCGACCAATAGCTTGATACAGCTCCCATATAAAGCGATCTCCCGATTTTGCTTCTTGAGCCCCTACAAGGCGCAATTCTTATCCGAATGAACTGAAATATTACACAATGACTTTTACAATGTTCAGCACTCATTGATGGTCCGAATCGGACAATAATTTAATGTAGCTCCAGTGGCACAACAGCTTTTATTCAATATTCTTTGTTTGCCTAAAATGAGATACTGCGCATTAGAACTCGAAGTTCGTCAATCGTCGTTGGGTTGTTGTCATAGACCATAGACTTGACGTAGCCTCATAGAAAATAGTCTAACGGCATCAAATCGAACGAACGAAGTGGTCAATTGACTGTACCACTTCGTGAGATAACACGTTCTCCAAACTTGGTTTACAATAAATTGATAGTGACAATCGCTATGTGGCTTGTGTGTGGAACCACATGCTCTCCAAGTCCATATCATCCCATTGGGGCCAAAAAAAATCTCTTGTCTTCTCAAGGTTTTTGCCAGTTAAATAGAAGCACTAAATCATGTGCTACCATGGAAGCACATGATTTATTGCAGACAAAAAATCTGTCATTACACGAACACATGCATTGGGAAAAGTATAGCTAATAGACAGGTTTGTCGAGTGTGGCTAATGGGGCATTTGTATCATAGCGTCGTTTTCGCAACAAATACAAATGCAACATATCAACGTACGGCCATTGAAGCCATCACGCCTAATATGTTTGAAAACTCTTCTCACCAAAAGGCGAAAATCGTCCCATAGTGGTTGGTGTGTATTGCGATGTTTGGCTTTATTTTTCCATTAGCAAAGGAAATCTCCGATCATTGAGCTCGTCTCGAAAGAGAAACAAACAAAAATTCTGTTATCATTGAACAGTAGCGATTCCCATTCACAGTAATGTGCTGGTCTTGATCATAACGGGAGAAGTGCGACCCAATGCCGCCGCCAGTCCATAAACCGCACCAAACTGCAAGTTTTTTTTGGATGCAATGAACACTCATGGAGTACGTGTGGATTGCTGTTTGACCAACAACATATATTTTGCTTATTGGTGAAGCCATTCAGCCAGAAATGAGTCTTATCAGTGAAGTTCTTAACGTTGAGGCCACAGACGTCAAATTTCGGTAGAAAATTTTAATAATTTCGACTCGTTGTTGGCTCGTATATCTTTTTATACCCACCACCGTACGATAGGGGGTATATTCATTTAGTCACTCCGTTTGCAATACATCGAAATATCAATTTCCGACTCTACAAAGTATACGTATTTCGGATCGTCGTAAAATTCTAAGACGATTTAACGACATCAGTGTGACTTTCCGTCTATCCGTCAGTCCGTCTTTCCGTCCGTCTTTTGTAATCACTCTAACATTGAGATATTGAGCTGAAATTTGTCACAGATACGTCCTTTTGATGCACGCTGGTTAAATTCTTGAACGGGCCAAATCAGACCATATTTGGATATAGCTGCTATATAGACCGATTTTCCGATTTTTCATTGGGTCTAATGCCCATAAACACTTTATTTTTCATTCGATTTTGCTGAAATTTGGAACAGTGAGTAGTTTCAGTCTTCCCGACAACTGACCCAAATATGGTTCAGAGCGGACTATACTTAGATATAGCTACCATATAGACCGATCTCCCGATAAAGGGTCTGAAGACCATAAAAGCTTTATTTATTACCCGATTTCTGACTTAAATAAGGATTAGATCGGGCCTTATTGGGATCCAGCTGCCACGTAGACCGATCTCCCGCTAAAGGGTCTGAAGGCCATAAAAACTTTATTTTTCATCCGATTTTGCTGAAATTTGAAACAGTGTCTCCCGACAACTGCCCCAAATATGGTTCAGAAGGGCGAAATTTAGATATAGTTGTCATATGGACCGATCTCCCCTATAAAGGGTCTGAAGCCCGTAAATGCTTTATTTATTACCCGATTTCGCTGAAATTTAAAACAGTGGGTTATTTCAAGCCTCCCGACATCTGACCTTAATAAGGTTCAAATGGGACCATATGTAGACATAGCTGCCATATACACCGATAAGGGGTCTGAAGCCAATAAAAGCCTTATTTATTACCCGATTTCGCAGAAATTTGAAACAGTAAGTAGGTTGAGACCTCCCAACATTTATGGATCTGGTCGGACTATATTTAGATATAGCTGCCATATAGACCGATCTGCCGATAAGGGGACTGAAGCCCATAAAAGCTTTATTTATTACCCGATTTCGCTGAAATTTTAAACACAGAGTTTTAATGTTAGTGGTGTAGGGTACAAAATATTCTTTTCTAACGCAGTTTTCTTGCATCCAATAAACACTGCATGACCACAACCCAAATACCTGTTCTTGTTAACTAAGTCATAATTTGCTGGGGGGATTTGCCTTTCGTCCACATAACAATTTCCTCCATCCCACCTCCTGGCACTTGTTTCGTTAAAATCTTAATTTTCATTGAAAGTAGCGGTCTTTTTTTTCTTGTTTATTGTGCTCGCTTAAATGGAAAATTAAAATCTTTGGTTGTTTTGGCCAAAGCTTCATTTCCGCCCACATTTGAAAGCACACCCAAAAAAAAAAGCACGTAGTAGTATTAGGTAAATTGTGGATGGTTGGCCATGGCAGGTCATATGGTCGTCGTTTTTTTTTTTGGGTATGCCATGGTTGGATTTTCTTCTTCTGCTGTCCCTTTACTGGGGTATGGGTGTTTGCCGTTGAATTGCTTTTTGTGTTGCCAATGTGGGCTTGCTGACAAGATTGCGTTGCAAGCGTGCGACAGCGTATGGCTAAAGCGAGAAAAAAATGGTAATTAAATATTATAAAATTTGCATTTTGTTTTATGTTTATTTTTTTTTTCTTGTTTCTTATACCTTTCGCCTGGCGTGCTTTACTCTGAGCCGTTGATACAGCCGTTGTCTGTGTGCCTTATGATTAAAATTCTCTTTTAAGGAAATTATAAATCACGGAACAAACAAAAGAGTGTAGGGAAAATTTTCTTGGGAATTTGGCATGATGAATTCGGTGAAAGGATTCGATTGTTAGCTGTAGAGTTCATCTTGTAGCTGGCCCAGTGAGCATTGCTACACCATAATGTTTTTTTTTAGAAATAAATATTTTTATATCCACCACCATAAGATGGGGGTATACAAATCCAGTCATTTCCATTCTGATATCTCGAAATGTTGATCTACGATGTCATTGAGTATATATTCTTGATTGTCTCGCATTTGAGTCGATCTAACCATGTCCCTTCGTCCGCTGAAATCATGATAGCGTTCACAAGCGTAAATCTAGCTTGAAATGTTGCACATATTCTTTAGGTTCAGATTTGGATATAGCTACCAACTAAAGTGGTCCTTCGACTTAACTTCTTGATCCCCTACAAGCCTCAATTGTTATTCTATTGGGTTGAAAATTAGCATGAAGTGTTCTATTACGACTTCCAATACTTGTGCAAGGTATGGTTCCAACCGGTCTTTAACCTAATATAGGTTCCACATAAAATGATCTTCCGATTTGACATAGTGATACTCTATACCACTACTGTGGTACAGGGTATTATAACTTAGTGAATTTGTTTGTAACACCCAAAAGGAAGAGAGATAGACCCATTGATAAGTATACCGATCGACTCAGAATCACTTTCTGATTCAATTTAGCTATGTCCGGCTGTCTATCTGGCCGTCTGTCTGTCTGTCCGTCTGTCCATGTTACTTTGTGTACAAAGTACAGGTCGCAGTTTTCATCCGATCGTCTTCAAATTTGGTACAGACATGTTTTTCGGCCTGGAGACGAAGCCTATTGAAATTGGAAAAAATCGGTTCAGATCTGGATATAGCACTCATATATATATGTTCGTCCGATTTTCACTCCTAGAGCCACAGCAAGCATATTTATAGACCAATCTTGCCAAAATATTGCACAACGCTTTCCTCGACGACTACCGGAATATACGTAGAGTTTGGTCAAAATCGGTTCGGATTTAGATATAGCTCCCATATATATGTTCGTCCGATTTTCAATAATAATGCAGTAAAATGGTCATTTGTTAACCGATTCTCTTGAATTTTGGCAAGAAGAATTTTTCTAAGACTCTCGACATTGCTGGTGAATTTCATGGAAATCTGTTCAGATTTAGATATAGCTCTCATATATATATATCGCCCGATTTTAACTTCTGGAGTCGTAGCAAGCGCATTTATTGATCCATCTTGCCAAAATTTCGCAAAACGCTTTCCTCGACGACTGCCGCAGTATCTGAGGAGTTTGCTCAAAATCGGTTCCAATTTAGATATAGCTCTCATATATATGTTCGTCCGATTTTGAGAAATATTGCAAAAAAGTGATCATTTATTATTCGATTATGTCGAAATTTTGCAGGAAAGATTTTCTTATGACTCTCAATATTACTGGTGAATTTCATAGAAATCGGCCCAGATTTAGATATAGCTGTCATATATGTATATCGCCAGATTTTCACCCCAAGAGCTACTGCAAGCGCTTTGATTGGCCAATCTTGCCAAATTTTCCACAACGCTTTCCTCGAGGACTACCTCATTATCTGAGAAGTTTGCTCGAAATCGGTTCAGAATTAGATATAGCTTCCATACATACGTTCGTCAGATTTTGGGTAATTTGCCATAATGTTGTCATTTGTCAACCGTAGTTTTTACATTTGGAACATATTTGCTCGCCGAGGTCCATCAAAATTGGTTCAAAATTGGATATAGGTCCCACATTGTACTTATAGGGTAGGTGTAGGGTATTATACAGTCGGTGCCGCCCGACTTTTGCCCTTCCTTACTGGTTTTGAAGTAGTTTGTTGTCCCCTATTGGGCAGTTTACTGGCCTTGCACCTTCATCATCGTCATGGCCCAGCACCTTCATCACCATCATGTTTTTATCCCCACCATCAGAAATCATTTCATCATTTCGTTTCTAATACACCTCGAAATGTCGATTTGTCGATAATTTTGCTGAAAAAATCTCAAATTTTGCCCATGAACATTCCACTAAGGCACAGGGCCAAATTTTTACATATCAATGAGTGCAATCCGAATCAAATTTAAGCTCAATGATTAAGGGGCCTCCTTTCCATAGCCGACTCTGAACAGCGTGCCGCAGTGGGACATCTCTTTGGAGAGAAGTTTTAACATGGCTGAGCCAAAAGCAATACGAAACAAGTTAAACCGCGCTAAGTTTGGCCGGGCCCAATCTTATATACTTTCCACCATGGATCACATTTGTGGAGTTCTTTTCCCGGTATCACATTTTCGGCAAACAAAGAATAAAAGGAAAGAATTGCTATGCTATTGGAGCTATATCAAGTTATGATCCGATTCGGACCAAAACTGAATTGAATGTTAGAGACCATAGAAGAAGTCATTGTGTAAAATTTCAGCCAAATCGAATAGGAATTTGCGACCTTTAGGGGCTCAAGAAGTAAAATAGGGAGTTTTTTTTATAGGGGAGGTGTATTAGGCTGAAACCGATTCAGACCATATTTGACACGTATGCTGAAAGTCATAGAAGAAGGCGTTGTACAAAATTTCAGCCAAATCGGAAAATGGTGTCGCCCTCCCGAGGCTAAAGAAGTCAAGATCCCAGATTGGTTTTTATGACAGCTATATCAGGTTATGGACCGATTTCAACCATATTGGGCGTAGTTGTTGGAAGTCATAACAAAACACGTCATGCAAAATTTCAGTCAAATCGGACGAGAATTGCGCCTTCTAGTGGCTCAAGAAGTCAAGACCCCAGATCAGTTTATAGGGCAGCTCTATCAAATTAGGGACCGATTTAAATCATACTTAGCACAGTTGTTGGAAGTCAAAACAAAACACGTCTTGCAAAATTTCAGCCAAATCGGATAAGAAGTGCGCCCTCTAGTGGCTCAAGAAGTCAATACTCAAAATCGGTTTATATGGGAGCTGTATCTGGTGATGAACCTATTTGAACCATACTTAGCGCAGTTGTTGGAAGTGATACCAAAACACCACGTGCAAAATTTCAGTCAAATGGGACGAAAATTGCGCCCTCTAGAGGCTCAAGAAGTGAAAATCCAAGATCGGTTAATATGGCAGCTGTATCAGGTTATGAACCGATTTCAACCATACTAAGCACAATTGGTGGAAGTGATACCAAAACAGTGCGAAATTTCAATCAAATCGGGTGAGAATTGCGAACTCTAGAGGCTCAAGATCGGTGGATTTGGCCCATTTACAATCACAACCGGCCTAGACCGATCTGCCAATGTAGGGTCTTAGGCCCATTAAAGCCGCAATTATTATCCGATTTCGCAGAAATTTGGGACAGTGAGTTATGTTAGGCCCCCCGACATTCTTGTTTAATTTGTCTCCGATCGGTTCAGATTTGGATATAGCTCTAGAGGTCGCATATGGACCTATCTCTCGATACAAGGCTTTCGGCCCATAAAAGTCGCATTTATTGGCCGATTTCGGCGAAATTTGGTATAGTGAGTTGTGTTAGGCTTCTCGATATCTTTGTGTAATACGGCCTGGATCGGTCCAGATTTGGATATAGCTGCCGTATATACCGATCTGCCGATTTAGAGTGTTAGGCCCATAAAAGATGGATTTATTAACAGATTTCGCTGAAATTGGGCACTATGAGTTGCTTTACAAACTTCGACATTCGTACCGGGCGTGGCTGAGATCCGTCTATATTTCGATATAATTGCCATATAGAGCGATCTGCCAATTTAGGGTCTAAGGCCAATAATAGGCGTATTTATTGTCCGATTTCTTTAAAATTTGGTATAGCAAGTTTTGTAATGATCCTCGACATCCCTGTTCAATACGGCTCAGATTGATTTAGATTTGGATATAGATGATCTATATATCGATGGAGATCGGAATAAATGATGCTTTATTCAGGTATTATGACGAATGGTGCCGAGTTGGTGGGTGTCCAAAGTTCAGCCCGGCCGAACTTAATACCTTTTTACTTGTTAAAGACTGTACTGTGATTTCAACAGACAGACGGACGAACATGTCTAAATCGACTTAGATTTTTAAGACGATCAAGAATATAGGACTTTATAGGGTCGGAAATGGATATTTTGATGTGTTGCAAACGGAACAACAAAATGAATATACCCCCACCCATCGGTGGTGGGTATAAAAAAAAAATTATTATTATTTTTAATGCTTTACATCACTCTCGTTTCAAGTCTATGGCCATTTGGTGCCATTGTCTCTTTATCAACGGGGCTTTTGCCTATGCTATGCTGATGGCCCCCAGTGGCCAAATGGCAACACCCTCTATATGTGCGGGCAATTATTTACAAAGAAAAATGTCTACACCTTTTCGCATAACTTTTGACATTTTGTGATTCTCATTTTTTGTTTAGCAAAAAAGGTATAAAAAAGCCCATTTGCATAAGGAAAATAAAAAAAGAAAGCAAAAAGAAAAAAAAGAGAAAAACTGCAAAACAAAAGCAAAAATATACGAAAACGCTGTAAAGAAAAGAATGTTGTTAACAAAAACCTTTTGCAGCTATTGTTGGTTTTATTTTGCATTTTTTTTTTTTTTATTTAAAATGCCAAGGAAAACATTTCGGGGAATAACTCAACCTTGAGATAAGCGCGGCAGATGTAAAACGCACAATGGCCTCAAATGAAAAGGTGAGCGATATAATGTGAGTTATTTGTTATTTCATTTCAAAGGAATTGGAATTCTAGAATTTTCAAAGAATTTCAGTAAAAAATTATGGCTTAAGTTTTGAGTGATGTCCATGAAATGCCATTTACCAAGAAAAGTTCAATGACACAAACAAGTTCAAGGTCAAGGGTTTTTATACCCTACACCACTATTGTGGTACAGGGTAACACCCCGAAGGAAGAGAGATAGACTCATTGATAAGTACACCGATCGACTCAGAATCACTTTCTGATTCG
Organism: Stomoxys calcitrans; assembly: GCF_963082655.1. Lineage (NCBI taxonomy): Eukaryota > Metazoa > Arthropoda > Insecta > Diptera > Muscidae > Stomoxys > Stomoxys calcitrans. The sequence continues at coordinate 11,097,701 of NC_081553.1, forward strand.
ATTTAGCCCGTCTGTCTGTCTGTCCGTCTTTCTGTCTGTCTGTCAATGTAAATTTGTGTACAAAGTACAAGTCGCAGTTTTCATCCGATTGTCTTCAAATTAAGTACAGGCATGTTTTTCGGCTTAGAGACATAGCCTATTGAATTTGGAAAAAATCGGTTCAGATTTGGATATAGCTCCCATATATATGTTCGTCCGATTTGTAGTAAAATTGCAATTAAATGGTCTTTTTTTAACCGATTCTTCCGAAATTTGGCAGGAAGGGTTTTTCTATGATCCTCGACATTACCAATGAATTTCATGGAAATCGGTTCAGATTTAGATATAGCTCTCATATATATATATCACCCGATTTTCACTTCCAGAGCCACTACAAGCGCATTTATTGACCAATCTTCCCAAAATTTTGCACAGCGCTTTCCCCGACTACTACCATAATATCTGGGAAGGTTGCTCGAAATCGGTTGACATTTAGATATAGCTCCCATATATATATTCTTCCGATTTTCAGTAATATTGCAATAAAATGGTCATTTGTTAATGAATTCTCTCGAAAATTGGCAGGAAGGATTTTCTTATGACTCTCGATATTACTGTTGAACTTCATAGAAATCGGTTCAGATTAAGATATAGCTGCCATACATGTATATCTTCCGATTTTCACTTCTGGAGCCACTGCAAGCGCATTTATTGACCTATCTTCCCAAAACTTTGTTCAATGCTTTCCTCAACGACTTTTATAATGTATATGAAGTTTGCTTGAAATCGGTTCAGATTTAGATATAGCTGCCATATATATATATATATATATATATATATATATATATATATATTGTAAACCGTAGTAATTAAAGTTTGGACATATTTGTTCAAAATTTGATACGGATTGTTTAATAAGGGTAGGTGTACGGTATTATACAGTCGGCACCGCCCAACTTTTGCCTTTCCTTACTTGTCTTTGTTTTTTGTGTGTCATTTATGTGTCATTTATCTACTGAACATGTAAATTTTTAAGTTTCCGTAAATTATATGGCATTAAATTTTCTTTTATTAATAATTGATGTTCTTCTGAGACCAGCCCACTGTGCCACAGTGTTAGTTGCTTGCCTTTTGCCTTAAAATATTCTTGCCCTTACTTTCGAACGACCATTAAGCATTGTTTTACGTTCCTTATTCCTTTAATAACAATTTAATTAGTTTTACCTTTGAATATTTTATGATTAGAGAACACGAGTTTGGTATGCGGTAAAAAGGGGACAGGGATTTCGCTTCAACAATGCTGAATTAATGGTAATCACAAGACAAAATACTTGCTAAACCCTTTTTTTCTTTGCTTTTGGTCGAAGGATGAGCGCAACGACGCAAACTTTTCATTGTTATGTGAGCTGCTTAACGAGATTGTGTGGCAACAAATGGTCATTTGCCTACTCCCATAAATTGTATTTCTACGACATGATAATGAGTGCTTCAGAAATCGAAAAAATTAATATACAGATGGATGGAAGTAAAAAGGCATTAAGTTCGTCCGGGCCGAACTTTGGATACCCGCCACCTCGGGTATATATGTAAACCACCTTTCGTCAAAATTCGGTGAAAAATGCACACCTTATGCCCCATAGCAGCTATATCGAAATATGTTCCGATTAGGACCAAATACTAATAAGTACAAGTCTTTGTTCAATTGTGTATTACAAAATTTTGATCCTTTTTGTAGCTATATCTAAAAATAAACCGATCTGAAACATATACGGCACGGATATCGAAAAGCCTAACATAAGTTACTGTGCCACATTTCAGTGAAATCGGAATATAAAGGCGCCTTTTATGGGACCAAGACTTTAAATTTAGATATCGGTCTATATGGCAGCTATATCCAAATCTCGACCGATTTGAACCAAGTTGCAAAAAAATGTCGAGGGACCTAACACAATTCACTGTCCCAAATTTCGCCGAAATCGGACAATAAATGCGCCTTTTATGGCCCCAAAACCTTAAATCGGGATATCGGTCTATATGGCAGCTATATTGAAATCTGGACCGATCTAGGGCAAATTGAGGAAGTATGTCGAGAGGCTTAACCTAACTCACTGTCCCAAATTCCGGCGACATAGGACAATAAATGCGCCTTTTATGGGCTCAAATCCTTAAATCGGTGAATCGGTCTATATGGCAGCTACATCCAAATCTGGACCGATCTGCGCCATATTGCAAAAGTATGTCGAGAGGCTTAATTTAACTCACTGTGTCAAATTTCGGTGGCACAGGATAATAATTGCGCCTTTTATGGGCCCAAAGCTTTAAATCGGTAGATCGGTCTATATGGCAGCTATATCCAAATCTGGACCGATATGTGCCATATGGCAAAAATATGTCGAGGGGCTTTACTTAACTCACTGTCCCAAATTTCAGCGACATAGAACAATAATTGCGCCTTTTGTGGGCCCAGAACCTTAAATCGAGAGATCGGTCTATATGGCAGCTCTACCCAAATCTGGACCGATCTAAGCCAAATTGCAGAAGTATGTCGAGAGGCTTAGATTAACTCACTGTCCCAAATTTCGGCGACATAGGACAATAAATGCGCCTTTTATGGGCCTAAAGCTTTAAATCGAGAGATCGGTCTATATGGCAGCTATATTGAAATCTGAACCGATCTGGACCATATTGCATAAGTATATCAAGAGGCTTAACTTAACTCACGGTTCCAAATTTCGGCGACATCCGACGATAAATGCTTTTTTTATGGGCCCAAAATCTTAAATCGAGAGATGGGTCTATATGGCAGCTATATCTAAAACTGAACCGATCTGAACCAAATTGCAGAAGTATGTCGAGGGGCTTAACTTAACTCTTTGTCCCAAATTTCGGCGACATCGGACAATAAATGCGCCTTTTGTGCGCCTAAGACCCTAAATTGGCGGATCGGTCTATATGGCAGCTATATCCAAATCTGGACCGATCTAGGCCAAAATAAAGAAGAATGTTGAATATACATAACACATCTCACTGTTCCAAATTTCAGCAAAATCGGATGATAAATATGGCTTTTGTGGGCCTAAGACCCTAAATCGGCGGATCGGCCTATATGTCAGCTATATCCAAATCTGGACCGATTTGAGCCAAGTTGGGGAGGGATGTTGAGGGTCTTTATTTAACTCACTGTCTCAATTTTTCAGCAAAATCGGATAATAAATGTGGCTTTTGTGGGCCTAAGACCCTAAATCGGCGGATCGGTCTATATGGGGGCTATATCAAGATATAGTCCAATATAGCCCATCTTTGAACTTAACCTGCTTATGGACAAAAATAGAATCTGTGCAAAATTTCAGCTCAATAGCTCTATTTTTAAAGACTGCAGACGGACTGACGGACGGACATATCTAGATCGTCTTCGATTTTTACGCTGATCAAGAACATATATACCTTATAGCTTATAGGGCCGGAAATGGATATTTCGATGTGTTGCAAACGGAATGGCAAAATGAATATATCCCCATCTTTCGGTGGTGGCTATAGCAAGTGAAAATGAATTGGCCTAAGCTGGATGCAAAAAACCTTTTTTGGGCTTAAGCCCTTAAATCGGGAGAATGGCCTTTACATAGCCTTTTCTAAATATGATTTGATTGGGATTATAAACGGCTTGTTGGGGGCCAGCATGTTCCCCTTTAACGCTAAACGCATGGGTTCAAATCCAGGCGACAACATCAGAAAAACAATTTTCAGCGGTTGTTTCCTCTACTAGTACTGGGGACACTTGTTATTTACCTGTGGCTATCAGTTGTATAAACTTCTCTGCTTAGTGGTGTCTCTCTGCGGCAAGCGGTTTGGACTCGGCAATAAAAAGGTGGTCAGCACTCATTGAGGGAAGTATTCCCGCACAAATAAGGGAAGTATTCCCGCGGCTCCTTAATCGAAAGTTGATGATCAAATTTGTTCAAATTGGCAAAATAATCGGCACTTGTTCTCATTCTTCCAAATTTCATTAAAATCTGACATTAAATGCTCCTATCCTATGCAATTTGGATATTCCAAAAGAGAGAACTCCCACAGACTAACAGACACATGAGGACAAGCGAAAAAATTTGTATATTTTTCTAGTGGTTGTTTATTAGTTTTTTTTTTGTTTCGTATCGTCAAAAATCTAATTAAAGGTTGTTTATCGATAGACTTTTTGTTTACCAAAACTAATTGAATTTGAGTCAACAGTCTGCACTGGAATGATGGATAATTAGAGACAAATTAAAAGCGAATGCCACTAATTGGAAATAACGTCGCTAACGGTTAAAGACTTGCTGTCATTAATACTGAAATCAAATATTTTTTGCTTTTCTGAGAACTTTAATAAATGGTAGGTTTTTCCCAAAAAAAACCTACCAAACAAAAAAATGGTTACTCATGAAAACTTTATCGACCCACAAAGGACAAGGCAAGTAAGGACATTCAAATAGTTTATATGATTTATCAAAAATTCCATGTTTTTAGCTTTTCGTCGTTTTTGGTGTTTCTTCTCTTCTTCCCTGTTTGGGTCAACGCCATGTATATGACTGTGGCATAGCCTTCACATAGTTAACGTTTTGAGTCACCAAAGAGAATGGCCGTCTTGTAGTAGAAATATGAGTGAAATTGTGGTTTAATTCCTAGAATGACATTGAGTATAGGTTTTATTTTAGGGTTAGTTGAATGTCAGAGAAACAATTTTGTATCTTTGAATTTGGTATGAAGCAAGAGAAAAGTATAGAATTTTGATATATTGGGTTGCCCAAAAAGTAATTGCGGATTTTTTAAAAGAAAGTAACTGCATTTTTAATAAAACTTAGAATGAACTTTAATCAAATATACTTTTTACACTTTTTTTCTAAAGCAAGCTAAAAGTAACAGCTGATAACTGACAGAAGAAAGAATGTAATTACAGAGTCACAAGCTGTGAAAAAATTTGTCAACGCCGACTATATGAAAAATCCGCAATTACTTTTTGGGCAACCCAATATCTTTAAATGCATTCAGCACACATGCTGAAAGGGTAAAAATTCATATGTGGCCAAGTTTTTTAATGAAAATTATTTTATCTCTATATATAAAATAGTCGCATGATTTTCTGATTAGCTGACAGACTGATCACTGCCCAGCCCAAACGGCTAAAGCCAGTGTTTTGTGATATTCGTACATTTAGACTCTAAAAAGTACCAAATAGTACGAAAATGGTGAATGTTTGCCCATGGCGAACGGAAAGGGCTAGAATTATGAGGAATGACCTTAAGCAGTCTGGACTTTCTTTACAACCATAAAATATTGATTGACGGAGTTTAAACGGGTGCAGCCAAGACGAACTCCATTGTGGTCGACCTGTTGAGTTGTCCATGACAGAAATGTTTGGAGAGATCCTAAAAATGGTTTAGGGTAGCCGTTGATAAAAAGTTCTAGAGCCATATTGCATAAGTATGTCGAGGGGCTTTACTTAACTCACTGTCCCATCGTCGGCGACATCCGACGATAAATGCGCTTATTATGGCCCAAAACCTTAAATCGAGAGATCGGTCTATATGGGAGCTATATCCAAATCTGGACCGATCTGGGCCAAGTTGTAGAGGGATGTTGAGGGTCTTAATTTAACTCACTGTCCCAAATTTCAGCAAAATCGCATAATAAATGTGGCTTTTGTGGGCCTAAGACCCTAAATCGGCGGATTGGTCTATATGGCAGCTATATACAAATCTGGACCGATGTGTGCCATATGGCAGAAATATGTCGAGGGGCTTTACTTAACTCACTGTCCCAAATTTGAGCAAAATCGGATAAAAATGGTTTAGGTTAGCCGTTGATGAAAAGTTCTTGAGCCAGCTGAGTTCACAGGCATTTCAAAAAGTGCTATGCCTTGCATATGGATGAAATATTTGAAGATGAGAAAGCTGTGCGCAACGATGAGTGCAACGATTGAAAGCAAACGTTCAATGCAACAAAAATAGTGCCGTTCACAAATGTTTACTTTACTTTAATTGCCCATGGGGATTTTTGATGTAGGTCGCTAGGGATTGCAAATGGGCCATATCCGTTCAGATTCGGATAAAGCTCCTCCATAAAGTGGTCGTTCGACATGACTTCTTGAGTCCCTGTAATCTGCATTTATTATCCGATCCGATTGAAATTTTGCACAAGTGTTCCGTTATGACTACCAATACTCGTGCCAAGTATGGTCCAAATCGGTCTCCCATATAAATCGGTTTCCCAATTTGAGAGCTTGAGCTCCTGGAAGCCATGGTGGTAAGTATTGTTCAATCGGCCTATAAACTGGTATACCTCCCATATAAATCGATCTTACGACTAGCCCTCTACGACCTAAAAGCTTAAATTTTTGCCACAATTTCATTCATTACATTCATTATAAAACACGTCGTGCAAACTGAAATTTTGCACAAATACTTTTTATTAGTGTAGGTCGGTTGGTATTGTAAATGGGCCACATCAGCCCATGTTTTTATAAAGCTGCTATATAAACCGACCTTGGGTCTTGACTTTTTGAGCCTCTAGAGGGCGCAATTCTTATCCCATTTGACTGAAATTTTGCACGTGGTGTTTCGGTATTACTTCCAATAACTGCGCTAAGTATGGTTCAAATCGGTCCATGTTTTGATATAGCTGCCATATAAACCGAACGTGGGTCTTGACTTCTTAAGTCTCTAGAGGGCGCAATTCTCAGCCGATTTAACTGAAATTTTGCACGTAGTGTTCTGATATCACTTCCAACAACTGCGCTTAGTATGGTTCCAATCGATCCATAACCTGATATAGCTGCCATATAAACCCATCTGGGATTTTGAATTCTTGAGCCTCTAGAGGGCGCAATTCTTATCCGATTTAACTGAAATTTTGCACGTAGTGTTCTGATATCACTTCCACAACTGCGCAAAGTATGATTAAAATCAGTCCATGTTTTGATATAGCTGCCATATAAACCGATCTGGGGTCTTGACTTCTTGAGCCTCTAGATGGCGCAATTCTAGTCCGATTTGACTGAAATTTTGCACGTGGTATTTTGGTATGGCTCAAATCGGTTTATAACCTGATATAGCTGTCATATAAACCGATCTGGGGTCTTGACTTCTTGAACCTATAGAGGGCGCAATTCCCGTCCGAATTGACTGAAATTTTGCATGAGTTGTTTGGTTATGACTTCCAATAACTGTGCTAAGTATGGAGCAAATCGGTTTATAAACTGATATAGCTGCCACATAAACCGATCTGGGATCGTGGCTTCTTGAGCCGCTAGAGGGCGCAATTCTCATCCGATTTGGCTGAAATTTTGCATGAGGTGTTCTGTTATGACTATCAATAAATATGCTAAGTATGGTTTAAATCGGTCCATGTTTTGATATAGCTGCCAAATAAACCGATCGGGGATCTTGACTTCTTGAGACTCTAGAGGGCTCAATTCTCATCTGATTTGACAGAAATTTTGCATGAGCTGTTTTATTATGACTTCCAATAAATGTGATAAGTATGGCGCAAATCGGTTTATAACTAGATATAGCTGCCATATAAACCGATCTGGGATCTTGACTTCTTGAGCCTCTAGAGGGAGCAATTCGCATCCGATTTGGCTGAAATTTCTCATGATCTTCAACATACGTGTTTAATATGGTCTGAATCGATCAATAGCTTGATAAAGCTTCCATATAAACCCATCTCCCGATTTTGCTTCTTGAGCCCCTACAAGGCGCAATTATTATCCGAATGAACTGAAATATTACACAATGACTTCTACAGTATTCAACATTCGTTTATGGTCCGAATCGGACTATAACTTGCTATAGCTCCAATAGCATAACAGCTCTTATTAAATATTCTGTGTTTGCCTAAAAAGAAATATCGCGCATAGAACTCGACAAATGCGATCCATGGTGGAGGGTATATAAGATTCGGCCTGGCCGAACTTGGCACGCTTTTACTTGTTGATTCTATCTAGCATCTATATTTTACATTCTTTATAGAATTATAAATATCGGAAAGTCTTTGTATTAAATAAATCTTAAACTTTCTTCAATATTGGTTTTGTATAATTAATGCAAATGTGTAATTACCTATAGCTATAAAAGCACGGCTCATTAACTACTCTCTCTCTCCCTCTCTCTCTCTTTGGATTTAATGTATTTTTATTTTAGCAAATCTCAAAAAGTAAATAAATTTTTTCTTATGCCAATTTTCATTTTTCTTATTCCCTTGCTAATGATAATCTCGAACAAAACATTCCTCTAGAAATTTAAGTTTGTTTTCCAAAGCATCTGTCCAAGGAAGGGGAAAGAGAGAGAGCGAGAGCGAGAGTGAAATGCTCTAAAGTTTTCTGCATAAAAATTAGCCTTTTATTGCCATTAGCACATTTTCTAGAGCGTATTAAAATGCTTGCCTTTGCTTGGTGGCGTTTTTAGCCCAAATCGAGTTGCGTAGGACACAAATTACTCTATTTACACATTTTACTTGGAATGCGTTCAAAGTCTTGGTGGCTTGTGTAAAAAATGTCATAAAAAGTATCATTAGAGACGGTAATGTAGACTTGGGGAATTCTCTGAGGGGACCCAACAAACAAACACTCGTTGGCATAAACCCTCATACCCAACTACATAGCTAAGTGAATGCAAAAGAATTCTCAGAATCTCATAGAGAAGCAACACCCGAACTCAGATAGACATACGCATACACACATACACACATGCAGTATATTTGAACACACATGCTTACAAATGTACACATGTAGAGAAATTTACGGCCAAATAAAAAGCTAAATGAACATACGATTAAAGCCACGAAAACGCAATAAGCAAAAAGAAAATACTCAAGAAAGCAAAAAAAAACACGTCCAAAATTTGTTGTGATATTAAAGCTTTTCATAACAAAGTACATACAATAACGCACACATACGAATGGACCATAAATATGCAAGAATATTAGGGTGTAACGAGTCGAAAGTGAAAAAAGCTAAGAAAAACGAACAGGAAAAGGTTACTTGGAAATAAAACAAATTAAGTTCGGCTAATAAAAAATATGCGTATTAGCTGATGGCCTTAAATCAGAAGATAGGTATGTGGCGATTTTGGGTCTTGACTTCTAGACCCTTTAGAGGGCGCAATTCTCGTCCGATTTGATTGAAATTTTGCACGTAGTGTTTTGGTATCACATCCAATAACTGCGCTAAGTATGATTCAAATGGGTCCATGTTTTGATATAGCTGGCATATAAACCGATTTTGGGTCTTGATTTCTGGAGCCTCTAGAGGGCGCAATTCCAGTCCGATTTGATTGAAATTTTGCACATATTGTTTTGATATCTCTTCCAATAACTGTGTTAAGTATAATGTTAATCGGTTTAAAATCTGGTATAGCTGTCATGTAAACCGATCTTGGGTCTTGACTTCTTGAGCCTCTAGAGGGCGCAATTCTCGTCCGATTTGAAAGAAATTTTGCATGTTGTGTTTCGGTATCTCTTCCAACAACTGTGCGAAGTATGGTCCTAATCGGCCAATAACCTGATATAGCTGACATATAAACCGATCTTGGGCTTGACTTCTTTTGCCTCTAGAGGGCGCAATTCTCATCCAATTTGGCTGAGGTTTCGTGTGAGGTGTTTTGTTATGACTTCCAATAAGTGTGTTAGGTATGGTGCAAATCGGTAGATAACCTGATATAGCTGCCATATAAACCGATCTTGACTTTTTGAGCCTCTAGAGGGTGCAATTTTGTACAACGGCTTCTCTCATGACCTTCTACATACATGTCTTATATGGTCTCAATCGATCAATAGCTTGATACAGCTCCCATGTAAACCTATCTCCCGATTTTGCTTCTTGATCGCCTACAAGGTGCAATTCTTATGACTTCTACAATGTTCAGCATTCATTTATGGTCCGAATCGAACTATAACTTGATATAGCTGCAATAGCGTAACAGTTCTTATTCATTACTCTTTGTTTGCCTAAAAAGAGATACCGCGCATAGAACTCGACAAATGCGATCCATGGTGGAGCGTATATAAGATTCGGGCCGGCCGAACTTGGCACGCTTTTACTTGTTTTCTTATCATTCATACTCTCCCTAACTCTTACCAAGGTCTGATAGTTTCTAGTTTTTCTTTACCTTTGCACTTTTTGTCTCGTTAGGGTATCCCAATAAGTCAAACTGGCCTCCTAGTAAACTCTTTTTTTATGTTGGGCTAAACATTCATTCTAAGCCTGCACTTGGGTTTTCATGAATTCCTATCGCAAAATCGTCTCAAATACCAATACAATGGGAAAAGAAACTGCCCAAGTGAATCTTCTCCTCTATGATGGTGGTAGAATGTTTTGAGCACAAATCCCCTCAGTTCACCCTAAGCCAAATTTGTGTGTTTTTTTTTTGTTGCTCACATATGGATATTCGTGTCTGCCCGTCATTAGGCAAAGAAATGTACGTTGGCTCTTTATAAAGACAAATTGTATTTGGTTCGGTTAATACTGGTTGCTCCCTTCTTCTGTTTGTTGGTGTAGGGCCAAAGTTCGCTGTGGTGGTAGAAACGGGGGGAGGGGGGTGAAAGTGGGCGAAATGTGTGTTTGTCTACATACATAAGTCGCACAAAGTAAGAGCACACACTTATGCGTGGGTTTTTATTAATCTAAGTGTATTTGTGTTTCTTTTATGAGTCTGATTTTACGTGCATAAGAGTGTGAGTGCATGTGAATGGGGGAGGAGCATGGGAGGCAGCGGGCGTTGCGAGTGAGTGAGTGGTGTTGCTGTGTCTCTTATGATAATTTTCTTAATGCGTTGAATGGCACTTCGTTTGCGTTTGTGAGGCAAATCCCATGCATTGCCGAAAATCTCACTCACTCACACTCGCACAAATGTTGTGGGACTTTTTTGGTTCTCAAAGTTCTTTGCGTTTTCGCTAAGGACTTAGTTCCTTGCTTTGCCGCTTACATTGTGTAAGGCCAGTCTCCTGGGGACCTTGACTAGGCATTGTCCGTCTGTCTGTCCGTCCGTCTGTTCGTCTATCAGAATGTGAATATCAGTAGGTTGATGTTGTTTGCGTTCCTTCTAATGTTTTGTTATTGCTATTCGTTTGTTTGTTTGTTTGTTTTTGTTATAGTCCTCTGACACCCTCTGCTTTAATGGAGCAGACTGCCCCCAGCACTCACACCGTCACCGTCACTGTCACTCTCGCTCTCGCTCTAGCTTAGATGTGGTGCCTCGTGTATTTAAGTGGCGAAAAGTGTCTGCCAAAGGCATTTTTGGCTTCATTTATATTGTTTATTATTTTTATTTATAACAGTTTTGTTTAGTCTTTCGTTGTTCCATGTTTGCCCACTCGTCAATGGGACTATGGACTTTCGCTGTGTGTATTCTCTAGCGTTTAAATGACATCTCCCCCACAAAGCAGCCTTCCAAGCAAACAAGGAGTGAAAAAGAACACAACCACCCACACTCCTTTCGCTTTGAATGTGGACATTTTTTTTTTTGTTTTGCGATTTGAACAAGTATTTGGTATCACTCCCATATTGGGTAAAATGGAGCCATCACATCTGTTGTCATTTCCCTTGCTGCTGCTGCTGATTCTCTTTCCAGTTACCTCTCTGGCCCATTCCTCACGTTCATTTCATTTGTTATTTATTTTAATAAACATAAACAATGAATGAATGCCTTTTTCGTTGTCGTTTTTGCTTTCGCATTCGCCATTTCTTTTGTTTTATGCCAGGAGAGATAAAAACGCAAAGTGAGCAAATGCCGGGTCATTTAAAAGCGGAAGACAACGACGACTCATCGTAATATTTATGCCAACGAATATTTAAAGTGAATTTAATGTATCATTTTGCAAAAGAAAAGGTAGTGGGTGAACTGTGGTGGGCTAAGGTTTATTTTCGTTTCATTTCGTTTATGAAAAATTTTTGTGTAATTTGTGGATTCGCCAGAAAAAAAGGCACAAACACAAACTTGACACAGTTGTCGTGTGTTCCATGAGAGTGCCCATCAAATCCCACCTTAGAGACATTCTTAAAATAATATTGAAGTAATATTTTATATGATAAATAAAGTTTTTACTGCTCCAAACAACCGTTTGGAGGCCTGTGTTCATAATATGCAATTTAAAGATTTTAGATATACATATACACCTGTTCTTATTGTGGCTATAATTCAAAGTTGATGATATGAACAACATCAAAGGAAACAAAAAAAGTTGAACAAAGCGGACCTTCTGAATACTTAGTACTTAAAAGAATTCAACGGACTGAGCGAAATGGCTCTAGGTCTTACAAAAAAAAAAAAAAAAAAAAAATGGACTGACACCTGGACTGACAGTGGACACCTTACCTCACACATGTATATGTATATGAGATGAGATATATAGACTTTTTTCCAAGCCTTTCCTAATCACCACCAAGTATTCTCTTCAAAAAATTAAACGATGATAAAGTCAACAAAATACGCTCATCACTCATCACATCACTATGTTGGATGTTCACCATTATGGTGGAAGCTCACCACTATGGCGGATATCAATCACTGTAATGGATACCCACAACTATGGGGAATACTTATGGTGTATACCCAACACTAAGGTAGATACACCCACTATTTGGTATACTCACCAGCATTTTGGATACACACCGCTATTTCGGAAACCCACCACTATTTCGGATACCCATCACTATTTTGGATACCCACCACCATGGTGGATAACCACCACTATGGTGGATAACCACCACTATGGTGGATAACCACCACTATGGTGGATAACCACCACTATGGTGGATAACCACCACTATGGTGGATAATCACCATTATGGTGGATAACCACCACTATGGTGGATAACCACCACTCTGGTGGATAACCACCACTATGGTGGATAACCACCATGGTGGTGGGTATCCAAAATAGTGGATACCCACTACTATGGTGGATACCCACTACTATGGTGGATACCCACTACTATGGTGGATACCCACTACTATGTTGCCACCAACCACTCGTGTATACCTACCGCTATAGTGGATACACAGCACTATAGTGGCGACCTACCTCTATGTTGGATACCCACCATTGTGATAGATACCCACCATTATGATGGATACACAGCACTATGGGAAATACTCATCACTATAGTATATACCCATCACTATGGTGTATACCCATCACTATGGTGGATACACTCCACTATTTTGGAAACACCCCACTATTTTGGATACCCACCACTATTTTGAATATCACACATACCACACCATCACAATGGTGGATAACCAACACTATGGTGGATACCCACCAAGATGAAGTATACCCACTATAATTAAAAAAAAAAAGAAATTCAAATTAATTTTCCTGTTTTAGAGAAACATTTTTATACCCACCACCGATGGATGGGGGCATACTCATTTTGTCATTCCGTTTGCAACACATCGAAATATTCATTCTTGATCAGCGTAAAAATCTAAGACAATCTGGCTTATTGTGCTAATCTCTACATCTCTTCTTAAGCAAAAAAAAAGGAAAAAAGAAAACATTTGCTCTGCTATTAGAGCGATATCAAGTTATGGTCCGGTTCGGACCACAATTAAATTATGTGTAAAATTTCAGTCAATTCGAATAGGAATTGCGCCCTTTGGGGGCTCAAGAAGTAAAATAAATAGATCGATTTATATGGGAGCTGTATCAGGCTATAGGCCGATTCAGACCATAATAAACACGTATATTGATGGTCATGAGATGATCTGTCGTATAAAATTTCAGCCAAATCGGAGAATTGCGCCCTCTAGAAGCTTAAGAAGTCAAGACCCCAGATCGGTTTATATGACAGCTATATCAGGTTATGTACCGATTTAAACCATACTTAGCACAGCTGTTGGAAATCATAACAAAACACCTCGTGCAAAATTTCAGGCAAATTGAATAAAATTGCGCCCTCTAGTGGCTCAAGAAGTCAAGATCCCAGATCGGTTTATATGGCAGCTATATCAGGTTATAGACTAATTTGAACCATATTTGAAACAGTTGTTGAAAAATCATCACAAAACACGTCATGCAAAATTTCAGCCAAATCGGATAAGAATTGCGCCCTCTAGAAGCTTAACGAGTCAAGACCCCAAATCGGTTTATATGACAGCTATATCAGATTATGTACCGATTTAAACACAGCTGTTGGAAATCATAACAAAACACCTCGTGCAAAATTTCAGGCAAATTGAATAAAATTGCGCCCTCTAGTGGCTCAAGAAGTCAAGATCCATGATCGGTTTATATGGCAGCTTTATCAATACATGAACTTATATAGCCCATTTACAATCCCAACTGGTTAACCACCTCGGGTCCTGGCCCTTTCATACATATCTCTAGTTGCTCCCTCGAATATATGATCAGAGGCTATCCGAATCCGGAAGCTGATTTTAGTGTTTCCTAACTTCAATAGCAAAGTTAATTTTTTCAAATAAACTTTAAATTTATTTGTATAACAGATTTTACAATCGCAGACTATGACTATAAAATCTATTATATTAAAAAATGTAAAATTTATTTTAAAATTGATCCCACATACATTCGCTCTAACTATGCCACACTACTGTCCCGTATGTAATTTAGCACTGTCGTTAGTTATAACCGTTTGTAACATTGCCTTGTCATTCGCACACTATGTCCGAAGATGAACACCGGACACAGAGTTTGTGGTAGACAAAACGATAAATAACAACAGTAATAATGTTTATACATTACCAACAAAAAAAAAGGGAACAACAACAAAAAAGAAGAAAAATGGGAGAGGAAAAAAGGATATTACCCAACTACTAATGATAAAGTTGGCAACCCACAGAATTATAGTCTATGGGCTGGGCATTCCTAGCTTCAACATACATTTTTCATTTATTCAAATTCTTAGTGTAAACAAACACATGAGCATGAACAACGGCAAACGTTTAAGGGGGGGACAAAACCACGATGTCACACAGTCACACACACACACACCCTCTCTTCAGGCATTCACACCCATATTTAAAGGTTTACCTAAGGATAAACCAGAAAAGAAAGTAACAAAACAAAAAAGTTGGGAGAGTGTCTCTGTTTTATTCTCCCACCATATGTTAAGCAAATGTGGTGGAGTTGGAGTTTGTTATTGTTTGTGTTGGCGCTGGATAATAGATTGTCATGAGTGTGTGTGGGTTTGGGTGTAATGCATAAACAAAAGAACACGGAGTGGTTTTAAAATATGTCCTAGTCATTGCCAGGGCTGCAGAGTCGAGCCGTTTTGACTCGACTCCGTCTGCAGGGAAATTGTTCGACTGCGACTCTGGAGTCGACTCCGGGTACTTAAGTGCTATATTTTATACCCACCACTAAAGAATGGGGGTGATACCCAAACTAGGCAATATGGGTATCAAATGAAAGGTATTAGCGAGTAGATTAGGAATATGTAAAAACAAAAAATAACAAGTAAAAGAGTGCTAAGTTCGACCGGGACGAATCTTGGGAACCCCCCACCATGGATTCTGCTACAAATTTATACAAAATAAATTGAGTTGTAGGGCATAATATTATACTACATACGAAACTTCTGTCAAACCAGTAAAAATTTATGCTTCTAGAAACCGAACAAGGATGATCGAGAGACCGATTTACATGGGAGCTATATCAGGTTTTAGACCGATTTTGGCCGTACTTGGCGCAGTTGTTAGAAGTCATAAAAAAACATTTCAGATAAATCGGAAAAAATTACGGCTTGCAGGGGCTCAAGAAATCAACTCGGAAGATCAGTTTTAATGGGAGCTATATTAGATTAAAGACTGATTTCGATCGTAATTAGCACAGTTATTGAAAGTGGTTAAAGAACATTACGTGCAAAATTTCAGCCAAATAGGACAAAAATTGCGGTTTCCGTCCGTTCGTTAAACAGGTAAACGAAATCAGCCCGATATTGTGATGATGTCCGATTTGGGGGTGTTTTTGGGGGCAAAGTGGACCGCGAGACACTTGGCCTTTACAAAATATCAGCATTGTGCTCTTCTCTCAAATACCATTTATTTAAACCCCATATTGTCATTGGTTTAAAGGGAGTTTATGGGATCAGGCTTCCTCATACACTTGGCCCCAAAATTTTTACTCTTCGGGGGGTGTTTTGGGAAAGGGGCGATGCTTCAAATACCTTTTATGTAAGCCCCATATTGCCATGTTCAATAAATAAGTTATGTTTAGGGGGTGTTTTGGGGAACGCGTAGACACCCACATTTGGATATAAGATTCGTATTCTACTTGCAAATACCTTTTATTTGAGTCCCATATAGACATGGTCGGTAAATGTGTCCGATTTAGAGGTGTTTTGGGGGTTGGAGTGGTCCCCCTAACACTTGGTCCGACAATTGGATATCAGATACGTTTTCTAATCCAAAATAATTTTCATATAAGTCCCATATTGTTGTGATTCGTTTAAATATATATTAGGTAGGTTTTGGTGGAGGAACGGCCATAGCCCTAGGTATCCCATCCGAAATTTGGATACCAAATCTCTATTTTTAGGTTACCATAAGAGAGCACACAAAATATCGCTTAAATCGCCCACCCATCACCGAGATCTGGCGTTTCTGAAAACTAGGGTAAGGGGAGTAAAGCTAGCCGCTTGAAATTTTACACAAAAACTTCTTATTAATGTTGGTTGGGATTGTAAATGGGCCATATCGGTCCATGTTTTCATATAGCTGCCATATAATCCGATCTTGGGTCTTGACTTCTTGAGCCTCTAGAGGGCGCAATTCTTATCCGATTGGAATGAAGTTTTGCACAACGTGTTTTGTTATGATGTCCAACAATTGTGCCAAGTATGGTTCAAATCGGTCCATAACCTAATATAGCTGTCATATAAACCGATATTGGGTCTTGACTTCTTGAGCGTCTAGAAGACGCAACTCTTATCCCATTGCAATGAAATTTTGAACGAAGTGTTTTGTTATAATATCCAACAACTGTGCCAAGTATGGTTCAAATCGGTTCATAACCTGATATAGCTGTCATATAAACCGATCTTGGGTCTTGAATTCTTGAGCCTCTAGAGGGCGCAATTCTTATCCGATTGGAATGAAATTTTGCACGAAGCATTTTGCAATAATATCCAACAATTGCGCCAAGTATGGTTCAAATCGGTCCATAACCTCATATAGCTGTCATATAAACCGATCTTGGGTCTTGACTTCTTGAGCCTCTAGAGGGTGCAACTCTTATCCGATTGCAATGAAATTTTGCACGAAGTGTTTTATTATGATATACAACAACTGTACCAAGTATGGTTCAAATCGGTGTTTAACCTGATATAGCTGTCATGTAAGCCGATCTAGGGACTTGACTTCTTGAGCCTCTAGAGGGCATAATTCTTATTGGTTTGGAACGAAATTTTACACGACATGTTTCGCTATGACTTCCAACAACTGTGCGAAGTATGGTTCAAATCGGTCCATAACCTGATACAGCTGCCACATAAACCGATCTTGGGTCTTGATTTCTTGAGCCTCTGGAGGGCGCAATTCTTATCCGATTGGAATGAAATTTTGCACGAATTATTTTGCAATAATATCCAACAATTGCGCCAACTATGGTTCAAATCGGTTCATAACCTGATATAGCTGCCATATAAACCGATCTTGGGTCTTGACTTCTTGAGCCTCTAGAGGGCGCAATTCTTATTCGATTAGAATGAAATTTTGCACGAAGTGTTTTGTTATGATATCCAACAACTGTGCTTAGCTAGGTTCAAATCGGTCAATAACCTGATATAGCTGACATATAAGCCGATCTGGGGACTTGACTTCTTGAGCCTCTAGAGGGCGCAATTCTTATCCGATTGGAATTAAATTTTGCACGACGTGTTTTATTATGACTTTGAAAAACTGTGTCAAATAAGGATTCAATCGGTTCATAAATTTATATAGCTGCCATATAATTCGATCTGGGATCTTGACTTCTTGAGTCTCTAGAGGTTGCAAGTACTATACGATTTGCCTGAAATTTTGTACGACGGATCCTCTCATGGCCATCAACATACGAGTTTGTTATGGCCTGAGTCGGTCTATAGCCTGATACGGCTCCCATAGAAATCGATCTCTCTCTTTTACTTCTTGAGCCCCCAAAGGGCGCAAAACTTATTAGAATTGGCTGACGTTTTACACAGGTCTCCAACGTATAATTTAATTGTGGTCCGAACCGGATCATATCTTGATATCGCTCTAATAGCAGAGAAAATCTTTTCTTTTATTATTTTTTTTTGCCTGAGACGAGATGCCGGGAAAAGAACTCGATAAACTTGATCCATGGTGAAGGATATATAAGATTCGGCCTAGCCGAACTTGGAACGCTTTTACATGTTCTTCTTTCTAATAACTAAATTCCAATATAATTTTCTGAAAGGACAAAATTTCAATAAAATGTTTCTAAAGAAATGTTTTTCTAAACTTTCATCAACATTTTCTCCGCCTCAGCAGCCCTGGTTATTGTTATGTTTTTGTTGTTGTGCTGTTTAAGTCACACTTCCATTTCACCTCCCGCAACATATTGTTCAGAAACATGAATTCAACTTGCGATGTGTGTAAGGTTACCCATAACCAAGGATAGGGTATATATTGCAAGAGAGGCGTTAAGAGAGAGAGTTTTACTGAGTGCGAGAAATCATGGAGTTTGGTGACTATGGTTGGTTACTTATTTTGTAACATGCAACAGGATAACAGTTAAGTTCTGCTACTTCGTCTTCAATGTGTTTTTTCTGTCCATTCATGTGTGGGTAAGAGACTTTGCCCTGTACTAGGTGTATGTTACGCCCTTGGCTCTGCTGGCATATGAGACATTTTGTGTGAAGTGTCCCCTGGTGACTATGAAAATTGTAAATTTTTTGCCGGCAAAAGTAATTTCAGTCATCTGTCATTTGGATGTTGGACATTGTTGGCATTGGTGACACATGAATTATTTCTCTGTAAGTTTGTATATGACTTTTACGGGGAGCAAAATGTATTGGACTTTAATTACAAGAGTACTTAATTATTTTTGTTCATGATAATAATTCTCCAAAAGAAAGGAAATATGATGGATTTTAATTTGTATAACTGCCAAATAAGATGATGTCTTCATTTAGAGTTAATGCAATACTTGACTTTCTAGGACAAAATTTTAAATTTGAGTTGGAAAGGAAGGTATATTAACTTTATTACTTTGTCTCTAACAAACCAAAATATTTAAGTGAGCCTTGACACTCTAGATAAATTTTATTGTGTATGGTGTCCATCTGTCAACGCTAGCTCCCACATATCAGCTGAAAGAGATCAAAACGCGTTTATTCGAATGTCAATCCTTATGGACATGCTGGCTGGACAGGGCCCGCTCTGCTGCGCCTTCTTTAACTCTCTACTATCTTTTTAGGGTTAGGACACTTTGCCTTGAATGTGTATATCGTATTCGTGCCACTGTAGCCTATGTCCGCTTATAACGCTGAATGCCTGCGTTCAAATCCTGGCGATAACATCGGACAAAATTTAAAGCGGTGGTGATCTCCTCTTAATGCTGGCTACATTTGCCATGCATGGTCATGTAAAAAATTCTCCCCAAAGAGATGTCTCTCTGCGGCACGCCATTTGGACTCAGCTATAAAAAAAAGTCCCTTATCATTGAGTTTAAACTTGAATCGGAAAGCTGTCATTGATGTGTGAGAAGTATGCCCCTTCTCGGTTCCTGGGTTCATTTTTACCCCAATTCCAAATACCTTTCTTTTGAGTAACTACTTGCGGTTTAGAGAGGCACTTGGCCCTTAATGTAAATATACGCTTTGGGCTCTACTTTCAAATACATTTTATATGAGCCCCATTATGGCATGATCGCTAAACAAATTCTGTTTGATTCGCTAAATAAATTCTGTTTCATTTGGGTGGGATGGACCACAGAGACTTTGTTTTGACTGTGAGAGTAACAACCAATAGCCGAGATCTGGTGGTTTTGAAAATTAGGGTAATGAGAAGTGCTTTTTAGAAGAGAGATGGCACTCAGACATATGGATATCAAATTCGTGCTGTACTCCTAAATCCATTTAAAGTGAGTCCCATATTGCCAAGGTCAGTAAATATGAGATATTTGGAGGGTGTTTTGTGGCTGGGACGGCCACCGGCACTTTGCGCTGAAAATAGATATCAAATTCGTTTTTTACTCCCAAATATCGTTGATTTGAGCTCCATATTGCCATAATCGGAAATTAAGTTCAGTTTAGGGGGCGTTTTAGGGCCCAAAATTGGATATCAAATTCGTTTTCCATTCTCAAATATCTTTATTTTAGTCCCATATTGTCATAACCTATTTCACTTATTTTTGGAAAGAAAAGCTTCACCTAGACTTGAACACAAATTTTAAGGTCATTTTCGTAATCTACTCCTAAATACCTTTCATTTGAGTCACATATAGACATGGTCGACTAATATACCCATTTGGGGGTACTTGGGGGAGGGGCACATTACTTGGGATAAATTTTTTATGCCATATTGGTAATCCACTGTCGAATCCATTTCATTTGAGGCCGAAATTGATATGAAAGTCGAATTCATCTGTTTAGAGGAGTTTTTAGTTTGATTCGCTGGGTATTTGGACCCATATCTTAATACGATATTCGTTTTCTAGTCTCCAATACCTTTCATTTGATACCCATATTGTGTATATCGGTCCACTTTTGGTTTTGGATGGCGTTTTTGGGCTAGGGGGGAGGGACCGCCCCCATTCGATATCTAAAAATTATATAGCATATGTTTCCTTCCAGAAAAACTTACGCAATCTGTGAACATTTTAAGAAATTCTGTTCAGCCATTTTTGAGTCTACGGAACAAACAAAAAAACCCTGTCCCATATAGTCATGATGGGTCATATGCCCATTTTAGAGCATTTTTGGGGGGTAGGGTAACCCCCTTATACTTCGAACTGATTTTGTATGCCAGATTCGTAATCCACCATTTTCGTATTCTTTTTTCCAATACCTTTCATTTGATACCCATATTGTCCCGATCGTTTCACTTTTGATTTTGGGTGGTGTTTTTTGGGTAAAGGGGGAGGGTCCGTCCCCCCTCCGAAATCAACAAATTATAAAGCCCATTTCTCCTTTCTGCCCATATTCGTAATCTACTCCCGAATACCTTTCATTTGAGTACCATATTGTCGTCCAAAGAACCTATTTTAGGGCGTTTTGGGGTTGGGGCGGCCCCCCAGTTACTTGGACCCAATTTTTAATTTCAAATTCATACTCTACTCCTGAATACCTTTCAGTTGAGTCCCATATTGTTCCGATCGGTTATCTTATATTTTTGGGAAGTACTTTTGGGCTAAGGGAAAGGGTCCGCCCCCCTTCCGATATCGAAAAACTATATAGCCTATGTTTCCTTCCAGACCAACCTACACAATTTGTGAAAATTTCAAGGTAATCGGTCCAGCGATTTCTGTACCATTACTTGCCTTGTGCCACAGACAATCCATGGTGGTAGGTATCGAAAGCTAGGCTAGGCCAATATAACCTCCATTCCTACATGTTTTTATATAATTTTAGCAAAAGGTTAACTGTAAGAGTAAAAATGACTTTTGCTCTCCCCAATTTGCCTTGCCACAAAGGTCTCTTTCAATCCATATGAAAGTAATTTCGTTTTTGGATAATTTTCCAAATTATCACCATAGAAAATATTTCATGCATAATGTGTCATATAGCCCAACTACAAAAAGTCTGCTTAGCCATGTAAAGAACCATTGTTACCACAAAACTAGAATGTCATACCTTTCATAGTCACTTGAAACCACTGCGTGTTTTCCGGAAAGATGATTTATTTGTTGAAGTATGGTCGTGCTGTTAACGTTGGGGGTGATTATCATAGTCGATGCCTTTGGAAAAATTACCAAATTGGTGTAATGGTTGAGTGATTTTAATACTTTTTCTGTTGTGTTGAAGAGGTGTGGTTGGCCACTTTGAGGAGGGAATGTGGCATGTTTGGTTTTTTGTGTTTGCATACATACATACATGGGGCAGTTGCATGTTGCCATTGCCATTGTCGTTTTCTTCTGTTTTGGCTCGAGCAGACCAATACATTATCGCTGACTTTTTGTTGTGTTGTTTTTGTCCTGCTAAGCGGTAGTACCAATATTTACTGGGAGTTTACTGCCATTATACAAATTGCTTAATAAAAGTTTTTTTTTCGGGTGTTGTAATTTTCCTTAAATCTCTCCTACATGGCATTGAGTTTAGTGCCTTTTTACCGGATGTTAACCTCCTACCATTTTCATAGTTCATTTGTATGCAGTGCCGCCAACGAAGGAGGAAGGGGTATCTTCGTTTTGTCATTACGTGTGCAACACATCGAAAATTTAATTTCCCATTCCATGGATTATATGTGTATATACTTGATCGTTGTACAAATGTAAGACTATCTAGCCATGCCCGTCGGTCCGTCTATCTGTTGAAATCATGCTACAGTCTTTAATCATGCTACAGTCTTTTTATTTTGTTCATAGGCAGGTTAAATTCGCAAATGGACTATATGGGACTATATCCTTCATATATCTCCCATAAAGACCGATCTGACGATTTAAAATCTTATGCCCATAAAATACACATTTATCGGAATCGGAATCATTGCTCTGAGAGAATTTGCCCCTTCTCGGTTCCAGGTGGTTATATTCTTCCTTAGGGTAATGTTCTCATTGGGGGAGGGATGGCACCTCAGACATTTCGACTCAAATATGGATATCAGATTCGTGTTGCACTTTCAAATCCCTTTTATTTGAGCCCCATATTGCCATGGCCGGTAAATATGAACCGTTGGGAAGGTGTTTTGGGGCTGGGGCAGCCATCAGCACACTGCACTCAAAATAGATATCAAATTCGTTCTTTATTTCCAACGGAAATGAAGTTGAGTTTAGGGGGTGATTTAGAGCGTACCCCAAAACACTTGGCTTCAAAATTGGATATAAAATTCGTTTTCTTCTCTCAAAATACCATTCATTTGAGTGCCATATTGTCATAATGGGTCAAATAACCTTTAGCAGGAAAAGCGCCACCTAGACTTGAACCCAAATATTAATGGCATATTCGTAATCCCACCGAATATGACATTATCCGTAGCGCAGAGGTTAGCATGTCCGCCTATGACACTGAACGCCTGGGTTCGAATACTGGCGAACCCAGGCGTCTCTTCTCTCCAAAGAGGTGTCCGCAGTGCGACACGCCGTTCGGACTCGGCTATAAAAAGGAGGCCCCTTATCATTGAGCTTAAACTTGAATCGGACTGCACTCATTGATATGTGAGAAATTTGCCTCTGTTCCTTAGTGGAATGTTCATGGGCAAAATTTGTTTTTTTTTTGTTTTATTCGTAATCCCAAGAGTACCTTATAGCCATGGTCGGATAATATGCCCATTTGAGGTTATTAGGAGGTGGGCGACCTCCCATTACTTGAACCTAGTGTTTTGTGCCATATTTGTAATCTACTGCCTAATGCTTTTCATTTGAGTCCCATATTGACATGAACTTCGAATATATCTGTTTAGAGGAGTTTTGGGGTTGGGGAGTCCCGCTGGGTACATGGACCCAAATTTTAATACCATTTTAGTTTTCTGGTCTCCAATACCTTTCATATGATACCCTTATTGGGCCCATCGCACTACTTTCGAATATGGGTGGCGGTAAGGGGGAGGGTCCGCCTCCCACCGATATCTAAAAATTGTATGGCCTATGTTTCTTTTCAGACAAACGAACACAATCTATGAACATTTTAAGAAAATCGGTTCAACCAAGTACCATATAGTCTTATTGGGTCTAATGGCGTTTTTGAGGGGTGCCATGACCCCCTATACTTCGATCTGACTTTGTATGCCAGATTCGAAACCTACTCCCGAATACCTTTTATTTGAGCCCCATATTAATATGAACGTCCAATATATATGTTTGGGGGAGTTTTGGGGTTGGGGCGACCCGATAGGTATTTAGACTTTAATACCATATTGGTATTCTACTCTCCAAAACCTTTCATTTGATATCTATATTGTGCCGATTGGTCCACTTTTGATTTTGGGATGTGTTTTTGGCATAAGGGGGAGGGTCTGTCCCCCTTCCGATATCGAAAAATTGTATGGCCTACGTTTCCTTCCAGACCAAATCGGTTCTGCCGTTGTACAGTCTATACGGAACAAACATACCCAGTCCGATATATCCGTGATTTTCTAATGTGCCCATTTTGGGCGTTTGTTTTTTGTGGGGGTGGGGTGACCCGCTATACTTCGATATGAATTTGTATGCCAGATTCGTTATATACTCCCGCAATTTTTTCATTTGATACCCATATTGTCCTTATCGGTCCACTTTTGATTTTGGGTGGTGTTTTTGGGGTAGCGGTGGAGGGTCTGTCCCCTTCCGTTATCAATAAATTTTAAAGCCTATTCCTAAATCCTGACCATATTTATAATCTACTCCCAAATACCTTCCATTTGACTCCCATATTGTCATGATCGTCGAATAACCCTATTTTAAGGGGTTTTGGGGCTGGGGTGGTCACCCAGGTACTTGGAGCCAACTTTTAATATGCAATTCGTCCTCTACTCTTGAATACCTTTCATTTGAATCCCATATTGTGCCGATCGATCCACTTTTATTTTTGGGTAGTACTTTTGTGGTAAGGGGGAGAATCCGCCCCCTCCCGATATCAAAAAATGATATAGCCTATGTTTCCTCCCTTTGGTTATTAATTGGTAATCTTTAATTCAAAATTTTTAGTTGCTAGCTGAACACGGTCTTTAAAAATATATGTCAGATTGGTGTTCTACACTAAAATACCTCTCATTTGAACCCCATATTGCAATGGTCAACAAATATTTCCTATTTGGGTGGTGTTATGGGGGTGGGGTGGCCACATATACACTTTTTTCCAAATACTAATATCAGATTTGTGCTTTATTCCCAAAGACCTTTCATTTGAAACCCATATTGTTATGGTTGTAAATTTGTCCTCTTTGGGGGATGTTTTTGAGGAGGGGCGGCCCCCCAAACACTTGGACATCCGATTCGTATTCTACAATCAAATGCCTTTTATTTAAGCCCCATATTGCCATGGTCAGTAAATAAGTCCTGTTTGGTGGGTGTTTTGGGGAAGGGGTGGACCCCCAGAAACTTGGTCTCACATTTGGATGTCCGACCATGGCAATATGGGACTACCTTTCATTTGAGTCCCATATTGCCATTATCGGTAAATATGTCAGATTTGGGATTGTTTTGGGGGTTGTGATGGTCCCCCAAAACACTTGGTCCGACAATTGGATATCAAATACGTTTTCTAATCTTACATACCATTCATTTGAGTCCCATATTGTCTTGATTGGTCTATAGATATATTTGGTAGGTTTTTGGGGTGGGGCTACCCCCCCCTAGGAACCCCATCCGAAATTTTTATATAAAATATTTGTTTTTAGGTTACTATAAGAGATCAAAACAAAATTTCGCTTAAATCGTACCACCCATCTCGGAGATCCGACGTTTCTGAAAATTAGAGTAAGGGGAGGGTCCGCCCTCCCCCTCTTCAGATATCAAAAAATGTAGTACCCTATTTGTACCACGGGATCATTATGCACCATTTCAAGAAAATCGGTTTAGACGTTTTTGGGTATATAAGGAAATCACAAACAAACACAAATTGATTTTTAGAAAGGGTGATGTTTTAAGTGATATAGGAAAGTTTAAAAAACACATAAAATTCAGAAAACTGCATAAAATCTTTATTTGAATCGATGTCCATATACAATAATTTAATGTTTGATGATAATTTCATGCAAATGTTGACCGAGACTGCGCTTTAAATGGTCCATCCGCTAAATCCAATTTTGGAATACTCTTTCCAACAGTTTGGCCGGTATCTCACGAATAAATGCTTCAATGTTGTCTTCCAATTCGTCAATTAAAGCGGACGTGCCTTTATAGATGTAAGCTTTAACATAGCCCCATAAAAAATTGTCTAAAGGCATTAAATCGCACGATCTAGTCGGCCAATTGACCGGTCCCGAATGTGAAATAATATGTTGATCGAACTCGAAACTCAATAAGTCCATTGATACGCGTGCTATGTGGAAAGTGGCGCAGTTTTGTTGAAACCACATGTCATGCAAGTCAAGCTCTTGCATTTTGGGTAAAAAAGTAGCGCTCACCATTCACAGTTACGTTACGATTCGTATCTTCTTTGAAGAAGTACGGTCCAATGATGCCACCAGCCCATAAACCGCACCAAATTGTGATTTTCTGGATGAATTGGTAGCTCTTGCAGTGTTTCTGGCTGATTTTCACTCCAAAATCGACAATTCTGCTTATTTAGGTAACCTTTGAGCTAAAAAAGAGCTTCAATCAATTAAGGATCAAACTTTCTATGTAGCTGCCATGGCTTCATAAATGGTTTATTTTCAGCGGATTTTTATGTAATGGTGGGTATCCAAATGTCAAACCAGCCGAACTTAAAGCGCTTTTTACTTGTTTTGGTGGTGTTGTCTCCTTTAGTTTTTCCAAGGAGAGTCATTTCCAAATTTGATTACCTCAGCCGCTCAGGTTGTTGTTCATTGTTATCCATCAACATTTTTGTTTCTTGACGTCTTCCTGGTGCTACGTGCCGCATTTGACATGGATGCTATTTGTTAGCCTCCCCTAACTCCCCTCCCCTTTGTTTTTTAGCTGTGCGGGATACCATTTTGGCACTTTGTATTGCAGCCATTGTTTTTGTTGTAGTATTTCATTTAATTATCTACAAAACGCCCACAATCCGCAACTCATATGTGAGAGAAACAAATTGAAGTGACGTTGGAAAATGGTAACCACTAAATACAGCAAGGATGGTGTCACGGGCGTAGGAGTGAAATTTTGTCAAGGGAGATAAACTAAAAACAAAATTACAACCGCAACCATACGATTTGATTTTTTTAAGGGCACTTCGGGCGTATTCATTCATTCAAGAAAAATTTTAAACAAAGGGAAGCTGACACCTAGGGTTAATAAGTTCACACTGTCAAAATAGAAATGACATCTACATCATATTTGCTCATTGTATTGTTTACAAGCCAACGAAAGAATTTGCTAAAGTTCAAGAGTACTAGTGTGATTGGATTCTATTTGGCTGGCAATTTTAAATCGGCTATGGTTGGCGAACTCAAACATCTCAAAGTGAACAAAATGTTTGTGTATCTCAACATAAATCTTTATGATGATATTGGTAACGTTGCAAAACGGTGGTGGTAAAAAATATGAAAAACACCTGAAATTGTTCTACGAGTCATAGTTCGAATTCCTTTTAATTGAGGCGCAGTTGCAATTGGTTTAGGGGAAGTTAATGGGGTGAGTTTACCCCCAAACACTTGGTCTCAAAATTGAATATCAAATGTGTTGTCTGCTATCAAATACCTATTATTTTAGTAAACATGGCCGGTTTGAAAGAAGTTTAGGGGACGAACCCTGAAATAATATCAGCATCGTGCACGATTTTGTTTGAGCCCTATAATGTCAAGCATTTTGAAGGTGGTTATTAAGATTTGCATGACAATGGGTCTCATTCAGATCCACCCTCAGACTCCAAGAAATACATTTTTGTTTCAGATGTGAACTCTGCTTTTAAATACCTTCCATTTGACACCCATATTGCCCAAAAACGGTGAAAGAGCCCTGTTGGGGGGTTTTTTTGGGGGTGAGGGACCCCCCGAACACGTTGGGTGAAATTTGTATACCTATTTTGTATTCTACTCCTAAATACCTTTCATTTGATGCCCATATTGTCCCAATCGGTAAACATGTCCCTCCGGGTGGGTTTTGCGATGGGGCGTCCCCCCAGGTTATTTAACCCAAAATTTGTATACCAACTTTGTGTTTTTGGGGGGTACCATAAGGTGGCATATAAAATTT
This sequence comes from Stomoxys calcitrans, assembly GCF_963082655.1. Taxonomy (NCBI): domain Eukaryota; kingdom Metazoa; phylum Arthropoda; class Insecta; order Diptera; family Muscidae; genus Stomoxys; species Stomoxys calcitrans. The sequence goes on from NC_081553.1 coordinate 11,125,610, forward strand.
CGCTTAAATCGAAGCACGCATCTCCGAGATCTGGCGTTTTTGAAAATTGAGGTATGGGGGAGGTTCCGCCTTAGGGCCTTCAATATCTATCATCATTTTGGGCCAGATCGGTCTAGATTTGGATATAGGTTCCATATAGACCGATCCTCCGATTAGGGTCTTAGACCCATAAAAGCCAAATTTATTATCCGATTTTGCTGAAATTTAGGACAGTGAGTTGTGTTAGGTCCTTCGACTTCCTTCGTTAATTTGGCCCAGATCGGTCCATATTTGGTTATAGCTGCCATATAGACCGATCCTCCGATTTAGGGTCTTAGGCCCATAAAAGTCACATTTATTATCCGATTTTGCTGAAATTTGGGACAGTGAAATAAGTTAAGACCCTTGACATACTTCTGCAATATCGCACAAATCGGTTCAGATTTGAATATAGCTGCCATATAGACTGATCTCTCGATTTAAGGTTTTGGGCCCATAAGGGGCGCATTTATTGTCCGATGTCGCTGAAATTTGAGACAGTGAGTTGTGTTAGGCTCTTCGACGTCCTTTTTCAATTTGGCCCAGATCGGTCCAGATTTGAATATAGCTGCCATATGAACCGATCTCTCGATTTAAGGTTTTGGGCCCATAAAAGGCGCATTTATTGTCCGATTTCGCCGAAATTTGGGACAGTGAGTTGTGTTACGGTCTTCGGCATTTTTCTGCAACTTGGCCCAGATCAATTCAGATTTGGATATACCTGCCATATAGACCGATATCTCGATTTAAAGTCTTGGTCCCATAGAAGTCGCATTTGTAATCCGATTTCACCGAAATTTGACACAGTGACTTATGTTAGGCTTTTCGGCATCCGTGTCGTATATGGTTCGGATCGGTTTATTTTTAGATATATCTACTGTACTTATAAGTATTTGGTCCAAATCGGAACATATTTCCATATAACTGCTATGGGACGTAAGGTATCAAATTTTCACCGAATTTTGATGAAAGGTTGTTTACATATATACCCGAGGTGGTGGGTATACAAAGTTCGGCCCGGCCGAACTTAACGCCTTTTTACTAGTTTTCGCTTAGTCTTGTAAGTCGATTGACCATGAATAGCGCATCATGATAAAGTGTGCCTAATTTTTGTTAACCCAATGGTTATTTCATTCTGTCATTTCATTGGCAACACATCTAAGTACATCTTTACCGACCATTAAAAAACGATTTAATTATGTCAATTCGTCTGAACTGGGCCGCTGGTGCTATGTTCGACCTATGTGTACGATAGCAGTGCTTGGCTTTTTGCCACTCATTTCCATGCCATACTCGACGTGTCCTTTTGTCTCAAAGCATCGTTACTGTGAGTCACCCCGAACAGTGCCGTATGTTACAGTGCCTGCTATAAGCTCATTTTTAGCACGATCGAGCATAGGTAAGCCTCCTAGCCATTCCATTGTTTGCCCTGCCCGACGTACTTGCATATTTAAGGAATGTACCCTTGGCTGGGTACCACCGTAGCGCAGAGTTTAGCATGTCCGCCTATGACGCTGAACGCCTGGGTTCGAATCCTGGCGAGACCATCAAGAAAAATTTTCAGCGGTGGTTTTCCCCTTCCAATGCTGGCAACATTTGTGAGGTACTATGCCATGTAAAACTTCTCTCCAAAGAGGTGTCGCACTGTGTCATGCCGTTCGGACTCGGGTATAAAAAGGGGGTCCCTTATCATTGAGCTTAAACTTCAGTATCAGACTGTATCAGTATCAGTATCAGACTGCACTTATTGATATGTGAGAAGGTTGCCCCTGTTCCTTAGTAGAATGTTCACGGGAAAAATTTGCATTTGTACCCTCGGCTTTTGGCATCGTGATCACCGACGAACCCGTATATAAAGTTGTGACTTCTTGCCGCTCTTCGAATTGTGAGTGTATCAGCTGAGTACCATATGTCAGATCAACCACAAATGTTCATAAATCCACAACATTTTTGTTTTTATTTGAAACCGTCTACAGATTTTCACAATCTGACAACGTCCAGTGCACAGTTTTGGGTATGTTGATTTTTCTGTGCCACCGTACATACTTCATAGGGTCGGAGATGAAAATTTCGATGTATTGCTAATCAATCTCACCCCCAACACCTACGCTAATGGCACACACAAAATTAACAATGACTGTTAAAAAATGAGAAATGCTGACTAAAGAGAATGTAGAGCTTCTTTTTGCAGAATATATTTTTTATGGCCATTCATGAAGTTTATAATTTTATGCTTCATTTGTGAAACAACAGACACAAAAGCATTTTATTTTTATTAATAATACTCGTAATTACACAAAGCTTTTCCTGCTCCCAAATTCAAAGCTGCAACAATAATAGACAGATTTTCCTGCGGAAGCCGTAGCTGTGACTGTGCCATGGCCTAAATCAGCATTCTAGTGTGCTCCACGTTAGAGAGCGAGAGCACTTTGTCTGGGCCAACTAGATTTTAATGGCTTCATTCAAATCTAAATATAAATCGCATAAAAATTTATGAAACGTTTCATTACTTTTGAAGAGCCAGAGAGAAATAAATCTGTGCGTAAATGTGAGTTTAAAGATTAGTGAAATTGCTCCATGAAACTTTACAACTTATAAGTGCGGTTATATTGGGGGTACGTAGGTCACAGTGTTCTTAGTCTTAGTTCTTAGCCGCGTTGTTCATTTCCACTTTCAATGACTTCATTTTGGTCTTGGGCTTCCATTTCCACTTGGATGTGGTCCTCATCATCGTCGTCGTCTTTTGCTTCCTATGAATCAATTTGGCACATCACTCTTCATAAAAACATAGAGCCAAGTGAATTTCCCAAGAATAATGCTCGCTCAAGCTGAGTGGTAGTGGTGGTGGTACAGAAGGAGAAGCGTGAGTTGTTTAGTTGTCCGCTTTTTTTTTGGCAATGACTTTTATGTCAATCCACCTATTTCCTTTGACATGGTTGCGTACGTTGTGTTGTTTATTAAGAAAATTTCATATACATTGGGGTGGATGGAAGAAAATATAGGTTTCACAAGTAAAAACGTGCTAAGTTCGGTTGGGCCGAACTTTGGATACCCACCACCTCGGGTATATGTAAACCACCTTTCGTCATAATCTAGTGAAAAATACATAATTTATGCCCCCATAGCAGCTTTATCGAAATATGGTCCAATTTGGACCAAATTCGACACGGATATTGAGGGGTCTAATAAGAACAAGCCATCGTTAAATTTTGTAGAACAAAATATTGGTCTCTTTGGTAGCCATATCCAAATATAGAACGATCTGAATCATATACTACACGGATGTCGAAAAGCCTAACATAAGTCACTGTGTCAAATTTCAGCGAAATCGGATTATAAATGTTTTTTTTTGTGGGACCAAGACTATAAATCGAGAAATCGGTCTATATGGTAGCTATATCCAAATACGAAGCGATCTGAGCCAAATTAAAGATAGCTGTCGAAGGGCCTAACACAACTTACTGTCCGAAATTTCGGCGAAATCGGACAATTAATGCGTCTTTTATGGGCCCATAACCTTAAATCGAGAAATCGGTCTATATGGCAGCTATATTCAAATCTGGACCGATCTGTGCCATTTTGCAGAAAGATGTTGAGGGGCCTAACACAACTCTCTGTCCCAAATTTCAGCGTCATTGGGCAATATATGCGACTTTTAGGGGCTGAAAACCTTAAATCGAGAGATCGATCTATATGACAGCTATATCCAAACCTGGACCGATCTGTGCCATTTTGCAGAAAGATAGCGAGGGGCCTAAATTAATACACTGCCCCAAATTTTGGCGACATTGGACAACAAATGCACTTTTTATGGGCTCAAAATCTCAAATCGAGAGATCGGTCTATATGACAGCTATATCCAAATCATGACCGATCTGTGCCATATTGCAGAAGTATGTCGTTGAGCTTAACCTTACGCACTGTCCCAATTTTCGGCGACTTCGGACAATAAATGCGCCTTTTATGGATCCAAAGCCTTAAATCGAGAGATCGGTCTATATGGCAGCTATATCAAAATCTGGACCGATCTGGGCCAAATTGAAGAAGGATGTCGGAGGGCCTAACACAACTCACTGTCCCAAATATCCCCGACATCTCAAATCGAGAGATCGGTCTATATGGCAGCTATGTCCAAATCTGGTCCAATCTGAGCCAAATTTAAGGAGGATGACGAGGAGCCTAACACAACTCATTGTCCCAAATATCATCAAAATCAGATAATAAATGTGGCTTTTGTGGGCCTAAGGCCTTAAATCTGCGGATCGGTCTATATGGGGGTTATATCAAGATATATATTCATGATCGTCATGTCATTTTAAGTCGATCTAGTCGTGTTCGTCCGCCTGTCCGTCCGTCTGTCCGTCCGTTCGTCCGTCCGTCTGTCTGTCTGTCTGTCTGTCTGTCTGTCTGTCTGTCTGTCTGTCTGTCTGTCTGTCTGTCTGTCTGTCTGTCTGTCCATCTGTCTGTCGAAATCACGCTAACTTTCGAAGGAGATAAGCTAGCCGCTTGAAATTTTGCACAAATACTTTTTATTGGTGTAGGTCAGTTGGGATTGTAAATGGGCCAAATCGGTTCATGTTTTGATATAGCTGCCATATAAACCGATCTTGGGTCTTGACTTCTTGAGCCGGTAGAGGGCGCGATTTTCGTCTGATTTGACCGAAATTTTGCACGTGGTGTTTCGGTATCACTTCCAAACACTGCGCTAATTATGGTTCAAATCGGTCCATGTTTTGATATAGCTGCCATATAAACCGATCTTGGGTCTTGACTTCTTGAACCTCTCATCAATTCAGATTCTCATCCGCAATTCTCATCCGATTTGACTGAAATTTTGCACGTAGTGTTTTGGTGTCACTTCCAACAACTGTGTTAAGTATGATACAAATCGGTTCATAATCTGGTATAGCTTTCATATAAACCGATCTAGGATCTTGACTTCTTGAGCCTGTAGAGGGCACAATTCTCATCCGATTGGGAAGATATTCTGTACAACGGCTTCTCTCATGACCTTCAACATACGTGTTCCAGGGAATTCTAAAGCAAATGAGCTTGCGAGACTAACAACTACTCTACAGATTCCAGGAATACTGGCATCTAAGGGTATGCCTCTAGCGACATGTAAGCTGAGTTTTCAGGACCAGGCCCGAAGGGCAACGAATGATAGATGATCACAAAGAGGGGGCTGTGAGCATTCCAAAACTATGTGGACTTATCTCGACTTGAAGAGGTCTACCGCTTTACTGTCATTGGCTAAAACAGACGTCTCAGTCATTGTGTCCATCATGAGAGGTCACTGTCTAATCGGAAAACATGCTGACAGACTGAAGGTTGCCAGTAAGGACTTTCAGCAGAAGAGCAGAAGCTGTATGTCCTGAGAGTATATCCTCACAGTATGTCCTCACAGTATTTCCTCACAGTATGTCCTCACAGTATGTCCTCACAGTACGTCCTCACAGTATGTCCTCACGAAGGAGAAATGATTATAGAACACCCTTTGTGTGTATGTCCCGCACCGGCAGTCGGAAGGAATCCCACTTTAGGTTTCTTTGAGAACCGGTCTGATTTAGAAGTTTTTGGGCTTTTTAAAGTGCTTTGAATGGTTCAATGGAAGGAACTAGAAGACATCTTCCTTCTTCTGTTCCTGTGATATCACAATGGACGAAAACGTCTAAGTGAGTCTGAGGGCACACTGCCACTTAAACCTAACTTAACCTAAATGATTGATATTTAATATCTTCACTACACCCTTATATATACCAGCAATTTTCTTCTTTCCCTCTCTGTTTCCGTATTCCTTTCATTTTTTTTAGTGTTCCCCGATTTCTACTCCACACCAGCTTTCGTTTTTCCTTTGAACCCTCCAAGAGATATCAAACATTTGATTAAGCACAAATGATGAAGGATGCATGAACCTGACAGCTTATAACGGACACTTAAATAGCATTTTTTCTTCGTTATAGAGAGGGAGTTTTTCTCTTGAAAATGAGGGGGGGCGGCAATGAAAGCCAGCGAAAGGAGCAGAGCGTAGCAATAAACCAGCATTCACTTTGCTAGCCTCTGTGATAGATGAATGGATGGCTAAGTGAAATGAACATTGAGGCAGGGCCACAAGAAGGACTATAAAAGAATTCCTTATACTACTATCTGGCACGAAAATGAAATTGGGAAGTAAAGTACCAAAACGAAAAAAAACGCAACGCTTTAAAATGGAAGTGAAAAGGTATCGCCTATGGACAACACAATGCCAAGGCAAAGTCAAAGGGAAAGCCAAAAGCCAAAACTTACCGCGTTTGTGGCAAGGCCAAGGCTTTTTGAAAAGAAAATTCTGGGAACTTTCAACAGTGGAAGATTACAAGGGATCAATGAAGAAGAAAGCTGTGCTATGGCTAGGCTGTTGAAGGGTTTATAAAGTCACTTTTATGGCAAGAAAATAGATACGAATGAATGAATTAATAACAGCTCAATGATGAGCATATAAATGAAACAAACATTGCTTGGCTTTCTCCAGGCATTGCCTTACACATTTCTTCATTATAGTAAAATTAATATACGATTTTATGTTTTATATATAATTTATTACGATTATATTGTTAGATTTTGTAACTCAAGATAACGGCTTCAATTGAATTATGTAATGATAATAAATTTGATGTTTGCCAATCGACCTATCGATTGGCAAACATAGCCACACACATCGACGCACGCATATTTCCACATCCTTAGGTTTCCTCCATTGATATTTATCCTTTTGACTTTATTACTAGAACATTAAGAGAGAAAACATTCTTTGGCATACAATAAACTCCTTGGGGGAATATAAATCCAATAGCAGGCGACATTCATATATCCCCTCAAAAAATATTTGTTGAATTCTCCTCGACTTAACCATAGGAGTTGGTGTTGCTTTTGCAAATGAAATGACATTAACATTATTATTGTTTACGCCATTTCATTTACTTAACAAGAACGAAGAAGGAGGTCCTTATTTACAAATGGCATTGAACAGTGGAGCAGTCTTCAGAAATAATGGGAATATTAATGAATATTAATGCCAGCGTCATAGAATTGTTTTGTGTTGCCGCAGCTTAAAAGCAAGAGGGATTAATTACATTTTTATACCCACCACCGACGGATGGGGGTATATTCATTTTGTCATTCCGTTTGCAACACATCGAAATATCCATTTCCGACCCTATAAAGTATATATATTCTTGATCAGCGTAAAAATCTAAGACGATCTAGCCATGTCCGTCCGTCTGTCCGTCTGTCCGTCTGTCTGTTGAAATCACGCTACAGTCTTTAAAAATAGAGATATTGAGCTGAAATTTTGCACAGATTCTTTTTTTGTCCATAAGCAGGTTAAGTTCGAAGATGGGCTATATCGGACTATATCTTGATATAGCCCCCATATAGACCGATCCGCCGATTTAGGGTCTTAAGCCCATAAAAACCACATTTATTATCCGATTTTGTTGAAATTTGGGACAGTGAGTTGTGTTAGGCCCTTCGACATCCTTTGTCAATTTGGCTCAGATCGGTTCAGATTTGGATATAGCTGCCATATAGACCGATCCTCCGATTTAGGGTCTAAGGCCCATAAAAGCCACATTTATGGTCCGATTTCGCTGAAAATTGGGACAGTGAGTTGTCTTAGGCCCTTTGACATGTTTCTTTAATTTGGTCCAGATCGGTTCAGATTTGGATATAGCTGCCATATAGACCGATCCTCCGGTTTAGGGTCTTAGGCCCACAAAAGCCACATTTATTATCCGATTTTGATGAAATTCGGGGCAGTGAATTGTGTAAGGCCCATCAACATCCTTCGTTAATTTGGCTCAGATCGGTCCAGATTTGGATATAGCTGCCATATAGATCGATCCTCCGATTTATGGTGTAAGGCCCATAATAGCCACATTCATTATCCGATTTTGCTGAAATTTGGGACAGTGAGATGTGTTAGGCCCTTTGACATATTTCTTCAATTTGGTCCAGATCGGTTCAAATTTGGATATAGCTACCATATAGACCGATTTCTTAATTTATGGTTTTGGGCCCATAAAATGCTCATTTATTGCCCGATGTCCCCGAAATTTGGAACAGTGAGTTAAATTAAGCCCCTTGATATACTTCTGCAATATCGCACATATCGGTCCAGATTTGGATATAGCTGCCATATAGACCGATATCTAGGTTTTAGGTTTTGGGGCCATAAAAGACGCATTTATTGTCCGATGTCGCTGAAATTTGAGACAGTGAGTTTGGTTAGGCTCTTCGACGTCCTTCTTCAATTTTGCCCAGATCGGTCCAGATTTGAATATAGCTGCCATATAGACCGATCTCTGGATTTAAGGTTTAGGGCCCATAAAAGAGGCATTTATTGTCCGATTTCGCCGAAATTTGGGACAGTGCTTAGTGTTAGGCTCCTCGACATGTTTATGCAACTTGGCCCAAATCGGTCCAGATTTGGATATAGCTGCCATGTAGACCGATATCTCGATTTAAAGTCTTGGCCCCATAAAAGGCGCATTTATAATCCGATTTCACTGAAATTTGACACAGTGACTTATGTTCGGCTTTTCGACATCCGTGTCGTCTATAGTTCAGATCGGTATGAGGTATATGAGTATAAGGTATGAAATGTTCACGGAATTTTGATGAAAGGTGGTTTACATATATACCCGAGGTGGTGGGTATCCAAAGTTCGGCCCGGCCGAACTTAACGCCTTTTTACTTGTTTATTAATACAAAATTGCGACCTGTAGTTTGTATACAAATTAACATGGACGGACGGAAAAACAGACGGACATACAGATAGACAGACGGACAGGCAGACGTACAGGCAGACGTACAGACGGACGTACAGACGGACAGACAGACGAACAGACAGACGGACAGACAAACGGACAGACAGACGGACAGATAGACGGACAGACAGACGGACAGACAGACGGACAGACAGACAGACGGACAGACAGACGGACAGACAGACGGACAGACAGACGGACAGACAGACGGACAGACAGACGGACAGACAGACGTACAGGCAGACGGACAGACAGACGGGCAGACAGACACACGGACAGACAGACGGACAGACAGACGGACAGACAGACGGACAGACAGACGGACAGACAGACGGACAGACAGACGGACAGACAGACGGACAGACAGACGGACAGACAGACGGACAGACAGACGGACAGACAGACGGACAGACAGACGGACAGACAGACGGACAGACAGACGGACAGACAGACGGACAGACAGACGGACAGACAGACGGACAGACAGACGGACAGACAGACGGACAGACAGACGGACAGACAGACGGACAGACAGACGGACAGACAGACGGACAGACAGACGGACAGACAGACGGACAGACAGACGGACAGACAGACGGACAGACAGACGGACAGACAGACGGACAGACAGACGGACAGACAGACGGACAGACAGACGGACAGACAGACGGACAGACAGATAGACGGACAGACAGACGGACAGACAGACAGACAGACGGACAGACAGACAGATGGACAGACAGACGGACAGACAGACGGACGGACGGACAGACAGACGGACGGACGGACAGACAGACAGACAGACGGACAGACAGACAGACGGACGGACAGACAGATGGATAGACAAACAGACAGACGCACAGGCGGAAAGTCAGACATAGCTAAATCGAATCAGAAAGTGATTCTGAGTTGATCGGTATACTTATCAATGGGTCTATCTCTCTTCCTTTTGAGTGTTACAAACTAATTCACTATGTCATAATACCCTGTACAACAGTGGTGATGTAGGGTATAAATGGAGATATTAAGCTAAAACTTTGCACAGCTTCTTTTTTTTTTTTCATAAGCAGGTTAATTTCGAAGATGGGCTATATCGGACTATATCTCGATATAGCCCCCATATAGAACGATCCGCCGATTTAGGGTCTAAGGCCCATAAAAGCCACATTTTTAATCAGATTTTGCTGAGATTTGGGACAGTGAGTTGCGATAGCCCACTCAACCGCTTTGTTCAATTTGGCCAACATCGGTCCATATTTAGATCCAGCTGCCATATAAACCGATCTCTTGATTTAGGGTTTTGGGCCAATAAAAGGCACATTTATTGTCCGATGTCGCCAAAATTTGGGACAGTAGGTTTGGTTAGGCCGCTAGATATCTCTCTGCAATATGGCACAAATCGGTCCATATTTAGATATAGCTGCCATGTAGACCGATCTCTCGATTTAAGGTTTAAGATACATAAAAGGCGCCAAAATTTTTGACAGTGAGTTAAGTTAGGACCCTCGACATCTTTCTGCAATATTGCACAGATCGGTTCAGATTTAGATATAGCTGCCATATAGACCGATCTCTTCATATAAGGTTTTGGACCCATAAAAGGCACATTTATTTTCCGATTTCGCCGAAATTTGGATCAGAGAATTGTGTTAAGGCCTTCGAAAGGCCTCTGCAGTTTGGCCCAGATCGGTTCAGGTTTAGATATAGCTGCCATATAGACCGATCTCTAGATATAAGGTCTTGGGCCCAAAAAAGGCGCATTTAGTGTCCGATTTCGCCGAAATTTGGGACAGAGAGTTGTGTTAGACCCTTCGACAGCCATGTGCAGTTTGGCCCAGATCGGTTAAGGTTTGGATATAGCTGCCATATAGACCGATCTCTCGATTTTAGGTTTTAGATCCATAAAATGGGCATTTATTTTGCCCGATACTGCCAAAATTTGGGACAGTGAGTTAGGTTAGGGCCCTACGACAGCCCTCTGCAGTTTGGCCCAGATCGGTTTAGATTTGGATATAGCTGCCATATAGACCGATCTCTAGATTTAAGGTCTTGGGCCAAAAAAGGCGCATTTATTGTCCCATTTCGCCGAAATTTGGGGCAGAGAGTTGTGTTAGGCCCTCCGACAGCCCTCCTCAATTTGGCCCAGATCGGTTCAGATTTGGATATAGCTGCCATATAGACCGATTTCTCGATTTAAGGTTTTTGATCCATAAAAGGCGCACTTATTGTCCGATGTCGCCGAAATTTGCGACAGGGATTTGTTTTGGGCTCTAAGACAGCCCTCGTCAATTTGGCCCAGATCGGTTCAGGTTTGGATATAGCTGCCATAAAGACCGATCTCTTGATTTAAAATTTTAGATCCACAAAAGGGGCTCAGATCGGTTCAGATTTGGATATAGCTACTATATAGACCTATCTCTCGATTTGAGGTTTTAGACCCATAAAAGGCACATTTATTGTCCAATGTCGCCGAAATTCGGGACAGTGAGTTGTATTAGACCCTTCGACAGCCCTCTTTAATTTGGCTCAGATCGGTTCAGATTTGGATATAGCTGCCATATAGACCGATATCTCGATATAATATTTTGGGCCCATAAAAGGCGCATTTATTTTCCGATTTCGCCGAAATTTGGGACAGTGACTTATGTTAGGTTTTTGTATATGGTTCAGTTCGGTCTATATTTCGATATGGCTACCAAAAAGACCAATATTTTGTTCTACAAAATTGAACAATGACTTGTTCTTATTATACCTCTCAATATCCGTGTCGAATTTGGTCCAAATCGGACCATATTTCGATAAAGCTGCTATGACGAAAGGTGGTTTACATATGTACCCGAGGTGGTGGGTATCCAGATCGGACTTTTTTTAGACATAGCTGCCATATAGACCGATCTGCCGATAAGGGGACTCAAGCCCATAAACGCTTTATATTTTACCGGATTTCGCTGAAATTTGAAGCGTTGAGTTTTTCTGAGCCTCTCGATATCCGACCTTAATATGGTTCTGATTGGTTTATAATTGGATATATCTGCCAAAAAGACCAATATTTTGTTCTACAAAATTGAATAATGGCATATATATTAGACCACTTAATGTCAGTGCCGAATGTGGGTGCTTAAGTTATCCAATTTTCACCGGATTGTGACGAAAGGGGATTTGCATGTACATCCGAGGTGGTGGGTGGTGGTCCAAAGTTCGGCCCGGCCGAACATAATGTCTTTTTGCTTGTTTTCTTATCGTTTTGTCTTGGGTTTCTCTGATTTGCGAACCATCCTCACTATTTTTATTCATAGTATCATACCTGCACGCAAAGTTTCTTCCACCTCCACTGTGTTCTCTTTGCTATGTGTTACACTTGCTCCCTTAGTCTCTACGCTTTTCACCATAATCACATTTTTGCCTATTGTATAGCCTGAATTTAATGTGGTTTCATTCACATTTTGTAGGGCTGAAGCTGCAGGGTCTCTTATTTAATAGGAAATTTACGTTTGTTTATAATAATGTGGGCCCCTGCCGCATTCATTCCCTTTGGCTTCGAAATTCGATTCGGTTATGTTCGGCCATTAAGGATGTCGTGCAAATAAATGACTACTTGCCAGATTTTTCCAAAGGCCCAAGTCATTGTGCCACCAAACACCCACTTCATATTACATTTGCCCACTTCATTCATTCACTACAGTTTCTAGCCCCATGCAGACAATGATGGCTGTCGCTTTGTATCTTTGCCGGAGATTCTCTTTTAATGGCAACTTTGTTGGTTCATGCGGTGCAAAATGGCAAAATCAGTAGAGAGTAATGGCTGTGGATGCTGAATTCAGTTGCTGGAATTATATTCACATGTGGATTCTTAGTTTCGTCGTTGTGGTATTCTAGGGCTGATTATCTCTACCAACGCGCAACATACGTGGAAGTTTGGTAGTTTCGTGATAATGTCGACAAATGTACCATGAAACTCTTTCCACCTTAGTAAGCCTTCGCTTTTGCCTTAGCCTGGCCATTGGCATTGTTGTCGCCTCCTCTCTCCATCTTCATTATTGTAATCATAATTTAATGGGCCATAACAATGTGTGGTCGTTGCTGCGTACAAAAAGAGGTGCTTCATTCATTTATGATGTCAAGGAAATTTGTATCATTTTTACGGCCGCATACGAAAATAGGTCATAGTTCAGAACTTTTTTATTGGCTTTCTCTTGTGCTCTCTCTTTTTACAGCCCTAAAAAAAATGTGGGATGACAGGCATTAGCTGGCTGCAAATTTAAATGTGTTTTTGTGCCAATTTATCATTTTTTATGAAATGTAAAAAAAAGTTTGAAGTATCTCAAATGGCTATGGTTATGGTTTTATGGAAAGCATTTCCAGTAAAGCTTGAAGTTGGAAATTGTTCACGCTTTTGTTTACTGACTAGGACATTATCGTTTTTATTTTTGAATATTGAGTGCATGGTGCCTTTAGAATATATTGGGTTGCCCAAAAAGTAATTGCGGATTTTTTAAAAGAAAGTAAATGCATTTTTAATAAAACTTAGAATGAACTTTAATCAAATATACTTTTTTTACACTTTTTTTTCTCAAGCAAGCTAATAGTAACAGCTGATAACTGACAGAAGAAAGAATGCAATTACAGAGTCACAAGCTGTGAAAAAATTTGTCAACGCCGACTATATGAAAAATCCGCAATTACTTTTTGGGCAACCCAATATATTCTAAATTTGATTTAGTCAATTCAATGTTGTATATTTTTGTGTTTTTCATTCAAGTTTCTTGAAATAGTATTAACTAATTTCTTGTTTTATCTTTTCAGGTAAGTTTTGATGATAGCTCTCTAGGGAAGCTCTATTTTTGACTAGTAAGTTTTGAAGAGCACATTTTAACAAGCACAAATATTAACCACATTTTGTCAAAATTCGGTGAAAATGGATTAATTATGAACCGAGGCGCCTAATGAACCCCACTGTTCCAAATGTGAGCAAACTTGATTGATAAAAAATGAAAAAGTTGGACCGGGCCAAACATTGGGTAGCTATTAAAGCAGCAATATAACAAGTAAAAAGGCCTTAAGTTGGGCCGGGCCGAACTTTGGATACCCACCACCTCGGGTATATATGTAAACCACCTTTCATCAAAATCCGGAGAAAATTGCATACCTTATGTCGCATAGCAGTTATATTGAAATATGATCCGATTTGGACCAAATACTAATAAGTCCAAGTCACTGTTCAATTGTGTATAACAAAATCATGGTCATTTTAGTAGCTATATCTAAAAATAAACCGATCTGAACAATATACAACATGGATGTCGAAAAGCCCAACATAAATCAATGTGCCAAATTTCAGTTAAATCGGATTATAAATGCGCCCATATTAGGGCCAAGACTTTAAATCTAGATATCGGTTTATATGTGGCAGCAATATGCAATCTTTTATCGATCTAGACCATATTGCGAAAATATGTGGAGGGGTTTAACTTAACCCTCGATGTAGACCATATTGCAAAAATATGTGGAGGGGTTTAACTTAAGCCTCTGTCCCATATTTCGACGACATCGGACAATAAATGCGCCTTTTATGGGCCCAAAACATTATATCGAGAGATCGGTCTATATGACAGCTATATCCAAATCTGGACCGATCTGAGTGAAATTAAAGAAGGATGTCGACGGGCCTAACACAACTCACTGTCCCAAATTGCGGCGAAAACGGACAATAAATGCGCTTTTTATGGCCCCAAAACCTAAAACCTAGAGATCGGTCTATATGGCAGCTATGTTCAAATCTGGACCGATCTGTGCCATGATGCAGACGTATGTCAAGGGGCTTAACCTAACTCACTGCCCCAAATTTCGGCGACATCTGACAATAAATGCGCCTCTTATGGACCTAAGACCCTAAATCGGAGGATCGGTCTATATGGCAGCTATATCCAAATCTGGACCGTTCTGAGCCAAATTGACGATGAAAGTCGAAAGGCCTAACACAACTCACTGTCCCAAATTTCAACAAAATCGCATAATAAATGCGCCTTTTATGGACCTAAGACCCTAAATCGGAGGATCGGTCTATATGGCAGCTATGCCGAAATCTGTTCCGATCCGTGCCATATTGATGAAGGATGTCGAAGGGTCTAACAAAACTCACTGTCCCAAATTTCAGCAAAATCGGATAATAAATGTGGCTTTTATGGGCCTATGACCCTTAATCGGAGGATCGGTTTATATGGCAGCTATATCCAAATCTGGACCGATCTGAGCCAAACTAAAGAAGGTTGTCGAAGGGCCTAACACAACTTACTGTCCCAAATTTCAGCAAAATCGGATAATAAATGTGGTTTTTATGGGCCTAAGACCCTAACTGGGAGGATCGAGATATATGACAGCTATATCCAAATCTGGACTGATCTGAGCTAAGTTGACAAAGGATATCGAAGGGCGTAAGACAACTGACTATCCCAAATTTCAGCAAAATCGGATAATAAATGTGGCTTTTTGGGCCTAAGACCTTAAATGGGCGGATCGGTTTATATGGGGGCTATATCAAGATATAGTCCAATATAGCACATCTTCAAACTTAACTTCTTTATGGGCAAAAAAACTATCTGTGCAAAGTTTCAGCTTAATATCTCTATTTTTGAACTATGACGCTAAAGGCTTGGGTTCGAATCCTGTCTAGAACGTCAGAAAAAAATTTCATTGGTGACATTTGTGAGGTATCATGCCATGTAAAATCTTCTACCCAAAAAAGGTGTTACACTGCGTTACACCGTTCAGACTCGGCTATAAAAAAGAGGGTCCCTATCATTGACTAAAACTTGAATCGGACAGCAGATATGTGAGAGGTTTTCCCTTGTTCCTTAATGAATGTTCATGGACAAATTTGCATTTTGCATGACAGATATATCTAAATATTGTCCGAATCCACCATGTCGGAGAGAGATTGCGAGTTTACCGATACGAAATTCAAATCGGAAATGCTCCTTTTATTGGTTCAAGACCATTAGTCGAGTTATTGCTCTATATGGCAGCCTTATCCAATTTTATTGGGTTGCCCAAAAAGTAATTGCGGATTTTTCATATAGTCGGCGTTGACAAATTTTTTCACAGCTTGTGACTCTGTAATTGCATTCTTTCTTCTGTCAGTTATCAGCTGTTACTTTTAGCTTGCTTTAGAAAAAAAGTGTAAAAAAGTATATTTGTTTAAAGTTCATTCTAAGCATTATTAAAAATGCATTTACTTTCTTTGAAAAAATCCGCAATTACTTTTTGGGCAACCCAATATATCGGTTTGGGCTATATTGAACACGAATTTCCAAGAGCCTAGCACAGTTCCCTTTGCCAAATATCTGGGAAATTGGGTAGCAATAGCTGCTTTATGGTCTCAAGATCTTAAATCACAAAATCTGTAGATATGGCGGCTATATTCAAATGGAGGTGGAGGCCACCGTAGTGCAGAGGTTAGCATGTTCGCCTATGACGCTGAACGCCTGGTTTCGTATCCTGGCGAAACCATCAGAAAGAATTTTCAGCGGTGGTTTTCCCCTCCTAATGCTGGCAACATTTGTGAGGTACTATGCCACGTAAAACTTCTCTCCAAAGAGATGTCGCACTGCGGCATGCCGTTCGGACTCGGCTATAAAAAGGAGGCCCCTTATCATTGAGCTTAAACTTGAATCGGACTGCACTCATTGATATGCGAGAAGTTTGCCCCTGTTCATGGGCAAAATTTGCATTTGTATATTGAAATGTAGCCCCATATTTACCATACTCGATCCGACTGCACCTTTTATGGGCTTAAGACCTAAAATCAGGAGATATTTGGCATATATGTGCGTATGATCTGATCTTTACCATACTCGGTACGAATATCGAGACGCATAACGCATCTTATTGTGCCACATTTCAGTGGCATAAATGGGATAATAAATGCGCCTATTATAAACCCAAGACCTTAAATTGTAAAATTGGTGTATATGGCAAATATATCCAAATATAGACCCATCCAACCCATATTTAACAGCAATGATGAAGACCATAACACAACTTCCTGTGCCGAAATCGGTTAATAAATGCGCCTTTTATGGACTCACGATCTGATATCGGGAAATCGTTTTATATGGCCGATGTATTCAAACATAGACCGATGTGGATCACATAGGACACAGATGCCAAAGCGTCTTACACAGTTGACTATGCCAAATATCCACCGAAATCGGGTAATAAAGGCTGCTTTAATAAGCCTAAGAACTTAAATCAGGAGATCGGTATATATGGCAGCTATATGCAAATATAGCCCGATGTGAACTATATTCAGTAGTCAAGATCTTTAAATAGTACCATTTTCTGCGTTTGATAACCTATATATGCGAATAAAAAATATCTTCTCGTTGCCCAATATATTCTTTCAAGGTACCAATTACACCACAATTAGTATGTTTTCATCAACATGTCGTATTTTTGTCAAGACTGTGATAATGTTTGTCAAATAGCAAAATTTTAGCGGCCTAGGATCTCTAACACCATGTTTCGAGGTGTCTTCCACCACTTGATCTCTCCATCGGGCATTTGGTCTTCCCGGTATGCGTGCGCAATGCTATCGCCTTCATACAGCTCATACACCTCGTGGTTCATACGTCGCCTATATTCTTCATTAACGCAAGCTGGTCCATATATTTTACGAAGAATCTTTCTCCCAAATACTCCAAGCACTCCCTCATCTGCTTTCACAAGTACCGATGCTTAAGAACCATATAACAGCACAGGTAGTATCAGTGTCTTGTTTCTAAACTGCTGCATCTGTTTGCCAGTATTATTCTTCGCTTAATCTCAAAACTGGTGTCATTCATTTTGGTTACGGCGGTGCCGAGGTAGATAAAGTTACTGACTGTCTCAAAGTTGTGGTTCCGAACTTTCTCCATTTTCTTTATCTGCTCGGTTGTGCAAGGCATTTTGGAAGTTGAAACCATCCATTTCGTCTTATCTCCATTTACTGCCAGACCCATTTTCACTGACTCTCTTTCGATTCTTTCAAAGGCTGCAGTTACTACTTCCGGTAACCGACATATAATGTCGATGTCGTCGGCATAGCCGAGTAGCATGGGTTCTCTTGTGATTAGTGTGTCATTTCTATTCACATCTGCATCTCGTACAATCTTCTCCAACAGTACATTAAAGAGATCACACGATAGGCTGTCTCCTTGTCTGAAACCTCGTTTGGTATTAAATGGTTCGGAGAGATTGATAGGGCCCAATTATCTCATTGACGTTAGGTTTTAATCTTTCACGCAGTACGCTCGAGAGTATCTTGTATGCGATGGGGAAGAGACATATTCCTCAGTAGTTGACTCATTCCGTCCTGTCTTCTTTCTTGTGTACGGGACATAGTATGCTGAGGTTCGAATCACTGGGTATGCCCTCTTCTAGCCAGATTGCGCAGATAAACTGATGCATATGCCTTATCAGCGTGTCGCCTCCAGTCTTAAATAGTTCAGCGGGTAACCCGTCGGCTCCTGCTGCCTTGTTGTTCTTTAATCGGTTCACCTCATTCTGAGTAGGAGGTAAACATTCTATTCCATCATCAGGGATTGATTCTGCGGTATCCCCTGCGCCGCCAACGTTGGACACTACCAGTTGGGTAAAATGTTCTTTCCTCAGTATGCTATCAGTGTCAGTTATCAGATTTTCTTCTTTGTCTCTGCAGGAGGATGTGCCTGTACCAAAGCCATCGGTTTGATGTTTAATTCTTTGGTAGAATTTCCGGACTTCATTCTGGTATAGGTTACAGGTTAAACAGTTCCGGAGATATCACCCCACCTTGGGGAACTCCCTGTTTCACACACACTACGGTGCTTTGACTTCTTATCCCTTAATTTCACCAATGACTGGCGACCACACAGATAATTCGCGACCCAGCGTTTCAGGCCTGGCTGGAGGGACGTGTTGGCGATGTCCTCAAATAATTAGGCATGGCTGAATGCCTTCGATAGGTCCAATGCCACGAGAACCGGCCTAGGCAGTGCCAAATCGGTCTATAACATGATTTAGTCCTCTTATAAACCGATCTGCCGATTAGTTTAGGGCCCCTAGAAGTTTAAATTTCTACGGAATTTGGTAGAAATTTGGTACATTAAGTACAGGGTGAGGTTCCAAGTTTCGTCCCGGTCGAACTTTGCTAATTTTTACCTTTTAGTTAGGAAATCATATTTTTAGAGTACTGTGTCATGTCTTTATTTATGCTGGAATTTTGTTTGCTTATTTCTGTTTATTGTTGCAACCATCATCATGTTTGCTACGGACAACCGAAAATGTGCAACAATAAGTAACAATAAAGAAATAATTGCTGTAATTTCATTGCAATTGTATGCCGCCATGGCTGTCGGCAATTTTTCATTCGAACGCAAAAATGCCCACACACACACACACACAGTCACACAGAAAATCTCAATGGTAGACATAATTCACACAATCAAATAAAAGTTTTACGAAATAATTAAATACGAAGCATTAAACAATGGTAAACAATAACACTTTAAGTTGTTAATGCAATTTATGAAAATGATTCATGGCCCGCTGGCCGATAGCCTAGCTGTTTAGCCAAGTCACACAGTTGTTGGCAAAACCCTATGTTTTCAACAGCTTGCAAATTATGTTAAAATTACATTTTATAATTATTGTGGGTTACTAGCTGAGCCGGGCCCGCTCCGCTGCGCCTTCTTTTATTTTATAAGGGACAAAAGTTTTCTTGGAATATTTATTGTCGACAATTAAAGATCTTTTAGTGAAATACCATGCTACGAAAATATATTGATATCAGATTCGTGCTTTACTCCCAAAGATCTTTCATTTGAGCCCCATATTGCTATGGTGGTAAATTTGTCCCCTTGGGGGGGATGTTTTTGGGGAGAGGCGGCCCCACAAACACTTGGTCCCATATTTAAATATCAGATTCGTATTCTACACTCAAATACCTTTTATTTAAGCCTCATATTCCCATGGTTAGTAAATAAGTCCTGTTTGGGGGGTGTTTTGGGGAAGGGGTCCACCCCCCAGAAACGTGACCCCCATTTGGATATTAGATTCGTATTCTACTCGCAAATACCTTTCATTTGAGTCCCATATTGCCATGGTCGGTAAATATGTCCGATTTAGGGGTGTTTTGGGGCTTGGGGTGGTCCCCCTAACACTTGGTCCGACTAATGGATATCCGATACGTTTTCTTATCCTAAATACCTTTCATTTGAATCCCATATTGTCGTGATTGGTCTAAATATATGTTTTGGTAGGTCTTAGGGTGGGGCAGCCCCCCTAGGTACCCCATCCGAAATTTGAATACCAAATTTTTATTTTTAGGATACTATATGAGAGCACACAAAATTTCGCTTAAATCGCACCACCCATCTCCGAGATCTGGCGTTTCCGAAAATTAGAGTAAGGGGGAGGGTCCGCCCCCCCTTCAGATATCAAAATATGTAGTGCCCTATCATTATGCACCGTCCTTGAATATTTCAAGAAAATCGGTTCAGCCGTTTCTGAGTCTACAAGGAACACACAAACAAACAAACAAACACAAATTGATTTTTTTTTTAAGATACCTGCATACAAAGTTTCATCCTATTCGACTATGATCGCTATGCTATCACATTTTCGCAATGTTATAGCGTGTATGGGTTCTTGCCGCATTTATTCGCTTTGGATTCGGTTAAGTTCTGCCATCAAGCATACCGCAAATAAATGACTATTTACCAGACTTTTCCAAAGGCTTAGTCATCATATGGACTATACTTGTATTTGGATGTTGCTGCCTTATAGACTGATCTGGCGATTTAGGGTCTGCACCCCATAAAAGCCCCATGTGTTACCCGATTTCGATGAAATTTAGAACAGTGACCAGGACTGGACCTCCTGTTGTCCAAATCGGAGATGATTCACATCGGACCATATTTCGATATAGCTGCTATATAGGCCTACTTAGGGTCTGAAACCCTTAAAATGCGCAATTATTTAATTTCGTTAAAGTTTTGAAAAGTGAGTTTGCATGGGCCGATGTCCGAACCCAGTATTGTCAACTTCTGACTCTATTTAGATTAGCAGTCATATAAACCGATTTGACTATTTAGGATCTTAAGCCAATCAAGGTCGCATTTATACTGCGTTTTCGCTAAAATTTTAATCCGATCTGCATCTTAGTGCCATAAACCCGTGAAAGGCGCAGCTAACCGATTTCGTTGAAGTTGTGAAAAGTAAGTATGATTGGGCCGATACCCGAGGCCAGTATGGGCAATATCTGACATTATTTAAATAAAGCTGACATAAACACCTATCTGCCGTTTTAGGGTCTTAAAACATGTGATGATTGGGTAACTAAAGCGACCTATTCAATGATTGCAAAACTTAAATAATTTTCAAGTCGAGAGGCGAGGTCTTTAGCAACGTAGATCTTGAGCTGAAAATTAAGTTCGAAGATGGGTTATATCGGACTATATCTTAATATAGCCCTCATATAGGTCGATCTGCCTATTTGAGATCTTAGGTCCATTAAAGCCACATTTATTATCCGATTTCGTTGAAATTTGGGAGATTGAGTTTTGTAAACCTCTAGACATCCTTATTCAGTACGGCCCTGATCGGTCCAGATCTTTATATAGCTGCCAATCTCTCGGTTTATAGTCTTGGACCCATAAAGGGCGCATTTATTTTCCTATTTTGTTGAAATTTGGGAGAGTAAGTTGTGTTAGGCCCTCGACATTCTTGTTTGATTTGTCCCAGATCAGTAAAGATTTGGATATAGCTCGTCTTTAAAGTCTTGGGCCCACCCACATTTATTGTCCGATTTCTGAGAAATTTTGCACATCGAATTGCGTTTTGCTGAAATTTGGTATAAGTGTCCTCGACATCTCCCCTTTCCTGGGTGGCGGACTACAGAGATTTCCCAGGGAATTATAGACCAGATGAGCTTGCAAGACTGGGAAATACCTCACATATTCCAAGGAAACCGGAATCTGGGGGTATGTCTCTAGCGACATGTAAGCTAAGTTTTCAGGACCAGGCCCGAAGAACATCGAATGATAGATGGTCACAAAGAGGGGGCTGTGAGAATTCCAAAACTATGTGGCCTAATCTAGACTTGAAGAGGTCTACCGCTTTGCTGTCACTGGCAAGAACAGACGTCGCAGTCATTGTGTCCATCACGACAGGTCACTGTCTAATTGGAAAATATGTTGACATACTGAAGGTTGCCAGTAACGATTTTTGCAGAATCTGGGACCATCGAAGAAGAAGACACTATACAACACCTTCTGTGTGTGTGTCCCGCACTGGCTGTCAGAAGGAGTTCCACTTTAGGTTCTCATTTTTTTGAGAGCCTGTCTGATTAAGGGGATGTAAACATTCGCAAGTTGTTGGGCTTTTTAAAGAGATGTGGATGGTTCAAAGGTAGGAACTAAAAAGCGTCTTCCTTCTTCGGTTCCTGTGGTATCACAATGGACGAAAACGTCTAAGTGAGTCTGATGGCAGACTGCCACTTGATCCTAACCAAACCTCTCCAACATCTGTGTTCAATACGGCCAAGATGGGTCCCGATTTGGATATAGCTGCCACATATACCGATCTACCGATGTGAGGTTTTGGGTTCATAAATGGTGAATTTATTAACTGATTTTACTGATATTAGGCTCAATGAGTTGCGATAGGCCCCTCGACATCCGTGTTCAATACTACCCAGATTGGTTCAGACGTCTGCCATATATGCCGTTCTCCCGTTTTAAGTTTTTGGCCCATAATAGGGTCATTTATTGTCCGATGTCGCTGATATTTGGGATAGCGAGTTGTGTTAGGCCACTCTATGGCCCACTTCAATACGGCCCAGATAGGTTTAGAATTGAATATATCCGCCATATATACCGATCTTCCGATTTCGTGGGACCATAAAAGCACGTTTATTATTCGATTTCGCTGAAATTTGACACAGTGGGCTGTGTAGACCAATTTTCCGTTTTGAGGTCTTTGATTTATAAAAGGCGCATTTACGAACCCTATAGATGGTGCTGAAGTTAATGTTAGTTCTGCTCTCTTTGGAGTGGCCTTACACCTATTTAATCGATCATCATCTGGTGGTTGTCTTTAAAATACTCTCTGACGATTTATTTTCGATGAGCTAAAACTTAAATTAGAGAAAACTGATTGATATGTGAGATATATCCCAGCTGTTACTGTGGTGTCCAAAATGGCGCAGAGTTTAGCATGATCGGCTATGACGCTGAACGAATCGTCATAGTTTTTGGGTGTATGGTGGCCTACATTCGATTCGATTTAGCTATGTCCGTCTGGCTGTCTGTCCGTCCGTCTGTTCATGTTAATTTGTGTACAAACTACAGGTCGCAATTTTTATCCGATCGTCTTCGAATTTGGTACAGGCATGTTTTTCGGTCTAGAGACAAAGCCTATGGAAATTGGAAAAAATCGGATAAAATTTGGATATATCTCCCAAATATATGTTCGCCCGTTTGCAGTAATAATGCAATAAAATGGTCAATTGTTAACCGATTCTCTCCAATTTTGACAGAAAGGATTTTCTTATAACTCTCGACATAAATGGTGAATTCCATAGAAATCGGTTAAGATTTAGATATAGCTCTCATATATATACATAGCATTTGCACTCATAGAGCCATTGTGAGTGCATTTATTAACCAATCTTCCCAAAATTTTGTACAACGCCTTCCATGATGACTACCATAATATATAAGAAGTAAGCTTGAAATCAGATCAGATTTGGATATAGCTTCCATATATATGTTCGTCCGATTTGCAGCAATAATGCAATAAAGTGGTCATTTGTTAACCGATGCTCTCGAAATTTGGCAGGAAGGATTTGTTTATGGCTTTTGACATTACTGTTGAATTTTATAGAAATCGGTTCAGATTTAGATATAGCTCTCATATATACATATAGCCCGATTTGCACTCCTAGAGCCATTGCGAGCGCATTTATTGACCAATCTTCTCAAAATTTTGTACAACGCTTTCCTTGACGACTACTGGAATATACATAGAGTTTGGGAAAAATCGGTTCAGATTTAGATATAGCTCCCATATATATGTTCGTCCGATTTTCAGTAATAATGCAACAAAATGGTCATTTGTTAACCGATTCTCTCGAAATTTGGCAGGAAGGATTTTTTAATGGCTCTCGATATTGCTGTTGAATTTCATGGAAATCGGTTCAAATTTAGATATAGCTGTCATATGTATATATCGCCCGATTTTCACTCCTAGAGCCACTGCAAGCACATTTATTGACCAATCTTGCCAAAATATTGCACAATGCATTCCTCGATGACTACCACAATATACATAGAGTTTGCTAAAAATCGGTTCAGATTTAGATATAGCTCTGATATATATGTTCGTCCGATTTCCAGTTATATTGCAATAAAATTGTCTTTTGTTAACCGATTTTCTCGAAATTCGGCAGGATGGATTTTCTCTTGACTCTTAATATTACTGGTAAATTTCATAAAAATCGGTTCAGATTTAGATATATCACTCATATATACATGTCGCCCGATTTTAACTTCTAGAGTCACAGCAAGCGTATTTATTGATTAATCTTGCCAATATTTTGCAAAACGCTTTCCTCGACGACTGCCACAGTATCTGAGGAGTTTGCTCGAAATCGGTTCAGATTTAGATTTAGCTCTCATATATTTGTTCGTCTGATTTCGAGAAAGTGAAGTGAAAAAGTGATCATTTGTTACCCGATTCTGTCGAAAATTTGCAGGAAGAATTTTCTTATGACTCAATTTGACTAGTGAATTTCATAGAAATCGGCCCAGATTTAGATATAGCTGTCATATATACATATCGCCCGATTTTAACTTCCAGAGTCACAGCAAGCGTATTTATTGATCAAACTTGCCAAAATTTTTCAAAACGCTATCCTCGACGACTGCCACAGTATCTGAGGAGTTTGCTGGAAATCGGTCCAGATTTAAATATAGCTCCCATACATACGTTTGTCAGATTTTGGGTAATTTGCCATTATGTTGTCATTTGTCAACCGTAGTTTTTACAGTTTGAACATATTTGCTCACCGAGGTCCATCAAAATTGGTTCAGAATTGGATATAGGTCCCACATTGTACTTATATGGTTGGTGTAGGGTATTATACAGTCGGCACCGCCCGACTTTTGACCTTCATTACTGTTTTTTTTTGATTACTTTTTAATTTTGAAGCTTTTGATTTCGCATCACTGACGAAAAACAAAACATTTAATTTGTTTCTAAACTTATTCATTAAAAAACCTCCACTATTTGAACTCCACTTTTTTGCCTGCATGTCCTTTACACAAGACCCACTTGAAAATTATGAGACAGGAGCACCGACAGCAGAAACATCAATAAAAGTGCATTCCATCGTATGGCCAAATACAAATGAAATGCTTGCCAATGTCAAATTCTGGTGCCATTAGCAGCAACTGGAACAGCAGCAGCTCCATGAAAATGACAACCAACAAGAAAAACTTACTAACGAGCAGAATGGGTAGTACGACGTGGCAGTGTAGCAATGCCAAAATAACGAGAGACACACCTAAAAAGATGACAAATGGTTGTAGCACTGTCGATAGTTCGTTGCCTTTCATTATTTATTAATGTTGCAGTAAAAGAACACAGTGGACTAAATTCAGAGCCAAAAAAAAAAAAAAAAAACAAGTAAAAAGGCATTAAGTTCGGCCGGGCCCAACTTTGGATACCCACCGGCTAGGGTATATATGTAAATCACCTTTCGTCATAATCGGGTGAAAAATTCAAACCTTATGTCCCATAGCAATTATATCGAAATACGTTCCGATTTGGACCAAATACTAATAAGTTCAAGTCATTGTTCAATTGTGTATAGAAAAATATTGGTCTTTTTAGTAGCTATATCTAAAAATAAACCGATCTGAACTATTGGGTTGCCCAAAAAGTAATTGCGGATTTTTCATATAGTCGGCGTTGAAAAATTTTTTCAACGGCTTGTGACTCTGTAATTGAATTCTTTCTTCTGTCAGTTATCAGCTGTTACTTTTAGCTTGCTTTAGAAAAAAAGTGTAAAAAAAGTATATTTGATTAAAGTTCATTCTAAGTTTTATTAAAAATGCATTTACTTTCTTTTAAAAAATCCGCAATTACTTTTTGAGCAACCCAATATATACGACACGTATGTCGAAAAGACTAACATAAGCCACCGTGCCTAATTTCAGTGACATCGGATTATAAACGCGCCTTTTATAGGGCCAAGATTTTAAATCGAGATATCGGTCTACATGGCAGCTATATCCAAATCTGGACCGATTTGGGCCAAGTTGCAGAAAAATGTCGAAGAGTTAAACCCAACGCACTGTCCCAAATTTCGGCGAAATCGGACAATAAATGCGCCTTTTATGGGCCCAAAAGCTTTAATCGAGAGATCGGTCTATATGGCAGCTATATTAAAATCTGGACCGATTTGGGCCAAATTAGAGAAGGACGTCGAAGAGCCTAACATAACTCACTGTCTCAAATTTCAGCGACATCGGACAATAAATGTGCCTTTTATGGGCCCAAAACCTAAAACCGAGAGATCGGTCTATATGGCAGCTATATCCAAAACTAAACTGATCAGTGCCATATTGCAAAAGTATATCAAGAGGCTTAACTTAACTCACTGTCCTAAATTTCGGCGACATCGGATAATAAATGCGCCTTTTAAGGTCCCAAAGCTTAAATCGAGAAATCGGTCATATGGCAGCTGTACCCAAATCTGAACCGATTAGGGTCAAATTGTAGGAAGATATCGAAGAGCCTAAGACAACTCACTGTCCCAATTTTCAGCAAAATGGGATAATAAATGTGGCTTTTATGGGACTAGGAGCCTAAATCGGAGGATCGGACTATATGGCAGCCATATCCAAATCTGGATCGAACTAGGCCAAATTGACAAAGGATGTCGAAGGGCCAACACAACTCACTGTCCCAAATTTCAGCAAAATCGGATAATAAATGTGGCTTTTATGGGACTCAGACCCTAAATCGGAGGATCGGTCTATATGGGGGCTATATCAAGATATAGAGCAATATAACCCATCTTCGAAAAAAGACTCTGTGCAAGGTGTCAGCTCAATATCTCTATTTTTGAAGACTGTAGCTTGATTTCAACAGACAGACGGACAGACAAACCCATTCTTCGGTGGTGGGAATAATAATTTTGGGGAAGATTGGAAGGAAAACGGCCGGGCCGCTTTTGTCGAGTTCTTTTCCCGGTATCTCTTTTTAGGTAAAACAAAGGATAGAAAAAGAGAATTGCTATGCTATATCAAACCATAATTGATTAGTATATTGGAGACCACAATAGAAGACATTGTGTAAAATTTCAGCCAATTCGGATAAGAATTGTGCACTTTAGGGACTCAAGAAGTCAAATAGGGAGATAGGTTTATAGGTGAAATGTATCAGGCTATAAACCGATTCAGACCATATTTGCCTTGTACGTTGAAAGTCATGGGAGAAGTCGTTGTACAAAATTTCAGCCAAATCGGATAACAATGGCGCCCTCTAGAGAGGCTCAAGAACTCAAGATACCAGATCGGTTTATATGGCAGCTATATCAAGTTATAGACAGTTTTGAAACATATTTGACATAGTGGTTGGAAGTAATAACAAAACACATCATGCAAAATTTCAGCCAAATCGGATAAGAATTGCGCCCTCTAGTGGCTCAAAAAGTCAAGATTAAAGATCGGTTTTTATGACAGCTATTTCAGGTTATGGACCGATTTAAAACATACTTGACATAGTGGTTGGAAGTTGTGACAAAACACATCGTGCAAAATTTCAGCCAATTCGGATAAGAATCGTATGTTGAAGGTGATGGGAGAAGTCGTTGTACAAAATTTCAGCCAAATCGGATAATAATGGCGCCCTCTAGAGAGGCTCAAGAACTCAAGATACCATATCGGTTTATATGACAGCTATATCAAGTTATAGCCCGTTTTGACATAGTGGTTGGAAGTCATAACAAAACACATCATGCAAAATTTCAGCCAAATCGGAAAAGAATTGCGCCCTCTAGTGGCCCAAGAAGTCAAGATTCAAGATCTGTTTATATGACAGCTATTTCAGGTTATGAACGGATTTGAACCATACTTAACACAGTTGTTGGAAGTCATAACAAAACACGTCGTGCAATATTTACGCCAATTCGGATAAGAATTGTATGTTAAGGTCATGGGAGAAGTCGTTATACAAAATTTCTGCCAAATCGGATAAAAATTGCGCCCTCTAGTGGCTAAAGAAGTCAAGATACCAGATCGGTTTATGTAACAGCTATATCGGGTTATGGACCGATTTCAACCATACTCCGGATAGTTTTCGGAAATTTTGAAAAAAAACTCTTCATGATAAATTTCAGCCAAATCGAAGAAGAATTGCGCCCTCTAGTGGCTCAAAAAAACAAAATCCAAAATTAGTTTGTATGGCAACTATATCAAAACTTGAACCGATATGGCCCATTTACAATCCCAACCGAGCTACACTAATAAGAAGTATTTGCGCAAAATTTCAAGCGGGTAGTTTTACTCCTTCGAAAGTTAGCGTGTTTTCGATAGACAGACGGGCGGACGGAGCGGTGGTTTTCCCCTCCGCATGAAATTTTTCATAAATACTTCTTATTAGTATAGGTCGGTTGGGATTGTAAATGGACCAAATCGGTCCATGTTTTGATATTGCCGCCATATAAACCGATCTTGGGTCTTGACTCCTTGAGGTTCTAGAAATTTGGCTGGTATGACTTTCAACAACTGGTGGAGTGTATATAAGATTCGACCCGGCCGAACTTAACACACTTTTATTTGTTTTATTTATTACAGAAAATATATTGTCAAGCACCGAAGAATAGATCAAGACAAACCTCCGAGCCTTGCTGGGAACATTCTTCACTTTTAACGTTTTATGGCCTGCTTATATAAATCATATTTGGCAAAAAAGTTGGATGACAATTAAATTCCCAACTTTAAAGCTTTTTGTATTACCCACTGTTCCACACATGTGGAAGAAAAGTAATGTGTTGCTACTTTTAAATGTGACATTTCTCTTTTCATTACGTTGCAACAGCACTCACATATTGGGCAGGCAAAGAACAACAACACAAAAAAAAACAAAAAAACTCAAAAGACATCTATAGAGGTTCCAAGTTTTATGAGTAGTGGCAGTGAGCATAGCCCATACAGCATTGTATGTAGTTGTCATCGCATGCCTTGAAGACAATATCCATTATTTTTGTCTGTTGTTCACTCAATTTCTGTCGCCTTGGTAGCATTTTAGTGGAATTTTATGCATTCATGTGTGCAACAAGGATGCCAAGTATTATAAGATACCCTTTCGAAATTTACGGCTCGCAAGAACAAGAAGAAGAAGAAGCAGAAGTAAGACAACCCACTCCAAGGCGGCAATGACAAGCTCAAGTGTTGAAATGTAATGCATTGCCGTGTAATGTATAACGTGCGACATGTAACTTGTAAGTAGTTTTGTAATGTGCATTGAAAGTGCAGTGAAAAAGTTTCAAGTGTACGACAATGACTGGAAGGATGGCAGTATGTGTAGCAAAAATTTCAAGCAAGCGGCATTGATTGCTGAACAAACGAAATTTCATTAAATTCAAAAGGACCTGACTATTCAGTTTTTTCTCTCACATATATGAAAATTGGAGAGCACAGACACATTACTGCCATCCGTTTCAAATTTGCCAATTACAAGGTTTGACACATAAAATTGTATTGTCGATGAATGCATTCTACATTCGACTTATTGACAATATTGTTAAGGGCATACGGTACATGTAATACTGGTATGACTGTTAAAAATGCTTTTGTGATGAAATAAATTAAAATAAAATTTCTTCTAATTGACATATCAAAATGATCAATTTATAAACAACAAGTAAAAAGACGTTAAGTTTGGCCGGGCCGAACTTTGGATACCATCTCGGTTATATATGTAAAATACCTTTATATCGAAATATGTTCCGATTTGGATCAAATAATAATAAGTACAGTAGCCATATCTAAAAATAAACCGATCTGATCCATAGACGACACGAATGTCGAAAATTTTAACATAAGTCATTGTGTCAAATTTCAGTGAAATCGGATTATAAAAGCGCCTTTTATGGGGCCAAGACTTTAAAACGAGATATCGGCCTATATGGCAGCTATATCCAAAACTGGACCGATTTGGGCCAAATTGAAGAAGGACGTCGAAGAGCCTAACTAAACTCACTGCCTCAAATTTCAGCGACATCGGACAATAAATGCCTTAAACCTAGAGATCGGTCTATATGGCAGCTATATTCAAATCTGAACCGATCTAGGCAAAATTGCAGAAAGATGTCGAAAAGCCTAAGACAACTCACTGGCCCAAATTTCGGTAAAATCGGATAGTAAATGTGGCTTTTATGGGCCTAAGACCCTTAATCGGAGGATCGGTCTATATGGCAGCTATAAGCAAATCTGGACCGATCTGGGCCAAATTGAAGAAGGATGTCGAAAGGCCTAAGGCAACTCACTGTTCCAAATGTCAGCAAAATAGGAAAGTATATGTGGCTTTTATGGGCCTAAGACCCTAAATCGGAGGATCCGTCTATATGGCAGCTATAAACAAATCTGGATCGATCTAGGCCAAATTGAAGAAATATGTCGAAGGGCTTAGGAAAACTCACTTTCCCAAATTTCTGCAAAATCGGATAGTAAATGTGGCTTTTATGTGCCTAAGACCCTAAATCGGAGGATCGGTCTATATGGCAGCTATATCCAAATCTGGACCGATTTTGACAAAAAAATCTCGAGAGACCTAAGGCAACTCACTGCCCCAAAATTGCAGAAAGATGTCGAAAAGCCTAAGACAACTCACTGGCCCAAATTTCGGTAAAATCGGATAGTAAATGTGGCTTTTATGGGCCTAAGACCCTAAATCGGAGGATCGGTCTATATGGCAGCTATAAGCAAATCTGGACCGATCTGGGCCAAATTGAAGAAGGATGTCGAAAGGCCTAAGGCATCTCACTGTCCCAAATTTCAGCAAAATAGGAAAGTAAATGTGGCTTTTATGGGCCTAAGACCCTAAATCGGAGGATCCGTCTATATGGCAGCTATATCCAAATCTGAACCGATCTGGGCCAAATTGAAGAAATATGTCGAAGGGCTTAGGAAAACTCACTTTCCCAAATTTCTGCAAAATCGGATAGTAAATGTGGCTTTTATGTGCCTAAGACCCTAAATCGGAGGATCGGTCTATATGGCAGCTATATCCAAATCTGGACCGATTTTGACAAAAAAATCTCGAGAGACCTAAGGCAACTCACTGCCCCAAATTTCAGCAAAATCGGATAGTAAATGCGGATTTTATGGGCCTTAGACCCTAAATCAAGATATCGGTCTATATCCAAATCTGGACCGATCTGCGCCATATTGCAGAAGTATATCGAGGGGCCAAAGACAACTCGCTGTCCCAAATTTCAGCAAAATCGGATAATAAATGTGGCTTTTATGGGCCTAAGACCCTAAATCAGAGGATCGGTCTATATGACAGCTGTATCCAAATCTGAACTGATCTGGGCCAAATTGCAGAAATATGTCGAAGGGCTTAGGAAAACTCACTTTCAAAATTTCTGCAAAATCGGATAGTAAATGTGGCTTTTATGTGCCTAAGACCCTAAATCGGAGGATCGGTCTATATGACAGCTATTTCCAAATCTGGACCGATCTGGGCCAAATTGAAGAAGGATGTCGAATGGCTCAGGAAAACTCACTTTCCCATATTTTTGCAAAATCGGATAGTAAATGTGGCAATTATGAGCCTAAGACCCTAAATCGAGATATCGGTCTATATCCAAATCTGGGCCGATCTGCGCCATATTGCAGAAGTATATCGAGGGGCCAAAAACAACTCACTGTCCCAAATTTCAGCAAAATCGGATAATAAATGTGGCTTTTATGGGCCTAAGACCCTAAATCAGAGGATCGGTCTATATGACAGCTATATCCAAATCTGGACCGATCTGGGCCAAATTGCAGAAATATATCGAAGGGCTTAGGAAAACTCACTTTCCCAAATTTCTGCAAAATCGGATAGTAAATGTGGCTTTTATGTGCCTAAGACCCTAAATCGGAGGATCGGTCTATATGACAGCTATATCCAAATCTGGACCGATCGGGCCAAATTGAAGAAGGATGTCGAATGGCTTAGGAAAACTCACTTTCCCAAATTTCTGCAAAATCGGATAGTAAATGTGGCTTTTATGTGCCTAAGACCCTTAATCGGAGGTTCGGTCTATATGGAAGCTACAACCAAATCTGGACCGATCTGGGCCAAATTGACGAAGGATGTCGAGGGGCCTAAGACAACTCGCTGTCCCATATTTCAGCAAAATCTGATAGTAAATGTGGCTTCTAGGAGCCTTAGACCCTAAATCGGAGGATCGGTCTATATGACAGCTATATCCAAATCTCGACCGATCTGGGCCAAATTGCAAAAATATGTCGAAAGGTCTAACACAACTCTCTGTCCCAAAATTTCAGCAAAATCGGATAATAAATGTGGCTTTTATGGGCCTAAGACCTTAGGATCGGTATATATGGCAGCTATATCCAAATCTGGACCGATCTGGGCCAAATTCACGAAGGTTGCCGAAAGGCCTAAGACAACTCACTATCCCAAATTTCAGCAAAATCGGATAATAAATGTGGATTTTATGAGCCCAAGACCCTAAATCGGAGGATGGGTCTATATGGCAGCTATAACCAAATCTGGACCGATCTGTGCCAAATTGAAGAAGGATGTCAAAAGGCCTAAGGCAACTCACTGTCCCAAATTTCAACAAAATCGATTAGTTAATGTGGCTTTTATGGGTCTAAGACCCTAAATCGGAGGATCGGTCTATATGGCAGCTATAACCAAATCTAGACCGATCTAGGCAAAATTGCGGAAGGATGTCGAAAGGCCCAAGACAATTTGCTGTCCCAAATTTCAGCAAAATCGGACAGTAAATATGTCTTTTATGGGCTTTAGATCCTAAATCGGAGGATCGGTCTATATGGCAGCTATATCCAAATCTCTACTGATCTGGGCCAAATTGAAGAAATATGTCGAAGGGCCTAACACTACTCACTGTCCCAAATTTCAGCTAAATCAGATAGTAAATGTGGCTTCTAGGAGCCTTAGACCCTAAATCGGAGGATCGGTCTATATGGCAGCTATATTCAAATCTGGACCGATTTGGGCCAAATTAACGAAGAATGTCGAAGGGCTTAACGCAACTCACTGTCTCAAATTTCAGCAAAATCGGATAGTAAATGTGGCTTTTATGGGCCCTAAATCTTAGGATCGGTCTATATGGCAGCTATAACCAAATCTGGACCGATCTGGGCCAAATTGGCGAAGAATGTCGAAAGACCTTAGACAACTCACTGTCCTAAATTTCAGCAAAATCGGATTGTAAATGTGGCTTTTATGGGACTAAGGCCCTAAATCGGAGGATCGGTTTATATGGCAGCTATATCCAAATCTGAACCGATCTGAGCCATATTGCAGAAAGGTGTCGAGGGGTATAACTTAACTCACTGTCCCAAATTTCAGCAAAATCGGATAATAAATGTGGCTTTTATGGACCTTAAAAACAGTTCGTTGTTTAAGCTTCCCGACATCCGACTCAAATAAGGTTCGTATCGGACTGGTAATTTTTTTTTCTTGCAAATTTTGCCCATGAACATTCCACTAAGGAACAAGACACTGAAAGCCGCCATTATTATCCGATTCCGCTAAAATTTTAAACAGGGAATTGATTAAAGCCTCCCGATATCCGGCTCAAATATGGTTCAGACCGATCTTTATTCAGATATAGCTGCCATATAGACCGATCAGCCGATTTAGGGTCTTTATTAACCGATTTCGCTGGAATTTGACACAATGTCTTTTATTAAGCTTCTCGTCATCCAGCATATGGCCCAGATCAGACTGTATTCAGATATAGATGCCATATAGGACGATCTTCCAATTTAGGGTCTTAATCCCATAAAAAGCGGATTTGTGCCAGATTTCGATGAAACTGTGACTTGCGTAAGAGTTCGCGGACCATATTTGGATATAGCTGCTATATAGATAAAGGATTTAATGCCCATATAACCTTCATCTTTCATCTGCTGAAATTTTAAACAGTACGTAGTTTTAGGCCTCCCGACATCTGACTCAAATATGGTTCAGATCGGACTATATTTAGATATAGCTGCCACATAGACCGATCTGCCGATAAAGGGTCTGAAGGCCATAAATGCTACATTTATTGCCTAATTTCGCTGAAATTTGAAACAGTAGGTTGTTTTAAGCCTCCCGACATCTGACCTAAGTTTGGTTCAGATCAGACTATATTTAGATATAGCTGACACATAGACCGATCTGCCGATAAGGGGTCTGAAGCCCACAGAAGCTTTATTTATTACCAGATTTTGCTGAAATTTGAAACAATGAGTATTTTCAAGCCTCTCAACTTCGATCCTAAATATGGTTCAGATCGGGCTATATTTAGATATAGCTGCCATGTAGACCGATCTGCCGATAAAAGGTCTGAAGCCCATAAAAGCTTTATTTTTTAACCGATTTCGCTGAAATTTGAAACAGTTGGTTATTCTAAGCCTTCCGACATCTGACCTAAGTGTAGTTCAGATTGGGCTATATTTAGATATAACTGTCATATAGACCAATCTGCTGATAAAGGGTCTGAAGCCCATAAAAACTTTATTTTTTAACCGATTTCACTGAAATTTCAAGCAGTAAGTAGCTTTAGTCCTCCTAACATAGGACCCAAATATGGGTCAGATCGGTCTTTATTTAGATATAGCTGCCATATAGACTGATCTGCCCATAAAGGGTCTAAAGCCCATAAAAGGCCTATTAATTACCCGATTTCGCTGAAATTTGAAACAGTGGGTTGTTTTAGGTCTCCCGATATTCCCCCCCCCCCCAAATATAGTTTGGATTGGACTATGTTTGGGTGCATAAGTTAACCAATTTTCATCGGACTGTGACGAAAGGGGGGTTTACATGTACACCCGAGGTGGTGGGTATCCAAAGTTCGGCTTGGCCGAACTTAATGCCTTTTTACTTCTTATACTTTATGGAGTAAAAAATGTGGATTTCACGGCACTTGATGTGATATCCCAATGACACCACTGGAAGGCCAGTGTCCACAAAGGAGATGAGGGAGGAATCATGATTGGCTTGGACTCTGCCAGATCGAAGCACTCTAAACCGTTGGTTAATACCTCTAATCCCCTATGTCATCCCTTGGCCATACTTTCTTACATATGCTGTCATTGTTTACATATTTCTTAAGAGTGTTAGTACAACGCATTACGTTCTTATATTCAACCAACACAAGGCTTAAAACAATTTGACTTTTATCCATTATAAAATTTTTAAGTAAACTCAAGTCACCATCTTAAAATCTACACCACCCAACCTTCAACAAGCCATACCTTTACCTTTACCCCTACCTCTACCTCACAACTACAACAATTTGTATTTAAGAGTGCAGTCTTAAAACTTAAAAACGGTGTAATGTCATTACAAATGCATGCACTTTTTTTACTTACATTATTATTATGGCCACATAAAAAAGCTTTCACAATTTATACAACTCCAAGGCATTGCGAGGAGTTCCGAAGCCAGGAACCCCAACAGAACAATGGCCACTTGTCGCCGGGCGTACGCATAAGGAAACTTTTAACTGTTGTAAACTTTGCTACGCTGCTTTTATTAGAGCCATTTAGAGAAACGACACGCGTGCCTTTCATACACTATGAGCCATGAGGTTTTAAAGTGTCATTATTGTAAGTTGTTGGCTGATGTTTGGTTGGCAGATGCAGCAGGATGCTGGCTAGCCGGTCTTGGCCATGCCTGCTGCCTAGCATGCATGCATATTCCATACAACATTTCTCATTTATTGCCAAGCTTTTCTCATTGTTGCTGCTGCCAATTGTTCCGTTCTTCGTTGTGCGATACGCTGTGTTGCGATGCGTGCAATGTCGACAATGGAGCGCAAAACATAAAAAAAAAAGTTTGCAACTCAATTTTTCCCACAAGTGACATTAATGCATTCTCTCTCTCTCTCCACTTGGCAGTTGAAGTGTAGTTGCAACAGCAACAGCAACAGAAGCTGCAGCATCAGCAAGCAATAGAAATAAGAACAATAAAGGCAACAGTTGCGGGACAGCTACACATATGAAATTAAGTCTGTAGGAGCACTTGAGCAAAACAAAATTGCTTTAGCTGCAATGGACGATAAGAAACAACCCAGTGAAATATTTTATGGTTTGAGCAAAGATGAAATAGGATTACAACTCTTTGGCTGCTTTGCAGTTAGAAACTAACATTTTTGGGCTATAATTGAGGATCTATTGATCTGAGCGGACATAAGGTTCAAGGAATTTGTAAGAAAGGGCAAATAAAATAAAAATGGAAAAAAGTCTGACAATGCATCTTTTGGTGATCTTATATATCACAGGTAAGAGCGAGCTAAGTTCGGCCGTGCCGCATCTTATATACCCTCCACCATGGATCGCATTTGTCGATTTCTATGCACGGTATCTCCTTTTAGGCAAACAAAGAATATTGAATAAGAACTGTTATGCCTATGGAGCTATGTCAAGTTATAGTACGATTTGGACCATAAATGAATGCTGAACATTGTAGATGTCATTGTGTAATATTTCAGTTCATTCGGATAAGAATTGCGTCTTGAAGGGGCTCAAGAAGCAAAATCGGGAGATAGGTTGATATGAGAGCTGTATCAAGCTATTGATCGATTCAGACCATAATAGACACGTATGTTGAAAGTCATGAGAGAAGCCGTTGTTCGAAATTTCTGGAAAATCAGATGAGCATTACGCCCTCTAGAGGCTCAAGAACCCAGATCGGTTTATATGGCAGCTATATCAGAATATAAACCGATTTGCGCCATACTTACCACAGTTATTGGAAGTCATACAAAACACCTTATGCAAAATTTCAGCCACATCAGATAAGAATTTCTCGCTCTATTGGCTCACGAAATCAAGATCCAAGATCGGTTTATATGACAGCTATACCAGATTATGAACCGATTTAAATCATACTTAGCACAGTCGTTGAAAGTGATAACAAAACACTTTGTACAATATTTCATTCCAATCGGACAAGAATTGCGCCCTCTAGAAGCTCAAGAAGTCAAGACTCAAGATCGGTTTATATGGCAGCTATATCAAAACATGGACTGATTTGAACCATACTTGACACGGTTGTTGGAAGTGACACCAAAACATTATTTGCAAAATTTCAGTCAAGTCGGGCTGCAATTGCGCCCTCTAGAGGCTCAAGAAGTCAAGACCCAATATCGGTTTATATGGCAGCTATATCAAACCGTAGACCGATTTGAACCATACTTAACACAGTTGTTGGAAGTGATACAAATTACAAAATTTCAGTCAAATCAGAGGAGAATTGCGGCCTCTAGAGGCTTAAGAAGTCAAGACCCAAGATCGGTTTATATGACAGCTATATCAAAACATGGACCGATTTGGCCCATTTACAATCCCAATCGACCTACACTTATAAAAAGTATTTGTGCAAAATTTCAGCGGTAAGCTTTACTTCTTCGAAAGTTAGCGTGCTTTCGACAGACAGACGGACGGACATGGCTAGATCGGTCCATATTTAGATATAGCTGACATATAGACCGATTTCCCGATAAAGGGTTTGAAGCCCATAAATGCTTTATTTATTACCCGATTTCGCTGAAATTTGCAACAGTGGGTTATTTTCAGCCTCCCGACATCTGACCTAAATATAGATTAGATCGGTCTATATTTAAATATAGCTGCCATTCAGACCGATCTCCCGATAAAGGGTCTGAATCCCATAAAAGCTTTATTTATTACCCGATTGCGCTGAAACTTAAAACAGTGGGTCATTTTAAGCCTCCTAAAATCTAACGAAAATATGGATTAGATTGGTCCATATTTAGATATAGCTGTCATATAGACCGATCTGCCGATAAAGGGTCTGAAGACCATAAAAGCTTTATTTTTTACCCGATTTCGTTGAAATTTGAAACAGTGAGTAGGTTAAGATCTCCCAACATCCGACCTTTATATGGTTCATATCGGTTTGTAATTGGATATATCTGCCAAAATCTGCGAAATCGGGTAACCCGGACAACTCACGCTAACACCTCAGCTTTAACCATTCCAAATTTCAAAGAGATATCTGCACCCGTTCTCACAGGGCATACTTTTTAGTAGTCGTCCGATCTGAATCATAATCCATTTGAATATTGGGTGTGCTGCTGCAAATCACAGTATCGAATTTCAGCGACATTGGGTAATAATATGGGCTCAAGACCCTGAACCCGTAGATGGGTCTATATGGCAGCTATATGTATTTAAAGCCGAGATTATCTTTCGGATATCGTAGGCCAAAGTTCAACTCACTGTTCTAAATTTCGCCGAAATCAGATAATATATGTGCCTTGTACTCACTTTTGAACCTAAGCCGACAGATCGATCTATATGGCAGCAATATTCAAATATGGTCCGATCTGATCCATAATTTGTTGAAATATTGCTACTGATCCAAATTTCAGGAAATTGGAACAGTGAGTATAAAAGAGGCTTTTATGGGCTTTAGATGCTTAAGCCGCAGATAGGTCATATGGCAGCTATATGAAAATATGCCACGATATGGTCCATATTCCTCTCCGATAGTTGGGGCTATAGTACAACTCACTGCTCCAAATTTCAAATAAAATGTCCAAATCCGATAATAAATAAAGACTTTTCTGAGTTAAAGACCCTAAGTTAGAACATCGGTCTGTATGGCAGCTATTTCCAAATATAATCCGATTTGGGCCATTCAGAAACTTAACCTGCCTTTAAAAAATGCGGATATGTGAAAAATTTCAGCTCAATATCTCAATTTTTGAAGACTCAAATTTTGAAGGTTACAACATATGGACACACAGACGGACAGATAGTCACGAGGACATCGCTAAATCGTCTTATATTTCGATATATTGCAAACCGAATGACTAAATGAATATATATTCTATTCTATAAAAAACTCCCGAATGTATGTTCCAGTCACACAGTTCAGGCCTCTATAGAACTCCAGAATGGGAAGAAGGCTAAGAGTCTGTAGGAAATTCAGGCTCGTAAAGGGGTGTTCTCTCCTCACAATTGCGGGGCAGTGACACAACAGGTGCTCGGACGTCTACAACCCATCCTAGTCATCGCATATCCTTCAGAAGCCTTTTTTTCCCTGCGCCCTGTAGCGATGACCAGTCATAACTCATATTAGCAGTCCCAAGTCATGCTTTCTCAGCCCCAGGATAAGCGACGTCTTGTTTCGCGAAATATAGCCTACAGCACCAGCCCACGACTTATAGAACTCCAGAATGACAAGAAGGCTATGAGCCTGCGGGGAATTCAGGCTCGTAAAGAGGTGTTCACCCTATGTCTTCTCCTCGCAATTGCGGGGCAATGACACAACAGGTGCTCGGCTGTCTACAACCCATCCTCGTCATCGCATATCCTTCAGAAGCCTGTCTCATATCAGCAGTCCCAAGTCATGCTTTCTCAGCCCCAGGATAAGCGACATACTGTTTCGCGAAATGTGTGGGTACAGGGCTAACCTATAGCCTACAGCACAAGCCCACAACTTATTCGCGCAGATATTGTAGAAGCCTTCCCACCTAACCAAGAAGCTTGTACAGTGGAGGTCGCACTGATTTCTTAACAAGATCTGCGGCAATAAGCGACTCACTCCGGACCAGCACGTTGACCGCTTCGTCCCCTGTCACATTTTGATAACCTGGGACCAAGCAGAGCCTGATAGCCTTTCCCATGGCTCGAAAAAGCTCTTTGCAACTTCTAATTCGTTTTGACCTCACGCGTCCCGTTTTCAGAGCCTTCAGCGCCATCTCATCTTGTATTACAAATATGTTTACCGGTATGGGGTTTCTTGAAAGTATCTATCTCTATCTGTTAACATCTCCTCTTTTCTTCTAACCATCTGTGCAAAACTAGTTGGCAGCTATTAACTTAGGCTTTAATCATTGGAGGCCACCGTGGTGGAGAGGT
Source organism: Stomoxys calcitrans (assembly GCF_963082655.1). NCBI lineage: Eukaryota > Metazoa > Arthropoda > Insecta > Diptera > Muscidae > Stomoxys > Stomoxys calcitrans. The sequence continues at coordinate 11,165,610 of NC_081553.1, forward strand.
CAGCATGTTCGCCTATGACACCAAACACCTGGATTCAAATGCTGGCGTGGTTAGGTTAGGTTAGGTTGAAAAGTGGGTGCAGATATTAATCCGCTCCGTGCGACTATGGACAAACCAAGGGTTTAATCATTGGAGGCCACCGTGGTGCAGAGGTGAGCATGTTCGCCTATGACACGAAACGCCTGGATTCAAATGCTGTCGTGGTTAGGTTAAGTTAGGTTGGAAAGAGGATGCAGATATTAATCCGCCCCATGCCGCTATGGACAAACACCTAAGCCAGTAATCGGCTTGTTGTCCTCTCAAAGGAAAATTTGAAGTGCTACTTACAAAAAAATCTCCAGAATAGTCTCCAGTGCCCTAATGGGCGTGGTCCTCATCGCTTCGCCTAAGCCAAGACAACATTTTTTCTAAACCTGTTGTATGATCCTTGTGGTTTAACTTTTTCTTCATAGCAGTCCACCAAACTACTGAGGCGTAAGTAAGGATTGGTCTATTCATGCTCTTGTAGAGCCAGTGCACTATCCTGGGATTCAGGCTCTGCATGCTGGCGTGAACATCAGAAAAGTTTCAACGGTGGTTATGCCCTTACTAATGCTGGCTACAATTGTGAGGTATCCTGCTATGCTAAAACTTCTCTACCATGTGGTGGCACTATGCGGCACGCCGTTCGGACTTGGCGGGGGAGGCCCTTATCATTGAGCTTCAACTTTAATTCAGCTACACCAATTGATATGAGAGAAGTATCCTCTGTTCCATAGGTGCCTGGAAGGCGATTTGGTCGAGTAAACGTATTGCTAGAGCGGGGGTAGTGGGTTCGATTCCCACCAAAGGCCTTGGTCTGTCGCTACTGTGGTAATGTTAATGGATTTACAATTAACTTATTGAGTCTGTAAGGGACTGGCACTCTTACCTTACCTATCCCCTATTCCTTAATGGAATGTTAATGGGAAATTTAGTTGGTAGGGTTTAATCAAAACTCTTGCCATGATAAAAGTTTGCTGGGAAAATATGTCAATATATGCAGAGCCATGCAAAACAAGAAAAAGAAGAGCTCCAAAGTCGAACTAAAAGAGGTGAATGTGTGCAACTTTGTATTCTTTGGCATCGTAAATAGCACCATAGTCACCACTTAACCAGCAGCAATATTGCCCATTACAGTTGCACTGGCAGCTGCCAGCTACGGAAGCATCGGTAGCACACTGAGGCACTGCCACTGCCACCGCCAACATCAACAATGACAACAATATTATTAACAAAACGACAACCGGAAAAGTTTCCGACTACAAGTATTTTGCCATTTCACAAAAAAAAAAAAAAACGTAGAGGAAAAGAATAATCGCTGAGGTGGGTTCTTGGGGCTCATACAAAACGAAGGTGGCAACCACTTGATTTACACGTTTTTTGCATTTACGCATATTTTGCTCTTAACAAAGAGGCTTTAAATGGAGAGCAAAATTTTTTAAACTTTTCCACAGAATTACCGTAAGCAGCGACACTACATTCTTCCTGTTCCGAGTGGCTTAAGTGGATATCTGATTGACGAATAAATTCAAATTCTACATATCCTTCATACTTGTGTGTATACTGATGAAGATATGGCAACGAAGCTTTGTCTTGCTGGTTAGCAATTTGATGCTCGATTTGAAAAATTAGGAATATTTAGGAACTAGAAGTGCATTTGTTACCAAAGTTGAGTGGGGTGGATGTGCATCCAGAGAAATCATTGGTTGGAATCTAATCATAAGAAGAAAGAGATAATAATGTGAAATCAATTTTAATTGTTTGAACCACAGATAGGTTATTTTGATAGTTCAGTAGCTATCTAAACTACAATACAATTAAAAGAATTATAAGAAGATCTTAGGGCAAAGATTCCAGTAGATCGTTTGTTTGGAAAACAGTGTGCATAACGGCTAGACGACGAAGACAACCCTTTACTATCTGGTTGGCAACATTGAAGGTATCCTTTCTGTCAAGGAATACACAGTGGTATCACTTCTTGGCAATGATCGTGCTGATCTTATATATTGGATTTTTCATATAGTCGGCGTTGGCAAATTTTTTCACAGCTTGTTACTCTGTAATTGCATTCTTTCTTCTGTCAGTTATCAGCCGTTACTTTTAGCTTGCTTTAGAAAAAAAGTGTAAAAAATTATATCTGATTAAAGTTCATTCTTAGTTTTATAAAAAATGCATTTACTTTCTTTTAAAAAATCCGAAATTACTTTTTGGGCAACCTAATGTAAAAGTCAATTTGTGTTTGTTTGTAGGTTTGTGTGTTCCTTACAGACTCAGAAACGGCTGAATCGATTTTCTTGAAATTTTCTGAAGGGGGGGCGGACCCTCCCCCTTACCCTAATTTTCAGAAAAGCCAGATCTCAGAGATGGGTGGTGCGATTTTAGCGAAATTTTGTGTGCTCTCATATAGTACCCCAAAAATAAAAATTTCGTATCCAAATTTCGGATGGGGTATCTAAGAGGGCCGCCCCCTCCTTAAAATCTACCAAACATATATTTAGACCAATCACGTCAATATGGGACTCAAATGAAAGGTATTTAGGAAAAGAAAACGTATCTGATATCCAATTGTTGGAACAAGTGCTAGGGGGACCACCCCTACCACCAAAACACCCCTAAATCCGACATATTTACCGACCATAGCAATATGCGACTCAAATGAAAGGTATTTGCGAGTAGAATACGAATCTGATATCCAAATGTGGGACCACGTTTTTGGGGGTCCACCCCTTCCCCAAAACACCTCCCAAACAGGACTCATTTATTGGCAATGGGAATATGGGGCTTAAATCAAAGGATTTGAGTGTAGAATTCGAATCTGATATCCAAATATGGGACCAAGTGTTTGGGGGCCGCCTCTCCCCTAAAACCTCCCCCAAAGGGGACACATTTTCAACCAAAGCCACATGGGGCTCAAATGAAAGGTCTTTGGGAGTAAAGTTCAAATCTGATATCAATATTCGGGAAAAGTGTCTATGGGGCCACCCCACCCCCACAACACCACCCAACCCCCAAAACACCCCTAAATCCGACATATTTACCGACCATGGCAATATGGGACTCAAATGAAAGGTATTTTCGAGTAGAATACGAATCTGATATCCAAATGTGGGACCACGTTTTTGGGGGTCCACCCCTTCCCCAAAGACCCCCCAAACAGGACTTATTTATTGGCCATGGGAATATGGGGCTTAAATAAAAGGTTTTTGAGTGTAGAATACGAATCTGATATCCAAATATGGGACCAAGTGTTTGTGGGGCCGCCTCTCCCCAAAAACCTCCCCCAAAGGGGACACATTTTCAACCAAAGCCACATGGGGCTCAAATGAAAGGTCTTTGGGAGTAAAGTTCAAATCCGATATCAATATTCGGGAAAAGTGTTTATGGGGCCACCCCACAACACCACCCAACCCCCAAAACACCCCTTAATCGGACATATTTACCGACCATGGAGTAGAATAAGAATCTGATATCCAAATGTGGGACTAGGTTTTTGGGGGTCCATCCCTTCCCCAAAACACCTCCCAAACAGGACTTATTTATTGGCCATGGGAATATGGGGCTTAAATTAAAGGATTTCAGTGTAGAATACGAATCTGATATCCAAATATGGGACCAAGTGTTTGGGAGGTCGCCTCTCCCCAAAAACATCCCCAAAAGGGGACAAATTAACGACCATAGCAATATGGGGCTCAAATGAAAGGTCTTTGGGAGTAAAGCACGAATCTGATATCAATATTCGGAAAAAGTATCTATGGGGCCACTCCACCCCCGCAACACCACCCAAATAGGAAGTATTTCCTGACTATTGCAATATGAGGCTCAAATAAGAGTTTGTTTTAGAGTATAACACGAATCCGATATATATTTACAAGGCCAACGCACTGAGCGGCCGCCCATTCCCCAAACCCCCCCCCCCAAGTCGATCATGTGTGTCGGCTATGGAATATGGGGCTCAAATTAATGGTATTTGGAAGTAGACCACATATCTGATATCAGCATTAGGGACCAACCCTCTAGGGGACGTCCCATCACCATAAAACATAGGACATATTTGCTCATCAAGACAAATTGGGTATTAAAGAGAGTGAAACTAAATTTTTATAATTTTTAGGGCAAATACCCCAAACCGGACATATTTGCTGACTTTTGCAATAAGGAGTTTAAAGTGTAGATCTACAAATATGTCTCAGCAGAGTGTCACCTCAATATAGCTTTTTGGAATGTTCAGCTCTGTACGATAGTTAAAGCGGATATTTATGCAAAAGATTTTCCTTATGACCGTTCTCGGTATCATAAAGTGAAACCACAGTCTCGAGGTCTGATTCTATTCAATCAACCAGTCCATCTTTATTCACCACAGATTTTCATTTTAATTTCATGTTTCATACAATCACTCTTCCACCATTTCTGTTACCACATACTTCTGTTATAGTCATAAGCCATTATGGCCACTTTGAATAACCAAAAATTCCACAGGGAATACAAAGAACTTGTCCACAATTCACAGCAGCATTGTAAAATTGTTGATTGGAAGACGAAAAGTGACTTGGCAAACATAAGTCATCTGTGCGTATTCTAGCGATTCACAATGAAAAAAACATGACCGCAACTCCCGGGCGTGTCCTTACATACGTCCATGGGCAAATGCCAACTTCATTTGCAAGCGTAAATAAAATGTGACTATGATGAAGATGCTGATGATGTGGTGGCATGCATTCGAATTGTTGTGCAAGCTCTGGCAGTATGTGTGGTATGTTTACCCACTGGTAAGGGGTAAACCAGTATATCCTGGCATGTGCTATGCGAAAGTATGGCGGGCATGATGACATACATTTCGCAGCATCTCAGGGACGCAAGACATAATTCATAGCATTATATGTAGAGCTGGTCGATTTGCCTTCCACCCGGCCCCAATTGGGAGTAGTAGGTTAACAGAAAAGCGACCCACCTTTATGGTCGGCTGTCTACAGGCTGCGGTATTGGCAGTGGCCAAATGCCGTCAAGAGAGGCCATGGCAAGCGATGTCAGTCGCAAGATATTCATATCGTCATGATTATCAAGGTTGACATAACCAACCACCCACATTTATGCTGGGAAATAAATACGAGCTCTATGCCATGCCAGGATCTGGCGGCATGCCCGTTCGTCCGTCCTTGCTGACATGTGGTCTATTCACCAGTCTGTCATGCACTCAGTCTATGTTACTTTGGCTTCGCTTCACTCCACTTATGCTTGAACAATGCCATCATCCGTGGAGAACATAAAGCAGAACTGTTGCATGCAACAACTTGGAGTATTTTTAATATGAATTATGCATTCGCTTGATCTAATACAAGGGTAGGCTGGGCAAGTGGAAAACGTAAGTCAGTTAACATTGAATTTACATTTGGCCTACAACCCACTACTGATTTCCTTATGACCTTGGCCTAATACCTTTGGTATGATGACTTCCTAACCTATCGTGTTTGGCCTATTAATACTGCTTTATTATCCAACTGCCTTATTATTCAACTGCCTTATTATTCAACAATCCATGGCCAAGGGATATCTGCTAGGTGTCCTTTTGTTTCATTTTACTGACTTAAACTTAGCTTCAGCCCTCATCCTTTTGTTTGGCCAATTGTTTTGCATTATACTACTTTTCGGCTTACTGCTATTAGACCACTGCCTTGTGGCTTCGCCTCTCGGCCACCACATTTCGGCCACTGCCTTTAGGCTACTGAATGTGGGCTACTGCCTTTCGGCTACTGACTTGTGTCCAATATCTCTGACTTTCACTTTCACCTTTCGGCTACTGCCTTTCGGCTACTGCCTTTCGGCTACTACCTTTCGGCTACTGCCTTTCGGCTACTGCCTTTCGGCTACTGCCTTTCGGCTACTGCCTTTCGGCTACTGCCTTTCGGCTACTGCCTTTCGGCTACTGCCTTTCGGCTACTGCCTTTCGGCTATTGCCTTTCGGCTACTGCCTTTCGGCTACTGCCTTTCGGCTACTGCCTTTCGGCTACTGCCTTTCGGCTACTGCCTTTCGGCTACTGCCTTTCGGCTACTGCCTTTCGGCTACTGCCTTTCGGCTACTGCCTTTCGGCTACTGCCTTTCGGCTACTGCCTTTCGGCTACTGCCTTTCGGCTACTGCCTTTCGGCTACTGCCTTTCGGCTACTGCCTTTCTGCTACTGCCTTTCTGCTACTGCCTTTCGGCTACTGCCTTTCGGCTACTGCCTTTCGGCTACTGCCTTTCGGCTACTGCCTTTCGGCTACTGCCTTTCGGCTACTGCCTTTCGGCTACTGCCTTTCGGCTACTGCCTTTCGGCTACTGCCTTTCGGCTACTGCCTTTCGGCTACTGCCTTTCGGCTACTGCCTTTCGGCTACTGCCTTTCGGCTACTGCCTTTCGGCTACTGCCTTTCGGCTACTGCCTTTCGGCTACTGCATTTCGGCTAATGCCTTTCGGCTACTGCCTTTCGGCTACTGCCTTTCGGCTACTGCCTTTCGGATACTGCCTTTCGGATACTGCCTTTCGGATACTGCCTTTCGGCTACTGCCTTTCGGATACTGCCTTTCGGATACTGCCTTTCGGCTACTGATGGTGTTTTGGGGTAATTTTAGGTGACTTCTTTCGACAACAACTTTTTTAATTTATCCTAATCTTCGTTCGCTCAAAAAACAGTAACATATGGATTTAAGGAAGAATTTTTCACTCATCTCGTAAAGTATAAAAAATCTTTGTTGTCTTCCCTTTGAAGGGGTTCCATTACATCCTAGTACACATACTACATAGACCAAAGTGTATGCTACTTGATGGCATTACACATATGCACAAATGGACTTTCTTATAAACACACCCATGTGCATGCCTTTAGTCGCGACTGTTGCATGCAAAAGAATACATTGCCATATTCATTCATTCAGTGTCTGTGGCAGCTATAGCAACAGCAACAGCATCCCTACATTCAAATGCAGGAAAATTAAAAAGTTTAGCAGAAAACTTTTATTTCATAGAAAAAGCAAACACAAAAGAATGTAATCATGCCCCCCTTTTTATGTACGTTACAGCATACTCGTAATATAATATTATCATTTGTGTTATGTACATATGTAAAAGCATGTGTAAATAGTTACACATTGTATGCGAACTAAGGGAGCTGAAAAGCCAAAAAATCCAAAAATGCACAGAACCCAAACGAGAACTTTCGCGTATTTCAAATATTTCGACAAATTCTGCAAGTTAGCCTCTTTGGCTTTTGAGCTAATCACAATAAGTAGTGTGTTCAACATGATATGATTTTATTATAAACTTGTAACAACAATAGCAACATCATATTCTTACAAATACGTTAGTACGTAAATATTTATTTAGGAAGAAACCTTGCCCTCCTCCGCGCTCATCATGCTAACATACACTTACCGACATACATGTGTGCAGATGCTGGACTACAATGTAGTGCATGTCAGGAATTCGAGGACTCGGAAATTCCATACAAAATGCAAAGGAAATGCACGAGACCAATTACGTACAGAGTTCCATGTCTCTTTGTAGCTTATTAAGAGCAATTGCAAGTGGAAATGTAAGCCAGAATTTGTATTGTAGTCGTGGAGGACTAGTCAAGGATTTACTTATGAAATTGTATTGCAATAAAAATTCATTTGAATGTTGCACAGATTACAACGATAATGTAGCATCGAGGATCCTTTCCTGAGATTCACAAGGAAACCATAACAGAACATTGATTCGGATTATTACCTTGTTGTTAGCACCTTTCTAAGAGTAGGAAATTGGACAATGAACAGCTGCAAACTCAACAGATGTCAACAGCAAAGTATACACGACTGCCAAATTCCTTGTTGAGAGTATTCCTTGCCCCTAGGGTGCAATAACGGTGCAATAGCAGACCATAGTCCATTCCACGCAAAATTTCGCTAAATGCATAGTTGGGTACCAAAAGCTTCTTCAAAGAGAATGACTATGCTACCGAAGCTAAGAATGCAGCATGCATAGCTACCCTGCAGTCAATAGCAACGCTCCAGGCAAAAGAGAGATATTGACAGAAAATGAGAGAAAATAAATGTTTTATCCGCAAAAAGATGAGAGAAACAGAAAAACGTGAGTATGAGCCAATCGAGATGTTCAGTACTCAGAACGAAGTACACAAATACTACCAATACTGAACCTACGGCCTTAGTAGAGGTGCATCCTCCAACGAAGAAGAAAATTTTTCATCATAAATAAGAGCGCGCTTAGAAAATGCAAAGAAAGTTTTCCCACATGTTTGTATCTAAAAGAAACAGAATGAGATTAGCTTAGTAGTAATGTGACTGCAGGACAATAGAGCATCAGGAACCGATGGCTTGCCAGTTCAACTATTTAAGTTAGAGACGAGATGGTCGCCTCAGTGCAGAACACAATGCTACAATAATAATTAGGAATATGCGTCAGCTTGTCTGGGAAAACTGGTTAGAAAAACGTGTACCCGATTATTGGCACATCAGCATACTACGTCCCCTACACAAGAAAGGAGACAAGGCGGAATGTAGCAAGTTCAGAGCAAAAGATCTACCCCCATCACATACAAATACCTTAAGATGTAAAATCTGAATGATAAAGAACATTCATTCAGATTGGTTTTGGTCCGTTCAAAAATCGGATCAGTCCGTTCAGAAATCGGATCAGACGTGTGCCCTTCAGAGGCTCTAGAAGTCAAGACACGAGAGTGGTTTGTGTGGCAGTTATATCAGATCATGAACCGATTTGGATCATTCTTGGCACAGTGACTTTTCCCAGGAGGCATATGGTAGTACAATTTTCTCAATGAATGGAAGGAATAGCATAAACAGGTAAAAGATTGCTAAGTTCGGGCGGCCGAATCTTATATACCCTCCACCATGGATCGCATTTATCGAGCTCTTGCCACGGTATATCTTTTTAGGCAAACAAAGGATAAACGAAAGAATTGCTATGTTATTGGAACAATATCAAGTTATGGTTAATTTCGGACCATAATTGAACTGAATATTGGAGACCACAGTAGAAGTCATTGTGTAAAATTTCAGCCAACTCTAGTAAGAAGTGCGCACTTAAGGGGCTGAAGAAGTAAAATAGGGAAATCGGTTTATAGGCGAGCTGTATTAGTCTATAAACCGATGCATGCCATCTTCGACAGGTATGTTAAAGGTCATGAGAGAAGTCGCTGTATATAACACCTCATGCAAAATTTCAGCTAAATCGGATAATAATTGCGCCCTCTAGTGGCTCAAGAAGTCAAGTACCCAGATCGGATTATATGGCAGCTATATCAGGTTATGGACCGATTTGAACCATTGTTAATACAGTAGTTGGAAGTCATAACAAAACACGTCAAGCAATATTTCAGTCAAATAGGATAGGAATTGCTCCCTATAGAGGTTCAAGAAGTCAAGACCCCAGATCGGTTTGTATGGGAGCTATATCAGTTTATGGACCGATTTGAACTATTCTTAGCACACTTGTTGAAAGTCATATCGAAACAACTCATGCAAAATTTCAGCTAAATCGGATAATAATTGCGCCATCTAGTTGCTCAAGAAGTCAAGACCCCAGATCGGTTTATATGGCAGCTATGTCAAAACATGGACTGATTAAAACCGTACTTAGCGTAGTTATTGGAAGTGATACCAAAACACTACGCGCAAAATTTCAATAAAATCGGATAAGAATTGCGCCCTCTAGAGGCTCAAGAAGTCAAGACCCCAGATCGGTTAATATGGCGACTACATCAGGATATGGACCGATTTGAACCATTCCTAATACAGTAGTTGGAAGTCATAACAAAACACGTCATGCAATATTTCAGCCAAATAGGATAGGAATTGCTCCCTATAGAGGCTCAAGAAGTCAAGACCCCAGATCGGTTTGTATGGCAGCTATACCAGTTTATGGACCGATTTGAACTATTCTAAGCACAGTTGTTGAAAGTCATAACAAAACAACTCATGCAAAATTTCACCTAAATCGGTTAACAATTGCGCCCTGTAGTAGTTCAAGAAGTCAAGACCCCAGATCGGTTTATATGGCAGCTATATCAAAACATGGACCGATTAAAACCATACGTAGCGTAGTTGTTGGAAGTGCTACCAAAACACTACGCGCAAAATTTCAATAAAATCGGATAAGAATTGCGCCCTCTAGAGGCTCAAGAAGTCAAAACCCCTGATCGGTTTATATGGCAGCTATATCAAAACATGGACCGATTTTGGCCCATTTACAATACCAACCGACCTACACTAATAAGAAGTATTTGTGCAAAATTTCAAGCGCCTAGCTTTACCCCTTCGAAAGTTAGCGTGCTTTCGACAGACAGATGGACGGAAGGACAGACGGACCGACATGGCTAGTTCGCATTAAAATGACATGACGATCAAGAATATATATACTTTATGGGGTCTTAGATGCATATTTCGAGGTTTTACAATTAGAATGACGAAATTAGTATACCCTCATCCTATGGTGGAGGGTATAAAAATCATATAACCTATGTTTCCTTTTGTTGATTCTACGGAACCAACAAACTAACCGAGTCTCATATTGTCATGATGGGTCATATGCCCATTTAGGAAGTTTTTAGGGGGTGGGGTAACCCCCTACACTTCGATCTGATTTTGTATGCCAGATTCGTAGTCTACTCCCGAATTCGTTTCATTTAAGCCCCATATTGATATGGACGAACAATTTTTCCGTTTTTAGACATTTTGGGGTTACTTGGGCCAAATTTTTAAGACCATATTCGTATTCTATTCTTCAATACCTTTCATTTGATATCCATATTGTTTTTAACGATCCTCTTGTGATTTTGGGTGGTATATATGGGGTAACGGGGAGGGAAGGTCCGCCCCCTTCCGATATCAACAAATTATAAAGCATATTTCTTCTTTCTGACCATATTCGTAATCTACTCCTGAATATCTTTCATTTGAGTCCCATATGGTCATGATCGTCAAATAAACCTATTTTAAAAGGTTTTTGGGGCTGGGGCGGCTCCCCAGCTACTTGGACCCAAGTTTTATTACGAAATTCGTACTCTACTCTTGAATACCTTTCATTTGAATCCCATATTGTCTCTATCGCTCCACTTTTATTGTTGGGTAGTACTTTTGGGGCAAGGGGGAGGGTCCGCCCCCCTCCCGATATCAAAAAATTATTTTCTTCCAGACCAACCTACACAATCTGTGAAAATTTCTAGGTAATCGGTTCAGCCGTTTTTGAGTCTATACGGAACAAACAAACAAACCGATGAACAAACACAAATTGAATTTTATATCTAAGATATTTTAAAACTTAAAATTTCCCATCTTCATTTTGTACATATCTCTTATATTTCCTTTCTTTTGTCTTTTTAGGTAAGTTAAATCACCATCATTGTGTTCATATCCAATGGCTGGGTAATTGTAAGTACATTTACAACAATAAAATGGTTTGACAATTTTTTGCCACAAATATTTTTAAGTAAAATTAATTAAAAAGTCGAAATGTTAATTTTAAATTCTTTTCCCAAAACTTTTCATAATTATCACCTAAAATTAAATTCCCAAGTCTGCGTATTGTTGGATTGCCAAAAATGTCCAACAGACAAGTCTGAAAATTCCATAGCCCTTCATATTTAAATTGTCGACATTCTTTGTTATTTGCCAACAATACGTCATGCATGCCTCAAGGGAGCGAAAATATTTTGGTTTGTTAAAGCCTTAACAAAAATTTGAGTTTATTCAATGAAGCGACATTAAAGCGTTTTCAATCAAAATAAAATTAAGGCCATGAGATTAGCAAAGCGTTTGATGTATTTTTTTATTGAGTTTTCATTTCATTCCTTTGTATCCTTGTGCAGGGCTACAAAAGAACGAAAGGAATCATAATAAAATTTTCGAAGAATGACGACGAATTACGCGCATTTCCAAAGGCTAATAAAATTCTACACCTTTAAACTTTCGCTGTTTGACATCAACCCCTGTAAAGTCGGCAGACAGCGAAATATACAGACGAAATATTGTATTACCTTGGTTAGAGGAGGCGAGGACAGTGTTGCCAATAAGGCAGTTAATATAATAAAAACCAAATTTAAACAAGTAAAAAGGCATTAAGTTCGGCCGGGCCGAACTTTGGATACCCACCACCTTGGGTATATATAGGAAAATCTCCTTTCGGCACGATCCGGTGAAAATTGGATAACTTGTGCACCCAAATTCGACACGGATATTGAGTGGGCTAATAAGTATAAGTCACTGTTGAATTTTGTATTTCAAATTTCAAAAAAATTGGGTTTAATTAACCTTTTATCTAAATATAGTCCGATCTTTACCATAGTTGGGTCACTATTTCAAATTTCAGCGAAATCGGGTAATAAATAAAGCTTTTATGGGCTTCAGACCCTTTATCGGCCGATCGGTCTATATGGCAGCTATATCTAAATATAGTCCGATTTTCACCATATTTGGGTCCTATGTTAGGAGGCGTAAAACTATTCAACATTTAAAATTTCCGCGAAATCGGTTAAAAAATAAAGCTTTTATGGGCTTTAGACCCTTTATCTGGAGATCGGTCTATATGGCAGCTATATCTAAATAAAGGGTGATTTTTTTGAGGTTAGGATTTTCATGCATTAGTATTTGACAGATCACGTGGGATTTCAGACATGGTGTCAAAGAGAAAGATGCTCAGTATGCTTTGACATTTCATCATGAATAGACTTACTAACGAGCAACGCTTGCAAATCATTGAATTTTATTACCAAAATCAGTGTTCGGTTCGAAATGTGTTCATTCACCGTAACGTTGCGTCCAACAGCATCTTTGAAAAAATACGGTCCAATGATTCCACCAGCGTACAAACCACACCAAACAGTGCATTTTTCGGGATGCATGGGCAGTTCTTGAACGGCTTCTGGTTGCTCTTCACTCCAAATGCGGCAATTTTGCTTATTTACGTAGCCATTCAACCAGAAATGAGCCTCATCGCTGAACGGTGAATGAACACATTTCGAACCGAACACTGATTTTGGTAATAAAATTCAATGATTTGCAAGCGTTGCTCGTTAGTAAGTCTATTCATGATGAAATGTCAAAGCATACTGAGCATCTTTCTCTTTGACACCATGTCTGAAATCCCACGTGATCTGTCAAATACTAATGCATGAAAATCCTAACCTCAAAAATATCACCCTTTATAATCCGATTTGATTCATATTTAGGTCGGATATCAGAAGGCTTAAGATAAACATCTGTTTCAATTTTCAGTGAAATCGGTTTAAAAAATAAAGCTTTGATGGGCTTTAGACCCTTTATCTGGAGATCGGTCTATATAGCAGCTATATCTAAATATAGCTCGATTTGATCCATATTTAGGTCAGATATCGGGAGGCTTAAGATAACCCTCAGTTTCAATTTTCAGCGAAATCGGTTAAAAAATAAAGCTTTTATGGGATTCAGACCCATAATCGGGAGATCGGTCTATATAGCAGCTATATCTAAATATAGCTCGATTTGATCCATATTTAGGTCAGATATCGGGAGGCTTAAGATAACCCTCTGTTTCAAATTTAAGCGAAATCGGTTAAAAAATAAAGCTTTTATGGGATTCAGACCCTTAATCGGGAGATCGGTCTATATGGCAGCTATATTCAAATATAGTCCGATCTGAACCATATTCACATAAGATGTCGGGAGGGCTAAAATAACCTACTGTTTTAAATTTCAGCGAAATTGGGTAATAAATAAATCTTGTATAGCCTTCAGACTCTTTATCGGGAGATCGGTCTACATGGCAGCTATATTCAAATATAGTCCGATCTGAACCATATTTACTTAAATCTCAACGTTGAATTATAAGCGCTTTAACGATGTCTGTCCATGAGTCAAATTTTGTCTTTGCAATAATTTTTTAAAAAAGCCTTACAACGGTAACTCTCTCTCTCTCTCTCTCACACACTCTTTCCCTTTCTATCTATGACATGGCTGCCATCTTTTCAAATAGTATTTTGTTGCTGTGCGTTCGTCAATGTGTAGTCTGTGTTTTATGGATTTTATGCTAATTTATGGTATTGTTTTGTTGCCATACCCCCAGCCTTCATCCCCCTCTAAATTCCTCTTCCCCCCCCTCCCTCACAGTTCATTCCACTCCAATAATTTTTGTAGATGGGATGCCATCTGCGTTTGTCAGTTTCCCTTAAATAAAAATGTCTTTCTTTTCTCATCTCTAGCTCGTTCTCTCTTTCCCTCCTTTTGTTGCCTTGGCCTAGGCTTTTATGCCAAAAACTTTCTGTTATTGGAATGAGGAAATTTAGTCGCTTTTCTAATCACATTGGAAAGCTTATCAATTATTTACGTTCTTATGTTGTGCCGCAGACGGATGAATGAATAAATGCTTCAATGTTCGGTTTGGTTGAATGAAGAAATGATTGAATGAACGAATGACAACTGTACAAATGGCAACATCATACGGTGTATTGTCTTAGTGTTCAAATATATAGACAGACATTGTCGTTGTCTGTATTTGATACGACTCCGTTGTCTATCCTGCCTCACATGGACCCTCTTAACCAACTTAGGAAATGTGTCAAGACGCTTGCGGCCATTTTTGGAGGTAACGTAGAGGAAAGCAATCATGCTGTAAAATTGATGGCAAACAGTGAACCAAAATTTATAATTACATATTTCGAGGAAAGTTTGGTTTTCTTAGGAAAATTTAAGATGTGTAATAAACTTTTTTTTAGTATTTTTAAACCCTACATCAGCACTGTGGTACAGGGTATTATAACTGCATTTGTTTGTAACGCCCAAAAGGAAGAGAGATAGACCCAATGATTAGTATACCGATCGTCTCAGAATCACTTTCTGATTCGATTTAGCTATGTCCGTCTGGCTGAGTTCCGAGGCCCAAGTAGCAATGTCCCGACGGAAGAACAACAAGGCAATAGGAGTCGTTGGGTTTCCCGCTGATCCAGATTCGGCACACTAACAAGGTGTATCTCCTTTGCGCGATCAAGTGTACAAGAAAAAAGACGAGAGCTCAAGAAGTAAAACAGAGAGATCGGTCTATATGGAAGCTGTATCAAGCTATAGACCGATTCGGATCATATTTGAGACGTATGTTGAAGGTCATAGGAGAAGGCGTTGTGCAAATCAGATAATAATTACAGTCTCTGGAGGTTGAAGAAGTCAAGATCCCAGATCGGTTTATATGGCAGCTATATCAGGTTATAGACCGATTTGAACCCTACTGAGCTCAGTTGTTGGAAGTCACAATAAAATACTTCATGCAAAATTTCAGTTAAATCGAATAAAAATTGCGCCATCTAGTGGCTCCAGAAGTCAAGTTTTAATTTCGGTTTATATGGCAGCTATATCAGGTTATGGAACGATTTCAACCAGACTTTGCAACGTTGAAGGAAGTCATAACGAAACACCTCGTGAAAAATGTCAGCAAAATCGGAGTAGAATTGCGCCCTCTAGTGGCTCAAGAAGTCAAGATCGCAGATCGGTTTATATGGCAGCTATATAAGGTTATGGACCGATTTGAACCATATTTGTCACAGTTGTTGGAAGTCACAACGAAATACTTCATGCAAAATTTCAGCTAAATCGGATAAGAATTGCGCCCTAAAACCTCGTGAAAAATTTCACCAAAATCGGATTAGAATTGCCCCCTCTAGTGGCTCAAGAAGTCAAGATCGCAGATTGGTTTATATGGCAGTTATATCAGGTTATGGACCGATTTGAACCATACTAAGCTCAGTTTTTGGAAGTCATAACAGAATACTTCATGCAAAATTTCAGCTAAACCGGATAAGAATTGCGCCCTCTAGTGGCTCAAGGAGTCAAGTTTCAAGTTCGGATTATATGGCAACTATATCAGGTTATGGACCGATTTCAACCATACTTAGCAAAGTCGAAGGAAGTCATAACAAAACATCTCGTGAAAAATTTCAGCAAAATCGGATTAGAATTGCGTCCTCTAGTGGCTCAAGAAGTCAAGATCCCAGATCGGTTTATATGGCTCGTGGTGGTTTGGTATCACTTCCAATAACTGCGCTAAGTATGGTTCAAATCGGTCAATGTTTTGATATAGCTGCCATATAAACAGATCAGGGGTCTTGACTTCTTTAGCCTCTAGAGGGCGCAATTCTCGTCCGATTTGACTGAAATTTTTCACATAGTGTTTTGGTATCACTTTTGTGTATCACAACTGTGCTAAGTATGGCGTAAATCGGTACATAACCTGATATAGCTGCCATATAAACCGATCATGGGTCTTGACTTCTTGAGCCTCTAGAGGGCGCAATGCTCATCCGAGTTCGCAGAAACTTTGTACAACGGCTTCTCTCATGACCTTCAACAACGTGTCTAATATGGACTGAATCTATCAATAACTTGATGTAGCTCCCATATAAACCTATCTCCCGATTTTGCTTCTTGAGCCCCTACAAGGCGCAATTCTTATCTCAATTAACTGAAATATAGCACAATGACTACTACAATGTGCAGCACTCATTTATGGTCCGAATCAGACTTTGACTTGATATAACTCGAATATCATAACAGTTCTTATTCAATATTCTCTGTTTGCCTAAAAAGAGATACCGCGCATAGAACTCGACAAATGCGACCATGGTGGAGGGTATATAAGATTCGGCCCCGCCGAATTTATCACGGTCTTACTTGTTTTTTAACCGATTTCGCTGAAATTTGAAAGGATGTGTGGTTTCAAGCCTTCTAATATAGGACACAAATATGGTTTAGATCGGACTATATTTAGATATAGCCGTCATATAGACCGATCTGCCGATAAAGGGTCTGAAGCCCATAAAAGCTTTATTTATTAGCCGATTTCTCTGAAATTTGAAACAGTGAGTAGGTTAAGACCTCCCAACATCCGATCTATATATGGTTCAGATCGGACTATTTTTAGATATAGCTGCCATGTAGACCGATATGCCGATAAAGGGTCTAAAGCCCATAAAAGCCCTATTTGTTATCCGATTTCGATGAAATTTGAAACAGTTGGTTGTTTTAGGTCTCCCGATATCCGCTCCAAATATAGTTCGGATCGGATTATATTTAGATATAGCTGTCATATATATACCGATCTCTCTATAAAAAATAAGAAGCCCATAAAAGCTTTATTTTTTATCCGATTTCGCTAAAATTTGAAACAGTAAGTAGTTTACGTTTTTCAGGATGTCGTAAGTAGCGGGAAAGACATCTGCCGGAGGTCGATTTCAAATACGAACCATCCTTGCGAAAAAAAATTCTCTCGGTAGTGCATGGTCCGATCAGCTAGGCAATCGATTACAAGCCGGTGCGCTCTTCTAGAAAATCTTGTATTTCTGACAAACAACCTCAAGTCAGGAATCATAAGACTGGTTTCCGAAGAACACACATCGTGGAAGAATCGATAGAACAGAGCCACACAACCCACATTTCGACCGTGCCCGTTGAAACATTTAGTTCAAATTTCATCGAATTTTACAAAATCTTTGCATTTTATATCCTTTCCCCTTTTTATGGCCACTGTGTTCAAATGGTTTTAGCTCTGTTTATGCTTGAGGTAAAACCATCTCACCATCAGTGTCTGTCAGTCATCAAATGTCATCGAGTGTCACTTTTAGTTTTTTTTCGTTCCTTTTGAATCCTTGTTTGTTTCCCAGTGTATGTGCTAACCCTACCCAGCATTATGTGTGAGGGTGTGTGTGTTTGTGTATCTATGTGGATGGTTTGTCGTTGATCCATGGCTCATACCATAATGAACATTTATTTTGTTGCTAAATATAACAACGTTCATATATTTTTATTTGATTCCATTCACGCTTCGTTGACTTTACCTGCAATGGCAGTCACAACAACACAAGTTTGTCTAGAAGTATGCTCCCGTATCGATAGAGGTATGTCTAGATATAACAGTTGTTTGCCCAGGTACATAAAAATTCACAAAGTGAACCCTGTCATAGATACGTGTTTATGGGGGTGTATAAGGGTGGAGTTGAAAATTAAAAAAAAAAAAATTTGCAAAAATTAGAAAAGGGCATCTGCCAATTGTTTGATGTGGCAAGAGCCATAGCCAAAACACTCATAAAATCTTAACAAGTAAGAGCGTGCGAAGTTCGGCCAGGCCGAATCTTATATATCCTTCACCATGGATCGCATTTGTCGAGTTCGAGTGCGGTATCTCTATTTAGGCAAACAAAGAACAAATCAGAACTGTTATTGAAGCTATATCATTTTAAAGTCCCATTCGGACCATAAATGAATGCTGAACATTGTAGAAATCATTGTGCAATATTTCAGTTCATTCGGATAAGAATTGCGCCTTGTAGGGGCTCATGAAGCAAAATCGGGATATAGGTTTATATGGGAGCTGTATCAAGCTATTGATCGATTCTGACCATATAAGACACGTATGTTGAAGGTCATGAGGGAAACCGTTGTACAAAATTTCAGCCAAATCGGATAAGAACTGCCCCTTCTAGAGGCTCAAAAAATAAAGATCCCAGATCGATTTATATGGCAACTATATCAGGTTCTATGCCGATTTACGCCATACTTTGCACAGTTACTGCAAGTCATAACAAAACACGTCATGCAAAATTTCAGCTAAATCGGATGAGAATTGCGCCCTCTAGCGGCTCAAGAAGTCAAGATCCAAGATCGGTTTATATGGCAGCTATATCAGGTTATGGACCGATTTGAACCATACTAGGCACAGTTTTTGGATATCATAACAAAGCACGTTGTGCAAAATTTCATTCCAATCGGATAAGAATTGCGTCCTCTAGAGGCTCAAGAAGTCAAGACCCAAGATCGGTTTATATGGCAGCTATATCAGGTTATGGACCGATTTGAACCATAATTAGCGGTCAATGAATGCGCAGTTGTTGCATCTTATACCAAAACAACGTGTGCAAAATCTCAGTCAAATCGGACGAGAATTGCGCCCTCTAAAGGCTCAAGAACTCAACACCCACGATCGGTTTATATGGCAACTATATCAGGTTATGGACCGATTTGAACCATTCTAGGCACAGTTCTTGGATATCATACCAAAACACGTCGTGCAATATTTCATTCAAATCGGATGAGAATTGCGTCCTCTAGAGGTTCAAGAAGTCAAGACCCAAGATCGGTTTATATGGCAGCTATATCAAAACATGGACCGATATGGCCCATTTACAATCCCAACCGACCTATACTAATGGAAGTATTTGTGCAAAATTTTAAGCGGCTAGCTTTACTTTTTCGAAAGTTAGCGTGCTTTCGACAGACAGACGGACGGATGGACAGACAGACGGACATTGCCAGATCGACGAAAAATGACATGACGATCAAGAATATATATACATTATGGGGTCTTAGACGAATATTTCGATGAGTTACAAACAGAATGACGAAATTAGTATACCCCCATCCTATGGTGGAGGTATAATAATTGTGCAAAATTTCAAGCGATTAGCTTAACTTCTTCGAAAGTTTGCAGACTGGCAGACAGATGGACGGTCAAGTATATGTAAACTCTATGGCCTTTGAATAAATATTCTAGGTGTTTCAAACGGAGTGACAAAATTTGTATACCACCATTCTATGGTGAAGGATATAAAAACTACAGAAGTCTTTCCGATCCACCCCAATATATTCTTTTATATATTTTTGTACTCTAAATAGATATAACATTAATAAATTCTCTATCAAATTACCCCGGAATCTCAAAGTTAGCACTTTGAGTAAGGCAATCATTGTGCTCAGGTTGACGTCGTCATCATCATCATCTTCGTTAACCTCATCATCCCTGTTGTAATCTTCATCATCTGATACACAACAAACCCATTACATGAATCTGTTTCATGGAAGAACATTCAACATTTTTAGGAAAAAAATCCGAAATAATTTCTAACATTTGTTGATGGGTGGGTACACTCAGTCTCAGTTTGAATTTCAGTCATAGTCTCGGTTTTATTTTTACTCCTACACATGCAAAGTGGGAAAACTAAATTGGGTCTGACTCATAATCACTGCTTAAAGTAACAGCAAGCTGTCTGACTGCATGTCTATGTTATTGGTAAAGGAAAGGGTTTGAAGAATATTTGGCAGGATTTTAGAGCAAATAAACAAACATAGTATGTTTTGTATGCGTGTATGTGTGTTTGAATGTAGTATCACAAATGTCTGTGTATGTGACTAGTTACACAAGCTTTGATATCTTAATGTAAATAACATTAGGTATTCAACTGCATAAACGTTTACGTATACTATGTTTGTCTCTGAATATTAAATATTTTGTGTAAATTTAGAAAAGACCATACCATATGCTCGGTAAAAACTGTAATTTACCCAATGCATGCTTGGCTTGGCTTTAATCGAATATACCACCAAAACAGTGGTAGAAACTCCTCTTTGAAAACTAAAAATAATGAATTTTCTAGTTTGATGATAACATCACAGAAGTCTTATTCAGAACCATTAGTCGTGCTCAACTTTAAGCCTTTTTAGAATGTTCCACTGTGTCTAAATCAATTGTTCAAGGTTCAGAGGGAATTTCGATGAAATTGTCGTCAATTGTCAAATTTCAGTGTCATCACTTATAAAGTTTTCATTATACACATAATTTAAAAAAAAATATTTCTCTATACAGAAATTTCTATGAAATTTTTCTAAATCCAAATTTTCGATGACATTTTTTCTATGATTAAAATTTCGATAACATTTTCGATATGTACAAAATTTCGATAACATTTTCGATATGTACAAAAATTCGATAACATTTTCGATATGTACTAAATTTTGATAACATTTTCGATATGTACAAAATTTCGATAACATTTTCGATATGTAAAAAATTTCGATAACATTTTCAATATATACAAAACTTCGATAACATTTTCGATATGTAAAAATTTCGATAACTTTTTCGATATGTACAAAATTTGGATAACATTTTCGATATGTACAAAATTTCGATAACATTTTCGATATGTACAAAATTTCGATAACATTTTCGATATATACAAAACTTCAATAACATTTTCGATATGTGCAAAATTTCGAAAACATTTTTGATATGCGCAACATTTCGATAACATTTTCGATATGTACAAAATTTCGATAACATTTTCGATATGTACAAAATTTTGTTAACATTTTTGATATGTACAAAATTTCGATAAAATTTTCGATATGTACAAAATTTCAATGATAATTTCTACGAAGATAAGATTTTAATGAAATTTTTCCGTTAATCTAAATATCGGAGCCTACATATAAAATTCCGATAAAATTTTTCTCTTTGGAGAAATTTGAATAAAATTTTTTCAAAAGTCAAATTTTTGATGAGATTTTTGGTCCCAATTTCGATAACATTTTCGTTATGCCAAGTCTAGATGAAAATTTCTATGTAGATATAATTTGGATGAAATTTTCTTTAAATTCCAAATTCCGATTAAAATTTAACATCGATTAAACCATACATATAAAAATTCAATTTGTGTTTGTTTGTTTGTTTGTCGTTTGTTCCGTATAGACTCAAAAACGGCTTAACCGGTTACCTTGAAATTTTCATAGATTGTGTAGGTTGGTCTGGAAGAAAACACAGGCTATACAATTTTTTCTTATCGGGAGGGGGACAGACCCTTCCCCTTACCCCAAAAGAACTACCCAAAAAAAATTGGTCGTCCATATCAACATGAGGCTTAAATGAAAGGTATTCGAGAGTAGATTACGAATCTGGCATACAAAATCAGATCGAAGTGTAGGGGGTCACCCCACCCCCTAAAATCTCCCCAAATGGGCATATGACCCATCATGACTATATGAGACTCGGTTTGTTTGTTTGTTCCGTAGAATCAAAAAAAAGGAAACATAGGTTATATAATTTTTAGATATCGGATGATGGCTGACCCTCCCCCTTACACCAAAAAAGCCACCCAAAACCAAAAGAGGACTCATGGGCGCAATATGGGGACTAGAAAATGAATATCGTATTAAATTTTGGATCCAAGTGTACCCAGCGGGTCGCCCCAACCCAAAAACTCTTCTATACAGAAATATTCGACGATCCTATCAATATGGGACTGAAATGAAAAGTATCCTGCAGTTGATTACAAATATGGCATAAAAAATTAGGTCCAAGTAATAGGAGGTCGCCTTACCCCCAAATACCCCCAAATGGGCATATCAGCCGACCATGGCTATAAAGGATTCAAATTAAAGATATTTGGGAGTAGATTAAAAATGTGACATTAAAATTTGCGTTCAAGTCAAGGTGAATCTCTTCCTTCCAAAAATACGTCGAATAGATAAATTGACCCATTATGGCAATATGGGACTCAAATGAAAGTTATTTGACAGAAGAAAACGAATTTGATATCCAATTTTAGGGGTACGCCCTAAATCACCACTTAAACTGAACTTTACTTCCGACTACAGCAATATGGAGCCCAAATCAACGGCATTTGAGAGTAAAGAGCGAATTTGATATCTATTTTCTTCATGGCAACGTGCCAGTGGCCTCCCCGGACTCATACAAAAAGTTTCTGAAAGTAGAGCACGAATCTTATATTTACTTTAATAGCCAAGTGACCACCCCCGAAATACCCCCTTAACCTGAAATATTTACCAATACAGTAATATGGGGCTCAAATGAAAGGTATTTGGGAATAGAGTAAAAATTTGCCAGGAACCTAGCAGGGGCAAACTTTTCATACATCAATGATTGCTTTCCGATTCAAGTTGAGTTTATCAACGATAAGGGGCCTGTTTATAGCCGAGTCCGTGCGGTTTGCCGCAGTGCGACACCTCTTTGGGGAGAATTTTTTACATGACCATGCATGGTATGGTACCTCGCAAATGTCGCCATCATTAAGAGGGGATAACCACGGCTTTAAATTTTGTCCGAAGTTCTGCCAGCATTCGAACGCAAGCGTTCAGCATCATAGGCGGACATAGGCTCAGGAGCACGATATCCACATTCAGGGAGAAGTGTGCCCACCCTAAATAGATATTAGAGTGTTAAAGAAGGCGCAGCGAAGCGGGCCCTGTCCAGCTAGTTCACTGTATAGACAACATTTAGAATTTTCAAACATTCAGTAAAGTCCAAATTTGGATAACTTTTCCACATAGACAAAATATCGATTACAGCCATGTAAAAACTTCTCAAAAAACAAGTGTCGCACAGCGGCACGCCTTTCGGACTCGGCTATGAAAAGGAAGTGCCTTTTCATTGAGCTTAAAAAAACTTGAATCGGACAGCACTCATAGATATGCGAGATGTTTGCTACTGTTCCTTAATGGAATGTTCATTGGCAAATTTGCATTTCCTTAAAGTTAATATTTTGATAATTATACCCTACACCACTACTGTGGTACAGGGTATTACAACTTCGATAACTATACAACTGATTCGATTTATCAAATTCCGTCTGTCTGTCTGTGTACAAAGTACAGGTCGAAATTTTCATCCGATCGTCTTGATACAGGCATGTTTTTCGGCTTGAAGACAAAGCCTATTGAAATTGGAAAAAATCGGTTCAGATTTGGATATAGCTCCCATATATATGTTCGTCCGATTTTCAGTAATAATGCAATAAAATGGTCAATTGTTAACCAATTCTCTCGAAATTTGGCGGGAAGGATTTTCTTATAATTCTCGACATTACCGGTGAATTTCATAGAAATCGGTTCTGATTTAGATATAGCTCCCATATATATGTTCGTCCGATTTGCGGTAATATTGCAATAAAATGATCATTTGTTAACTGATTCTTTCGAAACTTGGCAGGAAGGATTTTCTCTTGACTCTCGACATAAATGGTGGATTTCATGAAAATCGGTTCGGATTTAGATATAGCTCTCATAGATATATATAGCCCGATTATCACTATTACGAGATTATGAGATTATTTTGGACAGGTCAATGAATGCCAGAGAAAGAAACTGTACCTAAGGTGGTGTCCATGAAGAGCGATGCGTGTCAAGCTTACATCTAGTTCTTACCATCAACTGCAATAGCAGAACTTTGTTTTTCGTTTCAAAATTATAGCAAAATGTTAGTCAACCAGCCCCATAAATGGCAATTTTTATTTGCTGATGTGGAGTGTTATGGCGCACATATTTTATTACTTTTATATTTCATTTTTTATTTCAAACATATGTTCCATCAGTCATCCACCCATGACATGGTTCATGCTTCGATTCTTTTCACACACACACACACTAACAAGCACATACGAAATTCAGCATACACTGCTCAAATAAACAAACGAACATTAGAAACGTAGAATACTGAGCAGACAAATTTACATAGAAATTGCTGCCATGGATAATTATACCCAAAACCAACACTGAGTTGTAGGGAAATATATTTTTTTTTGGTATTTAAAAAAATTCTTCCAAAAATTTTCCACCAATTGTGTCATTTTATTTAAATTTCCAATTCTTCAAAATATCCAAATACCCAATCCCTTGGTTGCTTTGTGGCAATACCTGTATTGCGCTGCCCAAGTCAAACCATTGCCCATCTCATGGATTCATCGAAAAACTTTATCGTTGATAACAACTTTTCATTAATTATAACAGCACCATGTGAAACAAAAATGCGTAGCGAACCAACGAGAATTAGAATGGACGGGTTGATTGAGGTGAACTTTGTTTTTTCGTTTCCAAGACCAGCCCCAAACGAAGGTTGTCTAGGATTTCTATTGAAACAATCATCGTTGTTGTCATATTGTTGCTCTTTTGACTTATGGTGCGTGCCATTGAAATTTTTCGTATAATTTTTCATTTTACCACTGCTGGCCCCTACGAAGGGCGCCTACTGTGATGGAAGTGGGGTTGGCAAAGGATGACGAAGGTATTTTTCAACTCTTGCCTTTGGTTCCCTTGCTTCGTTTTTCAAAACTTTGGGCAAAAATAGTTTGTTTGGTTTTAGTAGAAGGGAAAGTCCAATCATTCTGTTTGTCATGAAGACTTGCGTTATTTGGAAATTAATCAAAGAATTTGTTTTTGCCAACTACGCACAAGAATAAGTTTGAAATTTATTGCGGCCATGAGAAGGCGTGAGTTCTATTAAATCTTCTTTTGGGAAGATAAAATGTGTAGGTAGTTGTCCATCTTATGGATTTCAATTTGAAAGAAAAATCGATAAGAGCTGTATGCGTGAGTGTGGGAGTGACTTATAAGGAAATCTGTAGAAGGAGGGTTAAAGTTAATTCTTGAGATAGCAGGCAGTAGATTAACTAGGATGTAAAATGGAAAAAAAATCCTTAATATCCGGTAAAAAATTTTCAGCAAGAAAATATTTGTGTATAAAATTGGGAAATTGTGCATTTTTATACCCCCCACCATAGGATGGGGTTATACTAATTTCGTCAAATATGCGTCTGAGACCCCATAAAGTATATATATTCTTGATCGTCATGTCATTTTAAGTCGATCTAGCCATGTCCGTCCGTCCGTCTGTCCGTCCGTCTGTCCGTCCGTCTGTCCGTCCGTCTGTCCGTCCGTCTGTCCGTCCGTCTGTCCGTCCGTCTCTCTGTCCGTCCGGCTGTCCGTTCGTTCGTCTGTCCGTCCGTCCGTCTGTCCGTCCGTCTGTCCGTCCGTCTGTCAGTCCATCTGTCCGTCCGTCTGTCCGTCCGTCCATCTGTCTGTCTGTCAAAAGCGAGCTAACTCTCGAAGAAGTAAAGCTAGGTGCATGAAATTTTTCACAAATACTTCTTATTAGTGTAGGTCGGTTGGTATTGTAAATGGACCAAATCGGTCCATGTTTTGATATAGCTGCCATATAAACCGATCATGGGTTTTGACGTCTTTAGTCTCTAGAGGGCGCAATTCTTATTCGATTTGGCTGAAATTTTGCACGTGGTGTTTTGGTATCACAACTGCGCCAGGTATGGTTCAAATGCGTCCATGTTTTGATATAGCTGCCATATAAACCGATCTTGGGTCTTAACTTCTTGAGCCTCTAGAGGACGCAATTCTCGTCCGATTTGACTGAAATTTTGGACGTGGTGTTTTGGTATCACTTCCAACAACTCCGCTAAGTATGGTTCAAATCGGTCCATCTTTTGAAATAGCTGCCATATAAACCGATCTTGGGTCTTAACTTCTTGAGCCTCTAGAGGGCGCAATTCGTATCTGATTTGAATGAATTTTTGCACGAAGTTTTTTATTATGATATCCAACAACTGTATGGTTCAAATCGCTTCATAACCTGCTATAGCTGTCATATAATCAGATCTGGGGACTTGACTTCTTGAGTTTCTAGAGGGCGCAATTCCTATCCGATATGGCTGAAATTTTGCATGACATATTTTATTCTTACTTTCAACAACTGTGTCAAATAAGGTTCAAATCGGTTCATAGCCTGATATAGCTGCCATATAAACTGATTTGGGATCTTGAATTCTTAAGCCTCTAGAGGTCGCAATTATTATCCGATTTGCCTGAAATTTTGTTCGACGGATTCTCTCATGACCATCAACATACGTGTTTATTATGGTCTGAATCGGTCTATAGCCTGATACGGCTCGCATATTAGTTAGCTGCCTTCATTGCGAACGGACGCGTCCTGAAATTGAGCGCATAGATACACATAAAGCCAGAATTTTTATCTGTTTCTATTTTATATTTTTCTTTGATTGTTATCGCGAGTGTGAGAGAGTAAGTGATTGCGTAATGGCAACAAATCAAACTCTAAGATGTGCACAATGCGAATTGTCAATTAAAAGTAAATTTATGAAATGCTGCATATGTGACGCCTGTTTTCATTTTTCACCTTGCTGTTCTGTCCAACAATCGTCTTACAATGGGATGAGTGCCGAAAAAAAGGCCTTATGGAAGTGTCATAAATGCAGAGAAAGAAGAAACTCTTCTTACCACATATTGGTCTCTGACTCCCCAACACAAAAACAACGAAGAAACGATGAAGACGATGAATTATTTGATGAAAACAACAAGCGCTTCAAAGACAACGCACCAAACACCAAAATCCAACAAGAACAAACTTTACAACAACATCAACAACAAAACATCTCTACATCAGACATAAGCGAAGCAATGAAAACAATGATGCTAAATATGTCGCAAATGACAGCTCAACTATCGTCTATAAGTATGCAAATACAAAATCAACAAGCAACTTTAATGCAAATCAATGATAATGTGTCTAGTCTCAGCAGCCAGGTCAGTGAACTGCAAAAGGAGAACAGAGAGAAAGACAAACGTATGTATGAAATGGAAACAAAAATAAGTAAACTTGAACAGAAAGTATTAGAGAAAAACATTGAAATTAACAACTTAAACAACAACAACATAAACGCAGTTGAAACAGTAGAGAAAATAGCAGCAAAGCTGAATGTACAAATGACTGAGAACGACATTGATAACGCATACCTCACGAAAGGGAAAACAAAGCTTATTGTTGAGTTCAGCTCTCTTCGTAAGAAGAGAGAAATAATGGACAAAATTGAAAGGCATAGAATCGAAGCAACTGATGTCAACAATGACGATGGAACGGGCAAACATAAGTACATTTATATAAATGATCAGTTGACTGCAAGCAAAAGACATTTGTTGTGGATGGCAAAAAACAAAGCCAGCGATGCCAATTGGAAGTTTGTATGGGTGAAGCATGGGGAAATTTATGCACGAAAAATTGAGAAATCTCCCGTAGTCAACATCAACTGTGAAAGTGATTTACAAATGATATGCTAAACACAGCGATTATAAATTATTGATTGCAATAAAAACAATAAGAGAGAACTGGTAAAATATAGGAAAAGTTGAACTATTTGTTGAAAAGAAAATACAAATATATATATATATCAAAATCGAAGAAATAGACTTCATAATACATTAAAAGTGAATTACGTCTAAGGACTGAATTTGAAAAGTACAATTACATAGATAAAGAAAAAGATTGATAAAAAAGTAAAATAAAATGAACAATAATACTGAATTAATTTATAATTACAATCAAATAAGTGAGTTTTATTTGAAGTATCCACTTTCATTTATTTATATGAACATTAGATCGTTAAGAAAAAACTTCTCAACCTTCTTGGCCAACATAAATAAAATCATCGATTCAATTGAATTAATTATACTCGTCGAAACAAATATTGCAGATGATGAAAATGACCTTTTTAATATTAATGATTTCAATGGCACCTTTCTTAACAGAGAGGGTATTGGCGGTGGTATAGCCATATATGTGAAACGAAACTTAAAGTACATCACAATGAATCTTACTACCCAATATTATGAATCAATTCGACTAGACATATCGATTGGCAATAAAGAACTATCTATTCTATCTATCTATCGCCCTCCAAGTAAAAACACAAGATTGTTTATAGATGAGTTGGAACATAGTATTAAAGAAATTCATAAAAATCAGGCCTTAATAATAATTGGTGATATGAATATTAATATAGCCGCAGAAATAAACAAAACCACTAGATCTTACTTGGATATGATGTCCGCTTATGGTTTAGAATGCATGGTTACCAACATAACAAGAGAAGAGGTAAACAAAAATAAAGGTACGTGCATTGACCACCTATTTATACGTAAAACCAAATCCATACCATCAGCTAGCGCATCGGTTATACTCACTACTATTTCGGATCACTACTCCCTATTCGGATGTATGGGAGTCGACAACAACCAATTTATAAGCAGCGAATGCACAGCGAAGGGAAATGCAAGCATTAGCAAGGAGCCATCTAAATTTTTTTCAGTTAATTCTAAAAAAGTAAATGATCTTATAAAAAAAACAGATTGGAGGAATATAATTAATCAAAATGAAAGCTGCAACGCAAAATTTGAAAGTATGTATCTCAAATTCAAAGAAATATATTCAAACTCGACCCAAATGTCAAAAAAAATCAAAAAAAGAAACAATTATCCATGGCTGAGTGACCAAATTTTGAAATGTTGCGATATGAAAGACAAACTTTATCAACGGCATAGAAAAAACAGAAACAATTTAGAAAAAGAAAGAGAATATAAATCATTCAACAACAAACTTAACCAAATGATAAACAATGCCAAAAATGAATACAGGATGAAGGAATTCATAAAAAATAGAAAAAACATGCGTGGTACCTGGTCATTAATAAATGAAATTATCGGGAAAAAAACTCACATTGTGGATGAAGTCATAAAGAGAAACTTCAAAAATATAGACCTAAAAATAGTTACCGAAGAATTCGCTATACAATTTAAAGCAAATGTCCAAAATATTCTTCATGACTGTGATATAAAAACAAACTTTTCTCAAGTAATAAGAGCCCAAAATACAATTTTTATGGAACAAACCAATGAAACTGAAATTTTAAATATAATTAAAAACATTAATTCCAATAAAGGAGCCGGCTTTGATGGGATTCGACCGGTGGATATTAGAAAAAATGCAGAAATATTTGCACCAATAATAACCAACATTGTAAACTCCAGTTTAAATGAAAACGTAATTCCCAATATGTTTAAAACTGCACTTGTAAGGCCTATATATAAAAATGGAAATAAAACTGACTATAACAATTATCGACCAATATCTATTCTACCAGTGATCGAAAAGGTACTGGAAGAAATTGTTGTACGAAGGATGAACGATTTTTTGTGCAGATATAAGATTATAAGCAAGCAGCAATATGGTTTCCAAAAAGGACGAAATATTAACCAACTACTGGGTCACTTTTCATCATATATAAATAAATGTCTAGATACAAAAATGCATTGCCTCGTACTATTTGTTGACTTTAGCAAAGCGTTCGACACCTTATCACATGCAAAACTTCTTGATGTACTGGAAAGAGTTGGCATACGAGGAAACTGCCTTGAATGGATCAAAAACTACTTGTACTGCAGAAAATACAGAGTCAAAATTGATGAACATCTGAGCCAGGAGAAGGATTTGCATTATGGAGTTCCTCAAGGATCAAAACTCGGGCCCATACTATACCTAATATATGCAAACGAAATGATTAGACAAGCCAACTGCAGCAAAATATTTGCCTATGCTGATGATACGGCTATAATTGTTGCGCACAATGATTTGGAGAGAGCAGTAGAGAATACGCAAAATGAGCTTTACAACATAACAAAATGGTGCCATGACAATGGATTAATCATCAATGCGAACAAAACCAAGCTAATGCATATTAAACAGCCTCACATTCCAACGTGTGACATAAACATAAAGTTTCATAACAATGACTGCCTGCATAAGAAACAACTATCTACAACATTTGCAAATGATACATGCGATAAAATAATCGAGGTAGTTGGTACATATAAATACCTTGGAGTTATGGTTGACCATAATTTTAACTGGAAGGAACATATTCTGAACCTGAATAAAAAGTTAAGAAAAGTCTCCTATGTGCTTTATCATCTAAATAATTGTGCGCCAATACACGTAACCAAACAGGCGTACTACTCATTAGCGGAATCCTACATACGTCACGGCATTACAGCATATGGAAACTCTTCTCATTGCAATACACTACAAAAGTCTCAAGATAGGCTAATTAAAATATTAATGAAAAATAAATCAGCCAATTCACCCCGCAATCACTTACAATACGCCTCCACTCTCACCCAAAGATACACTTCCGTCCGACAAAATCAGATCAATTATAATACACCCGAAGAGACAATAAAGGAGTTCATGAAAATTCAAAATATAATGACCATCAAGAACATTTATAAAACAACAATAATCAAGGAATTCGAAGACGCAAATTTTTTGGAGCCTATCAGTCACTCCCATAATACGAGAAGAAGAGCTGAAGGAAGATTTAAAACGCCAAGATTCAATAACAAATATGGCAAGAACTCGATTGAAGTACAATTACCCAGCATTTTAAACGCCTTGCCAATGGAAATTTTTAGCTTACAAAACAAAATTAAGAGAAGAAAAAATATTAAACAATTTTTCTTAAACTCGCAATGAAGCGAAAAATTTAAATAATATCGTAAAATATGAACTAAGAATCAAATTTGTTAATTAATTTTTTTATACATTGTCTTTTATAAAACCTGCATACAAGCCACGGCTTCGCGGGGATTATTTGTTATGTATGGAAACAATTTGTTACTCAATAAAATTCAAATTGAAATTGAAAAAAAAAAAAATATAAATCGATCTCTCTATTTTACTTCTTGAGCCCCCAAAGGGCGCAATTCTTATTCGAATTTGTTGACATTTTACACAGGTCTCCAACATATAATTTAATTGTGGTCCAAACCGGACCATATCTTCATATCGCTCTAATAGCCGAACAAATCTTTTCTTTTATCTTTTTTTTTTGTCTAAGAAGAGATGCCAGGTATAGAGCTCGACAAATGCGATCCATGGTTGAGGGTATATAAGATTCGGCCCGGTTGAACTTAGCACGCTTTTACTTGTTTTTGTTCACAACTGGCTTTCAAAAAAGTCTGTGCCAAGTTTCAAGATTATCGTATAGAAATTGCGATCTGTACTTTGATTACAATTTTAAATGGACACACAGAGCTTAATCTAATGTGCAAGTGATCCTGAGTCGATTTGTGTATTTATCGTCGGGCTTATCTCTCTTTCTTCTGGGTGTTACAAACAAATGCACCAAGTCATAATATCCTGTACCACAGTGGTGGTGTAGGGTATGAATACAACTTTATTCAATTTATTTTGGCTCATTAATTTTAACATACTTGGAAATGCCTTCACTGTATTATGTCCTAGAATAGGTAACAAATCGTCACCACTTTGAGCTTCATGAAACATTTGTCATAGAAAAAACACTCAGACAAAGTCCAAGCAACACAATGATATGATGGCCCATTCCCTAGCAATGCACGCTCGATTTGATCACTTCAAAGGATAACAAATGAAAAGGTTAACTAACTTTCAATGGTAGCAATTCGAACATTGATCCAGAGTGGTTTTTTGTTGACCATAAGCCAATAATGAAATATTTTAGGTATCCATAGCTCGCACTCAAACAAAGCCCAACACGCATGTACACACTCACACACACACACGCAGCCACCCATATTTGTAGGATGGGCGTTGCAAAAGTGCAAACAAATGGCAAACAAATTGGCTAATCAAAATAATATTATTTCGTTTTTTTTTGATGGTGGTTGTGGGCAACCCCTCGAAGCCAATGTGTGTGAGTGTATGTTGTGTGGTCAGGATTTGATTGTTTTTCCTGTTGGAGTATCTGTTGGGATCAAGCAGAAGGGGGCGGCGTCGGTGGTTCAAAATAATATTATGATTCTATTGTTATGGGTTTTCCTATAGATTTGTTATACCAATCCATCGCCCCTCCCCCCCCCCATTGCTATTGTTTATCCTGTGTTGGTCATTCACATGCCAACAAATAAACCACTTGAATATATTTGCAAGGATTATTGATGGTTATATGATGATTGATTCAGTTGAGGGAGATGTACATACATATATGGCCAGACTGGAAGATGGCAATGAAAACAAATCATTTTTCAATATATTTGCGAAATAAAAAAAAGAACTAGTGCCGCAAAAAATGGATTATATTGAAGTTGAAATGAAATGATTAATATAAAATTAAACATGCGAAGAACTATATTAAATCCAGATTTAAAATCGAACATTCATAAATTTACAGGATGAGTAGAATATTAAAGGTATAGGAATATAATTGAAGGGCATTGTTGTGTTTTACTTACCAAATATCTGCCAAGTCATCAAAAATTTTATATTATTTCTTTAGTTATTTATTTAAAAACAAGTAAAAGCGTGCTAAATTCGGCCGGGCCGAATCTTATATACCCTCCACCATGAATCGCATTTGTCGAGTTCTTTTCCCGGTATCTCTTCTTAGGCAAAAAAGGATTTAAGAAAAGATTTGCTCTGCTAGTAGAGTGATATCAAGATATGGTCCGGTTCGTACCACAATTAAATTATATGTTGGAGACCTGTGTAAAATGTCAGCCAATTCGAATAAGAATTGCGGCCTTTGGGGACTCAAGAACTAAACTAGAGAGATCGATTTATATGGGAGCTGTATCAGGCTATAGACCGATGCAGACCATAATAAACACGTATGTTGATGGTCATGAGAGGATCTGTCATACAAAATTTCAGGCAAATCGTATAATAATTGCAACCTCTAGAGGCTCAAGAAGTCAAGATCCCAGATCGGTTTATATGGCAACTATATCAGATTATGAACCGATTTGAACCCTATTTGGCACAGTTGTTGAAATTCATAAAAAAATACGTCATGCAAAATTTCAGCCAAATCGGATAGGAATGGCGCCCTCTAGAGGCTCAACAAGTCAAGACCCCAGATCGGTTTATATGGCAGCTATATCCGGTTATAGAACGATTGAAACCATACTAGGCACAATTGTTGGGCATCATAACAAAATACTTTGTGCAAAATTTCATTCAAATCGGATGAAAATTGCGCCCTCTAGTGATTCAAGAAGTCAAGATTCATGATTGGTTTATATGGTAGCTATATCAGGTTATTGACCGATTTGAACCTAACTTAGCAGAGTGTTTGGAAGTAATAGTGAAGCATGTCGTGCAAAATTTCATTGCAATCGGATAAGAATTTCGCGCTCTAAAGGCTCAAGAAGTCAAGATCTAACATCGGTTTATATGGCAGCTATATCAAGTTATCATCTGATTTGAACCTAACTTAGCATAGTTTCTGAAAATCATAGTGAAACACGTCGTGCAAAATTTCATTCCAATCGGATAAGAATTGCGCCCTCTAGAGGCTCAAGAAGTCAAGACCCAAGATCGGTTTATATGGCAGCTATATCAAAACATGGACAGATGTAGTCCATTTACAATTCCAAACCAGTTTGCCTGTTGACATCACGCTACAGTCCTTAAAAATAGAGATATTGAACTGTAACTTTGTACAGATTTTTTTTTTGTCCATAAGCTGGTTAAGTTCGAAGATGGACTATATCGGACTATATCTTGATATTGCCCCCATATAGACCGATCCGCCGATTTGGGGTCTTAGGACCATAAAAGCCACATTTTTATCCAATTTGGATATAGCTGCCATATCTCTGACCGATCTCTCGATTTAATGTCCGGCGCCCATAAAAGGCGCATTTATTGTGTGATTTCGCCTAAATTTGGGACAGTGAGATGTGTTAGGCTCTTCGATATTTCTCTGCAACTTGGCCCAAATCGGTCCAGATTTGGATATAGCTGCCATGTAGACCGATATCTTGATTTACAGTCTTGGCCCTATAAAAGGCGCATTTGTAAAATTTGACACAGTGACTTATGTTAGGCTTTTCGCCATCCGTCCGATAGCTGGTTAAGTTCTTGAACAGGCCAAATCGGACCATATTTGGATATAGCTGCTATATAGACCGATTTTCCGATAAAGTGTCTAATGCCCATAAAAACTTTATTTTTCATCCGATTTTGCTGAAATTTGAAACAGTGAGTAGTTTAAGGCTTCCCGACCGATCTGAAGACCCAAATATTCTTCAGATCGGACTATATTTAGATTAAGCTGCCATATAGACCGATCTTCCGATAAAGGGTTCGAAGCCCAGAAAAGCTTTATTTATAACCCGATTTCGTGAAAATTAGCAACAGTGGGTTACTTGAAGCCGCCCGACATCTAACCTAAATATGGTTCAGATCGGACTATATTTTGATATAGCTGCCATATAAACCGATCTCCCGATAAAGGGTCCGAAGCCCAGAAAAGCTTTATTTATTACCCGATTTCGTGGAAATTAGCAACAGTGGGTTATTTTAAGCCTCCCGACATCTGACCTAAATATATATTAAATCTGTCCATATTTAGATATAGCTTCCATATAGACCGATCTCCCGATCAGGGGTCTGAAGCCCATAAAAGCTTTATTTATTACCCAATATCACTGAAAAAAAGTGGGTTATTTAGAGCCTCCCGACATCTGACCTGAGTATGGTTCAGATCGGACTATATTTAGATATAGCTACCATATAGACCGATCTCCCGATAGAGGGTCCGAAGCCCATAAAATCTTTATTTATTACCCGATATCACTGAAATTTAAAACAGTGGGTTATTTGGAGCCTCCCGACATCTTACCTAAATATAGTTCAGATCGGACTATATTTAGATATAGCTACCATATAGACCGATCTCCCGGTAGAGGGTCTGAAGGCCATAAAAGCTTTATTAATTATCCGATTTCGCTAAAATTTAAAGCAGTGGGTTATTTTAAGCTTCCCGACATCTTACCTAAATATAGTTCAGATCGGACTATATTCAGATATAGCTACCATATAGACCGATCTGCCGATAAAGGGTCCGAAGCCCATAAAAGCTTTATTTTTTATCCGATTTCGCTGAAATCTAAAATATTGGTTTATTTTAAGCTTCCCGACTTCTGACCTAAATATGGATTATATCTGTCCAAATATAGATATAGCTGCCATATAGACCGAACTCCCGATTGGAGATCCGAAGCCCATAAAAGCTTTATTTATTACCCAATTTCGCTGAAATTTCGAATAGTGCGTAGTTCTAAGCCTCCCAACATCTGACCCAAATATGTTACAGATCGGACTATATTTAGATATAGCTGTCATACAGATCTATCTGCCGATAAGGCAATAAAAGCTTTATTTGTTACCCGATTTCGCTAAAATTTTAAACCGTGCCTTATTTTGAGCCTGCCGACATCTGACCTAAATATGGTTCAGATCGGACTATATTTAGGTATAGCTGCCATATAGACCGATCAGCCGATAAAAGGACTGAAGCCCATAAAAACTTTATTTATTACCCGATATCGCTGAAATTTGAAACAGTGAGTTTTTCTGAACCTCACGATATCCGACCTTAAAATGGTTCAGATTGGTTTAAAATATAGACCACTCATAGTCCGTGCCGAATTTATTATCCAATTTTCACTGGATTTTGACGAAATGGGGTTTAAATATAAACCCGAACAGGTGGGTATCTAAAGTTCGGCCCTGCCGAATTTAATGCCTTTTTACTTGTTTTGATTGACTGTATATACCTTATGGGGCCTTAGACAAATATTTGGAGATGTTACAAACGGATGGACGAAATAGGTGTATCCCCATCCTATGGTGAAAAGTATAAAAAATTTGAATCAAATCCATTGGAATCCATCAAATCCATGTTTTGTATTTTACTCGTATCTCATGATTTTTTTCTATTTTTAATAACCTTTGCTAGGCTTAGCATACGATATGCATTGCCAGTAATGAGTTTTTACTTTCTGCTATATAACATAGATAAACATCTCTATGGAGATAAATCATTCGCATAATATTTTCATACATCCTTTTTAATGGCATTTGTATTTCCCCACTCTTTTTTTTTTTGGTTTTGCAATTCATTAGTTCAAGTATGATCAGCAATGATAAGTACCATCGAAATGAAAATGTAATGTAAATATTTCAAGCGGAAATGTACTTCACAAAAAAGGTTATTATGTATGGAAATGGGAGGAATGGGATAACATGGAGTCTTACACAGGCTTTGGCAAATTTGGTTGGAACTTTTTTGGTTTGTTTTTTTCTTTGTGGCTGAAAGACATTATTTGCACAATACAGGTAAGTGAAAGGTGAGTATATGAAGGCGCTCTTATTTGGCCAAATTTACAATGGTAATGATTTTGTTTAAACATAGACTTAATAAACAATTTTCCTAAATGTGTTTTTGTGTTATTGTTGTATTTTATTGTTATTTTACGATTTATTGGGTTGCCCAAAAAGTAATTGCGGATTTTTCATATAGTCGGCGTTGACAAACTTTTTCACAGCTTATGACTCTGTAATTGCATTCTTTCTTTTGTCAGTTATCAGCTGTTATTTTTAGCTTGCTTTAGAAAAAAAGTGTAAAAAAAGTATATTTGATTAAAGTTCATTCTAAGTTTTATTAAAAATGCATTTACTTTCTTCTTTTAAAAAATCAGCAATTACTTTTTGGGCAACCCAATAATATTAAAGCAAATATCAAAGCAAATTCGGCAGGACCGAATCTTATACGAGGGTTGCCTTTTATATTTCGGGATTGTGTTGCAATCTACCAACTGCCAGCTCTATCGTTAAGCTTGACATTTTTGAGGTCATGCGTTCTCACAACGTTTTGACATATGAGCGATATTTGTGTTGTTTACAGTAAGATTCATTTCGTCCAGAAAATTGGAATTAAATCGTAAACATTTTCGTGCGATTATTTTTTACAACATTCGAAGTGGATTAATTCAACAACGGTGCATCGATTGACTTCATTTTAATCTTTGGCGTTGAAGTTCCATCACGAACCAGTGTTTATCGATGGTATGGTGAATTCAACTGAGGTCGTAGTACACTCCAAGACGAATTTCGTGAAGGTTGTCCAAAATCAGTTGTTGTTCCAAAAACCATTGATGCTGTTCACCAGCTGATATTGCAAGATCGTCATGTAATCTTGCAATATCAGCTGGTGAATATATTACAGAAAGCTCTACGTGCAATAGCAAAGTGGGCTACCGAAAGTGGTCTGGGTATAAATCTGTGCAAGACTTAAGTAGTTCTTTTCAATTGGAGATACAAGTTGCCTACAGTGGAACCTGTCTCCTTGGGTGGAGAGAATGTTCCGTTTACA
The DNA here is from genome assembly GCF_963082655.1 of Stomoxys calcitrans. Taxonomy (NCBI): domain Eukaryota; kingdom Metazoa; phylum Arthropoda; class Insecta; order Diptera; family Muscidae; genus Stomoxys; species Stomoxys calcitrans. Next base: position 11,203,260 of record NC_081553.1, read on the forward strand.
GAAAGCGCAAAATATCTGGGTGTTTTGCTGGACAGGAAACGGAACTTTAAATCCAACACTGTGAAAAGGGAAAGAAGGTCCACTCTTGCCCTATATACCTGCAAGAGAGCCATTGACAAAAGTTGGGGATTTAGACCGCTTGTGTTGCATTGAGTATGTACTGCAGTTGTCAGACCTATTATGCTATAAGGTGTTGTGGTTTGGTGGACGGGGCTTCAAAAATTCAAATTTCAACATTTTGGAAAGGGAAAGAAAGTCCACTCTTGCCCTATACACCTGCAAGAGAGCTATTGGCAAAGGTTGGGGATTTAGACCGCGTGTCATGCATTGGGTATATACTGCAGTTGAATAGAAAGAACACTCTTGACCTATACGCCTGCAAGAGAGCCATTGGCAAAAGTTGGGGATTTTTGAGTATATGCTGCAGTTGTCAGACCTATTATGCTATATGGTGTTGTGGTCTGGTGGACGGCGCTTCAGAAATTCACCTACTGCTTAATACTTAACCGGATCCCAAGGATGGCTTGTTTGTGCATTACAGCTGCATTGAGGACGACACCATCTGATGCACTGAATTTTATGCTACATCTTATGCCTCTGGACATTGTGGCTACCTAAATTGCAGCGATCACTGGCGTGAGGTTAAGGGAGCTTTTTGGCGGCCATGGACACTGTGTTATATTTGATCAAATATCCTATGTTCCAGGCAGTGTGGATTACACCCTAACTAAGCCGCTTTTTGATAAAAAAATACTGTAACACTATTCCTGATAGAACCGATTGGAACTATGATATCCCTGGTAACAAAAGTTACATAGACTTCTATACGGATGGTTCCAACGACTAAACGACCAGGTGGGCTTTGGGGTGTTCTCTAAAGATCTAGAACTGGTCATATCGAAGAGGTTATCCGGCCACTGCAGTGTGTATCAAGCAGAGATCCTTGCAATTAAGGAAGTGGTAGAATGGCTAAGATATAATGTCAGGCCATTAAATCCCTGGAGAACGTATTTCTAAACACAAAAACCGCCCTCGACTGCCGCAGATCTCTCAACGAGATGGCTGAATAGTTCGAAATTCTCCTGTTGTGGTTGCCGGGCCACAGAGATATCCCAGGGAATTCTAAAGCAGACGAGCTTGCGAGACTAGGAACTGCCTTACACACTCCAGGCACACTGGAGTCTGTGGGTATGCCTCTAGCGACATGTAAGCTAAGGTTTCAGGATCAGGCCCGAAGGGCAACGAATGACAGATGGTCACAAAGAAGGGGCTGTGAGCATTCCAAAACTATGTGGCCTCATCTAGACTTGAAGAGGTCTACTGCTTTGCCGTCATTGGCTAGAACAGACGTCTCAAACACCGTGTCTTTCATGACAGGTCACTGTCTAATCGGAAAACATGCTGACAGAGTGAAGGTTGCCAGAAACGACTTTTGCAGAAGCTGCAGACTATAGAACATCTTCTGTGTATGTGTCCCGCAAAAGCAGTTAGAAGGAGTCCTCATTTGTTTGAGAACCTGTCTGATTTAACGGATGTGAACATTCGTTACTGGGTGTTTTAAAGCGATCGGGATGGCCACTTAAACCTAACCTAACCTAGACATTAGTGGAACCAGCATACATTCAATAATGCATAAACATTTGACCGTCAAAAAAAATTGTTCGCGTTGGCTCCCACACAATTTGTCAATCGCTCGAAACAAAGCTCATGTCGTTTGATCGAAATAAATGCTCCAAAAATACGTTCGCTGTGCTTCGAAACACGTCTATGACATCGTGACAGGTGACGAATCGTGGATTTACGCGTCTGAGCCCGAAAGTAAACAGAAGTCGACTATATGGGTGTTTCAAGATGAGCCAAATCCAACAAAGGTTGCCCGCGCACGAAGCCCTCCCAGGCAAATGATCGCCAGTTTTTTCGGAACAAATGGACATGTCGAAATCGTACCACTAGAATAGCGGAGAACATTCAATTCTGAGTGGTACAAAACCATTTGTTTGCAAGTTGTCCTCCACTAAATCAGGAAAACCAACCATCGAAGACGGATCACCCTTCACCATACACATCGGCTCAAACAACTGAATTTTTGAGCACTCAAAACATCGATTTAATGCGTCGTCCGCCATATAGTCCTGAATTGGCACCGAATAAAGTCATTTTATTTCCGTACGAAAAAATTTAAATAACAGTTCATTGTTTTTCGACACCTTATGAAGCGGTAGAGGTGTTCAGAATGCATGTTTTCGAGATACAGCAATCAGAATGGCAAAAATGTACCGATATGGACCGACCTTGTCATGGCGGTTAGAAATACCGCCTCCAAAAAATGAGGCAAATCGAGTACAAATTGCGCCCTCGACTGGCTCTGAGTGTCAAAATGGTAGATCGGTTTATATGACAGCTATATCAGGTTATCAACCGATTTAGACCACACTTAGCACAGTTGTTGGAAGTCATACCAAAACGACATACGCAAAATTTCAAACAAATTGGTTAAGATTTGCGCCCTTTAGAAGCTTAGAAGGATGGCGAAATTAGTATACCGCCATCCTGTGTAGGAGGGTTTATAAACGTGTTCAAGTCGGGTTATGAATGCAGATGTTGTGGGCTCAAGACCCTATATCGGCAGATGGGTCTATATGCCAGCTATATCTGAATATAGACCGATCTCAACGAAATTTGAGTCGGATATCGGGACGCTTGAATCAACTCACTTTTTCAGATTTAAGCGAAATCGGATATTAATTGCGGCTTTTATGGGCTTATATCGGTCAATTTGGCAGATAAATCCAAATAAAGTTAGATCATATTTAGCACGGGTGTCAAAGCTTCGTATACAACTTAACGTGCCAAAATGGAGCTTAATAGGTTTAGGTAAATGGGCATTTTATGGGCTCAAAGCCTTAAACTGGGAAATCGGTATATATGGCAGCTACATGCATATATGATGCGATCTAGGCCATATTTAACCGGGTCGTTGAAGCACCTTATACAGCTCACTGTGGTAGATTCCAGCGAAACGTTTAACAAATGCTCCTATATGGACCCAAGGGCTTTAATCGGGGGACCGATCTATGTGGGGGCTACAACAAGATATAGTCCGATGTAGTTCATCTTCGAACTTAACCTGATATGAGGTCTTGGCGAATAATAAATTCGATTTCACTGACATTCAACACAATGAGTAGTGTTAATCCCCTCAACGTTCTTATTGAGTGTAGTCTAGATCGGGCTATATTTGGATATAGCTGGGTTATATACAGATTTCGCGATTGAAGTTCTTGGGCGTATGAAGGAGAATTTATTAACAGATTTGACACAGAGTGCTGTATCAGGCTTTCGAAACCCGTGGCGTTTATAATCCAGTTGGGTCTTTATTTGGAAATAGCTACCACATAGACAAATTGCCTGTTTTATGTTCTAGAACAGTGAATTTTCCATAGACCCCAAAACGTCCCAGAAGAGTTTGGCCCAGATCGGGCCATATTTGGATATAGCGCTAAGGCTTCATACATGATGTATTTCTCACCGGCCTTGACGTAATGAGGTAAATACTCTCGAACTCGCCATGTATTGCCTCTTTAGCTTTCTCAAGTACCCAAGGGCCTGTAAGAGGTGGAAAGCACCGATTATTCTCTCTTGGATCTATTCTGGGATATGGCATAGTTTGAATATCTAGTCTATGAAGAATTTTCCAGATCAAAAACTTCATTGACAGGGCCCAATTATATCGTTGGCTTTACACATAAATCCCTCATACAGTATGGTCTTAAGTACCGATTTCGACCAAACTCTATGTATTGGGTTGCCCAAAAAGTAATTGCGGATTTTTCATATAGTTGGCGTTGACAAATTTTTTCACAGCTTGTGACTCTGTAATTGCATTCTTTCTTCTGTCAGTTATCAGCTGTTACTTTTAGCGTGCTTTAGAAAAAAAGAGTAAAAAAAAGTATATTTGATTAAACTTCATTCTAAGTTTTATTTAAAATGCATTTACTTTCTTTTAAAAAATCCGCAATTACTTTTTGGGCAGCCCAATATATTGTGGTAGTCGTCGAGGAAAGCGTTGTGCAATATTTTGGCAAGATTGGTGAATAAATGTGCTTGGAGTGGTTCTAGGAGTGAAAATCGGGCGATATATATATGTGAGAGCTATATCCAGTAAAGTTGAGAGTCATAAAAAAATCCTTCCTGCCAAATTTCGAGAGAATCGGTTAACAAATGACCACTTTATTGCATTATTATTGAAAATCGGACGAACATATATATGGGAGCTATATTGAGAACTGAACCGATTTTTTCCAATTTCAATAGGTTTCGTCTCTAGGCCGAAAAACATGCCTGTACCAAATTTGAAGACGATCGGATGAAAACTGCAATCAGTACTTTGTACACAAATTAACATGGACAGACGGACAGACAGACGGACGGACGGACGGACAGACGGACATAGCTAAATCGAATCAGAAAGTGATTTTGAGTCGATCGATTCCTTTGGGTGTTACAAACAAATTCACCAAGTTATAATACCCTGTTCGGCAGTAGTGGTGTAGGTTATAAAAATGGAAATTTGTCCACGAACATTCCTTTAAGGAATAGGGACAAAGTTCGCATGTATCAATGAGTGCAGTCCGATTCAAGTTTATGCTCAATGATAAGGACTTCTTTTTATAGCCGAGTCCGAGCGGTATGCCGCAGTGCGATACCTCTTTGGGGAGAAGTTGTAACATGCGCTATGGTGATATATCCAAATATGAATTGATATGGCCTATTTTCAATCCCTACCAATGTCCACCATGATAGAATGATGGATATTCTTATCCAGTCATTCTATTTGTAACACCTCGAAATATTAATGTGAGACCCTATAAGTACAATGGAGGTCAGCAATCCCTTAAACTGTGTAATTATGGCCAAGAAGCAGGCAACGGAGTAGCAGAATGTTGCGCTAGTTCCTCAACAATGTGTGCATCAAAGTCCAAATGTTCACGTACCCAATGCATTGGTCCGAAGCCAGAGCATTGTTGGGGATCTGTTTTGGACACAACGTGGAGCCTGGATTGTACCTGGAAGCGAAATAGTTTCCGCCTGCGGGGGAGTTCTGCTGAATAGGGTTGTAATAGTAGATGTCTGCAATAAACTCAAAAAGAACTGAACCGAGCCATTCTGTTTGAAATTTATTCGATTTTATTGCAAACTCCATTGTTCGTGCTCAAGTGCGAATTTAATAGTTATTCAATTTCATTGATATCACATTAAACAATTTGTATTTGCATAACTCTAAACACAAATTAGTCACTTAGGGTTATGGTTGAATGCCGGGTCCATGCCATTCATTGAGTGTAGTGACGATTATTCCAGCAATTGTAAATACGTGCCCAAAATATTGATACACAAATAGAAAACACACATAAACGCATGCATACATGACCTTTAGGAGTAATAGGGTTAAATGCCATCAATTAAATACAAATACACAAATACATGCAAACTAACACCCCAACACACATATCATATACCATGATAAATAAACAAAAAAAAAAAAAAAATAGCACTCGATAAAAAACTCACATAAAAATAAAAAAAAGTTCATTCAATTTGTTTTTTTTTTTTCAATATCAGAGGGGATACGCAAAAAGTTTTAGGGGGTGCAGAGAGTTAAAAAAAGGATATCTGAAAGCAAATCAATGCTATCTCAAATGAAATAAAAATAAATCAAAAACAAATATTTATATTTCGATAATTTTTGCACCAAACATACACACACACACACACACACATGCAGAAACCAACAACCATCATTGCTCTAAAAGCCTGCAGGGGCGATAAAGTGTGGGCAAGAAGAGGGCAACAGGGCAGTCAGTCAGCCGTAGAATAATAATAAATATGTGAAAGTGGGTCAAAAAGTGAAAATTTGCAATGTTCCGCAGCCAAGCGACTCGGAAACTGAATTGAACACACAAAAGTCAATAAAAAGCACAACATCATGTTAATATATAAGGCCAACAACAAAGTTCATAAAAAAACTCACTCACACACACACACAGAGAGTCTCACAAAGCAGGCAATTCTCTTCGAACATGCGATTGTGGCACGTCATAAACAAACGTCGAATCGAATCAAATCGACTCAAAACGAATTGAATAAAATCGATTTTTGTGGTGCTACAAACGAAAGGATTTGCCTTTTGCTATTGTCGTTGTTTGGTCATTTGCAGAGGCGACCATCAAACGTCTTCAAATAAAAATTCCCCTAAAAGGCTAAGAGATTTGTTCGAGCAACGTTAGATAACAGCAGAAAACTGAACTCAAATGAATACAAAGTGTGCGAAAAAAAATTCGCAACACTTCACTTTTGTAGCTATGATGATTGAAGCTTATGTTTTTGAACACCCAACGATAGCCTTCAAAGGAGTTTTTAAAACAAAAATTTGCAGGAGCTTAGCTTTCGCCTTTTAGCGTTTGAATGATTGTTTCAAGAGAAAAAAAGAGATATAAAAGAAAAAATCAATTGCTAACTTGAAGGGAAACTAAAAAAGTTATGGTCCGATACGGACCATAAATGAATGCCGAACATTGTAGAAGTCATTGTGTAATATTTCTGTTCATTCGGATAAGAATTGCGCCTTGTAGGGGCTTAAAAAGCAAAATAGGGAGATAGGTTTATATGGGAGCTGTATCAAGCTATTGATCAATTCAAATCATAATAGACACGAATGTTAAAAGACATGGGAGAAGCCGTTGTTCAAAATTTCTGCCAAATCGGATTAGAATTGCGCCCTCTAGAGGCTCAAAAAGTCAAGATCCAAGATCGGTTTATATGGCAGCTATACCAGATTATAAATCGATTTGAATCATACTTAGCACAGTTGTTGGAAGTGCTACCAAAACACTACGTGCAAAATTTCAGTCAAATCGGATGAGAATTGCGCCCTCTAGAAGCTCAAGAAATCAAGACCCAAGATCGGTTTATATGGCAGCTATATCAAAACATTGACCGATTTGAACTATACTTTGCGTAGATGTTGGAAGTGATACTTAAACACTACATGCAAAATTTCAATAAAATCGGAAGAGAATTGCGCCCTCTAGAGGCTCAAGAAGTCAAGACCCAAGATCGGTTTATATGTCAGCTATATTAAAACATAGACCGATTAAAACCATACTTAGCGTAGTTATTGGAAGTGCTACCAAAACACTACGTGCTAAATTTCAGTCAAATCGGATGAGAATTGCGCCCTCTAGAAGCTCAAGAAATCAAGACCCAAGATCGGTTTATATGGCAGCTATATCAAAACATTGACCGATTTGAACTATACTTTGCGTAGATGTCGGAAGTGCTACCAAAACACTACGTGCAAAATTTCAGTAAAATCGGAAGAGAATTGCGCCCTCTAGAGGCTCAAGAAGTCAAGACCCAAGATCGATTTATATGGCAGCTATATCAAAACATAGACCGATTAAAACCATACTTAGCGTAGTTATTGGAAGTGCTACCAAAACACTACGTGCAAAATTTCAGTCAAATCGGATGAGAATTGCGCCCTCTAGAAGCTCAAGAAATCAAGACCCAAGATCGGTTTATATGGCAGCTATATCAAAACATTGACCGATTTGAACTATACTTTGCGTAGATGTTGGAAGTGATACTAAAACACTACATGCAAAATTTCAATAAAATCGGAAGAGAATTGCGCCCTCTAGACGCTCAAGAAGTCAAGACCCAAGATCGGTTTATATGGTAGCTGTATCAAAACATAGACCGATTTAAACCATACTTAGCGTAGATGTTGGAAGTGCTACCCAAACACTACGTGCAAAATTTAAGTTAAATTGGAGGAGGTTAAAGGAGTCAAGACCCAAAATCGGTTTATATGGCAGCTATATCGAAACATGGACCGATTTGGCCCATTTACAATTCCAACCGACCTACACTAATAAAAAGCATTTTTGCAATATTTCAAGCGGCTAGCTTTACTCCTTCGATAGTTAGCGTGCTTTCGACAGACAAATTTTTTCTATAAAAATTTCATAATGAAATTTTTTTCTATAAAAATTTCATAATGAAATTTTTTTCTATTAAAATTTCATAATGAAATTTTTTCCATAAAAATTTCATAATGAAATTTTTTCCATAAAAATTTCATTATGAAATTTTTTCTATAAAAATTTCATAATGAAATTTTTTCTATAAAAATTTCATAATGAAATTTTTTCTATAAAAATTTCATAATGAAATTTTTTCTATAAAAATTTCATAATGAAATTTTTTCTATAAAAATTTCATAATGAAATTTTTTCTATAAATTTCATATAAAATTTTTCCTATTGAAATTTCATTATAATTTCAGCTTTTAAAATTTTTTTAATGAACATTTTCTTGTAAAAATTACATAATTTTGCTTTCTTCGACAAGTTTTTTAAGGTTTTCTTAATAACAGGCTTTTGTACACAAAGAACTGACGATTTTACACCATATTATCTGGGTTGTTCCATAAACGATTTAAGAAAATAATTACGACCTTTTGACCTCTTCATAAATACCCATAATTTTTTATTTCCTTTCCTAAACGAAACCTATAAAAATCTCAAAAAATAGAGTCTTTTGGGGAAAAAGGTAATATTTCCTTAATGCAAAACAAAAACCTTTAGGTTTTGTGATATCTAATTATTTGTAATTGTTTCTGATGAAAGCGAAATTGTTTCAGCGATAGGGTTTTGCAATCGTTTCCTTCCACAAGGCATATAATTTACAACACCACCATAAAATCCTTTCCTTTGAACAAAGTATATAATTTTTTTTTTTTTTTATTTTTGTCCAAATAAAATATCACATTTATTTATTTTTCTTTCATCCGCTGCAAACAAATGGTTTGGGTTACTTACTAATTGATGGTTTCCATAGTGTTTCCTTCCTTTTTCTTTTTTTTATTTTATTCCTTTTTTTCCTTTGCCAATATTAACTTGCAACTTGTCATTATGATGTGTGTTCTATATAAAGAAACACAGAATGTAGCGCAAATGTCTGTGAGGCAAAAGCGGCCCTACATGAGGGAACAAATTAAATTCATTAAAATCCAGGGCGACTTCTTTTGCTCATTTGGTGTTGGGTAATTTGCTTTTATCAACTGACACACTTAGCCAAACATCGGAACAACAACTGAAATAAGAAACGGATGAAGGACAACCGCCATCAACTAAGGCATCAACGAATGTAACTTTAGTCATAACGTTAGCGTCTCATCAAGTGCAGAGTTCACAGTGTGAGATAAAGGGAAATATGCTGGAAATATCAAAAAAAAAAAAAATAAATAAATAAATAAATAAAGAAACTAGGCATTAAGTTCGGCCGGGACGAACTTGGGATATGCACCACCTCGGGTATATATGAAAATCCATTTTCATCATTTCACAAATTCGGTACGGAGATTGAGTGGTCTAACAAATATAAGTCACAGTTGCATTTTGTATTTCAAATTTCAATAAAATCGGGTAATAAATAAAGCTTTTATGAGCTTCAGACCGATAACCGGTATATCGGTCTATATGACAGCTATATCTAAATATAGTTTGATCTAAACCATACTTAGGTCAGATGTAGCGAGGCTTAAAAAAACCCACTGTTTCAAATTTCAGCGAAATTGGGCAATAAATAAAGCTTTTATGGGCTCCAGACCCTTTATCGGAAAATCGGTCTATATGGCAGCTATATCTAAATATAGTCTGATCTGAACCAGGTTCGATGTTAAGAGGCCTAAAACTACTCAATGTTTTAAATTTCAGCGAAATTGGTTAAAAAATAAAGCTTTTATGGGCTTCAGATCCTTTATCGGGAGATCGGTCTATATGACGGCTATATCTATCTATAGACCGATCTGAATCATATTTGGGTCCTATATTAGGAGGCTTCAAACTACTCAATGTTTCAAATTTCAGCGCAATCAGTTAAAAAATAAAGCCTTTAGTCGCTTCAGACCCTTTATCGGCAGATCGGTATATGTGGCAGCTATATATATATATATCGTCCGATATGGACCATATCAGGGTCAGATATCGGAAGATCTATAGCTACTCACTGTTCCGAATTTCAGCGAAATCGGATGATAAATGAAGCATTTATAGGCATTAGACCCTTCTTTGGAGAATTGGTCTATAAGCAGCTATATCCAAATATGGTCCGATTCGGCCCGTTCAAAAACTTAACCAGGGTGCATCAAAAAGACGTTTCTGTGCCAAAATTTCAGCTCAATATCTCAATTTTTGAAGGCTGTAGAGTGATTACAACAGACGGGCGGACAGACGGACGGGCAGACGGACGGACAGACGGACGGGCAGACGGACGGACAGACGGACGGGCAGTCAGACAGACCGACGGGCAGACGGACGGACGGACAGGCGGACGTGCAGACGGTCGGACATAGCTAGATCGATTGTCCGTCTGTCCGTCCGTCCGTCTGTCCCTCCTTCCGTCCGTTCGTCTGTCTGTCGAAGGCAAGCTAAATTTCGAAGGAGTAAAGCTAGCCGCTTGAAATTTTGAATAAACACTTTTTATTTGTGTAGGTCGGTTGGGATTGTAAATGGGCCATATCGGTCCACGTTTTGATATAGCTGCCATATAAACCGATCTGGGATCTTGAATTCTTGAGCCGTTAGAGGGCACAATTCTTATATGACTTGGCTGAAATTTTGCACCATGTTTTTTGTTATGACTTTCAACAACTGTGCTAAGTATGGCTAAAATCGGTTCATAAACTGATATAGCTGCCATATAAACCGATCTGGGGTCTTGACATCTTAAGCCACTAGAGGGCGCAAATATTATCCGACTTGGCTGAAATTTTGCACCATGTTTTTTGTTATGACTTTCAATAACTGACCTTAGAATAGTTCAAATCGGTCCATAACCTGATACAGCTGCCCTATAAACCGATCTGGGGTCTTGACTCCTTCAGCCACTAGAGGGCGCAATTATTATCCGATTTGGCTGAAATTTTGCACCACGTTTTTTATTATGGCTTTCAATAACTGTGCCACGTATGGGTTAAATCGGTTCATAACCTGATATAGCTGCCATATAAACCGATCTGGGGTCTTGAGTTCTTCGAGCCACTAGAGGGCGCAATTATTATCCAATTTGGCTGAAATTTTGCACCACGTTTTTTGTTAGAATATGGCATAAATCGGTTTATAGCCTAATACAGCTCTCCTATAAACCAATTTCCCTATTTTCCTTTTTCAGCCCCTCAAAAGCGTTATTCTTACTTGATTTGGCCGAAATTTTACACAATGACTTCTACTATGGTCTTCAATATTCAATTCAATTATGGTCCGAAATGAACCATAGCTTGATATTGTTCCAATAACACAGCAATTCTTTTCTTTTATCCTTTGTTTGCCTAAAAAGAGATACTGTGGAAAGAGCTCGACAAATGCGATCCATGGTGGAGGGTATATAAGATTCGGCCCGGCCGAACTTAGCACGCTTTTACTTATTTTAATTTAAAATGCCGTAGGACTATAAGTTTGTAATTAAGAATTGTTTCTCTTAGTCATTTCTAGTCATTCCGTTTGACCTAAGACCCTATAAAGTATATATATTTTTGATCGAGCCATTCCGCCCGTCTGTCGTCATCACGATAGCTGTCGAACGCGTAAAGCTAGCCACTTGAAATTTTGCAGAGATACTACTTTTTGATATAGGATTGGGGGATTGTGAATGGGCCATATCGGTTCTGATTTGGATATAGCTCCCATAGAAACCGATCTCCCGATTTGGCTTCTTAAACCCATGGAAGCCACAATTTTTGTTCGATTTGGCTGATTTTTTTCATTTTGAATTTTGCACATAGTGTTCTGTTATGATCCCCAATAAACGAGCCAAGTAAGGTTTAAATCTGTGTATAACCTGATATAGATCCCATATAAACCGATCTTCCGATTTGACTTCTTGTGCCCCTGGAGCCCAGCAATTTTCATCCGATTTGGCTGATTTTTTTCATTTTGAATTTTGCATATAGTGTTCTGTTGTGAATGACTCCCAATAAAAGCCAAGTACAGTTTAAATCTGTGTATAACCCGATATAGATCCCATATAAACCGATCTTCCGATTTGACTTCTTGTGCCCCTGGAGCCCCACAATTTTCCTCCGATTTGGCTGATATTTGCTGCATGGTGTTCTGTTATGACTCCCAACAACTGTGCTAAGTATGGTTCAAATCGGTCAAGAACATGATATAGCTCCCATATAAACCGATCTCTCGAGTTGACTTCTTGAGGCCTTACAAGCAGCGATTTTTTACCGATTTGGCTGAAATTTTGCATAGGGAGTCCTGTTATGACTTGTAACAACAGTACGGTCTAATTCGGTCTATAACTAATCCAAGGTGGTGGGCTGCCATCAAGATTCGGCCCGGCCGAAGTTAGCACTCTATTATTCTTTCTATAAATCACACGATATGCTCATTCTCAAGTTGTCTGCAACCAATGTGCTTTCGACATCTCTTGGCAAAAATACAAAAGAACCGGGCGCATAGACAAGAAACAAGCGAATATCCTTCAACACACAATTTGGTGCGCAGTGGCGTTAAAAAGAACGAAACGACGGGGAAAACAGAAGCTTCGCATCATATTTCAGCCTCTGGCAATGCCAAGGAAAATAAAGTTATTGCAACACATTTGGCGTATGCATAATTTATAATTATCCTTCAGATACACAAAGTCAGTCAAGTCAGTCTAGGGACAAAGGAAAGTAGAAGAAGGACAAAAACAAAACAAAAAACAAGAAAGGCGCTCACATACAGTAATGCCTGAGGGAGTTGCTACCATGCAACTGGGAAAGAACTTTAACAACTTTGTAATAGAGATGACACAGAGACTGACAGCCATCCAATGAGTGAAGCAACAGCTTCAGTTTTCATTTCTCCAGCAGGAATAGCACCAGCAACAGTGGCTTCAGTTTCATCTCCAACAGCAACTTGAAGGCAAGTAAAAAAAAGGAAATTATGCGACAATTAATGCAATAAAAGATTCCTTCACATTTTTTTTTTATTTTTTTGCATTTTTTCGCTTGGAAAAATGTTTTCTTGCTGCTGTTGCCATCATCATCGCTGTGCTGTTAACTGATGCTGCAATCAGTGGAACAAAACTGATTTTCTTTTGCCTTTTGGGAGTTTGAGAGTTCAGGGAGGGAGAACGTAGGCGAAGTGGGTGATAAAAACCCGGATGTTAGGGAAGTAACTCAGTTAAATAAATGATAAATTGGTTTGTAATAGGTTTCTTGAGATGCCATGGCGAGAGAAATACACAATTTATTAATGTTCCGCTCAAAGTAGGCTCTTAACTTATTTACAAAAGGCCAATTATGTAACTTCAACTTTAACGAAAATAAGAACAAAACTCAAAAGAAGTCCTTGTGATAAACTCAATTGGTAGAGGAGGTAATGTCTTATTGAAGTGGGAATTTGAATATTTGGTTCTTTTTTGGACAAGTCTTTAGGTGCGTTAAAGTGATTTGGTTTTTTATTTGCCAATTTTAAGGTTTTGCTTTAAGAAGCCTACCTGCTTAATAATTTAAAAAATTATTAAGCATTCTTTGGTTAACGGCAACAGTTTTTTTTTTCAAGTTTGAATGCAAAACCTCAGCTAGCACATACATTTGAGCGAACTCGTTTTAAACTCCCTACTTGGGGATTTGATTTGAAATCATTGCCAATCTCATAACGTTCCATGTTTGTAATTAGCATTTATAGTTACAAGTTAGTCAGCTTATATTCTTCAAGCTTAGCTAGACCAGCTAACCATTGAAGTCCGTAAATGCGATAATCATGCCTCTACTGCAATGAAGGAGTGGAGGCTGAATTGAAATGCCTAGGGTTCAATTACATTGCCTTAGGTTATCGGTAATGGCATCACCGTAGGATGAGGATTCACTCACCAGACAAATTGGATGATAATAAACCTGCAATTGACCTTTTCTAGCTCATGAATGTAGCTTCTGTAGTGCAGTTACGTGTTCCTCGTCACTGTTCATACGCCACTTAAGATACGCCGATAGATGAAAACAGTTTCATTGAAACTTTAATGTTTTTCAGAGTTAAGTTCAGAAGAATCGATTAATTTCTCAACCAGTGGTAAACTTCGCAAAGTATTTCGGTTTTTCATTAGAATCAAAGCTTACTTGGAAAGAACATACGTGGGCTGCTATAAAAGTTTCTGTCCTAGTAATGAAAATGCACATTTTCCACAAATACACAAATAAAAACGTGCTAAGTTCAATAATTGCGGCTTCGATGGGCTCAAGATGTCAAATCGGAAGATCGGGTTATATGGCCCCATATCAGGTTATTGACCGATTTTAACCGTACTTTGAACGGTCATTGAACGTCATAGCAGAACACTACATGCAAATTTTCAGCTCAATCGGATAACAATTGCGGCTTTTAGGGGCTAAATATGTATTGGGTTGCCCAAAAAGTAATTGCAGATTTTTTAAAAGAAAGTAAGTGAATTTTTAATAAAACTTAGAATGAACTTTAATCAAATATACTTTTTTTTATTTGTCAACGCCGACTATATGAAAAATCCGCAAATACTGGGCAACCCAATATAAATTTTTAAAAATTTAGTAACCAGTCGAAAATTGTTTGTATTATCTGTTCTTACCTTTTTCTATGTCCTGAATTTGTACTCTAAATTAAAGAGTTTAGCATTTGTTTACTAGGAAAATTTTTACTTTTACTCTCTCAACTCAATAGGAGGGAAAAAGACATTTTCCGCTTATAAGCAAACAGTCCAGGAGAGTAAATATCCTGAAAAACGTTAAGTTTAAAAAGCATTTAAAAGCTTTAATTGAAATTAAAATATGTTTATTCATGACAAAAGCATACAAAAACGCAACGTGTGCAACAGCATTGCGAGCGCAAAACCTACCAAGCCAAAGCATTTCCTTCTCTATAGATATCCGGGAGTAATTGTATGCACCACCTTGCCGAATAACCAACACGGTGATGATCATTATTTCATTTTAATTACCAAAGAATTTATGGTACACTGGAAAAAATTTTAGGTTTTAGTTTATTTGGGGATTTCTGGGGAAATGAGGAAAGTTGAATTGGGTTAAGGTGTAGATAATAGAAATAATTCCAAAAAAAAAAGGAAGAGCGTGCTAAGTTCGGCCGGGCTGTATCTTATATACCCTCCACCATGGATCGCATTTGTCGAGTTCTATGCGCGGTTTCCCTTTTTAGGCAAACAAAGAATTTTGAATAAGAACTGTTATGGTAGTGGAGCTATATCAAGCTATAGTTCGATTCGGACCATAAATGAATGCTGAACAGAGTAAAAGTCGTTGTGTAGTATTTCAGTTCATTCGGATAAGAATTGCGCCTTGTAGGGGCTCAAGAAGCTAAATCGGGAGACAGATTTATATGGGAACTATATCAAGATATTGATCGATTCAGATCATATTAGACACGTATGTTGAAGGTCATGAGAGAAGCCGTTGTATAAAAAATCTCAGCCAAATCGGATGAGAATTGCGCCCTCTAGAGGCTCAAGAAGTCAAGATCCCAGATCGGTTTATATGGCAGCTATATCAGGATATAAACCGATTTGCGCCATACTTAGCACAGTTATTGAAAGTCATAATAAAACACTTCATGCAAAATTTCAGTCAATTCGGACGAGAATTACGCCCTCTAGAGGCTCAAGACCACCGTAGCGCAGAGGTTAGCATGTCCGCCTATGACGCTGAACGCCTGGGTTCGAATCCTGGGGAGACCATCAGAAAAAAAAAAACAAATTTCACCGGTGGTTTTCCCCTCCTAATGCTGGCGACATTTGTGAGGTACTATGCCATGTAAAACTTCTCTATAAAAGGTGTCGCACTGCGGCTCGCCGTTCGGACTCGGCTATAAAAAGGAGGCCCCTTATCATTGAGCTTAAACTTGAATCGGACTGCACTCATTGATATGTGAGAAGTTTGCCCCTGTTCTTTAGTGGAATGTTCATGGGCAAAATTTGCATTTGCAGAGGCTCAAGAAGTCAAGACCCAAGATCGGTATATAGGGCAGCTATATCAGCTTAAACACCGATTTGCGCCATACTAAGCACAGTTATTGGAAGTCATTACAGAACACCTCATGCAAAATTTCAGACAAATCAGATAAGAATTGCGCCCTTTAGAGGCTCAAGAAGTCAAGACCCAAGATCGGATTATATGGCAGCTATATCAAAACATGGACCGATTTGGCCCATTTACAATCCCAACCGACCTACACTAATAAAATTTTCAAGCGGCTGGCTTTACTCCTTCGAAAGTTAGCGACAAACAGACGGAAGGAGGGACGGTCATGGCTAGATCGTCTTAAAATGACATGACGATCAAGAATATGTATACTTTATGGGGTCTCAGACGCATATTTCGAGGTGTTACAAACATAATGGCGAAATTAGTATACCCACATCCTATGGGGGCTGAACCGATTATCTTGAAATTTTCACAGATTGTGTAGGTTGGTCTGGAAGGAGACATAGGCTATATAATTTTTTAATGTCGGAAGGGGGGCGGACCCTCCCCCTTATCCCGAAAGTACCACCCACAAATAAAAGTGTACCGATCACGGCAATATGGGATGCAAATAAAAGGTATTCAGAAGTAGAATACGAATTTCATATTAAAAATTGGGTCCAAATAACTGGGGGGCCGCCCCAACTCCAAAACCCCCTAAAATAGTTTCATTGGACGAGCATGACAATATGGGACTCAAATGAAAGGTATTCGGGAGTAGATTGCAGTATGGTCAGGAAGTAGGAATAGGCTTCATAATTTATTGATATCGGAAGTGGGCGGACCCTCCCCCATTACCCAAAAACACCACCCAAAATCAAAAGTGGACCGATCGGGACAATATGGGCGTCAAATGAAAGTTATTGGAAAACAGAATACGAATATGGTATTCAAATTTGGGTCTAAGTACCCATCGGGCCACCTCAACCCCGAAATTCCTCCAAACAAACATATTGGACGTTCATGTCAATATGGGCCTCAAATGATAGGTATTCGGGAGTAGATTATGAATCTGGCATACAAAATCGGTTCGAAGTAAAGGGGGTTACCCTACCTCCCAAAAATGCCTTAAATGGGCAAATGACCCATCACGACTATTTGGGACGATATGGGTTTTTTGTTTGTTTCGTAGAATCAAACACGGCTAAATCGATTTTCACATTTCGGTGGTGGGTATAAAAAATCCAGAATTTGAATGCTTGGGGTTTCCATTTCAAATTTTTGTGTGTGTATTTATGTTTGTGAAAAGGAAAAATGTGACAAAGATTGAGCACGCGAGAAAGTGGTGGCAGACAGGCCATAATGAATGTATCCATCAGGGAATGAATGAATGACTGACTGACGGAATGGCTGCCTGACTGTGTACAGGCAACAGGGGAAGCAATGTCATATTCAATTTGCGTGGGTTCCTCAATTTTTCGCGTGCCCTTCTGTAATTGTGTGTGTGTGCGTGTGTGTGTGTGTGTTTGTATTTGCTGATTATATGAATATTTCTGTGGTGAATGGGTTGGGCTTGTGGGTTCATTTTAAAATTAATTTTTATGAGTGAAATATTTGCACTCCCCTAACGTGTAAGCAAACATTCTCATGTTGCATTCGTATGCATTTATTCATAACTGACTGGCTGACTGACTGAGTGACTTACTCGGCGTTGAATGTGTTGCATGTTGCAACATACTACATATTAACAATGTGCATATGCCTTTGTATGTATGCAGCAGTTTGGTGTCGTCCTGGTGCAATTAAAAAATAAACACCATGTTACATGCTAGAGCAGATGCATTTAATTATAGCACCTCGGCTTATAAATATCTTATGAAGCGGCTGCTTTTCCCGATGATGTGCTGCGTCAGTTGGCAACTTAATTCTCGCTGCATTGGCAACATTAATGAAACCACAGCAGTAGCAGCAGCCGCACCAACCATCACCAGCAACCAAGCACTGGCATCATTATCTGTTTTAATGAACGTATGATTATTATGGGTCTTATGGCAATGATACTCATATTGCTAAAGTAGATCTGAAATTTAATGGAATCAACAGGGGTAAGCTGGCACAATGGTTAAGTATTTTGTTTTTTTTTTTGAAAAACCTTCTATTGAATGCCAATTAACGCGGCTATATGTGTATCTCATTCAAACCTCATAATTTTATTAACTCAATAAATTTATTATGCAGATCGGTTTATAAATAGCTACTAGCGAAACCGGTATGAAGTTTCGCTCCAGGAAATTACACCTCAAATCCGAAATGAGAATATGCCCCAAATAGGTCTATGGATAACAACAACATAACCTTTGGGTTCCATTTTCGTTTTTTTGTGGCATTTTCTCGTGCAGCTATTGGAATTAATATAGGTTTAGCTGAACTAAATATGAACTTTTCTGGCGGGTAAATTAAAAAGAGGGCACATTTCAAAAACCAACATTTTGGGAACTATACTCTCAAATTTAAATAAGAGGTATATCACAAAACAAGTAAAAAGGCGTTAAGTTCGGCCGGGTCGAACTTTGGATATCCACCACCTTGGATATATACGTATCAAAATTAGGTGAAAATTGCTTACCTTAAGTCCCATAGCAGTTATATCGAAATATGTTCCGATTTGGACCAAATACCAATAAGTACAAGTCATTGTTCAATTGACTATAACAAAATATTGGTCTTGGCTATATCTAAAAATTTACCGATCTGAACCATATATTTACAATATGGATGTCGAAAAGCCTAACATAAGTCACTGTGTCAAATTTCAGTTAAGCCGGATTATAAATGCGCCTTTTTTGGGGCCAAGACTTTAAATCGAGATATCGGTCTATATGGCAGCTATATGCAAATCTTGTTCGATCTAGACCAAATTGCAGAAATATATAGAGGGGCTTATCTTTACTCCCTGTCCCAAATTCCGGCAACATCGGACAATAAGTGCGCCTTTTATGGGCGCCAACCCTTAAGTCGGAAGATCGGATTATATGGCAGCTATATCCAAATCTGGACCGATCTGAGTGAAATTGAGAAAGGATGTCGAAGGGCCTAACACAACTCACTGTCCAAATTTCAGCGACATCGGGCGCCTCTTATGGGCGCACAACACTAAACCGAGAGATCGGTCTATATAGCAGCTATGTCCAAATCTGGACCAATTTGAGTGAAATTGAAGTAGGATGTCAAAGGGCCTAACGCAACTCACTGTCACAAATTTCGGCGACATCGGACAATGAATGCGCCCTTTATGGGCCCAAAACCTTAAATCGAGAGATCGGTCTATATGGAAGCAATATACAAATCTGGACCGATCTGTGCCATATTGCAGAAGTATGTCAAGGGGCTTAACATAACTCACTGTCCCAAATTTCAGTAAAATCGGATAATAAATGTGGCTTTCATGGTCCAAAGACCCTGAATCGGCGGATCGGTCTATATGGCAGCTACATCCAAAACTGGACCGATCTGGGCCAAATTGACGGAGGATGTCGATGGGCATAACACATCTCACTGTCCCCTATTACTCAAAAATCGGATAATAAATGTGGCTTTTATGGGCCTAAGACCCTAAATCGGAGGAACGGTATATATGGCAGCTATGTCCAAATCTGAGCCAATCGGGGCCTAATTGACGAAAGATGTCGAAGGGCCTAACACAACTCACCGTCCCAAATTTCAGCCTAAGACCCCAAATCGGAGGATCGGTCTATATGGCAGCTATAACCAAAACCGGACCGATCTGGGCCAAACTGACGACTGATGTCGAAAGGCCTAAAACAACTCACTGTCCCAATCTATATATATATAAACCGATCTGCGGTCTTGACTTTTTGAGCTTCTACAGGGAGCAATTCCTATCCGTTCGGGATGAAATTTTGCCCGACGTGTTTCGCTATGACTTCCAACAACTGTGTGAAGTATGATTCAAATCAGTCCATAATCTGATATAGCTGTCATATAAACCGATCTTAAATCTTGACTTCTTGAGCCACTAAAGGGCGCAATTCTTATCCAATTTGAATGAAATTTTGCACGACATGTTAGGTTATGACTAACATATAGCTGACATAGCTGCCATATAAACCGATCTGGGGTATTGACTTCTTGAGCCTCTAGAGGACGCAATTATTATCCGATTTGGCTGAAATTTCGCATGAGGTGTTTTGTTATGACTTTGAACAACTGTGCCAAGTATGGTTCAAATGGGTCAATAACCTGATATAGATGCCATATGAACCGATCTTGGGTCTTGATTTATTGTGCCGCTATAGGGCGCAATTCCTATCCGATTTAGCTGAAATTTCGCATGAGGTGTTTTGTTATGACTTTCAACAACTGTGCTAAGAAAAGTTCAAATCGGTCCATAACCTGATATAGCTGCCATATAAACCGATCTTGGGTCTTGACTTCTTGGGCCTCTAGAGGTCGCAATTATTACCCAATTTGACTGAAATTTTGCATGAGGTGTTTTTTTATGACTTTGAACAACTGTGCCAAGTATGGTTCAAATCGGTCCATAACCTGATATAGCTGCCATATAAACCGATCTGGGGTCTTGAGTTCTTCGAACCACTAGAGGGCGCAATTATTATCCGATTTGGCTGAAATTTTGCATGAGGTGTTTTGTTATGATTTTCAACAACTGTGCATTTTATTCTTACTTTCAATAACTGTGCCAAATAAGGTTCAAATCTGTTCATTACCTGATATAGCTGCCATATAAACCGATCTGGGATCTTGACTTCTTGAGGTTCTAGAGGTCGCAATTATTATCCGATTTGCCTGAAATTTTGTATGACGGATCCTCTCATGACCATCAACTTACGAGTTTATTATGGTCTGAATCGGTCTATAGCCTGATACAGCTACCATAAAAATCGATCGCTCTATTTTATTTCTTGAGCCCCCAAAGGGCCTAATTCTTATTCGAATTGGCTGACATTTTGCACAGGTCTACAACACATAATTTAGTTGTGGTCCCAACCGGACCATATCTTCATATCGCTCTAATAGCAGAGCAAATATTTTCTTTTATCCTTTTTTTGCCTAAGAATAGATGCCGGGAAAAGAACTCGACAAATGCGATCCATGGTAGAGGGTATATAAGATTCGGCCCGGCCAAACTTAGCACGCTTTTACATGTAACATATTCTGTTGAATCTGAATACTATATTGACTTAAAATTTTGGTTATTGGATGTTGTGCCAACATTCTTAGTAAAATATCGCTCTTTCATCAAATTTTTGTTCAAGCATGAAATTCAATAGCCTGCTTATACCTATGGGCTTGACTGTGAAGTATGAGTAAAGAGAATAAAAATTAATTATACGCACCGGAGGATTATATTAAAATTACTCATACCACACGCTGGTCTTGGATGCCTTATTCAAATTACAGTTAATATGAGTTTTAAACACATTTCCACAGTACTCTTGGGAATTTGTGGCATGTGGCAGATGAAAAAAATATTTATATCATATTTCAGTATATTTAAGATTTTTTTTTTCATCCCAATTCTAATCACATTATTTTATATCTTCTCATTTTAGGTAAGTGTTGGGGGGGTAGATGTGAGTGTCATATGCCAAAGGCTATATGAGCATGTAAGTGGAGATATTGTTGAATATTAAGTTTCGTGTGAGACGAGTAGTTAAAGGAGATGACAACTGAATGAGAACATTCTGGAGGCAATAAAGTGTATTCAAATATTATTTGCTTTTTGCTAATTTAATTACTTGCATTTTATATTTATTTTTTGTTGCAAAACCATTTCATAAATTAAAGAAAAAATGTGCAACTATGAAAAGTTATAAAGAAATAATTATTGTATTATTTCTGCCATTGTTTTAAAGCCGAGTGCAAGAGAAAAGAAAAAATCAAAGCAAAATAAAACATAAAAGTAACAAACTAACACAATAAGCTCCAAAAAGTTCCATTAAATCCAAATTGGCTTTAAAATCAGCAAAACAAATGTGGCCCCACAGTCCCTATGATTTGTATGGCGCCCAAGTGGGAGTTATTGTGTTTTTGAAGGGAAAATTAACCAAAAATCTTGCCGTCTTTAATGCGAATATTTTCCAACCATATTTTGTTGTTGCTGTTGTTTTCGTTTTTCGTTTTTCATCCTCTATTGTTTTTTCCCCTAGCCATTCATTAGTGGCGCTCACTTTGTTTTGCCGTTGGTTGTTTGTGCCATGAGTTACCATAATAATTGAACAATAAATGCAATAATAAATAAATGTTAAATGTAGCGAATTATATGCGTCAATTTCACGCTCTAATTGTGTCATTTTTAATTATGATTTGCCAACGTTACCACGCCATATGGCAGCAAAAATCATTAAAAATCACAATCTTTATTCCCATTCAGATTTGCTACAATAGGTGATGTCTATTGAAAAATTAATTTTGATGAGTGTTGGCAGCCTCACAGGCGTTAATAAAGGGTGATTTTTTTGAGGTTAGGATTTTCATGCATTAGTATTTGACAGATCACGTGGGATTTCAGACATGGTGTCAAAGAGAAAGATGCTCAGTATGCTTTGACATTTCATCATGAATAGACTTACTAACGAGCAACGCTTGCAAATCATTGAATTTTATTACCAAAATCAGTGTTCGGTTCGAAATGTGTTCAAATTTTGACAAATTTTGTTCAGCGATGAGGCTCATTTCTGGTTGAATGGCTACGTAAATAAGCAAAATTGCCGCATTTGGAGTGAAGAGCAACCAGAAGCCGTTCAAGAACTGCCCATGCATCCCGAAAAATGCACTGTTTGGTGTGGTTTGTACGCTGGTGGAATCATTGGACCGTATTTTTTCAAAGATGCTGTTGGACGCAACGTTACGGAGAATGAACACATTTCGAACCGAACACTGATTTTGGTAATAAAATTCAATGATTTGCAAGCGTTGCTCGTTAGTAAGTCTGTTCATGATGAAATGTCAAAGCATACTGAGCATCTTTCTCTTTGACACCATGTCTGAAATCCCACGTGATCTGTCAAATACTAATGCATGAAAATCCTAACCTCAAAAAAATCACCCTTTAATTGAACACAAAATATGAAGTTGGACAATAATGGGGAAAAAAAGTTCAAAAGGTTTCAAAAAAATTGAGGGTTGAGTTTGGCTAGGCAAAGCCAACAAGTAAGGTAGACGAAAGGTCCTTAAAATAGCCTTCGACTGGGCTAGGTCTAGAGCTCTGAATGTTAATCTAGATAAGACTAAAATCAGCCTATTTATAAGGAAGACGAAGGTTGGCCGATTGGTGGCGCCGCGTTTGTTCTGCAAAACGAATTCAATGTACGAAAAGGTGAAATATTTGCGAATGATATTGGACGACGAAGTAACTGCACTGGAAGTACCATATTCAGCAGTATACCGAGAGGTCCTGAAGATATTGGGTCCTAAAGATATTGGGTCCTGAAGATATTGGGTTATGACGGCAGAGGTCACCGTGGCGCAGATGTTAGCTTGTCCGCCTATGACGCTGAACGCCTAGGTTCGAATCCTGGCGAGACCATCAGAAAAAATTTCAGTGGTGGTTTTCTCCTCCTAATGCTGGCAACATTTGTGAGGTACTATGCCATGTAAAACTTCTCTCCAAAGAGGTGTCGCACTGCGGCACACCGTTCGGACTCGGCTATCAAAAGGAGGCCCCTTATCATTGAGCTTTAACATCCGGCTGCACTCATTGATATGTGAGAAGTTAGCCCCTGTTCCTTAGTGGAATGTTCATGGGCAAAATTTGCATTTTTGTTATGACGGCGGGTCAATGCCTCGAAATGCAGACTGCCTCCGAAAGAACCTCACTGCTTCTACAGGAGCATGATAAGACCAACACTTACTTAAGCCTATGTACAGGTTGGCTGACACCAAGTGTTACCATTCAATCAACCACATTGTCTTGTGTGCAAATATTTTTATACCCACCACCGTAAGATAAGGGGTATATTCATTTAGGCATTCCGTTTGCAACACATCGAAATATCAATTTCCTACCCTACAAAGTATATATATTTCGGATCGTCGTAATATTCCATAGTTGGATATAGCTGCTATATAGACCGATCTACCGATAAAGGGTCTAATGTCTATAAAAACCTTATTTTTCATCCGATTTTGCTGAAATTTAAAACAGTGAGCAGTTTAAGGCTTCCCGACAACTGACCTAAATATGGTACAGATGGGACTATATTTGGATATAGCTGCCATATAGACCGATCTCCAGATAAAGGGTCTGAAGACCATAAAAGCTTTATTTATTACCCGATTTCGCTGAAATTTGCAACAGTGAGTTATTTTAAAACTCCCGATATCTGATCTAAATATGGATTAGATTGGTCCAAATTTAGATATAGCTGCCATATGGACCGATCTACCCATAAAGGGTCTATTGTCCATAAAAACTTTACTTTTTAACCGATTTTACTGAAATTTGAAACAGAGAGTAGTTTAAGGCTTCCCGACAACAAACCCAAATATGGATTAGATCGGACTATATTTAGATATAGCTGCTATATAGACCGATGTCCAGATAAAAGGTCTGAAGCCCATAAAAGCTTTATTTTTCATTCGATTTCCCTGAAATTTCCAACAGTGAGTTATTTTAAGCCTCTTAACATCAAACTTAAATATGGTACATATCGGACTATATTTAGATATCAGCTAAAAAGTCTGAAGCCCACGACAGCTTTATTTTTTAACCGATTTCGCTGAAATTTTAAATAGTGCGCAGTTTTAAGCCTCTCAACATCCGACCCAAATATGGTACATATCGGACTATATTTAGATATAGCTGCCATATAGACCGATCTCCAGATGAAGGGTCTGAAGCCCACGACAGCTTTATTTTTTAACTGATTTCGCTGAAATTTGAAATAGTGTGCAGTTTTAAGCCTCTCAACATCCGACCCAAATATGATACAGATCGGACTATATTTGGATATAGCAGCCATATAGACCGATCTCCAGATAAAGGGTCTGAAGCCCTTAACATTTTTATTATACCCACCACCGAAGGATGGGGGTATATTCATTTTGTCATTCCGTTTGCAACACATCGAAATATCCATTTCCGACCCTATAAAGTATATATATTCTTGATCAGCGTAAAAATCTAAGACGATCTAGCCATGTCCGTCCGTCTGTCCGTCTGTCTGTTGAAATCACGCTACAGTCTTTAAAAATAGAGATATTGAGCTGAAATTTTGCACAGATTCTTTTTTGTCCATAAGCAGGTTAAGCTTGAAGATGGACTATATCGGACTATATCTTGATATAGCCCCCATATAGACCGATCCGCCGATTTAGGGTCTTAGGCCCATAAAAGCCACATTTATTATCCGATTTTGTTGAAATTTGGGACAGTGAGTTGTGTTAGGCCCTTCGACATCCTTTGTCAATTTGGCTCAGATCGGTCCAGATTTGGATATAGCTGCCATATAGACCGATCCTCCGATTTAGGGTCTAAGGCCCATAAAAGCCACATTTATGGTCCGATTTCGCTTAAATTTGGGACAGTGAGTTGTCTTAGGCCCTTTGACATGTTTCTTTAATTTGGTCCAGATCGGTTCAGATTTGGATTTAGCTGCCATATAGACCGATCCTCCGGTTTAGGGTCTTAGGCCCAAAAAAGCCACATTTATTATCCGATTTTTATGAAGTTCGGGGCAGTGAATTGTGTAAGGCCCATCGACATCCTTCGTTAATTTGGCTCAGATCGGTCCAGATTTGGATATAGCTGTCATATAGATCGATCCTCCGATTTATGGTGTAAGGCCCATAATAGCCACATTCATTATTCGATTTTGCTGAAATTTGGGACAGTGAGATGTGTTAGGCCCTTTGACATATTTCTTCAATTTGGTCCAGATCGGCTCAAATTTGGATATAGCTGCCATATAGACCGATTTCTTGATTAATGGTTTTGGGCCCATAAAATGCTCATTTATTGCCCGATGTCCCCGAAATTTGGAACGGTGAGTTAAGTTAAGCCCCTTGACATACTTCTGCAATATCGCACAGATCGGTCCAGATTTGGATATAGCTGCCATATAGACCGATATCTAGGTTTTAGGTTTTGGGGCCATAAAAGACGCATTTATTGTCCGATGTCGCTGAAATTTGAGACAGTGAGTTTGGTTAGGCTCGTCGACGTCCTCCTTCAATTTTGCCCAGATCGGTCCAGATTTGAATATAGCTGCCATATAGACCGATCTCTGGATTTAAGGTTTAGGGCCCATAAAAGAGGCATTTATTGTCCGATTTCGCCGAAATTTGGGACAATGCTTAGTGTTAGGCTCTTCAGCATGTTTATGCAACTTGGCCCAAATCGGTCCAGATTTTGATATAGCTGCCATGTAGACCGATATCTCGATTTAAAGTCTTGGCCCCATAAAAGGCGCATTTATAATCCGATTTCACTGAAATTTGACACAGTGACTTATGTTCGGCTTTTCGACATCCGTGTCGTATATAGTTCAGATCGGTATAAGGTATATGAGTATAAGGTATGAAATTTTCACCGAATTTTGATGAAAGGTGGTTTACATATATACCCGAGGTGGTGGGTATCCAAAGTTCGGCCCGGCCGAACTTAACGCCTTTTTACTTGTTTTTTAACTGATTTCGCTGAAATTTGAAACAATGTACTCTTGCAGCAGCGCTGGGATCAAACTGCCTGACCGATTTGTATTGCAGGAATGTACGAACCTCCCACGCTATATAATTTTCGTCAACGATGTTACCTATTACCTTCTCCATTAATTCAGCCCTTGTGGTTATTACAATGTCCTGATCGTCGTTATCTACCTGGCTGCCTGGAAAATGTGTCCCCATCAATAATTCCACCGTCTTTGAGTTGTTCTCGGATTCCGTCTTCTCTCCTCTGAGGGCTTGGCTTGCTAGCATTCTTGGTCTTCTAATTCTTTGCAGAATTTCGGCCAGAAACTCCTCTCGCTCTCCTCGTCTGCTTCTTAAACCTGCCCAGGCCCTCATGATATTCGTCTCAACCCTCTGGATTGCTCTCCTTCTTTGCCGTGTTAAAGAGCCTCTTGCTCTCCTTCTTGAGTACCTTTAGTTCCGGTGATTGGTTCGTCTTATGCAGCTGTACCCGTTCGTGGACTCCAGTTGCTTTGCGTCTGATATAGGTTCTCCAGGGGACCCAGGCCATACTTATCTTGAAACTATGCCAGATCGCCTTCATGGAATTTCAATACAGTTTCCTTCCTCCTCTTTTGTGCTCAACCTGAAAACCTATCCTGTAAAATGCAAATTCAAATCCAAATTTTGGCCATGAACATTCCACTAAGGAACAGGGCAAACTGTTCACATATCACTGAGTGCAGTCCGTTTCAAGTTTCAGCTCAATGATAAGGGGCCGAGTCCGAACGGCGTAACGCAGAGCGACACCTCTTTGGAGAGAAGTTTTACATGGCATAGTACCTCACAAATGTTGCCAGCATTAGGAGGGGAAACTCAACGCTGAAATTGTTTTCTGATGGTTTCGCCAGGATTCGAACCCATGCCTTCAGCGTCATAGGTGGACATGCTAACCCCTGCTCTACGGTGGCCTAAACCTATCCTGTAGTGATCCGAAAAGGAACACTGGGTTTAGACCTTCCAGTCTGAGACCTCAACCCAGGTTCGTTACAAGTGTTCCCTAATTCAGTTGTAAAGGGTGATTTTTTAGCTATTATCTTTTTGGCAACACTGGTTTAAACGCGCTCACTTTTGCTATTTTTCACATTTTTAGTTCAATGGGTACGTAAGAAAGCAGAATTGTCGATTATGGAGGGAAGATCAGCCAGAAGCACTGCAAGAGCTACCAATGCATTCAGAAAAACTCACAGTTTGGTGCGGTTTCTGGGCTGGTGGCATCACTGGACCGTACTTCTTCTAAGGAGATATGAATCGTAACGAAACTGTGAATGGTGAGCCCTAACGTGAGAAGATATCCAACTTTTTTTTGCCCATAATGCAAGAGCTTGACTATCACGAAATGTGGTTTCAACAAGACGGTGCCACATGCCACACAGCACGCGTAACAATGGACTTTTTGAGAGGCGAGTTCGGTGATCGTTTTATATGACATTCGGGACCAGTCAATTGGCCGCCTAGGTCGTGCGATTTAACGCTTTGGACTATTTTTTGTGGGACTATGTGAAAGCTCATGTTTACACAGCCAAACCCGCTTCAATTGACGCATTTGAAGACAACATTGAAGCATTTATTCGTGAGACACCGGCCAAAATGTTGGAAAGAGTATGCCAATATTAGACTAAGCGGATGAACCATCTGAGGCGCATTTGCATGAAATAATCTACAAACATTAAATTATATGGATCGTACCATCGATTCGAATAATGATTTCATGAATTTTTCTGAATTCGATGTATTTTTTGAAAAGCTTTCCTATAGTTCTTCAAAAGTCAGCCTTTAGAACGTTGTGGTGTTTCCCCTCTTGCAGATAACCAAGTTCGTGGATAAAATGTAACTAAAAAATGACTTACCACTTTCGTTAGTATTCGTGCTACTCCAAAGGTCGCTGTGCGTTGACTTTGCCTCTAAGTATGAAGTCGTGCCCCTTGGCCTCGCTCCATTCGACCAAGGCCCGGACCATATGTGACGGAGGTTATCTTCTTCGTACAGTAGGCACAAAGATGACTATGAGCAATAGTGGTTTGCCAGGGCTAATGCCATTCAATCTTCATAGCTGTAACGAGATATTAGGGTTAGCTTCAGATCCCTATTTGCTTTGATACAGCTTCTAATCTTACCTTCGGTCGGGCAAGAGATGAGTTTAAGATTACGTTATCTGAGTCTTCGAAATTTGTAACCAAGTTGATAAACTTGGTTCCTGAGCAAGGGCCATGTCAATACCATCTCTTCCCAAAATTCTGGGCAGCTTGTCGGAAGTTGTCTCAGAGTGCTGCAGATTTATCTGCAATAGCTACAGGCAGCTCATGTTTCTCAACTCTCTGGGCTTCGTCGCCATGATCGGGCGACAGCACCAATCTCACGTAGTTTAAGTCGAATTTAAGCCAAGTGTCAAGGAATCTGGACCAATCTTGACCCGGAGATCCTTAACATTTCCATTCTCCTTAGCAAATCTCTTTACGATCACCCAATCCACCCATAGAAAATGTTTATTCAACAGGTGAAAGAAAGAGTTCATCCTTCACTACAGCAGGGTCCTTCAACCTATTTGGCCAACGAGGTACATCGACAATGAGTATCAAAATTTCAAGACGCTGTGGTGATTTCCACAGAAGGAATATGGAAGGAAGGACGGACATGGCTAGATCGACTTAAACGTCATGATGAACAAGACTATATGTATGTGGTTCATAGGGTCACAACTACATATTTTGAGGTGTTACAAATGGAATGACTAGATAAGTATACTCCCATCCTATGCTGGAGGGTATAACCAAAAATATATTATTAAAAATTTTAAACTAAAATTGCAATAAGTTTTCCTCTTTAATAAAGCCCTAAATTGTTTCATTGTATAATTTATGGAATCGTTATTTTCGCCATGATTAACAATTATGGTGGCAGCAGCAGTAGGTTAATCTATAATTGCATGCAATTCATTTATTTACTATGTAAGCCTGCAATGTGAACAAAATCAACAAAAGGAAAACAATCGCAATTATTATGATGTGGTTGGCAATTTAAAGCAATCAATAAAACGAAAAACACAACATTCACTAAATCCGCAAAAATCTGATAAAGGTGTTTCACAGGGATTTTTCACAGCCGGCAGGTGTTCAAAGTTCTGCATACTGAACAATGAGAGAAGAAACTAAAGGAAATTATTTAAATATATTTTTGTTAGTAGACAAATGTCGAGGAGAAGGTCACTCTAGCTTGTAGGTTAGAATGTCCGCCTATGACATTGAACGCCTGGGTTTGAATCCAGGCGAGAAAATAATAGAAAACTTTTCGCGGATGGTTATTCCTTTCTGTCGAGATTTTGTGAGGTATTATGTCACTTAAAAACTTCTCCCCAAAGAGGTGTTCCACTGCGACACGCCATATGGACTCATCTATAAGAAGCAGGTCCCCTATCATTGAACTTAAGAGAAGTTTTGTTCCTTAAAGGAGAAGTTTTGTTCCTTATTGGAATGTTCATGAGCAAAGTTGCATTATGTATCTCAGTAAGCGAAGGTGTCAAATTTCAGTAAAATCGGATTATAAATGCGACTTTTATGGCAGCTATATCGAAATCTGGACCGATCTGAGCCAAATTGAAGAAATATGTCGAGGGGCCTAACACAACTCACTGTCCCAAATTTCGGCGAAATCTGACAATAAATGCGTCTTTTATGGGCCCAAAGCCTTAAATCGAGAGAATGATCTATATGGCAGCTATATCTAAATCTAGACCGATCTGGACCAAATTGAAGAGGAATGTTGAAAGACACAACACAACTCACTGTTCCAAATTTCAGCAAAATCGGATAGTAAATATGGCTTCCATGGGCTTAAGACCCTAAGTCGGCGGATCGGTCTATATGGCAGCTATATCCAAATTTTGACCGATCTAGACCAAATTGAATGAGAATGGCGATGGGCCTAACACAACTCATTGTTCCAAATTTCAGTAAAATCGGATAATGTAGCTTTTATGGGCCTAAGACCCTGAATCGGCCGATCGGTCTATATGGGGGCTATATCAAGATATTGTCTGATGTAGCCCATCTTCTAACTTAACCTGCTTATGGCCAAAAAAAGAGAATCTGTGCAAAGTTTCAGGTCAATATCGCTATTTTTAAAGACTGTAGCTTGATTTCAACAGACAGACGGGCAGACAGACGGACATGTCCAGATCGTCTTAGATTTTTACGCTGATCAAGAATATATATTCTTTCTTCTTTTGCAGTTAGGTTCGAGTTGCACAGTGGGCTGTGAGTGCAGTCTTCTATTCTAAGAGCTTATCCTTTGCCTTTTGATTCGATTTGTGAGTCTTCAGTTTAGTTTTTCCCAATAGATGCCATTGGTCATATATTGGACTTGTGCCCATCGCAGCTTATCTTGTATACCACGTTCGATTTTTGTCTCTTTCCTTATCCTGGTTTTAGTCTTGCTAAATAGGTTGTTGACGGTATTGTGCTGCTTTTTAGTGCCAGTTTGTATGAGTCCTTCTTGTAAATGTTCTTGGTTCCTTCGTACCCTTGTCCTTTTTGTTCTTCACGTATTTTATTAGATCCGTTACCGTTTTTCTTGGGAAATCATTTTGCTCTAATATGTTGTTTCTCTTTTCATTTTCGATGTGGAAGGATTTGTCGCTTATTTTGAACACCCTATCGACAATATTTGTGGCAGTTTAGATTTTTATCCTCCAAGGTGGATGCTTTGAATAGAAGTTAATGAGTCTTTCCGATGCTGTTTCTTTTTGATACCAATCGAGCTTCAATCTGTTGCCTTTCCTATGGACTACTGTGTCAAGGTAGGAAAGCATGCCACTAGTTTCACATTCCATTGTAAATTGGATCTGTTTATTGAATGAATTCAATATTCGCAGTGTGTACTTCTACTTCATTCTTGTCGATTATGCAAAAAATATGTCATCTACATTTTTGGTCACAAATCGCGATTTGCTCGTGAGTTTATCAATACAATTGTCTAGTAGTTCCTCCATGATTATATCTGCCACAATAGGCGATAATGGAGACCCCATTGGCATGCGCTTTTTCGGTTCATAAAACCTGTCGTCATACATAAAGCATCTGGAATCCTTTGTATATAAGTTTACCATCTCTATAAGTATTGGAATTGGAATTATTCTTGAATAATTGTCCATTTCTCCTTTATTGTCGATATTGCCAGATTGACAGAAACACTGGGGAACAAGGATACAACATCGAACGAGACTAGTAATTCAGTGTCTTTAATCTCTTGGTCGTTGATTCTCATTTTGAATTTTATTCCATCCTCTATGTTGTATATTGAGTCCTTCATTGTTTAACATCTTTGTGATGTATTTGGATAATCCATATGTAGGGGAGTTTATGGAGGAACAATAATGAATAAATATATAAACTCCCTTATCTTTGAGATGTTTTGATCTAGCCAGCACCAATTGTCAAGTTCCCTAATGCGAATTTCTAGACTTATGATTTGTTTTGGTGTCAGAGGGGTCTTTTATAAATTAACCACCGTTTCTTTCAGATTTTTGATTTGAAGGTAACTCTTCGCTGTTTTCCGCTTAGAAAATTGTGCATTTTATACAACTTTACTACAAAAAACGAAAACCATGTAAACCTGCTCGCTGTCCTTTCACTTATTTCCTATAGACATAAAACTTCAAAATGTAGACACAAACCAAAAAAGAAACACTTTAAATAAATGTCGTCCAACTAACCTGAATGTTTCGTATACAATGTCATAACTTTGGAGCTATGCCAAGTTTGCCGGACAGCAAACCATCGTCCAGCGGATACTCTAACAACTACTCTTCCAAAGAAAAAAAAAAGTGGTTTAG
The DNA here is from genome assembly GCF_963082655.1 of Stomoxys calcitrans. Taxonomy (NCBI): domain Eukaryota; kingdom Metazoa; phylum Arthropoda; class Insecta; order Diptera; family Muscidae; genus Stomoxys; species Stomoxys calcitrans. Next base: position 11,235,806 of record NC_081553.1, read on the forward strand.
CCCAAAAGGAAACAATTTAAAATCATTTTTCAAAATAGCTTTTGGATGGAAGAAGAAAATGAAGTTAAACAACCAAACGGTGACATTATCCTTAAGCACTTCAACAATTCTTCTATAAATATGTCCATCAAATATTCACAACAATTTATAGAGGAAAATATTTTAGCAACAAATGGCGGGATTATCAGATGACGATAATGCTGGTCTAGCTAATGTTGTTGCTACTCCTGTCATTGGCTTCTAGTACAAATGTCCTTTGCAACATGGCTAAGGGGAGCATTTATTTAGAAAGTAGATTTCGAAAGAAAAAAACACAGGAGAAAAAGAAAAAAAGAGCGGAAGTAGCAAAAGGAAAAAAAAGAAATATTTACAATAAAATAAAATTATGTTTGCACAACAGCAGCAGTAGCGCCCTCTTAAGCAATGGCAGTAGCTGGAGCAGCAGCAACATTGGCTGTGGCAATAACGAAATTTGCAGGAAATACGCTTTTCCCTCAGTCAAAAATGTGGAATAATAAAAGAAGAAGGAATTCTTTTGGCAATTTTGCTAAAGCCATTTGCATTTTACTGCTACTGCTGCTGCTATTCTTCTGTTATGCTACGTTTACATGGAACAAAGTGGGTGGAAGTGCTTAAAAAAGATGGAAGAAAATCTTTAAGGAATTTCAGGAGCTACTTATCATATGACTATAAGTAGATCGTAGAAGATAGAGAGACCAAAAATGAGGGGAAATCTAAAACTAAAATGCCTTAGGTTGTTGTTTTTTTATTTGTTTTAGATGGGATAGTATACAGAATCTCTATTTACAATAGAGAGTTTTAGATTCTGAATAGTCTTCAAATATATTTTTATCGAGGACTGTTCATAATATGAACATAATCTATACATTAGAATAATCTTAATGTAAATGCAAATTTTGCCCATGAACATTCCACTAAGGAACAGGGGCAAACTTCTCACATATCAATGAGTGCAGTCCGATTCAAGTTTAAGCTCAATTAAAAGGGGCCTCCTTGTTCTAGCCGAGTCCGAAAGGCGTGCCGCAGTGCGACACCTCTTTGGAGAGAAGTTTTACATGGCATAGTACCTCACAAATGTCGCCAACATTAGGAGGGGAAAACCACCGTTGACATTTTTTTCTGATGGTCTTGCCAGGATTCGAATCCAGGCGTTCAGCGTCAAAGGCGGACATGCTAACATCAACGCTACGGTGGCCTCTTAATGTAGAGTAATAAAATATCTTAAGCATACTTTTATACACTTTTATACAAATACAAATAGTTCAGTTCAATAGGATCATTTATCTCTATTTTTATAACAGAAATCAGTTCTACACTTTATGGTTTCCTTAATGCATATCTAATCTTGTCATAAGGTAAATGTGTTTACAAACGATAATTGTTTTAGGTCTTCCTGCCGCACATATGGAAGATGCTCAGGTAGTTTATGACCCACTTATCACTTGAAGGGGTATCTGTATTTAGGTACTGTTTACTATTCGTCTAATGAGGAAGATAATAATTGTTCGCTTGGGTTAGTTTAAGAATTAGTTGGTAAGATAGTATTGTATATAAGCTGGATAAAATGGAATAATAAAATTGATTTGAAATCCGTATGGGTGTTTTCATTGTTCCTACTTCATCATGGACTGAATCGAAGAGTCCTTATTGTCTTACAACGAAAATCGGCATTAAATAAGTTTCTATTGGGTTGCCTAAAAAGTAATTGAGGATTTTTTAAAAGAAAGTAAATGCATTTTTAATAAAACTTAGTCAAATCAACTTTAATCAAATATATAATTGCCATTTTGTTCGATAACCTTTTGCCATCTTCCTGGCAAATTTAGTATTCCACGCTCATAGAACTTCTGGCCTTTATCTGCAAAAAACTGAACCAAGTGCGATTTTATAGCCTCATCATTGCCGAAAGTTTTACCATTTAAGGAGTTCTGCAAAGATCGAAATAAATGGTAGTCTGATGGTGCAAGGTCAGGGCTATATGGTGGATGCATCAAAAGTTCCCAGCCAAGCTCACTCAGTTTTTGACGAGTGACCAAAGATGTGTGCGGTCTAGCGTTGTCCTGGTGGAATATGACACCTTTACGATTGACCAATTCGGGTCGCTTCTTCTTGATGGCTGTATTCAATTTGTCCAATTGTTGACAGTAAACATCCGAATTAATCGTTTGGTTCCTTGGAAGCAGCTCAAAATAGACCACACCCTTCCAATCCCACCAAACAGACAGCATAGCCTTCTTTTGATGGATATCAGCCTTTGAAGTGGTTTGAGCTGGTTCACCATGCTTGGACCATGATCGTTTTCGACTACCGTTGTTGTAACCAATCCATTATTCATCTCCAGTTATGATTCGTTTTAAAAACAGATCGAATTCATTGCGTTTATGGTGCATATCACAAGCGTTGATTCTTCGGTTTGTTAAATGAATTTCTTTCAATACATGTGGTACCCATATTAAAACTGACGCCAAACAAACAAATGTAAACAAAATTTCGCGCACTTTTTTTCTAAAGCAAGCTAAAAGTAACAGCTGATAACTGACAGAAGAAAGAATGCAATTACCGAGTCACAAGCGGTTAAAAAAATTTGTCAATGCCGACTATATTACTACTATATTACCGACAATTACTTTTTGGGCAACCCAATATATTCTTGATCGTCATGTCATTTTAAGTCAATCTAGCTATGTCCGTCCGTACGTCTGTCTATCGAAAGCACGACAACTTTCGAAGGAGTAAAGCTAGCAGCTTGAAATATGGTACAAATACGTTTTATTAGTGTAGGTCGGTTGGGATTGTAAATGGGCCAAATCGGTCCATGTTTCGATATGGCTTCTATATAAACCGATCTTGGGTCTTGACTTATTGAGCCTATAGAGGGCGCAATTCACGTCCGATATGACTTATATTTGCACATGGTTTTTAGTATCACTTCCAACAACTGCTCGTAGTATGGTTCAAATCGGTTCATGTTTCATCTAGCTGCCATATAAACCGATCTTGGGTCTTGACTTCTTGAGCCTCTAGAGGGCGCAATTGTTATCCGATTTGGCCAAAATTTCGCACGAGATGTTCTGTTATGACTTCCAACAAGTGTGCTAAGTATGGCGCAATCGGTACATAACCTGATATAGCTGCCATATAAACCGATCTTGAGCCTCTAGAGGGCGCAATTCTCATCCGATTTGGAACACATTGGTACACCGGCTTCTCTCAAGACCTTCTACATACGTGTCTAATATGGTCTGCATCGATCAATAGCTCCCATATAAACCTGTCTCCCGATTTTGCTTCTTGAGCCCCTACAAGGCGTAATTCTTATCCGAATGAACTGAAATATAACACAATGACTTCCACAATGTTCAGCATTCATTTATGCTCCGAATCGGACTATGACTTAATATAGCTCCAATAGCATAACAATTCTTATTCAATATTTTTTGTCTGCCTAACAAGAGATACCCGCATAGAACTCGAGAAATGCGATCCATGGTGGAGGGTATATAAGATTCGGCCCGGCCGAACTTAGCATGCTTTTACTTGTTTCTCCATAAGTAGGTTAAGTTCGAAGATTGGCTAAGTCCGACTATATCTTGATACAGCCTCCATATAGACCGATCCACCGATTTAGGGTCTTAAACCCAAAAAAGCCTCAGTTATTGTGTTAGGCCCTTCGACATTCTTGTTCAATTTGGTCCAGATCGGTCCAGATTTGGATATAGCTGCCATTTAGATCGTTCTCTCGATTTAAGGTCTTGGCCCCATAAAAGATGTATTTATTATCCGATTTTGCTAAAAATTGAGACAGTGAGTTGTGTAAGGCCCTTCGACATCCTTCTTCAAATTGGCTCAGATCGGTCCAGGTTTAGATATAGCTGACACATACACCCGTCTCTTAATTTACGATTTTGTGCCCCTAAAAGGCGCATTTATTGTCCGATGTCGCCAAAATTTGGGACAGTGAGTTGTGTTAGGCCATTCGGTATACATCTTTAATTTGGCTCAAATTGGTCCAGATTTGGATATAGCTGCCATATTGACCGATCTCTAGATTTAAGGTTTTGGGGCCGTAAAATGCGATTTATTGTCCGATGTCACCGAAATTTGTAACAGTGAGCTAGGTTAGGACCCTCGATATACTTCTACAATATGACACAGATCGGTCCACAATTGAATATACCTGCCATATAGACCGATCTCTGGATTAACGATTTTGTGCCCATAAAGGGCGCATTTATTGTCCGATGTCGCCAAAATTTGGGATAGTGAGTTGTGTTCGGCCCTTCGACATTCATCTTTAATTTGGCTCAGATCGGTCTAGATTTAGGTACAGCTGCCATATAGACCGATCTGTCGATTTAAGGTTTCGGGCCCATTAAAGGCACATTTATTGTCCGATTTTACCAAAATTTGAGACAGAAATTTAAGTTAACCCCTCGACATGCTTCTGCAATATGGCACAGATCGTTCCAAGATTGGATTTAGCTGCCATATAGATCGATCTCTGGATTTAAAATTTTGTGACCATAAATGGCGCATTTATTTTCCGATGTCGCCGAAATTTGGGATAGTGAATTGTGTTAGGCCCTTTGACATTCTTAGAAAAAGCTTATTCACGATCAGAAACTTCATCAATCAAAAATGTATGCAGGGTAATTGAGTATGTTTAAAAAAGTAGGCTGCCTTCTAACCCAGATTGAGGACCTCGATCGGATACTTGACTCCCAGTACATTAAACAATTTCAGCATCTTTGCTTATCGAGCGAAGCGGCTAGCAACAAAGTTTGCTAGTCACATGCCCTCCAACCTAACCTTAGCCAAATGTTCTGATTTCGTCGATATCAAAGTAGTGATTTAATCGTGGCCCATTGCCTTACACGATTTGGTGCTGTAGATGATGTTTGTCCTTAATCCTTAATGGAATATTCATGAGCAAACTTGAGTTTGCAGATGATGTTCATAACTTCGTCCACAGTAAATGGTAATGGTTTGCCATAGTCCCGGAGACTATTCCTTTGTATTGCTATGGATTATTGCCCGTCTTTCTACTTTCTTATCTAGATCTCGGAATTTTACTGATATTCTATGAATATAATAAAATCTATTCCTAACCCGGTGTGGGTGGTAATTCCTATTTTCTTTGTCTCTAATTTCACCCACTGTGTTTATTCGGCTATTGACTACTGGTGCTGTTTCCTCCCTGCCATCATTATCATCCATTTGTGCAACATGTTGTGGATACAAATGTGATACGCTGGCGGTAGCCATTGATAATGTCCATGTGCTCCTCAGCTCGTCTCCCCATCTGCAGGTTGGTGTTATTCATGCACTTGAATTTGCTATTCCATTTTTTTCCTCCATTTGCTGTTCCTTAAGAAATAATTTGTTCCCGCTGTTGCCTTTTTTGTATTCAGGTTTCGGTTTTTGTTTTTTTTTTTTTGTAGTAGTGGTGTTTTTTGTCTTCCATCTGTGTCCTGTTGGTTGGCTGCCCATCCATGGCAAGTTTATTATACCATTTCTTAAGAGGACTGTTGTTACTCTCATCGTCTTTTTCGCAGAAATTTAATAACAAATTTAGTTCTTTTTCTTTTTGAAGACAAAAGAAAAGTTGCAGAGGTAAGAAAAGCCAATGGGAGTTTTTTCATGGTCAAGGAATAAACAAAACAGGCAGCCAGCGAAGCAACAGTGACTGCCCAGATGGGAGTACAAAAAAAAACGGTGACATATTAAAAGCCAAGCAAAATTTGGAATGCATGGAGAGCATGGGGAGGAGGAGTTTTTAAATAAAAACGTTATTGTTGTGGCCCTTGCTCTTGAAAACCAATTCGAGCAGGGCTCCCCTGTTTGGGCTTAATCGTTGCTGCTTACTTTGGGCAACAACGGTCGCTGTATGTCTGACCTTCATAAACTGTTTATCCTTGGCAGCCTTATTTGGCTATCGTCGTCGGCTGCACTCCCTCGCTTGTTTATATGATTGCTTGAATGTCTTAGCCTTCGCATTCGCCTTCGTTTTGGCTCTTGCACTTTAACTTAACGTTCTTGTTTCTTCTCTTCCAAGGACTTGCGGTGAATATTCTTCAGAATTTCTTATTCTTTTTTTGTTTTTGTAAAGTTGTCAAAAGCTCGTTGGCCTCGTCGTCTATTTTGTGATTGTTGAATAGATTTTTGAAAACGCCATTGGCGTAAAGCAATCTGAAAATCAGGCACAAATTGAAGAGATCGGTTTATATGGAAGCTATATCAGGTTGTTGGCCAATTTAGACCGTACAGAACAAACCACTCCATGCAAAAATTCAGCCAAATCGGAGAAAAATCGCAGCTTACAGTGTCTTAACATCGGCTTATATGGGAGCTATGTCAAAATCTGAACCGATATAGCCCATTTGCAAAACGAAACGATCTACATCAATAAGCAGTCTCTGGGCAAAATTCCAAACGGATATCTCATTTCGTTCGACCGCTAACCTGATTTCAACAGACCGAGGGATGGACGGACGGACATGCATGTGATCGACTTAAAATGTCAAGACGTTCCAGAATACATAAACTTTACGGCTTCGCTGATTAATAATTCAATATTTCTAGATGTTACAAGCGGATCGACAAGGTTGGTATACCCCCCATCTTATGGTAAATTTCCATCAATACCCTTGGCATGTCCAAGAAAATGAAGCCAAAGTTATGCGAGTTAGTGATTTTTATACTACCTGCTGGTATTTTTACAGTTTCTTGTATCTATAGAATTTTTTTTTTCAAAAGAATTTCGCTTGTATAACAACTGCATTTTAATAACTTGTTGGCTGTGTTTCAAGGAATTTTGAGATTTTGTGCAAAATTACATCGATAGAAAAGTTTTGCCGATTTGTTTATGAAAAATGTTCAGGAAAAATTGAATGGAGTAAAAGAATATACCAAAGATAGTTGGAATCCTCTTAAAGAGAAATGAAAATTGCATTCACTGCAATGGTGTTTTTTTAAATGAAAAATGAAAATCAAGCAAGGAAAGGCAAAAGTCGGTTGGTCCTGACTATATAATACCCTACACCTACTCTAAAGGTTTAAATTGGGCAAACGCTAAATATACTCAAATATACGCTAAATCTTAAACGATTTCAGCGGATTTCACACCAACAAATTGAAGAAGGATGTCGAGGGACCTAACATAACTCACTGTCCCAAATTTCAACAAAATCGGACAATAAATGAGCCTTTTATGTGTCCAAAACCCTAAATTAAGAGATCGGTCTATATGATGGCTATATCCAAATCTGGACCGATGTGGGCGAAATTAAAGATGAATGTCGAAGGGCCTTAGCATCTCACTGACCTTGATTTCAGCAAAATCGGATAGTTAATATGGCTTTTGTGGGCCTAAGACCTTAAATCGGCAGATCGGTCTATATGGCAGCTATATTCAAATCTGGACCGATACGGGCCAAATAAACGATGAATGTCGAAGGGCCTAACGCAACTCACTGACCTTAATTTCAGCAAAATCGGAGGATCGGTCTATATAGGGGCTATATCAAGATATAGTCCGATGTAGCCCATATTCAAACTTAACTTGCTTATGGGCAAAAAAAAAAATCTGTGAAAAGTTTCAGCTCAATATCTCTATTTTTAAAGACTCTAGAGTGATTTCAACAGACAGACGGCCGGACATGGTATATACTTTATAGGGTCAACAAGTAAAAGAGTGCTAAGCTCGGCCGGGCCGAATCTTATATACCCTCCACCATGAATCGCATTTGTCGAGTTCTTTTCCCGCCATCTCTTCTTGGGCAAAAAAGGATAAAAGAAAAGATTTGCTCAGCTATTAGAGCGATATGAAGATATGGTCCTGTTCGGACCACAATTAAATTATACATTTTTTCGGTGTATGGAATACATTTTTCTTTTATTCATGTTAAATTAAATTATTAAATTAATTATTAAATTATTATTAATTAAATTAATTAATTAATTAATTAAATTAATTATTAAATTATTATTATTAAATAGAAAAAAAGTTATTACATTTTTTTTTGGTAGCGGCTTTCATCAGCCACCCTGTATGTTGGAGACCTATGTAAAATGTCAGCCAATTCGAATAAGAATTGCTGCCTTTGGGAGCTCAAGAAGTAAAATAGAGAGATCGATTTGTATGGAAGCTGTATCAGGCTATAGACCGATTCAGACCATAATAAACACGTATGTTGACGGTCATGAGAGGATCCGTCGTGCAAAATTTCAGGCAAATCGGATAATAATTGCGGCCTCTAGAGGCTCAAGAAGTCAAGATCCCAGATCGGTTTATATGGCAGTTATATCAGGTTATGCACCGATTTGAACCACACTTGGCACAGTTGTTGGATATCATAACAAAACATGTCGTGCAAAATTTCATTCATATCGGATAAGAATTGCGCCCTCTAAAGGCTCAAGAAGTCAAGATCCCAGATCGGTTTATATGGCAGCTATATCCGGTTATCAACCGATCTGAACCTTATTTTACACAGTTTGTGAAAGCCATAATAAAATACGTCATGTAAAATTTCAGCCAAATCGGATAGGAATGGCGCCCTCTAGTGGCACAAGAAGTCAAGATCCCAGATCCGTTTATATGACAGCTATATCAGGTAATAAACCCATTTGAACCATACTTGGCACAGTTGTTGGATATCATAACAAACATGTCGTGCAAAATTTCATTCCAATCGTATAAGAATTGAGCCCTCTAAATGGTCAAGAAGTCAAGACCAAAGATCGGTTTATATGGCAGCCATATCAAAACATGGACCGATTTGGCCCATTAACAATCCCAAATCGGATAAAAAATTTTCTAAATCGCATAAAAATTGAGGCTTCTAAGGGCTCAAGGAGCCAAATCTGTTGATCGGTTTAGATGGGGGCTATAACTGTTTATAGACCGATTCGGATCACTGTGTCATGGATGGTGAAAGTAATAACTCTGTTCTTTGCTACAAATTTAGCCAAATCGGATGGAATTTGCGGCTTCTACCGGCTCATGAAGTCAAATCGGTTTAGGAGGATCGGTTTACGTATATAGGAGCTATTTACAAGTATGTACCGATATTGCCCATTTACAATCCTCAACGATCTACATCTATAGGTAGTATCTGTGCAAAATTTCAAGGAGCTAGCTTTACGCGGTCGACCGCTATAGTGAATTTATATACTTTATAGGGTCTCTGATAAATATTTCGAGGTCTTACAAACGGAACGACTAGATTAGTATACCCCCACCCTATGGCGGTGGGCATAAAAATCAATTAACTAATGCAGCAGTTAAGGGTTCAACACCCCAAGTCGGCAGATCGGTCTATATGGCAACTATATGTAAATGAGGTTCGATTTAGGCCATATTCCGGTTGGATCACGGGAGGCCCAAATCAACTTACAGTTACAATCCAGCGAAATCGGAAATCGGCTTAAATTGCCAGATCGGTCCATATGTCAGCTATAGCCAAATATAGTCTGATTTGGCTCAATCAAGAACTTAACCTGCGTATAGAAGAAATACGAGTGTGTCCAAAATTTTAACCCAATATCTCAATTTTTAAAGACTGTAATGTGATAAGACTGACGAAGACACGGACATCGTTTAATCGTCTTAGAATTTTACGATAATCAGAGATGTATATACTTTGTTGGGTCGGCAATGAATGTGTTGCAAACGGAATAACTAGATGAATATATCCCCTATCCTATGGTGGTGGGTATAAAAATGCCCCATTCTCACTTGAAAATACTACAACACTCGCCATCACTACTCACCTAGTGAGTATACTCTCAACGAATGTGTGGGAGTGAACGAGAAGGTAGGAAAATGAAGATGGCAAGCAGTAGCACAGGTGATTTAAGTATGCTGGCGCAGCTTAGCTATTGCATAAATATTACATATAGTGTAGTATGTGTGTGTGTTTGTTCGTGCGGTGATATACTTATACACACGTAGTAGGAATTCGTACGTAAGCGCCGCTCGATGTTCTCATAACAACGGTAAATTTGGAACAACCATGTGTGCTAACATCACTACTCAGTAGGGATGCCAGTTTAGATGATTTTTTTTAACCTTTTGCCAATTTTAATGTATCTAAAATTTTTTACGGAGACCACTGTGGCACAGTGACGCCGAACGCCTGGGTTCTATGACACCGAATGCCTGGGTTCAAATCCCGGCATGAACATCTCAACATTTTTCAGCGGTGGTCTTCCCCTTATTAATGCTGGCTACATTTGTTATATATCCCGTCATGGTTAAACTTCTTTGCCAAGTGGTGTCGATATGCGGCACGCCGTTCGGTCTCCGCAAGAAAAGGGAGGCCCCTTACCATTGTGCTTAAATATTAATCTGACTGCACTTATTGATATGAGAGAAGTATTCACAGTTCCTTAGTGGAATGTTCATGGGAAATTTAGTAGTAGTAGTAAAATTTTTACGAGTAGGATGTAATGCTCATTTGTCTTATATCATTGGATGTCAAAGTGGGTGGGAAAAACATTAGCCGCAAGTCTATTCCACATACAAACGGTTCAATAAGAAATAAGAACTCTCTCTATAATCCATTGTGCGGTCCGCTGGCCAATCAATTACAAACGGGTGTGAGTTCCTGGAATGTCTAGTATCCCTGACATACAGGGTGGCTGATGAAAGCCGCTACCAAAAAAAAATGTAATAACTTTTTTTCTATTTAATAATAATAATTTAATAATTAATTTAATTAATTAATTAATTAATTTAATTAATAATAATTTAATAATTAATTTAATAATTTAATTTAACATGAATAAAAGAAAAATGTATTCCATACACCGAAAAAAAAATGTAGCAATATTCATCATTGTAGCAATATTCATCAGCCACCCTGTACATCCTTACATCAGGAATAAGAAGACGATTATCAGACGATCACACACATCATGAAAGTTCCGATAGATCAGCGCCAAACTACCCACATTGCGACGATGATGAAGGGAGGCAATCGAGTTGGATACCCCACTAGCCCCAATCAACGCCATCGCTCTCCTCTGTATACGGTCCAGTAGCTCCAGCGATGATTTTGAAGCTCCAGCCCATACATATGAGTTGTACTCCATTTTCGGTCTTATGAAAGTGGTGTAGATGCTAAGAAGATCAGACGGAGTGAAGTAATTCTAACACCGTTTAAGGAAGCCTATACACTTGAATGCTTCTTTCGTCACTTCAAAAAACGTGTTTAGCTCAACGGACATCACTTTGTGTTTTCAGGCCCCGAACATCAAGAGCTTCTGGTTGCTCAACGTCTACACCGTTGATAGACAAAGAAGAACGTAATGGGTCAGCGAATCGTTTGTGCGATTGAGTCTTTCGTGCATTAAAATCTCCTCGATTCATTCGGCCCCCCTCAGAAATGGACAGCAAATCCTGGCAGAGTGTATCATCCATAACCCGCCTTTTGTCCTCAATCTCTCGAAGACTTGGCCTATGGTCGAATGAGTTCGAATGACAGAGATTACTGTTATCCGCAAATGAGTAGATCGGATTAGATGTCTGACCCAACAGATCGTTGATGAAAATTAGAAAAAGAGAAGGAGAAGAACAGAGCCCTGGGGTACACCAGTGGATGAGAACCCATCTATAACGACTCGAATAGAGCGATCTCTGAGAAAGCTCGAAATAAATGGAACATATCCATTACCGACACCAAATGCGACAAGCTTTAATAGTAGTGCATCGTGCCAGACCCTATCAAATGTCTTAGAGATATCCAGAGCCACAACCTTACTCTCACCATACTGGTAGATTGATCGATTCCAAGTCCTTACAGAAGTGCCATGAGGTCGCCCGTAGAGCGACTTCTGTGGAACCCATACTGTTGGTCGCTAAGAAGGCCATTAGACTCTTAATACCTCACAAGATGGTGATTAACCATGCTCTCCATGACCTTGGAGAGAACGGAGCATATCGCAATTGGCCGATAATTCGCAGGGTTGTTTGCCTCACCCTTCTTGGGTATTGGCTGAACGTTCGCAACCTTTCAACGCGCAGGGAAAAGGTTGGGCAATGGTGGGGGCGACCGGGCAAGGTTGAAAAGGTTGGGCAATGGTGGGGCGACCTTCGAAGAACAAAGAATTTTTTCGCGCCTAAGCACATTGCCACACGAAGATCTTGCCTGTTTGCGGTTTGGCTGAAATTTTATTCAGCTGCTTCGCCCATGACCTTCAACATACGTGTGAAGTATGGTGCGAATCGGTCTATTGCCTGATACTGCTCCCATATAAACCGATTTCCTTATTTTACTACTTTGAATTGTAAATTTTAAATTAAAATTTTACACAATGACTTCTACTATGGTCTACAACATTCAGTTCATAAATGATCCGAATCGGACCATAACTTGTTTTTTTTTTTTAGTTTGGATTATTTTATTTTATTTCATGTTACAAATACAATCTGTCATCCCTACCTCCTACATTTCCTACTGTCTCTTGCCTGCTGCCTCTCCCTCTGTTACGTTGTTCCCATTGGTCGTGCCTGTAAGTAAACCACATGACACAATTCATGGGTAATCAACGCACGTTTCGTTTGTTGTGCAGTTTTAATATTTGATGCACGTTCTTTGTTGAACTGAGTTTAATTGTGATTTTTTAAAATATGATTTTGCCAAATAACATGGCAACCAACTTAACAACGGCAGCAGCACTACCGAGACCATTTCCAACAGTTAGTAGAATACAAATGTTATCAAACCAACAACAAATGCCAGAGAACATTACAATTGCATTATCAACTTGAACCAAAGTTGTGTTCAAAAACCCATATTGCAAAACAAAGACAAAACCAACAAAACATGGAATTCTCTGATGTGTAATTAGTGAGAAAGTACAAAGATTATTAATTAATGCGATGTGATGTGAATGTAGTTAATTTATAAGGTGGAAATTTTAAATGATAACTGACTTTAATTAGGACTCTTTTTCTTTTAATGTTTGAGATACATAAGTAATAACAGGTGATGTGAAAAAAAGAATAGTTAAGAATCTCATCGACTTGTAGCTTGTATTTTAAATTATTTATGGCAATTTTTTGAATTTTTAAGGGCTTTTGGATATATTATTTGGATTCGTCAATATTTTCTCAAAGATATTGACCTATGGTGTGTTTTGTATTCAGATACATTTCAATAATCCTCATTAGAAAACTTTATCACATTGACTTATTCTGTTAAATGTTTATGCAAGACTCTTTGATTATTTAAACATAAATCATTGAGGCATTATTAGTTGTTTATATATAAGATGCAACTAATCTCACAATGTCTTGTAACAATAATTGTGTGACTAAGTTTCTTGTGTTTGAGCATATCAATCAATCGATGTGGATGAAACATGGAGTATTTTATAAAGTACACGTGTCTGATGAAGTCATAAAATTTACAACACATGCACTTAATTAATAATATGCAAATTACAAATAAATGATAAATATTTAATGAATATTATGTTAAATTGTGTTTAAACATTTATTTTATTTCCCCTAGGCAAGTACATTCATTTTAACATATTTTAATGAACACTGGTTCGCAAGGGCTCATTGGCCAAATGATAAAAAAAAATATTTTTTTTTTTTCGAAATGGGGAATGCCACTGCCATAACGTTCAAACCGCAAAGTAACGTTGAAGTGAAAATATGGTCCATTTGGTTACGGCCTTACTCACTGCATTAGTAATTACTGTCTGAACTACACCTGGAAAAATTATAACCGCAAACACCGTCGGCTGATGTTAAATAAAATTTTCGTTACTTTTGCAAGAAAAATTTTCAAATATTTGAAATTTTTAACGAAAGTTTCCGATGTTTTTTTAGAGTAGAAAATTGTTTAAACTACAGGCTAGCTGACACAAAGTGTTACCAAGTTCATAATGATATATCTGTTAAAATAGAAATGATATGATACATGTTTTAGTGACAACTCATTAGAATGTTGGAAAATCACAACCAGCTATTGTTGGCGATCTCAAACATATCAAAGTGAATGTTTTGTGTATCGCACCATAAATCATAGTAATGATACTGCTTGTGATGCTTAACGCCATGGTGATGGTTTAAAATAAAACTCCAACAGAATTTGCAAATTTACACAAGAGCAATGGACTAGATATAGCAATATCAAATCTAAGGTAGGACAGACACAGAATTGCAAAATCGAGAAACTGAAAGCAGAGAAGTTTTTTAAATTCGGGTTTAACCTTAACGAGGACTGGTTTATAAACTACACAAATATAGAATTTAATATATACAACAAATGGCTCCTATCATTGGGAAACAAATTCGCACTCCCTGTTTGCAAAAACAATTTCGCTCCAGTTCTACTGATTGCAGACATTGAACAATAGTTACAGACGATAAAAGAGGACACCGAGAAGGACATGACTAGGGCAAAATGGGCAATAAAAATTTCGGACTTCAGAAATAATTGAAGAAACACAGAAAAAGAATAGTTCACACTTGGAATTTACGAAGATACCAGAAAATTTATCAAAAAGCACAAGGACATTATCCAGATAACGACGGCCGATGAAAGTAATAAAACAGTGGTATTGTACAAAGAAGATTAACAACAACAATAAAATGAAAAAACTGTTAGAGGACAAGAACACATACTATGAAATTAGAAAGAACAAACTATAACCATCGTACAAGAACTGTATAAGAATAATAATGTAACAAAATGGGAAAGATCAAATTTAGTTTGCTATTCAGCCTTGGCTCCACAACTTTACGGTTTGCCGAAAATATATAAGGATAAAGTACCTCTTAGACCTATTTCTTCTTCAACGAAAGTGCCATGCTACAATTTATGGAAATTCATCGGTAATATATTAAAAACACTAACATCTTCTTTATACAACGTCAGAAATTCGATGGAGGTAAAAGAAAGAATAAGGGACGTGATATTAGAACATGACGATATACTTGTATCATATGACGTGGTATCATGATTTACAAATATACCAACACATTTGGCTATAAAAAAACATCATGAGTAAGTGGGAACTTCTCAAGAAACACACTTAGATGACGAAACAGATGTTCCTAAAAATCTTGCAATTCTGTCTCAAAGAAAACAACTATTTTAAATACGAGGAGAAGATTTACCATCAAACATGCCAATGGGCAACCCCCTCTCACCGACTATAGCTAACATTGTGTTAGACACAGTTTTGGACGAAATGTTGGGGGAACTAAGAAAGCGAAATATAGAAATCAAGTTTTTAAGGAAATACGTGGACGACCTCTTGACAATAATCAAAAACAAGACGAGCAGGAAATACTAAGGCTACTTACAAAAATTCAATTTACATTGGAAAGAGAATTAGATGGCGAAATACCATTCTTGGATATGAAGATTATAAGACAGGAAAACAAAATATTTACAGAATGGTACACGAAGACAACGGCATTTGGACGAATGATGAACTACAACTAAACACAAGCTAAAGGGATAAAGACAAATATGGCAACTAACTTTATCAAAAAAGTTATAGACCTTAATGAGGAGCAATATATTGCACGCAATATAGCAAAAGTAGAAACCATATTCAAATTAAACAATTTTCCACCTTCACTTATAAAGACTCCAATTCAGAATGAAATTCAACCCAAACAATACAAATATGAAAAATCATTGGAAAATACTTATTTTCACAGTGTACCATATATTCCCAAATTAACAGAGAACAAATCAAACCACACACAACAACAACTACCAACTAGACAATGTAGTTTACGAATTGACGTGCAATGGCAAAGAAGGGGAACAATGCAATATGTGTTATGTGGGCACCACTCGACGAAAACTGAAAATACGAATGGCAGAACACAAAGAATTCTTGACAGAAAGAGAAATGAAAATAAGAGGTATACTCTTGAAAGTTCACGTATACAACAGAGGATAGAGACGTCGATGAAGACGAAAGAGGACAAAGCTAATACAAAGCTACAGTATTCCGTTGCAATAGTTTAGAGTGTAAACATAGTTCTGTGATATTAGTTTTAAAATTTTCGCTGCAATATTCTACATTTGTTTTTATTTATTATAAAAATATGTCCTGATGTCTAGTATTTTAGTGAATTAAGAGATTAATGCAGATGTAAACATATGTAAGTAAAAACAATAAACAGAACAAAATATTTAAAATGCGTCTCTTGTTAATAGATTTCACCAAATAAACTCTTGAAAAAGTCGGAAAAAGCCGACGAAACGCCGAGAAAAGGATAAAATGGCACGTAATCCATAGTGTACACTCAAAACAGCAACAAGTAAAAACGTGCCAAATTCGGCCAGGCCGAATCTTATATACCCTCCACCATTGATCCCATTTGTCAAGTTTTTTGAATGGCTTTTTCAAAAAGAAAAAAAAAAAAAACAGTCATAGAAAAACACCACCTCCAAAATATCAGGCAAATAGAATAAAAATTTTCCCCTTCAGAGGATCAAAAAGTCAAACTGGGAGTTCGGTTTAAAT
Organism: Stomoxys calcitrans; assembly: GCF_963082655.1. Taxonomy (NCBI): domain Eukaryota; kingdom Metazoa; phylum Arthropoda; class Insecta; order Diptera; family Muscidae; genus Stomoxys; species Stomoxys calcitrans. The sequence goes on from NC_081553.1 coordinate 11,252,336, forward strand.
GAGCTACTAGCCGAACCGGGCCACCTCCACTGCGCCTTCTTCAACTCTCTTATATCTTTTTAGGGTGGGGACACTTCGCCCTGAATGCGGATATCGAATTCGAGCCATTGTAACCTATGACGCCGAACGCGTTCGAATCCTGGCGAGAACATCCGACAAAGCGGTGTTTATCTCCTCTTAATGTTGGCGACATTTGCGAGGTACAATGCCATGGATGGTCATTTATAAAATTTTCCCCAAAGAGATATCGCACTGCGGGACGCCGTTCGGGACTCGGCTATAAAAAAATCTTCCTTATCATTGAGTTTAAACTTAAATCGGAAAGCACTTAATGATGTGTGAGAATTTGCCCCTTCTTGATTTCTGGTGGTAATGTTCTTCCTTAGGTAAGGTGTGGCCACCGGCACTTTGCACTGAAAATAGATATCAAATTCGTTCTTTATTCCCAACGGAAATGAAGTTCAGTTTAGGGGGTGCTTTAGGGCGTACCCAAAAACACTTGGATCCTATATTGGATATCAAATTCGTTTTCTACTCTCAAATACCTTTAATTTGAGTCCCATATTGTCATAATGGGTCAAATAACCCATTTGACGTATCGTAAGCAGGAAAAGCGCCACCTGGACTTGAACGCAAATTTTAATGTCACATTCGTAGTCTACTCCCTAATACCGTTCATTTGAGTCCTATATAGAAATGGTAGGCTACTATGCCTGTTTGGGGGTGGGCGACCTCGCATAACTTGGAATTTATTGTATGTTTTATGCCATATTTGTAATCTACTGCCTAATACTTTTCACTTGAGTCTCATATTGACATGAAATTCGAATATATCTGTTTAGAGAAGTTTTGGGGTTGGGGGTGGGGTTTGGCGCTGTTTACTTGGACCCAAATTTTAACGCCATATTCATTTTCTGGTCTTCAGTACCTTTCATTTGATACCCTTATTGTGACCATTGGATCACTTTCGGATATGGGTGGCGTTTTTGGGGTTAGGGGTCCGCCTCCACCCGATATCTAAAAATTATATATAAGTTTCATATAGTCATAATTTGTCTAATGGCGTTTTTGAGGGGTCGTGGACCCCCTATACTTCGATCTGATTTTGTATGCCAGATTCGAAATCTATTGCCGAATACCTTTCATTTGAGCCCATTGTTGAAATGAACGTCCAATATGTCTGTTTGGGGGAGTTTTGGGGTTGTGGCGGCCCGATGAGTACTCAGACTCAAATTTTAATACCATATTCGTATTCTACTCTCCAATACCTATCATTTTATACCTATATTGTACCGATCGGTCCACTTTTGATTTTGGGTTGTCTTTTTGGCATAAGGGGGAGGGTCCGTCCCCCCTCCAATACTGAAAAATTATATAGCCTATATTTCCAACCAGACCAACCTACGCAATATGCGAAAATTTCGAGAATATCGGTTCTGCCGTTTTTCAGTCTATACGGAACAAACAAACCGAGTCCCGTATGGTGACCGTGATTGGCTAATGTGCCAATTTTGGGCGTTTTTGTGGGGGTAAGGTGACCCCCTACACTAAGACAGGAATTTGTATCCCAGATTCGTTATCTACTTCGGCATGCCTTTCATTTTATACCCATATTGTCCCGATCGGTCCACTTTTGATTTTGGGTGGTCTTTTTAGGGTGGAGGTGGAGGGGGGTCCGGTGGAGGGTCCGCCCCCTTCCGTTATCAAAAAATTATAAAGCCTATTAATACTTCCTGACCATATTCGTAATCTACTCCCGAATACCTCTCATTTGGGTCCCATATTGTCATGATCGTTAAATAAACCCATTTTAAAGGGTTTTGGGGTTGGGGCGGCCTCATCAGGTACTTGGACCCAACTTTTATTATGAAATTCGTACTCTACTCTTCAATACCTTTCATTTGCGTCCCATATTGTCCCGATCGGTTCGCTTTTATTTTTGGGTAGTACTTTTGGGGTAAGGGGGAGAGTCCTCCCCCCTTCCGATATCAAAAAATTACATAGCCTATATTTTCTTCCGGACCAACCTTTATAATCTATCAAATTTTCAAGGTAATCGGTTCAGCCGTTTTTGAGTCTATACGGAACAAACAAACAAACACAAATCAAATGGACCGATCTCTCGGTAAAGGGTCTGAAGCCCATAAAGGCTTTATTATACCCTCCACCATGACTAATTTCGTCATTCTGTTTGTAACTACTCGAAATACTCGTCTGAGACCCCATAAAGTATATATATTCTTGATCGTCGCGACATTTTAAGTCAATCTAGCCATGTTCGTCCGTCTGTCCGTCTATCGAAAGCACGCTAACTTTCGAAAGAGTAAAGCTAGCCGCTTGAAGTTTTGCACGAATACTTTTTATTAGTGTAGGTCGGTTGGGATTGTAAATGGGCCAAATCGGTCAATGTTTTGATATAGCTGCCATATAAACCGATATTGGGTCTTGACTTCTTGAGCCACTAGAGGGCGCAATTCTCATCAGATGTGACTGAAATTTTGCACGAGGTATTTTGGTGTTAATTCCAACAACACAGTTGTTGTATGATGATACAAATCGGTTCATAATCTGGTATAGCTGTCATATAAACCGATCTTGGATCTTGACTTCTTGAGCCTCTAGAGGTCGCAATCCTCATCCGATTTGGCTGAAATTTTGCATAAGATGTTTCGTTATGACTTCCAATAACTGTACTAAGTATGGCGCAAATCGGTACATTACCTTATTTAGCTGCCATATAAACCGATCTGGGATTTTGTCTTATTGAGCCTCTAGATGGCGCAATTCTCATCCGATTTGGAAGAAATGTTGTACAACGGCTTCTCGCATGACTTTCAATAGATAGAAGATATTTAAGTTTATAAGTTTTAATAGTTTTGAGGGCTTGTAGCCCAGTGTGGGTTTTTGTTTGTATACCCACCTCACCGAGCATATCAATTCAAGCTTCTCATCTCATCGCATCTCCTAAAATATGCATATGTGTAATGTGATAAATATTTCATATTCGACATGTATGAATAATAAAATGAAATTTGCTTTTGTGGCCATAGACAAACCTTTTGCCTACAGAGACACCGAACTCTTCCACACACATGTGTAAGTGTATGTGTGGTCGTGTAACGCTTTTAATTAAATTTCCTATTAAATTTTTAATATGACATTTTGAATGGACAAGCACACGGAAATGTGTCCACTAATGATTTTGATAAATTTCCCCAATGGCTGCAAGGACAAATAGGAAACCGATCAAACTGTCAATATCCAATAATGCCCACTTGTGGCTGTGTAAGTGTTTACACATGTTATCTGTGTGAGTGTGCGAGTGTTTGTGGATATAGTCAAACATAGAATTAATGATATTTAAATATTAACATGGTCAATAATTAATATGTGTACTAGTACACAATATGCCATATATGCTTTTAAATATCCTGTATTTTTTATGGCTTTATTGTAATTCGTTTGTTTTAAGTTTTACTTTGGATGAGGAAATGTTGACTCATTTGCAAATCAGCCCTCAAGCGTTTTCTATTTCCTCTATGTCGTTGTGGTCAAATATGTGAATTCCCTTGGGTACTTGTATTTCGATTGCCTATTAATTACAAAGGAATTTAAAACGTACTTCACTTATATACAGGAATGGGAATTGGTTTAGTAATTATTTAGGCCTCATTAACCGCCAACATAAGAGGAGGTTTGTTTTATTTTTTGTTCTTATTTGCAAATATTTATATTCCTGCGGTTTGAAATACAAATCAATAGATTTTTATACCCTCCATCATAGGATGGGGGTATACCAATTTCGTCATGTTGTTTGTAAAACCTCGTAATATGTGTCTGAGACCCCATAAAGTCACGCCATTTTAAGTCGATCTAGCCATGTCCGTCCGTCCGTCTGTCCGTCTGTCCGTCCGCCCGTCTGTCCGTCTGTCAGTCGAAAGCACGCTAACTTTCGAAGGAGTAAAGCTAGTCGCATGAAATTTTGCATAAATAATTTTAATTAGTCTAGGTCGGTTGGGATTGTAAATGGTCCAAATCGGTCCATGTTTTGATATAGCTGCCATATAAACCGATCTTGGGTCTTGACTTCTTGGGCCTCTAGAGGGCGCAATTATAGCCCGATTTGACTGAAATTTTGCACGTGGTGTTTTGGTAGCATTTCCAAAAACTACGCTAAGTATGATTTAAACCGGTTCATGTCCTTATATAGCTGCCATATAAACCGATCTTGGGTCTTGACTTCTTGAGCATCTAGAGGGCGCAATTCTCGTCCGATTTGACTGAAATTTTGCACGTAGTGTTTTGGTGGCACTTTCAACAACTACTCTTAGTATGATTTAAATTGGTCCATAACCTGATAAAGCTGCCATATAAACCGATCTTGGGTCTTGACTTCTTGAGCCTCTAGAGGGCGCAATTCTCTTCCGATTTGACTGAAAGTTTGCTCGTAGTGTTTTGGTAGTACTTTCAACAACTACTCTTAGTATGATTTAAATTGGTCCATAACCTGATAAATCTGCCATATAAACCGATCTTGGGTCTTGACTTCTTGAGCCCCTAGAGGGCGCAATCCTCGTGCGATTTAACTGAAATGTTGCACGTGGTGTTTTGGTATCACTTTCAATAACTGCGCTAAGTATGGTTCAAATCGGTCTATGTTTTGATATATCTGCCATATAAACCGATCTTGGGTCTTGACTTCTTGACCCTATAGAGGGCGCAATTCTCGTTCGATTTGACTGAAATTTTGCACGTAGTGTTTTCGAAGCATTTCTAACAACTACGCTAGGTATGGGTTTAATCGGTACATGGTTTGATATAGCTGATATATAAACCGATCTTGGGTCTTGACTTCTTAGGCCTCTAGAGGGAGCAATTCTTATCCAATTGGAATGAAATTTCGCACATAGTGTTTTGGTATCACTTCCAATAAGTGTGCCATGTATGGTTCAAATCGATTCATAACGGCATATAGCTGCCATATAAACCGATCTGGGTCTTGATGTCTTGAGCATCTAGAGAGCGCAATTCTCATCCGATTTGACTGAAATTTTGCACATAGTGTTTTGATATCACTTCCAACTACTGTGCGAAGTATGGTCCTGATCGGTCTATAACCTGATATAGCTGCCATATAAACCGATCTTGGATCTTGACTTTTTGAGCCGCTGGAGGGCACAATTCTTATCCGATTTCGCTGAAATTTTGCATGAGGTGTTTTGTTATGACTTCAAACAACTGTGCGAAGTATGGTCCTAATCGGTCCATAACCTGATATATCTGCCATATTAACCGATCTTGGATCTTGACTTCTTGACCCTATAGAGGGCGCAATTCTCGTTGGATTTTATTGAAATTTTGCACGTAGTGTTTTGAAATCACTTCCAACAACTGCGCTAAGAATGATTTAAATCGGTTCATAATTTGGTATAGCTGCCATATACACCGATCTTGGATCTTGACTTCTTGAGCCTCTAGAGGGCGCAATTCTCATCCGATTTAACTGAAATTTTGCACGTAGTGTTTTGTTATGACTTCCAATAACTGTGCTAAGTATGGTTTTAATCGGTTCATGGTTCGATATAGCTGCCATATAAACCGATCTGGGATCTTGACTTCTTGAACCTATAAAGGGCGTATTTCTCATCCGATTTGGCTGAAATTTTGTACAACGGCTTCTCTCATGACCTTCAATATACGTGTCTAATGTGGTCTGAATCGATCAATAGCTTGATACAGCTCCCATATAAACCTATCTCCCGACATTAGGCTTTAATTGTTTTTTGATGGCATTCGCAACAAGCCCGACAAAGGCATTCGCAAAAAAATGCCAATTTAAAGCATTATGGCTTACAAAATTTTTGCCCATATATGCCATCCATATTTCACATCAAAATCCTCTTTGTTATATGTTTTAGCTTTATTTTCATTAAATTACTAAAAAAAGACAGAAAGGACTAAAAATAAAATACCTTCTATATAAGAGATTATAAAATAAGCATTCATTCACTCATTTATTTATCATGGCAACCAGCACTGTTGCCAATCTCCAAATATAAAAAAACCCAAATTCCCTATTAAAGTCAAATTTTCCATTAACGTTCAAAGAGAAAAAGCATATTGCAAAAATATGAATTCATGAATGTTAAGTAATCCAACTGCCATAACAAAACGACTCCCACTAGCAATGAAAAACCAAAAAAAAAAATCCTGAGTTTTATCCATGTTTTCAAAAAAATCATCTGCCCGTCCATTCCCAGAGTACTCCCACTCGGATTGTGGTTACTTCTGCTGGCAACATAAAAATTGATTTTAAACAACTGAAGTATGTGACAGAATATTTGCTTGTGGATTTTATCGATCGTTTTCTGTGTCCCAAATATGATATATGGTGTGTCTGAATGATAGATGCAATCGAAAGTCATCCATGTAGCCTTTGTCTTTGGGTATTGACTCCAATGCAGTGACTTTAAGCCATTGCACCACCACACTTTGCAGCATTGAAGTAGCCAAGAAATCGATTGTGGTCACACAAGTGGCAAAGGACCGGCAAATATTTTAATGGATGTACTTTACTTTATTATATGGGATAATCATGTATAGGACACCTGTTGTTGGAAAAACTTTATGTCTGAAGGGTCTGAAGCCCATATAAGTTTTATTTATTATCCGATTTCGCTGAAATTTGCAACACTGGGTTATTTTAAGCCTCCCGACATCTGACCCAAATATGGTCTAAATCAGAATATATAGATATAGCTGCCATATAGACCGATCTACCAATCAAGGGTCTTAGTCCCATAAAAAGAGGATTTGTTGCCTGATTTCGCTGAAACTGTAACTTTCTCGGGGGCGGAATAAAATATGTTTCAGACTAGATCCTTTTTATACCCTCCACCAAAGGATGGGGGGGATAATAATTTCGTCATTTCGTTTGTAACACCTCGGCATGACATTTTAAGTCGATCTAGTCATGCCCGTCAGTCCGTCCGTCTGCCGAAAGCCGCTTGAAATTTTGCACAAATACTTTTTATCAGTGTAGGTCGGTTGGGATTGTTCATGGGCCATATAGGCTCATGTTTTGATGAAGTTGCCTTATAAACCGATCTTGGATCTAGAATTCATGAGCTACTAGACGGTGCAATTCTTATTCGATTTGGCTGAAATTTTGCACGAAGCGTTTTGTTGTAACTTCCAATAACTGCGCTAAGTATGGTTCAAATCGGTTCATAACCCGATATAGCTGCCACATAAACCGATCTGGGATCTTGACTTCTTGAGCCACTAGAGGGCGCGATTGTCATCCGATTTGGCAGACATTTTGTGTGAAGTATTTTGTTGTAGCTTCCAACAACTGTGCGAAAATATGGTACAAATCGGTCCATATTTTGTTATAGCTGCCATATAAACCGATCTAGGCTCTTGACTTTTTATGACTCTAGAGGGCGCAATTCTTATCCGATTTGGCTCAAATTTTGCGTGAGAGTGGTTTGGTATGACTTCCAACAACTGTGTCAAGTATGGTCTAAATCAGTAGATAACCTGATATAGCTGCCATATAAACCGAACTCTGGATAAGACTTCTCAAACCTGTAGAGGGCGCACTTGACTTCTGGAGCCACTAGAGTGCGCAATTCTCATCCGATTTGGCTGAAAGTTTGCACAATGTATTTTGTTATGACTTCCAACATCAACGCTGCGATATAAACCGATATTGATTTTATGACTTCTTGAGCCACTAGAGGGCGCAATTCTCATCCGATTTGGTTGAGATTGTACATGGGGTGTTTTGTTATGACTTCCAACAGCTGTGATAAGTATGGTTTAATTCTTACTTCTTGAGCTTCTAGAGGGCGCAATTCTTTTCCGTTCTGGCTGAAATTTTCCGTGAATGGTTTTGTTATGACTTCCAACAGTTGTGCTAAGTATGGTCGAAATCAGTTCATAACCTGATATAGCTGCGATAAAAACCGATCTCCCGATTTCACTTCAATTTGCCTGAAATTTTCAAGATGATATTTCTCTATGGCTTGTACGGCATGAAAAGTACGATCAATAATTTTATATAGGTTAGGTTAGGTCGAAAAGAGGGTGCAGATATTAATCCGCCCCAAGCCGCTATGGACATACTCCAAATCCAGTAATCAGCTTGTTGTGCGCTCTAAAAACAAGAAAGTAACCTCTAAAAAGAAAATTTTAAGTTAGAAATCCCTGCTACTTACAAAAACCTTAATTGTTTTCAATACCACTCCCCTAAGTAGATTCATGCCTGATATTGTGTCTCCACCTAAGTACCGGTATCTGGTGGACGCGAAAGCCGGGCAATGACAAAGGAAATGCTCCAACGTCTCCTCATCTTCGCCGCATGCCCTACACATGCTATCACTTGCCACACCTATTTTACATAACTGAGCTCGTAGTCCTAAGTGTCCCGTTATGATACACCAATAGCTATACTGACCTCTTTCTTGCTTCCTTTCAGTAACAGCCTCGTCTTTTCACGATCTGGATCCCCCAAGAGGATTTTCGCCGTCCTACCGACCGTTTCGCTATTCCACAATGTTGCATGCGCATTCGTCGCCCTTTGGGTTAACCAAGTTTATTGACGGCAGTCCTCTGGCCTTCATCGCCAAATCGTCTGCCTTTTCATTTCACCTTACTCCGCTATGGCCCGGTACCCAAAGGATGCGGATTTTGCCATACCCGGCACCCAAACGATGCGGATTTTGCCATCCTCAGAGAAGGCGTTATTCTCCTTCTTACACTAAAAGACTGTTCGTGACCTTACCGTCCTGGTTGTTATTGTCCTTATGGCAATTTTACTGTCGGTAGAAATGCTCACACTCGACCTCCTTACGTTAGCACCACACCGCTTCACGCATTCTGTGATCGCCCGGATCTCCGCCTGCAGCACCGTATTATGGTCAGGCAGTCTAAAACAGATCTCAGTCCCTGGGTTCTCAATGTAAACCCCCAGGCGCACTCTGTCCTCTAGCTTTGATCCATTCGTGTAACATGATCTTCCAGATGGCAATACTAGGATTCCGTCAATCCAAGACTGTGTCGATGGCAGCAGTGCCTTGCACTCCACTTCAAGGTTCATCTCAGGTATCCCATGGGAAACCTCTTCCCTTCCTTCCAGGTTTTATATCGTCGCCTCGATTATATCGCGATGGTATGAGCTGCTCCCATCCTCAATCCATTCTCCCATCGCCTTAAGTATCATAGCCGCAGTGGCTGCCTCAGACTTTATTTGTATGTCAATGGGTCGGTTATCTAGAATAGTCTTCAGTGCCCTAGTGGGCGTGGTCCTCATCGCTCCGCCTATGCCAAGACAACATGTTCTCTGAACCTGTTGTATGTCCTTATGTTGCACTTTTTCTCCATAGAAGCCCACTACTTAGGCGTAAGTAAGTATTGATCTAATCACGCTCCTGTAGAGCCAGTGGATTATCCTAGGATTCAGGCCCCATTTCAAGGCTACATAGTGCCCAACATCTGTGAGCCTTCTCAGTACGCTTCTGAATGTGACGCTTCCAATTCAGTTTCTTGTCGACGATCACACCTTAGTAGTTAACCTTGTCAGATATCGAAATCGTCTTATTGAGGAAACTTGGTGCGTTAAATTGGCCCACCTTCGTCTTCCTCGTGACCAGGCATATTTCAGTCATTTTCGGGTTAACATTGAGAGCTCTGCGTCTAGCCCAGTCATATGCCATATGCAAGACCCTTTCGGCCCTTCTGCATAGCTCATTCGGATCCTTACCCCCTAGAAGTGTTATAACATCGACTGCGTAGCAGACGGGTTCAATCCCTCCTTAGCCAGCATCCGTAATAGGATCTAACTGCAAATTTTTATACCCACCACCGAAGGATGGGGGTATATTCATTTTGTCATTCCGTTTGCAACACATCGAAATATTCATTTCCGACCCTATAAAGTATATATATTCTTGATCAGATCTAAGACGATCTAGCCATGTCCGTCCGTCTGTCCGTCTGTCTGTTGAAATCACGCTACAGTCTTTAAAAATAGAGATATTGAGCTGAAATTTTGCACAGATTCTTTTTTTGTCTATAAGCAGGTTAAGTTCGAAGATGGGCTATATCGGACTATATCTTGATATAACCCCCATATAGACCGATCCGCCGATTTAGGGTCTTAGGCCCATAAAAGCCACATTTATTATCCGATTTTGTTGAAATTTAGGACAGTGAGTTGTGTTAGGCCCTTCGACATCCTTCGTTAATTTGCTCCAGATCGGTACAGATTTGGACATAGCTGCCATATAGACCGACCCTCCGATTCAGGGTCTAAGGCCAATTAAAGCCACATTTATGGTCCGATTTCGCTGAAATTTGGGACAGTGAGTTGTCTTAGGCCCTTTGACATGTTTCTTTAATTTGGTCCAGATCGGTTCAGATTTGGATATAGCTGCCATATAGACCGATCCTCCGGTTTAGGGTCTTAGGCCCACAAAAGCCACATTTATTATCCGATTTTGATGAAATTCGGGACAGTGAATTGTGTAAGGCCCAACGACATCCTTCGTTAATTTGGCTCAGATCGGTTCAAATTTGGATATAGCTGCCATATGGACCGATTTCTTGATTTATGGTTTTGGGCCCATAAAATGCCCATTTATTGCCCGATGTCCCCGAAATTTGGAACAGTGAGTTAAGTTAAGTCCCTTGACTTACTTCTGCAATATCGCACAGATCGGTCCAGATTTGGATATAGCTGCCATATAGACCGATATCTAGGTTTTAGGTTTTGGGGCCATAAAAGACGCATTTATTGTCCGATGTCGCTGAAATTTGAGACAGTGAGTTTGGTTAGGCTCTTCGACGTCCTTCTTCAATTTTGCCCAGATCAGTCCAGATTTGAATATAGCTGCCATATGACCGATCTCTGGATTTAAGGTTTAGGGCCCATAAAAGAGGCATTTATTGTCCGATTTCGCTTTGAAATTTGGGACAGTGCTTAGTGTTAGGCTCTTCGACATGTTTATGCAACTTGGCCCAAATCGGTCCAGATTTGGATATAGCTGCCATGTAGACCGATATCTCGATTTAAAGTCTTGGCCCCATAAATGGCGCATTTATAATCCGATTTCACTGAAATTTGACACAGTGACTTATGTTAGGCTTTTCGACATCCGTGTCGTATATAGTTCAGATCGGTATGAGGTATATGAGTATAAGGTATGAAATTTTCACCTAATTTTGATGAAAGGTGGTTTACATATATACCCGAGGTGGTGGGTATCCAAAGTTCGGCCCGGCCGAACTTAACGCCTTTTTACTTGTTTTTTTTTTTTAAATAATTTTTTATTCTTTGCCCTTATTACCAACCGTTCGTACTTCCTGTACTTGCAAAACAAATTAAATCATGACATTGGTAAGCGGTAATAACCATAAATCATTTGGTTAATTACAACGCCAGGCCAAATAATGTTTAAAATGCCACCTCTCTATGCGCATATTACATTCAATTGATTGTTGATGCTCTCAAGCTACTCGTACCTTTGAAGCTACGCCCCTTCCACATAATCACAATGTAATTTTCTCACAATCTTGGGAAATATCTGAAGTTGGTCACGATGGAGGACAAATAACATCACACACACACACACATAAAAACAAAGGCCCCTACCCAGACCTGTTTGCTAAAATGTAAGACTTTTATCTCATTGTCGTCATCGTTAAATGCCTCCGAAGTAGTACCAGCACCATCACCATCACCATCGCCGCCATCATCATCATTAACATTCAGTTTACCTAGGCTTAAAAGTGACTAAATTTAAAAAGAGCTTAACAGAAACTAAGAGGCAAGATTAACTAAAACACGAAGTACTTGCCTCACTGATGCCTGATGTTTACTTTGCTTTTGATGCTTAGATAGGCAGATAGAAAGTCTAGACTTAAAATTTTTCCCATGATTAATGAACGCTGGCTCATGAGTCAGTTAGCCAGCTGACATTGACCATCATAACATGAAAAAATGATCATTAATCATAGATTTTATTATGTTTTTATAAATTTTTTAACAATATTTGTTGTTCTTCTTCTCTTTTCAGGTAAGCAAAAATTTCAAAATGAAATTCTGATGATGGCTGTGGGTAAGAACAATTTGGTTAAAGCGTTGAATATGTTGACACGGGCTTAAAAGTAATGGGCAAGAAGGAAGTGTGAGATTCTTCGACGCATGCCTGAGGGAAAAATGCATTTAAGAAATATAGAATTCAGGAAAAGGTAGATGAGCAAATTTAAACCTTTCAACAATTTCAAATTTGTGAATTAGAGGCATTTCCTTCATAGATGTATACATATGAAGAAGTATGCTGTCTTCAATACTACTGCCTGCACGAAATATTGGGTTGCCCAAAAAGTAATTGCGGATTTTTCATATAGTCGGCGTTGACAAATTTTTTCACAGCTTGTGACTCTGTAATTGCATTCTTTCTTCTGCCAGTTATCGGCTGTTACTTTTGGCTTGCTTTAGAAAAAAAGTGTAAAAAAAAGTATATTTGATTAAAGTTCATTCTAAGTTTTATTAAAAATGCATTTACTTTCTTTTAAAAAATCCGCAATTACTTTTTGGGCAACCCATATACTCATAGCAATAATTAACTATAATAACTTAATTATGATGTTTCTGATGTCTATATTGGCTGATGTAATAAACATTCTGCTATCTTTTAGTTTTTTAGTCTTTACCTACAATTTTAGGAGGCCACCGTGGTGCAGAGTTTAGCATGTCCGCCCGCCGTGAAAATCAAACAATTTTCAGCGGTGGTTATCTCCTTACTTATGTGAGATATCTTGCCATGTTAAAATTTCTTTCCAAAATGTTGTCGATAGACAGAGAGAAGTATCCCCTGCTCCTTAATGGCATGTGTATAAGAAACTAGCCGAACCCGGCCCGCTACGCTGCGTCTTCCTAAACTCTCTAATATCTTTTTAGGGTGGGGACACTTCGCCCTGAATGCGGATACCGGAAACTTGAATCGGAAAACACTCATTGATGTGTGGGTATTTGCCCCTTCTCGGTTGCTGGTGGTAATGTTCTTACTTGGGGGAGGGATGGCACCTCAAACATTTCGACTCAATTATGGATATTAAATTCATGCTGCACTTACAAATCCCTTTAATTTGAGCCCCATATTGCCATGGCCGGAAAATATGAACCGTTTGGAGGGTGTTTTGGGGCTGAGGCGGCCACCGGCACTTTGCACTGAAAATAGATATCAAATTCGTTCTTTATTCCCAACGGAAATGAAGTTCAGTTTATGGGGTTCTTTAGGGCGTACCCCAAAACACTTGGCTTCAAAATTGAATATCAAATTCGTTTTCTTCTCTCAAATACCATTCATTTGTCATAATGGGTCAAATAACCCATTTGACGTATCTTTAGGAGGAAAAGCGCCACCTATTCTTGAACTCAAATTTTGATGTCATATTTTTAATCTACTCCCTAATACCTTTCATTTGAGTCCCATATAACCATGGTCTGCTAATATGCCCATTTGGTAGTATTTGGGGGTGGGCGAACTCCCATTACTTGGACCGAGTGTTTAATGCCATATTTGTAAACTACTGCCTGATACTTTTCATTTGAGTCCCATATTGATATGAACTTTGAATATATCTGTTTAGAGAAGTTTTGGGGCTGAAGGGGGCCCGCTAGCTACTTGGACCCAGATTTTAATACCATATTCGTTTTCTGGTCTCTAATACCTTTCATTTGATACCCTAATTGTGCCCATTGGATCACTTTCGGATAAGGGGGCCGTTTTGGGGTAAGGGGGAGGGTCCGCCTCCACCTGATATCTAAAAATTTCTAAGGCAGGCTATGTTTCCCTTTAGACAATCGTAGACAATTTATGAAAATTTAAAGAAAATCAGTTCAGCCAAGTATCATATAGTCATAATAGATCTAATGACTTTTTGGGGGGTGGCTTGTTCCCCTATACTTCAATCTGATTTCGAAATCTACTCCCCAATACCGCTCATTTGAGCCCCATATTGAAATGAACGTCCAATAAGTCTGTGTGGGTGAGTTTTTGGGTTGGGGCGGCCCGATGGGTACTTAGACTAAAATTTTAATACCATATTCGTATTCTACTCTCCAAAAGCTTTCATTTTATACCTATATTGTTCCGATCGGTCCACTTTTGATTTTGGGTTGTGTTTTTGCCATAAGGGGGAGGTCAGTCCCCCTTCCGATACCGAAAAATTATATAGCCTATGTTTCCTTTCAGAGCAATATCCGAAAATTTTGAGAGAATCGGTTTTGCCGTTTTTCAGTCTATACAGAACAAACGAACCGAGTCCCATACATCCGTGATTGGCTAATGTGCCTATTTTGGGGGTTTTTGTGGAAGTGGGGTGACCCCCTCTACTGCGACATGAATTTGTATGCCAGATTCGTTATCTACTCCCACATACTTTTCATTTGACCCATATTGTCCTTATCGCTCCACTTTTAATTTTGGGTGGTGTTTTTGGGGTAATAGTGGAGGGTCCGCCCCCTTCCGTTATCAATAAACTATAAAGCCTATTTCTACTTCGTGGACATATTCGTAGTCTACACCCGAATACCTTTCATTTGAGTCCCATATTGTTATGTTCGTCAAATAAACCTATTTTAAGGGATTTTGGAGCTAGGGCGGCCCCCCAGTTACTTGGACCCAACTTTTATTATGAAATTCGTACTCTACACTTGAATATCTTTCATTTGAATCTCATATTGTTCCGATCGGTCCACTTTTATTTTTGGGTAGTACTTTTGGAGTAAGGGGGAGGGTCCGCTCCCCTCCTGATATCAAAAAATTATATAGCCTATGTTTCCTCCCAAACAAATAAAACGAAAAACAAACATACAAACAAACACAAATTCAATTTTACATATAAGACTAGCTGGCTCTGGCCCGCTCCGCTACGCCTTCTTTTACTTAATATGGATCAAAATTTTCCTTGGAATATTTATTTTCGTTTTCTACTCTAAAAACCCTCTTATTTGACCCTCATATAGTCAGCAAATACTTCCTATTTGGGTGGTACTGTGGGGGTGGTGTGGCCTCATCGATACTCTCCCCGAATATTGATATCAGATTCGTGCTTTACTCTCAAACATCTTTCATTTGAGCCCCATATTGCTATGGTCGTAAGTTTGTCCCCTTTGATGGATGTTTTTGAGGAGAGGCGGCCCCCCAAACGCTTGATCCTATATTTGGATATCAGATTCGAATTCTACACTCAAATACCTTCTATTCAAGCCACATATTCCCATGGTCATTAAATAAGCCCTGTTTGGGGGGTGTTTTGGGGAAGGGGAGGACCCCCAGAAACGTGGTCCCACATTTGAATATAAGATTCCTATTGTACTCGCAAATACCTTTCATTTCAGTTCCATATTGCCATGGTCGGTAAATATGTCCGATTTAGGTGTATTTTGGTGGTTGGGGTGATCCCCTTAACACTTGGTCCGACAATTGGATATCAGATACGTTTTCTTATCCTAAATACCTTTCATTTGGGTCCCATATTGTTGTGTTTGGTCTAAATATATGTTTGGTAGGTTTTAGGTTGGGGCGGTCCCCCTAGGTACCCCATCCGAAATTTGGTTACTAAATTTTTATTTTTAGGGTAATATATGAGAGAGCACACAGAATTTCGCTTAAATCGCACCACCCATCTCCGAGATCTGGTGTTTCTCAAAATTAGGGTAAGGGGGAGGGAGGGGGTCCGCCCCCCCTTCAGATATCAAAAATGTAGTACCCTATTTTCAACACGGGATCATTATGCACCGTCCGTGAAAATTTCAAGAAAATCGTTTCAGCCGTTTCTGAGTCTATAAGGAACACACAAACAAACAAACCTACAAACAAGCTCAAATTGATTTTTATATCCAAATTGATTTGATTTATACTACAATAATTTCGTCATTCTGTTTGTAACACCTTGAAATATGTGTCTAAGACCCCATTATGTATATATATTCTTAATCGTCGTGGCGTTTTTATGTCGAACTAGCCATGTCCGTCTATCCGTCCGTCCGTCTGTCTGTCTGTCAAAAGCACGCTAACTTTTGAAGGAGTGGAGCTAGACGCTTGAAATTTTGCACAAGTACTTTTCATTAGTGTAGATCGGTTGAGATTGTAAATGGGCCAAATCGGTTCATGTTTTGATATAGCTGCCATATAAACCCATTTTGGGTCTTGACTTCTTGAGCCTCTAGAGAGCGCAATTCTCGTCCGATTGACTGAAATTTAGCATGAGGTGTTTTGGTATCACTTCTAACAGCTGTGCTAAGTATGGTTCAAATCGGTTTAAAACGGCATATAGCTGCCATGTAAACCGATCTTGGATCTTGGCTTTTTGAGCCGCTAGAGGGCGCAGTTCTCATCCGATTTGCCACAAATTTTGTACAACGGCTCCTCCCATGGCCTGCAACAAACGTGGTGGAGGGTATAATTAAATGCTAGGAGTCGATTCCGGAGTCGGAGTCAAGTAAAAATTGCTTGACTACGCAGCCCTCCTCGAAATCATCCAATCTAAATTCGGTCCGGCCGAACTTTTCTCACTTTTACTTGTATGACTTTTTTGTTTTCTTTATGGTTTTCATACAAATCGTGTGGTTCATACAAAGTATGTGAGTTAATCCCATGGACATGAGCTGGGTAGAACTGATCTTCTGACCAAACTCCATATTATCGCTTAGTAGCGTTTTTGTTGGCACCCATCCTCGTTTTAATATGTACGAAGTTCCTTTTGATCATCGCTAAGACATCCCATATTAGTGATGGGATGTCCCAGAGTTACAAATTGAACTTTTACTTTGGCAAACCATCTGATCGGGGTTTTATGTGAGAATACGCTTTGTTTGCGAACTGAGGTTCTTTAAGTTAAGGAATCTTCAATGGGAAATTTCTCTCCAAGAACCTGTTTTCTCTCTTAAAGCAAAATGGCCTTATCAAACTTCGGGTATAAGAGCAGATCCTTTTGGGGTGCCACCTAATGAAGAGAAGTCTTTCCGGTGTTACCTAATTTTTAGCTCCTGGCAAAATTTTCAATCAATTCCTGTCCCACACAGAGTATGAAGCTTAAGTTTACTACATTTTGAATCCAAAAATTTAAGTTCAAATCGAAACTTTAATCTTCAAATTTCGTTTTAGATTTAACTTTAAAAGAAAGTTTTTATTACCATTGTGAAAAGACTGCCACCAAGTTTGATGCTTATGCTACTCCAACACCATACCCTAATGTTTTTGACGCCTAAAATCCATTTTGCAAAAATCACAACAACAACTTATGTTTGACTCTTCATTATTTGTTTTTATTTTCAGTTTTTTTTTCTTGTCGGTTTTCTTATTCTCTTCGATAACCTCTCATCGCAGAATGGTACAACAAATCTGAGAATAATATAGAAAAACAAAACAACAGCGAGGCACTTAAAATACTTCAGAGACACTTTGATAATTGAGGGGGCCAAAGTTTGAAATGAACAAAACAAGAGCGAAACTTTTTTTGTTGACATTTTCCGGTCATTTGGATGTGGCTCGACACAGAAAACGTTTTTAGATGATTCGATAATATTTTCGAGGATATCAACAGGACCCCAAGGATATGCAGAATGTTGTCCTTAGCTCGGCTCAAAGCTAACAAAAAAAGAAAGAAAACACACATAAAATCAAATACATATGTCATATATAAGGGGGAGGGAAAAAATCAATATTTGAGGGTATTTACGTTAGTATTGACAGGAGGAAATTAAAGGAAAATAAAATAGACATTTTTTTATATAAACCCCTTAAGGCGTTGAACTTGTCAAAGGATTGTCCTTCGTTGTTTTATAGACATTTGTATTTGAAGTTTTTCTTTTTCCAGGAAAACCTTTCTTTTGTTGATGTTGTTGATGTTGTTGTTATTGTAGGTTGATCCCTTAAATCAAGTCGAAAATTAAATGAAAATATTCGTTGCACGTTTTCTGGCATTTGTTTATTGATTGGCATGGTGCTGCTGCCTAGCATTTGGTCAAGGGGCAGGCAGCCAGTCAGACATTCAGTCTGTGTGGTAGTTGCCTCACAACATATTACACTTTGCTGAGGCATTCATATCAAAACGTGCATCATTATTTAGCATTTCAACAGAAAACAACGACAACAACAGTGACAATAAAAACGACATTACCGAACTCATCAACATCAACATCAATATCGTCATCAACATCATCGCCAACTACAACAACTCTGTCAGTGTGCCATGGAGGGTATTGAGACAGTGTGGCCATAAAATTTGTGTAAACATTTGATTTCTATGGAAATATTGCCAAAATTTAATGTTTCTAGAAAAACTGGACGAAATTAGTTTGGAAGAAAAGTCCGTCCGAAATTTGAATTGTATAGATAACTAGCAGGGCCCGCTCCGCTGCGCCTTGTTTAACTCTCTTATATCTTTTTAGGGTGGGGACACTTTGCCCTGAATGCGGATATCGAATTCGTGCCATTGTAGCCTATGACGCTGAACGCGTTTAAATCCTGGCGAGAATGTCGGACAAAGCTGTGTTTATCGGACAAAGCTGTGCTGACTATCTCTTATGTCGGACAAAGCTGTGCTGACTATCTCAAAGTTGTAGTTCCCAACTTTCTCCATTTTATTTATCAGATCGGGTTTACAGGAGGGAGTCGACATTGTCCACTTTGTATTATCTCAATTTTCTGCGCATGGGCACTGGTATGTTAGAAGGATGTAGATATGAATACTTTTAGCAGGGAGTTCGATAAGTTCTACTGGCCTGTGTTGGATACGGAAGCGTTTAAAAGAAAATTTGAGCATGAGCTCTATAATCGGAAGTGTGCCGCCAGTTTTGCCCTTATGGTAAGGAGCTTAGCCTGTTACGACCAGAGAAACTCCTCAGGATAACTGGCACCTACACCAATTCGAAATAGAAACTTTATGGTTCGCTATTCCAGAAGAGAGGGCAGTGAGAGAGAGAGAGTGACAGATTCTGTGCTTGAAGAAAATTAAACCTCAGTCTTATCCTATGACTCCAAGATAGAGTCTGGAAAGGGATTTGAGATCTACTCCAGGACACTCGTATTGGATATTTATTCTAGACTGCCGTCCGCTCTTTCAGGCAGTAATCTATGTCATTAGGATAGCCACTATGCAATCCTGGAAGGGGTTTTATCGCCTATATATGGAGGCGCTCAAGGCCTTCAAATTGAGAGCAGTAAGATCGAGGTGCGTGGTGAGATGTTTAGAAACCCAAAGTTAGCTCCTAGCTCAGGACTTGGCTTTGACTTGGGTTGCCGGGCAATCCTGGAAAGGGTTTTATCGCCTATATGTGGAGGCGCTCAAGGCCTTGAAATTGGGAGCGGTAAGATCGAGGTGCGTAGCGAGATGTTTATTTATTAACCTAAAGTTAGCTCCTACCTATGACTTGAGTTGTCGGGCACCATGGTATTCCGGAAAATAAGAAGGTGGACGACCATGGCGAGGAGGTTGGACCACGGCGAGCGAACTAGAAGCCGGTTTTGCATAGGTGGCATTTCTTCAACCACTGATGATAGCCATAGGGATGTCCAATCTGTGAGAAGGTGGGACTTTGTACATGTATGGCAAACTGGGGGGATACTCAGCTATACCGTTGGCCGAAAGAGAACGAAGAAGGAAGTGATGACTTATGATAAAAGGCAAGGAGTTACAAAAGGGCACTATGCGTTAAGCTTCTTATATGGCGGGGCATACGGAAACACCACAGAATGTTTAGAGAATGAAACTGTTATGAGGGGAACAACTGGGGGACTATCGAACGAAAAACTGCACCTCAAAGGCTTTCCATGTTGGGTATGCGGTTATTCTCCAATTTGAATGATTTTTCAGGCGTATCTTAAGCAGTTTTCTCCGGTACGTGGACAAGACAGGATGGTTTCGACAGGGGACGCAATGAAATCCTTCACGAGCGATCATTTCTATCGAATAAGCCGCTGCTCCTCCAGGGATGTACACACATTGGACCGTGATGGTCTATAGTGCTGGGGCAGGGGACACATGCTTTACCTTCCCAACTACACTTCTTTCCTCGTTAGGGGACTAAAATAGCCCAAAACTAACTTTCGTGTGATCTCATCCTCCCATCCTCAGAACCTAGTTGAAATTTAACATTTTGTATTTTTGTAAATTTTTATACCCACCACCGATAGGTATACCAAAATTTAAGACGATCTAGCCATGTCCGTCCATCTGTCTGTTGAAATCACGCTACAGTCTTTCAAAATGAAGATATTGAGCTGAAACTTTATACAGATTCTTTTTTTTTTGTCCATAAGCAGGTTAAGTTCGAAGATGGGCTATATCGGACTATATCTTGGTATAGACCCCATATAGACCGATCCGCCGATTTGTGGTCTTAGGCACATAAAATCCCCATTTATTATCCGATTTTGCTGAAATTTAGGGCAGTGAATTGTGTTAGGCCCTTGGACATCCTTCGTCAATTTGGCCCAGATCGGTTCGGATTTGGATATAGCCCCCATAAAGACCGTTCCGCCGATTTAGGGTCTAAGGCCCATAAAAGCCCCATTTATTATCCGTTTTATTATCCATTTATTATTTTGCTGAAATTTGGGACAGTGAGTTGTACTAGGCCCTTCGACATCCTTATTCAATTTGGCTCATATCGGTCCTGATTTGCGTATAGCTGGCATATAGATCGATCGGCCGATTTTGGGTCCTAGGCCCATAAAAGCCACATTTATTATCCAATTGTGCTGAAATTTGGGACAGTAAGTTGTGGTAGGCCCTTCAACATCCTTCTTCAATTTAGCCCAGATCGGTTCAGATTTGGATATAGCTGCCATAAAGACAGATCCTCCAATTTAGGGTCTTAGACCCATAAAAGCCACATTTATTATCCGATTTTGCTGAAATTTGGGACAGTGAGTTGTCTTAGGCCCTTTGATATCTATCTTCAATTTGGCCCTGATCGGTTCAGATTTGGATGTAGCTGCCATATAGACCGATTTCTCGATTTATGGTTTTGAGCCCATAAAAGCCACATTTATTGTCCGATGTCGCCGAAATTTGGGACAGTGAGTGAAGTTTAGTCCCTTGACATACTTCTGTAATATCGCACAGATCGGTTCAGATTTGGATATAGCTGGCATATATACCGATATCTTGGTTTAAGGTATTGGGGCCATAAAAGGCGCATTGATTGTCAGATGTCGCTGAAATTGGAGACAGCGAGTTTAGTAAGGCTCTTCGACATGCTCCTTCAATTTGGCACAGATCGGTCCAGATTTGGATATAGCTGCCATATAGACCGATCTCTCGATTTAAGGTCTTGCGAGCATAAAACGCGTATCTATTGTCCGATTTTGCCAAAACTTGAGACAGTGAGTTAAGTTAAGTCCCTTGACATGCTTCTGTAATATCGCACAGATCGGTTCAGATTTGGATATAGCTGCCATATAGACCGATTTCTCGATTTAAGTTTTTGGGCCCATAAAAGGCGCATTTATTGTCCGAAGTCGCTGAATTTTGAGACAGTGAATTTAGTTAGGCTCTTCGAAGTCCTTTTTTAATTTGACCCACTCGGTCTAGATTTGAATATAGCTGCCATATCGACCGATCTCTCGATTTTATGTTTGGGCCTATAAAATTCACATTTATAGTTCGATTTCGCCGAAATTTTGGATAGTGAGTTGTGTTAGGCTCTTCGACATTTTTCTGCAACTTGGCCCAAATCGGTTCAGATTTGAATATAGCTGCCATATAGACCGATCCTCCGATTTAGGGTTTTGGGCCACAAAAGCCACATTTATAATCCGATTTCACTGAAATTTGACACAGCGACTTATGTTAGGCTTTTCGTTATCCGTGTCGTGTATGGTTCAGATTGGTTTTTTTTAAATATAGCTACTGTACTTATTAGTGTTTGGTCCAAATCGGAACATATTTTGATATAACTGCTATGGGACATAAGGTATGAAATTTTCACCGAATTTTGATGAAAGGTGGTTCACATATATACCCGAGGTTATAGGAATCCAAAATTCGGCCCGGCCGAACTTAACGCCTTTTAACTTGTTCTAAATTAGTTTGGCCGTGCCGAATCGGATTTTGCTAAAATTTAATACAAAATAAGATTTGTTGAGGGGCATATTTTTTATTCTACATACCGAAATTCTGTCATACCAGTAAAAATTAAAGCTTCTAGGAACCGAACAAGGATGATCGAGAGACAGGTTTACATGGGAGCTATATCAGGTTGTAGACGCATGCAAAATTTCAGCCAAATCGGACGAAAATTGCGGCTTGTAAGGACACAAGGAGTCAAATCGGGAGATCGATTTATATGGGAGCTAAATCATGTTATAGATCGATTCGGACCGTACTTAGCAGAGTTGCTGGAAGTCATAACAAAACTCCACATGCAAAAATTGCGGCTTCTAGGGGCTCAAGAAGTCAAATACGGAGATCGATTTATATGGGAGCTATATGTAAATCTGAAGCGATATGGCCCATTTAAAATCACCAACGTCCTACATCAAAATTTCAAGTGGCTGTCTTTACGTGTTCGAACGTTATCGTGATTTCGACAGACGGTTTTATTAAAAAACTTGAGCTTGCACTGCTTTTAGAAAGGATTTTAATTTTAATTTCATATTCGTTTTCTATTGTACTTCCATACGAGTATATCTTTCACGGGGGCGATATTGTCATGATAGGGCTACATAACAGCTTAAAATTTAGCCGCTTCTTTGTGTATCATGGTTTTCCAACTTTTGAAAATATTTTCTAATTTTTATTGAGTTGCAACACTGGCCAAAGCTTCTACCCATTGGTGTTGATATCAGCCAACAAAACGACAATAATACCCAACAACTGGCAGCGTCACGGCCAATACGGAAATTCCATTTCCTATTAGTCCTGTTGGCAATTTTCAACATTTTCCATTTCCGGCTCTTATTTATTTTTCGTCTGGTGATGTAAACAACCCCCTGCTATGGGCTTGCGGCAAAATGCAAAGCTTGTAACAGCTCCTGATGCTGTTGCTGTGGGCAGGACAAATGTTTTTGAATTATTTAAGGAGCAGCCAAATGTTGTATTCTATTAAGCCTCCCTCTTCGCTCTTGCCCCCCATTACACACATACAGGCACACACTATCACCCACATTTGCCCACTCCCCCCAAGCACTAAGCCCAACAAATATCTGAATTGAACTTTACAAATTTCCCCCACGCTGCCCCTCTCAGCCAAAGGATGAATGTTTGCCATTACCAGCCACGAAATTGATTTTGTTGCTCTCTCGTTGGCAGATTCCTTTTTCACCAAAAGGATTTCCTTAACACATCAGCATTGTCATGACAATTCTATGCCCTTTTGTTGAACAAAATCTTCGATTAAATTAATTTTTTCAGCTTTATTGTCATGTCGCAGAATGTGAAGTGAGAAATTCCACTTTAGGCCGCCCTTCAAGATGTCATAGATATCTGGCTTTTTTGTGTAGTAACTGCTTTCAACAAAAGGGGGGGAGAATGTAGGAATTTAGGGCTTGTCTTGAGATGAAAAATGGAATTTGATTTAAGGTGGATCTATTTTGATAGACCAAAGATTAGGGTTAAATACATGGATTTTTTTAGGGCATTTGAAGAGAACGCGTTTTATCGATGGCAACCTTTCATTTGAACGATTTGGCAAATGTATGATTTGGTAACGAACATCACATAGCATGAAATGAGATTCAAATATGGTATATGAAAGATCGATTTATGTGAGGGCTATATTGGATTTATGAGTATCAGACAGATGTAGAAGAGGCTTGCAAATGGAAATTTGCCCATGAACATTCCATTCAGAAACTAAGCCAAACTTTTCACATAAAAATGAGTGATGTTCGATTCAAGTTTCCGCTCCATGATAAAGAACCCCCTTTTTATGCCCACCACCACCGTTTGCATCACATGGAAATATCAATTACCGAGACTTAATATTTGAGATATTGAGCTGTAATTTGGCACAGATACGTCTTTTTGATGTACGCTGGATAAGTTCTTGAACGGGCCAAATCGGACCATATTTGGATATAGCTGCCATATAGACCGATCTCCCGATAAAGGGTCTGAAGGCCATAAAAGCTTTATTTTTCATCCGATTTCGCTGAAATTTGGAATGGTACGCAGTTTTAAGCCTCCCAACATCTGACCTGAATATGGTACAGATCGGACTATATTTAGATATAGCTACCATATAGACCGATCTGTCGATAAAGAATCTGAAGGCCATAAAAGCTTAAATTATTACCCGATTTCGCTGAAATTGGAAACAGTAAGTTACTTTAAGCCTCTCGACATCTGATCTAAATATGGTTCAGATCGGACTATATTTAGATATAGCTGCCATATAGACTGATCTCCCGATGAGGGGTCCGAAGGCAATAAAAGCTATATTTTTCATCCGATCTCGCTGAAATTTGGAATAGTGTTCGGTTTTAGGCCTCCCAATATCTGACCTAAATATGGTACAGATCGAACTATATTTAGATACAGCTGCCATATAGACCGATCTGCCGATAAAGGGTCTGAAGACCATAAATGCTTTATTTTTTTAGCAATTTCGCTGAAATTTCTAACATGGGCTTGTTTTAATCCCCCCGACATCTGAACTAAATATGGATTAGGTCGGTCTAATTTGGATATAGCTGCCATATAGACCGATCTCCCGATAAAGGGTCTGAAGGCCATAAAAGCTTTATTTTTTAACCGATTTCGCTGAAATTTGGAATAGAGCGCGGTTTTAGTCCTCCCAACATCCGACCCAAATATGGTACAGATCGGACTATTTATAGATGTAGCTGCCATATAGACCGATCTCCCGATAGAGGGTCTGGAGGCCCTAACAACTTTATTTTTCATCTGATTTTGCTAAAATTTGGAATAGTGCGCGATTTTAGGCCTCTCAACATCTGACCTAAATATGGTACAGATCGGACTATATTTAGATACAGCTGCCATATGGACCGATCTGCCGATAAAGTGTCTGAAGCCCATAAAAGCTTTATTTTTTAACTAATTTCGCTGCAATTTGGAATAGTGTGCGGATTTAAGCCTCCCAACGTCCGACCCAAATATGGTACAGATCGGACTATATTTGGATATAGCTGCCATATAGACCGATCTGCTGATAAGGGGTCTGAAGCCCGTTAAAGCTTTATTTCTTACCCGATTTCGTTGAAATTTGAAACAATGAGTTTTTCTGAGCCTTACGATATCCTACCTTAATATCGTTCAGATCGGTTTATACTTGGATATATCTGCCAAAAAGACCAATATTTTGTTCTATAAAATTGAATTGTGACATATAAAGGGTGATTTTTTTGAGGTTAGGATTTTCATGCATTAGTATTTGACAGATCACGTGGGATTTCAGACATGGTGTCAAAGAGAAAGATGCTCAGTATGCTTTGACATTTCATCATGAATAGACTTACTAACGAGCAACGCTTGCAAATCATTGAATTTTATTACCAAAATCAGTGTTCGGTTCGAAATGTGTTCATTCACCGTAACGTTGCGTCCAACAGCATCTTTGAAATAATACGGTCCAATGATTCCACCAGCGTACAAACCACACCAAACAGTGCATTTTTCGGGATGCATGGGCAGTTCTTGAACGGCTTCTGGTTGCTCCTCACTCCAAATGCGGCAATTTTGCTTATTTACGTAGCCATTCAACCAGAAATGAGCCTCATCGCTGAACAAAATTTGTCAAAATTTGAACACATTTCGAACCGAACACTGATTTTGGTAATAAAATTCAATGATTTGCAAGCGTTGCTCGTTAGTAAGTCTATTCATGATGAAATGTCAAAGCATACTGAGCATCTTTCTCTTTGACACCATGTCTGAAATCCCACGTGATCTGTCAAATACTAATGCATGAAAATCCTAACCTCAAAAAAATCACCCTTTATATTAGACCACTCAATGTCCGTGCCGAATTTGGGTGCTGAAGTTGTCCAATTTTTACCGGATTGTGACGAAAGGGGATATACATATATACCCGAGGTGGAGGGTATCCAAAGTTCGGCCCGGCCGAAAGTAATGCCTTTTTACTTGTTATAGCCTAGCCTATCGCATCGCAGTGCGATAACTCTTTGAGAAGAAGTTTAAACATGGCATAGTATCTCACAAATGTCGCCAATATTAAGAGGGGATTGCCTCCGCTGAAAATTTTTTTCTGATGTTTCCACCAGGATTCGAACTCAGGCGTGCAGAGTCATAAGCGGACATGCTAACCTTGGGCTACGGTGGCCCCCTAGAAAAGCAGAGGCTTATTGTTCCATATTACATTGAAAACGGATGAAAAGTACGGCATTGTTTCTCTTGAGAAGTAAAATCCAAAAACAATGGCCTGGAAAGACTGACAGACACACGACTATAACATCATGACGCGCAAGGACGTATATATTGCAAATGGAAGATTATACCACCCAAGCTACGTTCTAAAAAAGTGAACAAATGAAATTTGCTAATTAAAAATTTAAATCCTGACATTTGAAAAATAAAACTTTGACATGTATAGCTTGGTAATGTAACTACTTTCACCCATTTTATAAACCCATGTTGCATGTTGCACCTACACACCCAAGCATTACCATTACTTCTGTTAACATTCTAGTCCTGTTTGCTGAATGGCATTGAAACAATTTTTAATGCAAATACTTTTCAATGACTTACTCAGAGTGGGCTCTTCAAAGGATACAAATTTCGAAGCATTTTCTGTGATCTCATACAGATGAGTTTTAATATAGGCAAGGCGTGCAAATGTTGTACGCCATATCAAAATAAAAGCTTAAATGTCAATATAAATTCATGTATGTATGTACAGCGGTCAAAAAAAGTATTCATCATTAGCAAAATTGATAATAAATTCACTTATTTTGGGTAATTGAAGAAAATTTAAAGTAAACAAATAATGCAGTTTTATGCAATAGTTTATTTTTCGTAATATGTTTTAAAATAAATTCAAAAAATAAATTTAATTAGCGCAAAAAATGCAATTTTATATAATAACACCAAAAACAGAACAAAAAAAGTATTCATCATTGATGTGCTATCATCAAAGTCAAATTCAAATATTATTTGGGAATCCCCCTTTTCTGTTTTATTTAGTAAAGGAGGCTTTGCCCTTGACAGCAAATATTTAATTTCATTGAAAATATAGTTTTTGTCAAAATGGGTCGTAAGCAAAACGAGGTTTCTGATGAGGTAAAAGTTTTGATAATAAAACACCACAGGAATGGTTTAACTCAAAAAACTATCAGTGAAATATTAAATAGACCACGATCTACTATACGATCCATCATCAGAAAGTGGACAGAAACGAAAACTGTTGACAATAAACCAAGATCTGGTCGACCAAAAGCACTTTCAGTTGGAGATGTGCGTTGGCTAGTGCGGCAAGTTCAGAAAACTCCGAAGACAAATGCGACCATTCTTCGTAAAAACACTATGGAATATTTAGGGAAGGAAGTTACTACACAAACAATTCGAAATACACTCAAAAGGCATAGTTACAGAGGAAGAACTGCACGTAAGAAGCCCTTTATAAATAAAATAAACCGAGTGAAAAGGCTAAACTTCGCAAAAATGTATGTAAAACAGCCCGAATCATTTTGGAAAACAGTCATTTTTGCAGACGAGAGCAAGTTTAATCTTTTTGGGTGCGATGGAAAGGTCATAGTGTACAGAAAACCAAATACAGAGCTTGAAGAACGAAACACAGTTGCTACTGTAAAACATGGTGGAGGTGGTTTAATGGTTTGGGGGTGTATGGCGGCTTCAGGAGCGGGAAATCCTGAAATTATTAATGGAGTAATGGATCATAAGTATTACATTGACATTTTAAAGAGGAATTTAAAAGATAGTGCTGTAAAACTTGGGCTTGGTAATAACTTTCAATATTATCAAGATAATGACCCCAAACATTCTGCTTTAAATACCAAGATGTGGATGCTGTATAACTGCCCCAAAGTCATTAAAACTCCTCCTCAAAGTCCCGACTTGAACCCAATTGAACATCTTTGGGAACATCTCGAACGCAAATTGAGAACGCGCAATTTTTCGAGCAAGAGTCAAATGCAACAGGTGATAATGGAGGAATGGACTAATATAGACCAAAATATAACCGCTAAATTAGTCCAATCGATGTCAAACCGTTTAAAAGAAGTTATAAGGCGCGGTGGTCGAATAACAAAGTATTAATTTTTTTAAATTATGTTATTTATTTTTTTGTTTTTTTGCAATGATGAATACTTTTTTTGTTTAATTTTTTGTGTTCAGCTGTAAAATGGCCCTTTTTGTTCCAATAGATACTATTTTTTTCTTTAAAAACAATGAAATTGTGTATATATATATCACACAAGCACTACTGCATCATTAGTTTAATATGTTTTTATTCCAATTGTCTTTTGTAGACTTATTAAAAAAAAAAACATTGAATGATGAATACTTTTTTTGACCGCTGTATATGCCAAACAAGGTGCCAAAGGTATGAGTGTTTGTGTTTGCATAACGAGTGTCTGAATATGACTGTAGGTTGTTTTCTCTCTCTCTCTCTCTCTCTCCCTCTCTGGTTTTGTTTGTATGTTTTCATAAGGATTGAAGAGACATTTTTGTAAACAAGGTGGTTTGCATAACCACACTCTACGTTTTACATCTTTGCATGGGGTAGGGTATAGGCTGTTGCGAAAAACTTTGCGAAAAAAATTTCAGTGGCAGTCGGACGCATTGTCCGATTTTGTAAGTAGCACGGAAATCCTAACTTAAAATTTTCTTTTTAGAGGTTACTTTCTAGTTTTTAGAGCGCGCAACAAGCCGATTACTGGCTTAGGTGTATGTCCATAGTGGCATGGGGCGGATTAACATCTGCACCCTCTTTTCAACCTAAACTAACCTAACCTTCTGATCATACGCTGATTCAAAGGAGTCTGGTCCAATTGTTATCCGATTTGGTAGAAATTTTGCACGCAGTGTTCTGTTAGGACTTCCAACGTTCGTACCCAGGATTCGTATCCCTCGTGGGTACGTAAGATTCGACCAGGCACGATTTTACTTATTTTTATACCCTGCACCATAGGATGGGAGTATAATAGTTTCGTCGCTCCGTTTGGACCAAAAAATATTTAAAATATTGATCTGAGGTATAAGAAAGTACATAAATTCTTAATCGTCTTGACATGCTTAGTCGATTTGTCCATGTTTATCCCTCTGTCCGTCCGTCTGTCCATTCTTCTGTCTGTCTTCTTATAAGTGTAGGTCGTTTAGGATTGTAAATCGGTCCATGTTTTGGTATAGCTGCCATATAAACCATGGAGGCCACCATAGCACAGAGGTTAGCATGTCCGCCTATGACGCTGAAAGCCTGGGTTTGAATCCTGGCGAGACCATCAGAAAACATTTTCAGCGGTGGTTTTCCCCTCCTGGCACATTTGTGAGGTACTATGCCATGTAAAACTTCTCTCTAAAGAGGTGTCGCACTGCAGCACGCCGTTCGGACTCGGCTATAAAAAGGAGGCCCCTTATCATTGAGCTTAAACTTGATTCGGACTGCACTCATTGATATGTGAGAAGTTTGCCCCTGTTCCTTAGTGGAATGTTCATGGGCAAAATTTTCATTGCATTTGCATTTGCCATATAAACTGATATAGGATCTAGACTCCTTGAGCCTCTAGAGGGCGCAATTCTTATCTGATTTGGCTGAAATTTGGCACATAGCGTTTTATTTTGACTTCCAACAACTATGCCAAGTATGATTAAAATGGGTTTATAACCTAATATAGCTCCCTTATTAACCGGTCCCGGAATTTGACTTCTTTCGCCGCTAGAGGGCGTAATTATTATCCGATTTGCCACAAATTTTGCATGAAATGTTGTGGTTTGACCATCAATATTTGCGCCAAAATCGGTCAACATCGGTTCATAACCTGATATAGCTCCCATATAAACCGATCTCGGAACTTGATTTCTTGAGCCTCTAGAGGGCGCAATTGTAATAGGATTGACTGCAATTTAGGATTAAGTGTTCTATTTTAAATCCTTACAACTCAAAATTGGTTCATAACGTGATATAACTCCCTTATAAACCGATCTCGGATCTTGATTTCTTGAGCCGCTAGAGGGCGCAATTCTTATCGGATTTGGCTGAAATTTATCATGAATTGTTTAATTTCAATTTCTTACAACTTCGCTAAGTATGGTTCAAATCGGTTCGTAACCTGATATAGCTCCCATATAAACCGATTTCGGATCATTACTTCTTGAGCCATTAGAGGGCGCAATTGTTATCGGATTTGCGTGCAATGTAGCATGAAGTGGTTTGTTTGGTTCATAACCTAACATAGCTCCCATATATGGCGATTTCGGATTCTGACTTCTTCAGCCTCAAGAGGGCGCGATTCTCACCAGATTTGGCAGGAATTTAGCACCAAGTGTTTTATTTTGACCATCAACATCTGTGCCAAGTTTGGATAAAATCGGTTCATAACCTTGCATAGCTCCCATATAAACCGATCTCGGATCTTGACTTCTTGAGCCTCTAGAGGGCGCAATTGTTATAGGATTTGGCTGCAATTTAGCATGAAGTGTTTTATTATGACGTCCAACAACTCTGCCGAGTATGGTCCAAAATCGATTCGCAACCTCATATAGCTCCCATATAAACCGATTTTGAAGCATGACTTCTGAAGCCACTAGAGGGTGCAATTGCTATCGTATTTGACTGCAATTTAGCATGAAGTGTTTTGTTTTAACTTTTTACAACTCCCCCAAGTATAATTCAAATTGGTTCATAACCTGATATATCTCCTATAAAAACCGATTTTGGATCTTGACTTCCTGAGCCGCTAGAGGGCGCAATTATTATCATATTAGGCTGAACTGGCTACACCACGACTGTGGTACAGGGTATTATAACTTTGTGCATTTGGTTGTAACACCCAGTATACCGATCGACTCAGAATCACTTTCTGATTCGATTTAGCCATGTCCAGACAGATGGACAGATGGTCTGTCCATGTTAATTTGTGTGCAAACAACTGGTCGCAGTTTTTATCCGATTGTCTTAAAATTTGGTACAGACATAAATTTCGGCCTAGAAACGAAGCCTATTGAAATTGGAAAAAATCGGTTCACATTTGGATATAGCTCCCATATATATGTTCGTCCAATTTACAGTTCTAATGCAATAAAATGGCCATTTGTTAACCGATCCTTGCGATACTTGGTAGGAAAAATTTTCTCTTGACTATGGACATTACTGGTGAACTTTATGAAAATCGGTTCAGATTTAGATACAGCTCTCTTATATATATCGCCCGATTTTAACTTCTAGAGCCACTGCAAGCGCATTTTCTAACCAATCTTGCCAAAATTTTGCACAACGCTGTTCTCGACAGTTCAGATTTAGATATAGCCCCCATATATATATATTCTTCAGATTTTTGGGAAATATTGCAATAAAGTGCTCATTTGTTGACCGATTCTCTCAATATTTGGCATGAGGGATTTTTTGGTGATTTTTGACTTTCGACATTTCTGGTGATTTTTTTTAGAAATCGGTTCAGATTTATATAGCTTCCTTATATATATATTCTCAAACTTTCTGCAACCAATGTACTATGAACATTAGAGTTCATAGTACAGCCATTCGATTTTGCCCATGAACAGTTCATTAAGGAACGGAATAACTGAATACCTCACAAATTTCGCTTTCGTTAGTAAGAGCATAATCAACGCTGATGTTCTAGCTGGGAATCAAACCCAAGTGTTCTGTGCCATAGGCGGACAAGCTGACCTATGCGCCACGGTGACATCATCGTTGAAATGTTTTTTTAGGATTATAGCGCAGCGTTACTGTTTTCGCCAGGTTTCGATCAGTGTCTATACCAACCTTTGCACTCGAATAGCATACCATTATCTGAACTAGCCCCTCATACTAGGACTTACACTTCTGCATATATTGGACATTTTTGCTAATTACTAGCCTTTGTCAATACAAATGCTGCTCAGTAATGTACATTGCAAACTTTAAAAGACTTACAAATATTGACATGAATACGAATTTCTTACACATCTCCTCCCTCATAGGGTCTAAAAGTAAATTCGGTTTTATGAAAAACAACAACCGACTCTCAAAGAAAATTTACAATATTTTTGTTTCTGCTGCGCGTGTCGACCAACCCAGATTTATTTCGATTCAGATTTTATGAAAGTACTGATAAAATATTCATGAAAAATTTAAACAAAAAATACAAAAAGCCCTATAGGCAGCTTCCATTCTTCTTTTGCAACAAATAGCAAACTTTTTTGTTGCCGCAATATTTTGGGCTGAATTTCGGGCAATTCTTTGTATGCAGAAGCACAACGAAAATAAACACATCCACACCAAAAACAAAAAAAGGAAAAGGAAAAGTTCACTGACTTTTCATTAAACATTGGGCCAAACAAAAATTATAAACAAAACAAATTTTGTGAAAGTTGTTACAACAGAGCAAAAAAAAAAAAAAAAACACTTTCCAACATTTTGGCCATGGGGGAGAGAGGGGGAAAAAAAGGCAACATCATAGGCGGCATCACAAAAGCGTCGAAGGATTTAATGTATGCCATTGAATTCATAATTATTCTAATGAGGGTTTCTGCTTCAAACGTTAACGCGTCTGTATTTTTATGGTACTTGAGAACAAAAAGAGATTTTTCCCCTCCATTAAAGTGATGAGTGTGTGTGCGTATGGTGGTAAAGGGGGAACGTAAAAGACTTAAACAACAATAAAGTTTTTCTATTAATTTTTCTTTTTCTTGTTTTAAACCCTCCATCATAGGAGGGGGGTATACTTATTTCGTAATTCTGTTTGTAACTCCTCGAAATATTCGCCATGTCTGTTCGTCTGTCCGTCCGACTGTCCGTCTGTCTGTCCGTCTGTCTGTCCGTCTGTCTGTCCGTCTGTCTGTTCGTCTGTCTGTCCGTCTGTCTGTCCGTCTGTCTATCCGTCTGTCTGTCTATCCGTCCGTCTATCTGTCCGTCTGTCTGTCCGTCGGTCTGTCCGTCCGTCTGTCCGTCCGTCTGTCCGTCCGTCTGTCCATTCGTCTGTCCGTCCGTCTGTCCATTCGTCTGTCCGTCCGTCTGTCCGTCCGTCTGTCCGTCCGTCTGTCCGTCCGTCTGTCCGTCCGTCTGTCCGTCCGTCTGTCCGTCCGTCTGTCCGTCCGTCTGTCCGTCCGTATGTCCGTCCGTCTGTCCGTCCGTCTGTCCGTCTGTCCGTCTGTCCGTCTGTCCGTCTGTCCGTCTGTCCGTCCGTCTGTCCGTCTGTCCGTCTGTCCGTCCGTCCGTCTGTCTGTCCGTCTGTTCGTCCGTCTGCCCGTCTTTCCGTCCGTCCGTCTGTCGAAAGCACGCTAACTTTCGAAGCAGTAAAGCTAGGCGCTTCAAATTTTGAACAAATACTTTTTATTAGTGTAGGTCGGTTGGGATTGTAAATGGGCTATATCGGTCCATGTTTTGATATAGCTGCCATATAAACCGATCTTGGATCTTGAGTTCTTGAGCCGCTAGAGGGCATAATTCTTATCCGATTTAACTGAAATTTTGCATGAGGTGTTTTATTATGATTTCAAACAACTGTGCTGAGTATGGTTTAAATGGGTCCATAACCTGATATAGCTGCCATATAAACCGATCTGGGTCTTGACTTCTTGAGCCACTAGAGGACGCAATTCCTATCCGCTTTGGCGGAAATTTTGCACGATTTGTTTTATTACGACTTCCATCAACTGTATTAAAAATGGTTCAAATCAGTCCATAATCTGACATAGCTGCCATATAAACCGATCTGGGGTCTTGACTTCTTGAGTTTCTACAGGAAGCAATTCCCATCCTATTTGGCTGAAATTTTGCATGACGTGTTTTGTTACGACTTCCAACTACAGTATTAAAAATGGTTTAAATCGGTCCATAACCTGATATAGCTGCCATATAAACCGACGAAGAGTTCGACAAATGCGATCTATGGTGAAGGGTATATAAGATTCGGCCCGGCCGAACTTAGCACGCTTTTGCAAATTTTGCCCATGAACATTCCTCACATATCAATGAGTGCAGTCCGATTCAAGTTTAAGCTCAATGATAAGGGACCTCCTTTTTATAGCCGAGTCCGAACGGCGTGTCGCAGTGCGACACTTCTTTGGAGAGAAGTTTTACACGGCATAGCACCTTATAAATGTTGCCAGCATTAGGAGGGGAAAACCACCGCTGAAAAATTTTTTCTGATACTCTCACCGGGATTCGAACCCGGGCGTTCAGCGTCATAGGCGGACATGCTAACCTCTGCGCTACGGTGGCCTTAGCACACTTTTACTTGTTTTAAATCGATTTAGGCAAGTGCGTCCATCTTTCCGTCTGCAGAAAGAACGCTAACTGTTGAAAGTCTGAAGCTAGGCGCCAGAAATCTTGCACAAAAACTTCCTACTAGCGTAGATCAGAAGAAATTGTAAATGGGCCATATCGGCCCATTTACCCCCATAGAAACCAATCTCGGATCTTGACTTCTTGAGCCTCTAGATAGCGCAAATATTATCCGATTTGGCTGAAATTCTGCACAACCACTTCCCCTGTGACCTTCAATACAAGTTAAGGGCAAACCGCACAGCCACCCAATTATATCATTGCTCCCACTCTATGTTTGGTCTGTTTCTGCTCTATGATTCAAATTTTGAGAACAATGCAAATACCGAGTGGAGAGTTTTACACTCACACCGGCTTATTCGGATTGCAGAGTGGCTGCCATGGCCAATGATCGGAACTACGAAAACAAGAGTAAGCCAATTTCGCCTTCAGATCAATCTCTATGAGAACCTGCTCTTGCTGGCGGTCGTAACTGAACTCTTCCTTCTTCTGGTTGTTCCGAACCTTGGCCATGGCAGCCGCTCTGCAATTCGTATAAGCCGGTATGAGTGTGAAACTCTCCACTCGGTAGTTTCACTGCTCTCACACTTTGAATCGCAGAGCAGGGGCAAACCAAACATAGAGTGGGAACAATAAGACAATACGGTGGCTGTGCGGTAAGCTATCATACTTACCAAATATGGTCTGAATCGGTCTATTAGCTGAAAAAACTCCCATATACACCGATCTCCCGACTACACTTCTTGAGCCTATATAGGGCGTAATTATTAACCAATATAGCTAAAATTTTGCACATTGACTGTTTCTTTGACCTCCAACATTTGTGTTTAGTAAGGTCCGAGTCGGTTTAAAACCTGATGTAGATTCCATATAAACTCATCTCCTGATTTTACTTCTTGAGCTCCTATAAGGCACAATTCTCATCTGATTTGGTTGAAATTTTGCACAATAAGATCTACTATGGTCTCCAACATCCAATCCAACATATATTTCTAATAGCATAGAAACTCTAATCCATTATCCTTCATTTGTCCATTAAGAGATATCGGGCAAAGAACTTGACAAATGCTATTCATGGTTGAGAGTATATAAGTTTCGGTTTACATGATTTTAATAAAAAATATGAACTTTTTTTCCTTTATGCAATGAATGGAATTTCTTTGTAGTGCCACAAAAAGGCTACCCTTTTGCCCGTTTCCCCCTCATTCAAATGTTGTTGTGGCATTTGCCACTGGAATGCAGCTGCTGTACCAAATTGTAATGAAATTGAAAGGCAACAAAAGTGCATATCAAAGGAAATCAGGTCATTAGTGCCACAATTAGAGTTTAGAGTGTCAGTGGGTTACGAAAGGTAGCTACAATGCTAAGTGATGCAAAAAGCATTGGGGTCTGACTTTGTTGTGCGGCAAAGTTTGTAACGAGGTTAGATGGAGAATTACAGCTTTGAATTTCTTTTAGAATGACGAATGGAGAGAACGGACTGAAATGCATTAAAAAGCTAGCCACAGGACTTCTCTCATATCAATGGGAGCTATTCGTTTCAAGTTTTGTGTTACTTATAAAGGACATCCCTTCTGTAGCTTGCTGCTAAAGGAGGCGATATTCGCCATTTTAACTAAGTACTGAAGCACAGAGGTTAGCATGTCCGCCTATGACGCTGAATGCCTGGGTTAAAATCCTGGCGAGACCATCAGAGAAAATTGTCAGCGGTGGTTTTCCCCTCCTAATGCTGGCAACATTTGTGAGGTACTATGCCATATAAAACTTCTCTCCAAGGAGGTGTAGCACTGCGGTACGCTGTTCGGACTCGGCCCCTTATCATTGGGCTTAAACTTGAATCGGACTGCACTCATTGAGATTTGAGAAGTTTGCCCCCGTTCCTTTGTGGAATATTCATGGGCAAAAATTTGCATTTACTAATAAGTACAAGTCATTGTTCAATTGTGTATAACAAAATATTGTAGTAACTATATCTAAAAATAAACCGATCTGATCCATAGACGACACGGATGTGGAAAAGCCTAACATATGTCACTGTGTCAAATTTCAGTGAAATCGGATTATAAATGCGCCTTTTATGGACCCAAAACATTAAATCGAAAGATCGGTCTATATGGCAGCTATATCCAAATCTGGATCGATCTGAGTGAAATTGAAGAAGGATGTCAAAGGCCCTAACACAACAGACTGTCCTAAATTGCGGCGACATCGGACAATAAATGCGCTTTTTATGGCTCCAAGACCTAAAACCTAGAGATCGGTCTATATGGCAGCTATATCAAAATCTGGACCGATCTGTGCCATAATGCAGAAGTTTGTCAAGGGGTTTAACTTAACTCACTGTCCCCAATTTTGGCGACATCGGACAATAAATGCGCCTTTTATGGACCTAAGACCCTAAATCGGCGGATGGGTCTATATGGCAGCTATATCCAAATCTGGACCGATTTGGGCCAAGTTTCAGAAAAATGTGGAAGAGCCTTACACAACTCACTGTCCCAATTTTCAGCAAAATCGGACAATAAATGCGGCTTTTATGGACCTAAGACCCTAAATCGGAAGATCGGTCTATATGTCAGCTATATCCAAATCTGAACCGATCTGTGCCATATTGCAAAAGTATGTCGAAGGGCTTAACTCAACTCACTGCCCCAAATTTCAACGACATCAAACAATAAATCCGCCTTTTATGGGCCCAAAACCTTAAATCGAGAGATCGATCTATATGGCAGCTATATCCAAATCGGGACCGATCTGGGCCAAATTAAAAACAGGTGTTAAGGGGTCTAGCACAATTCACTATCCCAAATTTTGGAAAAATCGAACAATAAATGCGTCTTTTATGGGCGCAAGAACTGAAATTGGCAGATCGGTCTATATGGCAGCTATATCCAAATCTGTACCGATCTGGGCCAAATTGAAGAAAGTTATCGAAGAGCCTAACACAACTCACTGTCCCAAGTTTTAGCAAAATCTGATAATAAATATGACCTTAATGGGCCTAAGACCCTGCGCCTTTTATGAGCCCAAAACCTTACATCGAGAGATCGGTCTATATGGCAGCTATATCCAAATCTGAACCGATCTAAACCAAACTTAAGAAAGTTGTCGAAGGGCCTAAGACAACTCACTGTCCCAAATTTCAGCAAAATCGGATAATAAATGTGGCTTTTTATGGGTCTAAGACCCTAAATCGGCGGATCGGTCTCTACGGGAACTATAACCAAATCTGGACCGATCCGGGCCAAATTGAAGAAAGATGTAGAGTTGCCTAACACATCTCATTGTCCCAAATTTCAGTAAAACCGGATAATAAATGTGGCTTTTTTGGGTCTAAGACCTTTAATCGGCGGATCGGTCTATATGGCAGCTATATCCAAATCTGGACCGATCTGAGCCAAATTGGCTTTTGAAGGGCCTAACACAACTCACTGTCCCAAATTTCAGCAAAATCAGATAATAAATGTGACTTTAATGGGACTAAGGCCCTAAATCGGTGGATCGGTCTATATGGGGGCTATATCAAGATGTAGTCCGATATTGACCATCTTCGAACTTAAGCTGCGTATGGACAAAAAAAAATCTTTGCAAAATTTCAGCTCAATAACACGAAATTCATAACTTAGATTTCCGTTTTCGATCTTCCTTTTTAGTATTTAGAGCGCACAACAAGCCTTTTACTGGCTTAGGTGTATATCCAAAGTAGCATGGGGCGAATATATATCCGCATCCTCTTTTCAACCTATCCTAAGGATTTATTAACCTACCATTAGAAATAAAAAATCCTTTATATAAGGGAAAATATTTTTCACCAAAGAGCATGTTTCCTTACGTAGTTGCAAAATTGGTTGTCTTTAAATTAAGAATTTTTCAAATTAGGACAATATTTCTTTCAGTGTAGTTGCACTTTCAAACCAACCCTCGTATCATCTATTCAATTGAATTCAATTCACTAGTACATTTGTTGCTTTCATTCGCATTAGCACCTGATTCAATGGGTTTTCATTTAATTGCAGACAAGTTAAGTCCTCCCCCTCTTCAGCGTGTCCTCACCCTCTGAATATTGGCTGGTTATATGCTGCCAGCAAAGCCAATTGAATGAAACCAATAAAAATTGTGTTAGTAAAACGACTTAAGCATTTTTGCGTGTTTAGCCATTAATCAATGTGAACGAATTGTATGGGCCTTGTCTAGTTTGCTATGAGTTATTGTTGTGCGACTGTCGGCGCGCCAGTAGAACCAAGCTTCGTACAACCAAACAATAAAAGTGGCCAATTGGCATTGCAGCTGGCTGCCACACGCATCTTTTTGTAAACACTTTTTTTGTGTACATATCCATGTAGTTGGGTGTACGCATATGTGGCTTATGTATTTAAAAATCGATTAGCACGCAATCGGGGTCTTTTGGAAAAGAGCAACCACTTGGGCAGAATGGGAGGAACACAATGTCCTACCAACTCGTCTCGTCTAGTTCGTCCCCACTTGGGTAGAATGAGATGATTACATGGTCCTACCAACACGTCTCCTCGGGGCCGTCTCCACTTGGCGCATTGTTCCACTGTTTGCATTGATGCTTATTCGTGTGTGATTGAGATCGCCATCATGATGACCATTCGCTGTAATCGAAATGGAGGAAACTATGCAAATTGCATTTTTACCACAGATTGCTGAGATTATGTCGCCCGTCACATGGCCGCTCAACCCAATAAGGTTGCCCATAATTATAGTAGTATGTCACTCCGAGGTAATTGTATATTGCATTCCAAAAAGGACACGCATTTTTAACAACAACAATAATTTATAATTACTGGGTCAAAACAACAAGGCTATGCATTTGCATTTCCACAACTTCAATGACGGATAAAACAAGGCATATGGGTGAGGGTCATACGTGCTGCAGAAATCATGCATATAAGCTGTTTAGCATTTGAGTTGTAATAAAATCAAAGAAAAAGTTAAAATCTACAGATTTTAGGCGGAAAGTGTTTACCTGATATCAAACAGTTTTAAAGGAGTTCTCTACCCTTGTGCTGTAAAACCGAAAAGACACATTCAACGAGCGGCTTAAGGGTTCCAGTGTTCTCAGTATCATTGTCGAAGATACTACATAACTAAAACGAAAGAATTGAATGCAATTTAAAGCTCTGCATATACTAAAACTCTCCAAGTAGAGATTTTTCCGGCTTGCAAAGTTACCTCATAATACCAAAAACTTTATTCTGTACATATTGCGATAATACAAATAAAAAGGCGTTAAGTTCGGCCGGGCCGAACTTTGAATACTCACAACCTCGTGTATATATGTAAACCACCTTTCGTCAACATCCGGTAAAAATGCATACCTTATGCCCCATAGCAGCTATATCGTAATGTGTTCCAATTTGGACCAAATACTAACTAAATCGGATTATAATTGCGCCTTTTATGTGGCCAAGGCTTTAAATCGCCCGTTTGGCCCGTTTTGGGCCAAGTTGCAGAAACATGTCGAAGAGCCTAACACAACTCACTTTCCAAAATTTCGGCGAAATCGGATTATAAATGCGCCATTTTTGACCTCAAAACCATAAATCGAGAGATCCGTCTATATGGCAGCTATATCCAAATCTCGACCGATCTGAGCCAAATTGAAGAAGGATGTCGAAGGTCCTAACACAACTCACTGTCCCAAATTTCGGCGACATCGGATAATAAATGCGCTTTTTATGGGCTCAAAACCTTAAATCGAGAAATCGGTCTATATGACAGCTATATCCAAATCTGGACCGATCTGAGCTAAATTGAAGAAGGATGTCGAAGGTCCTAACACAACTCACTGTTCCAAATTTCGGCGACATCGGATAATAAACGTGACTTTTATGGGCTTGAGACCCTAAATCGGCAGATCGGTCTATATGGCAGCTATATCCAAATCTGGACCCATATGGGCCAAATTGACGAAGGATATCGAAGGGCCCAAGACAACTCACTGTCCCAAATTTCAGCAAAATCGGATAAAAAATGTGGTTTTTATGGGCCTTAGACCCGAAATCGGAGGATCAGTCTATATGGCAGCTATATCGAAATCTTAACCGATCTGGGCCAAATTGACGAAGGATGCCGAAGGGCCTAACACAATTCACTGTCCTCTATTTCGGCGACATCGGATATTAAATACGCCTTTTATGGGCCTAATACCCTTAATCGGAGGATCGGTTCTGGATCTGGACCAAATTAAAGAAGGATGTCGAAGGGCCTAACTTAACTCGCTGTCCTAAATTTCAGCAAAATCGAATAATAAATGTGGCTTTAATGGTCCTAAGACCCTAAATCGAGAGATCGGTCTATATGGCAGCTATATCCAAATCTGAACCGATCTGGGCCAAATTGACGAAGGATATCGAAGGGCCTAACACAACTCACTGTCCCAAGTTTTTGCCAAATCGGACAATAAATGCGCCTTTTATAGGTCCAAGACCTTAAATGGAGAGATCGGTCTATATGGGAGCTATATCCAAATCTGGACCGATCTGGAGCAAATTAACGAAGGATGTCGAAGGGCCTAACACAACTCACTGTACCAAATTTCAGCAAAATCGGATAATAAATGTGACTTTTATGGGCCTAAGACCCTAAATCGATGGATCGGTCTATATGGGGGCTATATCCAGATATAGTCCGATATAGCCCATCTTCGAACTTTACTTGTTTATGGGCAAAAAAATAATCAGTGCAAAGTTTCAGCTCAATATTTCTATTTTTAAAGACTGTAGCGTGATTTCAACAGACAGGCGGACAGACGGACGGACATGTCTAGATCGTCTTTTTACGCTGATCAAGAATATAAATACTTTATAGGGTCGGAAATGAATATTTCGATGTGTTGCAAACGGAATGACTAAATGAATATACCGCCATCCTTTGGTGGTGGGTATATAAATATGCTATGGTCTTTATGAAAATATTTTACCATGAAAAGTTAATTGGATTTTGTCAGTCTTACCAATTTTGTTAATGTTTTTGTTTTTGCAAACAATGTCCCAAGAAAAAAAATCCAAAACAAAAATCCTTTTTGGCAATTTTTAACTAAATATTAAATAAATATTCCATTCTTGTTGCATCTGTAGTTGGTTCTCTTGGGTAAAAGTGAATAATATCAGTGTTTTCACTAAACAAATAAGCAAACAAACAGACAGACAAGCAGGGCAAAGTAAACTTTAACTGCAGTTGTTACAGATGCTGCTCGCAAAGGCATTTTTAACTGCATAATCATCAGCAAGAGCAACAAAATCAACAGCAAAGAACAAACAACTGGAAAGGTTGGCAAGCAACAGGGCCTAGAGCACAACTAGAATTGTGCAGTTCCATTGGCCTTAGCTAAATCAAAATATCAAGGTTTGGGAGATCTCCCTACAGGCAAAATATGGACTACAGCTGTATAGCGAGCGCTCAAAACCAAGTCGCATTGCATAAAAATGCAAACCCACCACATACAATGGCAAGTGAGACCATATCAGCCTAAAACTAAACAACTTTGGCCAACAGCAACAAGAACAAAGACACTGCATCATCAGCCAACACCATCTCCAGTGTATATCAAATTCACACACACAGCTATGCCAGCTACTCAATGTTGAGAGTAAATAGAGGAGCACAAAATAACAAACAAACATTCACAGGCTCATGCACATGCACATGAGCATGAACGTGCACATGCACATGCACACTATCATAGTTTTTCCTTGGTGTTGTCTCAACGAAAATGAAAAACAAAATCACTCACTGCTCCTGTTTGGCATTCATAACATTCTTGGTAAGTGTATGATGAACAACGACTAACACTACGGCAACGACAACGACTACGACGACTACTCAAAATGAGGTCATGTAGCGAACTTTACGAAAACTACCAGTAGTATATATGGGACAAAGTCGGCAAAGGTTGTCTACTGACAAATGTTGTTCATCTGTGTGGCATGAGGGCATGTGTTGTTGCTAATGTGTTGTTGTTGTCACATTTACCGAATAACGATTGCCATACACTGCTTGGTATCATGACATGGCGTGTGGCCACGTTATTTGAGTAGATGATAGTTCTAAACCAACAACCTCCCACTCACCCACCCTGCAATAGACATGGATTCTGGAACAAAAAAAAAAAAAAAAGAAAAAAAATGGGCACAAATGTCATATGCTACCACTTATCGAGAGGAGAAAAGAGTTTAAAGAGGAAGCTTACAAAACTTTGATGAGAATCAAAAGAGCAGAGCTGACTGAAGTTTTGCTTCAAGAAATTCGTAATTTAGGCCTATTTAAGTTCGAATGGGCCGAATCCTATACCCTTGGAATATATTTGTAAAGATCTTTGCACGGTTCTTTTGATAGACAGAAATTAAACAAGGTTATGGAAGGTCATATAATGTCATCATGCGAAATTTTGGTCAAATCGGATAAGAATTGGGCCCATTAGAAAGTCAGGAAGTATAACCGGGAGATCGGTTAAAGGGGAGCTATATAAGGGTTTGGACTGATTCAGACCAAACTCGGAACATCTGTTGCAAGTCATGCAAAATGTCTGTCAAATCGCATAGAATTACGCTCTCTTGAGGCTCGAGAAGTGTTATCGGGAGATCAGTTTTTATGGAAACTATATCTAAACCAGGACCAATTTGGGCCATTTACGATACTGACTTACATTAGCAGGAAGTATTTGTAGAAAATGACAAGCGGGTAGTTTTACTATTTCCAAAGTAAGCGTGTTTTCGACAGACGGACCGACAGACCGATGGACGGACAGACGGACGGATGGTCATGAAGAATATTTTATTTCTAGGCCAGGATGATCTGTAGGGATGAAAAAAAAAATGAAAAATCATAGAGAAAAATAAACTACATATAATTCTAAGAGGTTTCTCCGAAGAAACCCTGTATCTAAAATAAAATTCTAATCCGCGCCTCTCAACTTAAAAAATTTTATACCCTCCATCATAGGATGGGGATATAATAATTTTGTCATTCTGTTTGTAACACCTCGATATATGCGTCTGAGACACAAGTATATATATTCTTGATCGTCATTTCATTTTAAGATCTAGCCATGTCCGTCCGACTGTCTGTCAGTCTATCCGTCTGTCTGTCGAAAGCACGCTAACATTCGAAGGAGTGAAACTAGCCGCTTGAAATTTTGCACAAATACTTTTTATTAGCATCGGTAGGTTGGGATTGTAAATGGGCCAAATTGGTCCAAGTTTTGATATAGCTGCCATATAAACCAATCTTGGATCTTGAGTTCTTGAGCCTCTAGAGGGCGCAATTCTCGTCCGACTTGACTTAAATTTTGCACTTGGTGTTTTGGTGTAACTGTGCTAAGTATGATTAAAATCGGTTCATAATCTAGTATAGCTGTCATATAAACCGATCTTGGATCTTCACTTCTCTAGCCTCTAGAGGGCGCAATTCTCATCCGATTTGACTGATATTTTGCACGTAGTGTTTTGGTATCACTTCCAATAACTGTGTTAAGTATGGTTAAAATTGGTTCATATCCTGGTATAGCTGCCACATAAACCGATCTTGGATTTTGAGTTCTTGAGCCGCTAGAGGGCGCAGTTCTCATTCGATTTAACTGAAATTTCGCAAGAGGTATTTTGTTATGACTTCCAACAACTGTGTTAAGTATGGCTCAAATCGGTTCATAACCTGGTATAGCTGCCATATAAACCGATCTTGGATATTGAGTTCTTGCGCCGCTAGAGGGCGCAGTTCTCATCCGATTTGAATGAAATTTGCATGAGGTGTTTTGTTGTAACTTCCAACAACTGTGCTAAGTATGATTAAAATCGGTTCATAATCTGGTATAGCTGTCATATAAACCGATCTTGGATTTTGACTTCTCTAGCCTCTAGAGGGCGCAATTCTCATCCCATTTGGCTGCAGTTTTGCATGAGGTGTTTTGGTGTAACTTCCAACAACTGTGCTAAGTATGATTAAAATCGGTTCATA
This sequence comes from Stomoxys calcitrans, assembly GCF_963082655.1. NCBI lineage: Eukaryota > Metazoa > Arthropoda > Insecta > Diptera > Muscidae > Stomoxys > Stomoxys calcitrans. Next base: position 11,296,779 of record NC_081553.1, read on the forward strand.
ATCTGGTATAGCTGTCATATAAACCGATCTTGGATTTTGACTTCTCTAGCGGGCGCAATTCCCATCCAATTTGGCTGAAATTTGTTAAGTATGGGGCAAATCGATACATAATCTCATATAGTTGTCATATATACCGATCGGAGATATTGATTTCTTAAGCCTCTAGAGGGCGAAATTCTCATCGGATTTAGCTGAAATTTTGTACAACGGCTTCTCTCATGACCTTCAACAAACGTTTTTAATATGGTCGATATAGCTGATGCGGGTTTATTAAAGGTGCATTTTGACCGGTTTGTGTCGAAATGTCTTTCCTTTATATAGCTGCTGGGTACCCAAAGTTCAGCCGAACTTAACGCCTTTTTATACCCAGCACTGGATAGGGAATACTCATTTAGTCATTCCGTTTGCAACACATCGAAATATTTCGATTTCAATTTCCGATCCTACAATGTATATATATTTCAGATGGTCGTAAAATTCTAAGACAACTTTACGATGTCCGTGTGACTGTACGTCCGTCCATCCGTCCGTCTGTAGTAATCTCTCTACAGCCTTCAAAAATTGAGATATTGAGCTCCAATTTGCCACAGATACGTCTTTTTGATGCACGATGGTTAATTCTTGAACGGGCCAAATCGGACCATATTTGGATATAGCTGCTATATAGACCGATCTGCAGATAATGGGTATAATGTTAATAAATCCTTTAATTTTTATCCGATTTCGCAAGAAATTTGAAATAATGAATAGTTTTGCGCCTCCCGACATCTGACCCAAAGCTGTTACAGATCGGTCTATATTTAGATACAGCTGCCATATAGACCGATCTCCCGATAAGAAGACCATAAAAGCTTTATTTATTACCCGATTTCGTTGAAATTTGAAATAGTGAATATTTTTGGGCCTCCCAACATTGGACCTAAACATGGTTCAGATCTAACTACAATATAAAGGGTGATTTTTTTGAGGTTAGGATTTTCATGCATTAGTATTTGACAGATCACGTGGGATTTCAGACATGGTGTCAAAGAGAAAGATGCTCAGTATGCTTTGACATTTCATCATGAATAGACTTACTAACGAGCAACGCTTGCAAATCATTGAATTTTATTACCAAAATCAGTGTTCGGTTCGAAATGTGTTCAAATTTTGACAAATTTTGTTCAGCGATGAGGCTCATTTCTGGTTGAATGGCTACGTAAATAAGCAAAATTGCCGCATTTGGAGTGAAGAGCAACCAGAAGCCGTTCAAGAACTGCCCATGCATCCCGAAAAATGCACTGTTTGGTGTGGTTTGTACGCTGGTGGAATCATTGGACCGTATTTTTTCAAAGATGCTGTTGGACGCAACGTTACGGTGAATGAACACATTTCGAACCGAACACTGATTTTGGTAATAAAATTCAATGATTTGCAAGCGTTGCTCGTTAGTAAGTCTATTCATGATGAAATGTCAAAGCATACTGAGCATCTTTCTCTTTGACACCATGTCTGAAATCCCACGTGATCTGTCAAATACTAATGCATGAAAATCCTAACCTCAAAAAAATCACCCTTTATTTTGATATAGCTGCCATTTAGACCGATTTCCCAATAAGGGGTTTGAAGCTTATAAAAGCTTTATTTTTTATCCGATTTCGCTGAAATTTTAAACGGTGGGTAGGTCCGACCTCAATATGGTTCAGATCGGACTAAATTTAGATATAGCTGCCATATAGACCGATCTGCCGATAAGGGGACTGAAGCCCATAAAAGCTTTATTTATTACCCGATTTCGCTAAAATTTTAAACAGTGAATTTTTGCTGAGCCTCACGATATTTGAACTTAATATGGTTCAGATCGGTTTATAGTTGGATATATCTGCCAAAAAGACCAATATTTTGTTTCACAAAAATTAATAGTGACGTATATATATTAGACCACTCAATGGCCGTGCCTAATTTGTGTGCTTAAGTTATCCAATTTTCACAGGATTGAGATGAAATGGGGTTTACATATATACCCGAGGTGGTGGATGTCCAAAGTTCGGCCCGAACGCCTGAACTTAACGCCTTTTTACTTGTTTCTGTTTAATTTGTTTTTAATTTTTTTTAAGCTTGATTTCACAAATTAACAAATATTTGTTTAGTGTCATGCTCAATTTTTGTTCAAAACTAAATTTTTTACACATAAAATAAATAAAAATAATTAACCAACAACCTTGCAATTTCCATTTCATCACAGAGATACGCCTACAACAATTTCCTTTGATTGGGAAATTAGACACATTTGTTTGGTTAGTCTATATTTTCATAAAAATAATTAAAATGTATGACACCCACACATCATTTGGTGGCCTTTTCCGGCTTCATCAGGCAACAATAATCAGAATTTACGCCTTTTATTTCATTGAAATAACACAGACGGTTATTTCATTCATTTTTATTCCACAATGTTTTCAATTACAATGTTCACTCGTTTGTCCGGTGTGGCTTTGTTAAATTAGTCGAAATGGAATTGATAATTTCAGATATGTGAATGTGAATTTTCTAAATATTTTCGCACAGCCACTGGAAACTGCAACTGGCACCACTGCTGTTGATGATACGGTTGCCATAGTTGAATGCGCCACTTAGCACCACATTTGGCCACTGATCTGTAAGGCATTAGCCAACTGTAATTTTGAAATATTCATTCATGGCGAGTAAATTAAAACACATTGTGCTCATGTGTTCATATTTACCCAACTAAATATTTTACAAAGACCTCTTCCTTTTTTTTTTCGGTGATATCTAAATATGCACATAATAAACGTATACATTTTCAATTAGAGAGGCATTTTGTAAATGATATAAATACAAAACAAAATTTCGATTTATTTGATGGCAAGAAGCGTGAAAAATAAAAATATTAGAGTATACATGAAGTAAAAAGTTTCATTAAATTGATTACATTTTATAAACATATGGTAAAATGAGTGAAAAAGTCAATAACTCAATAGTTCAGAAACCAAAAAAGAACAAAGGTTGAAAAATAACAAGTAAGAGCGTACTAAGTTCGGCCGGGTCGAATCTTACATTCCCTCCACCATGGATCGCATTTGTAGAGCTCTTGCCACGGTATCTCTTTTTAGGCAAACATAGGATAAAAGAAAAGAATTGCTATGCTATTGGAACATTATCAAACTATGGTTCATTTCGGACCATAATTGAATTGAATATTGGACACCATAGTAGTCATTACTTAAGGAGCTGAAGAAGTAAAATAGGGAGATCGGTTTATAGGGGAGCTGCATTAGGCTATAAACCGATTCATGCTATTTCCCACACGTATGTTAAAGGTCATGAGAGAAGCCGTTGTACAAAATTTCAACCAGATCGGAGAATACTTGCTCCCTTTAGAGGCTCAACAAGTCAAGATCCCATATAGGTTTATATGAAAGCTATATCAGGTTATGGACTTATTTGAACTATTATTAGCACAGTTGTTGAAAGTCATAAAAAAACACATCATGCTAAATTTCAGCCAAATCGGTTAAGAATTGTGCCCTCTAGTAGCTCAAGAAGTCAAGACCCCTGATCGGTGTATATGGCAGCTATATCAGGTTATGGACCGATTTGAACCATATTTAGCCCATCAGTTGAAAGTCATAACCAAACCCCTCACGCATAATTTCAGCCAAATCGGATAATAATTGTGCCCTCTAGTAGCTCAAGAAGTCAAGACCCCACATCGGTTTTCATGGCAGCTATATCAGGTTATGGACCAATTTCAACTATTCTTAGCACAAATGTTGAAAGTTATAACAAAACACCTCGTACAAAATTTCTGCCAAATCGATTAAGAATTGTGCCCTCTAGCGGCTCAAGAAGTCAAAACCCCAGTTCGGTGTATATGGCAGCTATACCAGGATATGGACCGATTTAAACCATTCTTAGCACAGTTGTTGAAAGTCATAACAAAACACCTCACGCAAAATTTCAGGCAAATCGGATAATAATTTCGCCCTCAAGTGACTCCAGAAACCAAGACCTCAGATAGGTTGATATGACAGCTATATCAGGTTATGGACCGATTTGATCCATACTAAACAAAGTTGTTGAAAATCATAACAAAAAACGTCATGCTAAATTTCAGCCAAATCGGATAATAATTGCGCCCTCTAGTGGCTCAAGAAGTCAAGATCCCAGATCGGTTTAAATGTCAGCTATATCAGGTTATGAACCGATTTAAACCTCATTTGACACAGTTGTTGAAAGTAAAAATAAAACAAGTCATGCAAAATTTCAGGCAAATCGGTTAGGAATTGCGCTCTCTAGAGACTCAAGAAGTCAAGACCCAAGATCGGTTTATATGACAGCTATATCAGGTTTTGGACCGATTTGAACCATACTTGGCACACTTGTTGGATATCATAACAAAACACGTCGTGCAAAATTTCATCCCAATCGGATAAGAATTGCGCACTCTAGAGGCTCAAGAAGTCAAGATCCCAGATCGGTTTATATGACAGCTATATCAAAACGTGGACCGATAAAGCCCATTTACAATCCCAACCGACATACACTAATAAGAAAAATTTGTGCAAAATTTAAAGCGGCTAGCTCTACTCCTTCGAAGGTTAGAGTGCTTTCGACAGACAGACGGACGGACATGGCTAGTTCGACTTAAAATGTCATGACGATCAAGAATATGTATGCTATAAGGAGTCTTTAACGAATTTTTCGGGGGAATGAGGAAATTTGTACACCCCCATTCTATGGTGGAAGGTATAAAAATTAATTTGTGTTTGTTTGTTTATTCCATATAGACTCATAAACGGTTGAAGCGATTACCTTGAATTTTCTTGTGTGGAAGAAAACATAGGCTACAAATTTTTTGATATCGGAAGGGGAGCGGACCTTCCCCCTTACCGCGAAAGTACAACCCAAAAATAAAAGTGGACCGGTACAATATGGGATTCAAATGAAAGGTATTGAAGGGTAGAATGCGAATTTCATAATAAAAGTTGGGTCCAAGTACCTGGGGGGCCGCCCAAGCCCCAAAACTCATTAAAACAGGTTTATTTGACGATCATGACAATATGGGACTCAAATGAAAGCTATTCGGGAGTAGATTACGAATATGGTCAGGAAGTAGGAATAGGCTTTATAATTTATTGATAACGAAATGGGTCGGACCCTCCACCATTACCCCAAAAACACCACCCAAAATCAAAAGTCGACCGCTAAAGACAATATGGGTATCAAATTGAAAGTATGCGGGAGTAGATTACGAATCTGACATACAAATTCATATCGAAGTATAGGGGGTCACCCCACCCCCACAAAAACGCCCAAAATGGGACGGACCGAAAACCAAAAGTGAACCGATCAGGGCAATATATAAAGGGTGATTTTTTTGAGGTTAGGATTTTCATGCATTAGTATTTGACAGATCACGTGGGATTTCAGACATGGTGTCAAAGAGAAAGATGCTCAGTATGCTTTGACATTTCATCATGAATAGACTTACCAACGAGCAACGCTTGCAAATCATTGAATTTTATTACCAAAATCAGTGTTCGGTTCGAAATGTGTTCATTCACCGTAACGTTGCGTCCAACAGCATCTTTGAAAAAATACGGTCCAATGATTTCACCAGCGTACAAACCACACCAAACAGTGCATTTTTCGGGATGCATGGGCAGTTCTTGAACGGCTTCTGGTTGCTCTTCACTCCAAATGCGGCAATTTTGCTTATTTACGTAGCCATTCAACCAGAAATGAGCCTCATCGCTGAACGGTGAATGAACACATTTCGAACCGAACACTGATTTTGGTAATAAAATTCAATGATTTGCAAGCGTTGCTCGTTAGTAAGTCTATTCATGATAAAATGTCAAAGCATACTGAGCATCTTTCTCTTTGACACCATGTCTGAAATCCCACGTGATCTGTCAAATACTAATGCATGAAAATCCTAACCTCAAAAAAATCACCCTTTATATCAAATGAATGGTATTGGAGAGTAGAATACGAATTTGGTATTAAATTTGACTCTTAGTACCTAACGGGCCGCCCCAACCCCAAAACTCCTCCAAATAGCCTATTGGACGTTCATTTCAATATGGGGCTCAAATGAAAGGTATTCGGGAGTAGATTTCGAATCTGGCATACAAGATCAGATCGATGTATAGGGGGTCGCGCCACCCCTCAAAAAAGCCATTAGACCCATTATGACTATATGATACTTGGCTGAACCGATTTTCTTAAAATGTTCATAGATTGAGACCGTTTGTATGGAAGAAAACATAGGCTGTATAATTTTTAGATAGCGGGTGGGGACGGACCCTCCCCCTTACCCCAAAAACGCCACTTATATCCGAAAGTGGTCCGATTGGCACAATAAGGGTGTCAATAAAAGGTGTTGGAGACTTTAAAACCAATATAGTACTAAAATTTGGGTCCAAGTACCCAGCGGGTCCCTCCAACCTCAAAACTCCTCTAAACAGATATATCGAAGTTCATGTCAATATGAGACTCAAATGAAAAGTATTAGGCAGTATATTACAAATATGGCATAAAACATTAGGTCCAAGCTATGGGAGATCGCCAACCCCCAAATACTACCAAAAGGGCATATTAACCGACCATGGCTATATGGGACTCAAATGAAAGGTATAAGGGAGTAGATTACGAATATGACATTAACATTTGCGTTGAAGTCTAGGTGGCGCTTTTCCTCCTAAAGATACCTCAAATGGGTTATTTGACCCATTTGACAATATGGAACTCAAATGAAAGGTATTTGAGAATAGAACACGAATTTGATATCCAATTTTGGAGCCAAGTGTCTTGGGATACGTCCTAAAGCACCCCTAAACTGAACTTCATTTCCGTTGGGAATAAAGAACGAATTTGATATCTATTTCCAGTGCAAAGTGCCGGTGACCGCCCCAGCCCCAAAACACCCTCCAAACGGTTCATATTTACCGGCCATGGCAATATGGGGCTCAAATTAAAGGGTTTTGCAAGTGCAGCACGAATTTAATATCCGTATTTGAGTCGAAATGTCTGAGGTGCCATCCCTCCATCCCTAATGAGAACATAACCCTAAGGAAGAACATTACCACCAGCAAACGAGAAGGGGCAAATTCTCACACCTCAATGACTCACACCGATTCAAGTTTAAATTCAATGATAAGGGACATGACCATCAACATACGTGTTAATTATGGTCTGAATCGGTCTATAGCCTAATACCGCTCCCATATAAACCGATCTCTCTATTTTACTTCTTGAGTCCCCAAAGGGCGCAATTCTTATTCGAATTGGCTGAAATTTTACACAGGTCTCCAACATTAATTATGGTCCGAATTGGACCATAACTTGATTTCGCTGTGATAGCAGAGCAAATCGTTTCTTTTTTTGCCTAAGAAGTGATGCCTGGAAAAGAACTCGACAAATGCGATACTTGGTGGATGGTAAATAAGTTTCGGCCCGGCCGAACTTGGCACACGTTTAGTTGTTACTGTCTTATTTTGTCCTGATTGGTTAAAAGCAATCAGAAAACCTCCGATGAAACGCGTGAATCGGAGGTTTTGATATCGCATTATATCTCCTTATAATGTCTTTTGTTATGTCCAGAGTTCATTTGGTGTTAAACGCTCATTTGGTCAAACATTCATTTTACCCCACTGACATTAAGGCTACTGCTGTTGCTGTTTGCATCAAACTTCTGTTGACCATGTCACATGCCAGCTGTCATTGCTACTGTTGCAAATAATTTTTAACTATTAATTGTTGCCAGTCAATTAATTGAATTAATTATGTCTTCGCAAAACACACTCACACTCGTTCGTACAACAGCCAAGCACGAGGCCCCGCACATATACACGCGCATCACATAAATGCTAGAAACTTATGTGGCCCCCTGCCGCCTCATTTGCAAATGGGTAGTGTAAAAGCAAGCACTTCATGGAAAATGAGGTTTTTCACACATGAACACATGATGAGGATAAAAGTTCTGTTGTTGTTTCTTGCGTATTCTTTAAGCCTTTAAAGTTTACATTACAGCTGTTTCACTTGTTGTTGTTGTTGTTTTTTTTTTGTTCGCTGCACTTTTTCTGACAGTTCCGTTTTTAAGCCGCTTATCGGCACCGTTACGCATGATAACAAATGGAAAATTTATTAAAACTGACGCTTTCGTTCGCCGTTGAAACGTCCATAAATCGCAGCCATTAAATCGCATGAGACACATTTCCTTAATCCAGGCAATTTAAAATGTTAAATGGCAATATCCTATGCATTATGTACTCGAGTGCTTGTAATTGGGTGCATGCCTTTATGTGTAGGGAGTTTTCATGAAATTTAAATTATTTTTAATAGAATTTTGTATGATTTTTGCCAATGTTGAGATGAGAAGCATTAACGTTGATCGTGTGACAAGAAGCAAACAGATGAGATGTAAAGAAATACGACAGCCTCAGATGCTTGAGTTCAAAAGATATTTAAGAAAATTAAATTTTGGTCAACACTTTGGGAGTTTTCAGGGAAAATCCAATATGTTGAACTAGGAGAGGCATATGATGAACTAAGAGAGGTATATGTTGAACTAGGAGTAGTATTTCTTTTGTACGCGGACTGAAAATTGTACTAAATTATAGTATAAGTATAATGTTACTTAGCTAGATCCGCCATAGTATTGGGTTGCCCAAGAAGTAATTGCGGATTTTTTAAAAGAAAGTAAATGCATTTTTTATAAAACTTAGAATGAACTTTAATCAAATATAATTTTTTACACTTTTTTTCTAAAGCAAGCTAAAAGTAACAGCTGATAACTGACAGAAGAAAGAATGCAATTACAGAGTCACAAGCCGTTGAAAAAATTTGTCAACGCCGACTATATGAAAAATCCGCAATTACTTTTTGGGCAACCCAATATATTTTATCAATTTTTATACCCACCACCGAAGGATGTGGGTTAATTCATTTTGTCATTCCGTTTGCAACACATCGAAGTATCCATTTCCGACCCTATAAAGTATATATATTCTTGATCAGCGTAAAAATCGAAGACGATCTAGACATGTCCGTCCGTCTGTCTGTTGAAATCATATGATATTGATCTGAAACTTTGCACAGATTCTTTTTTTGTACATAAGCAGGTTAAGTTCGAAGATGGGCTATATCGGACTACATCTTTATATAGCCCCCATATAGACCGACTCGCTGATTTAGGGTCTTAGGCCAATAAAAGCTACATTTATTATCCGATTTTGAAATTTGGAACAGTGAGTTGCGTTAGGTCCTTCGACATTCTTCGCCAATTTGGCCTAGATCGGTCGAGATTTGGATATAGCTGCCATATAGACCGATCTCTCGGTTTTAGGTTTTGGGGCCATAAAAGGCGCATTTATTGTCCGATGCTGCCGAAATTTGGAACAGTGAGTTAAGTTAAGCTCCTTGATATACTTCTGCAATATGGCACAGATCGGTCCAGTTTTGGATATAGCTGCCATATAGACCGATCTCTCGGTTTTAGTTTTTGGGGACGTAAAAGGCGCATTTATTGTCCGATGTCGCTGAAGTTTAAGGCATTGAGTTGTGTTAGGCCCCTCAATATCCTTCTTTAATTTTATTCAGATCGGTCGAGATTTGGATATAGCTGCCATATAGACCGATATCTCCCTTTAAAGTCTTGGCCCTAAAAAGGGCGCATTTAAAATCCGATTTCAATGAAATTTGGCACAGTAACTTATGGTAGGCTTTTCGACATGCGTGGCATATATGTATCAGATCAGTTTATTTTTGGATATAGCTGGTAAAAACACCAATATTTGGTTATATACAATTGAACAATGACTTGTTCTTATTAGTATTTGGTCCAAATCGGAACATATTTCGATATAACTGATATGGGATATGCTCTGGTACTAGGCCGAGGACCAGCGTTATTTATCATACAAGTTTAAATTTAATATTTTCCCCTGAGTTGTTAACATCGCATGCAACAGTGATGAGACAGGGAGACCGTGCAGCATAACTGACATTACAGAAAAAGTGTAAAGTAAGGAAAACACAACAGGCACATAAGATTCATGCCCACTGGGTCACTGGAGACTATTTAAGATATCCGAGTCATAGACATACAGATTAATTATGACGCCACAGCGCCTGTGAGACTTAAGGCGTTGAGGGAATGGATTGAGAATAGTAGTAGGTCATACCATCGAGGTACAATCAAGGCGACGATAGGAAACCTGAATGAAATAGAAGACGTTTCCAATCGTATACCTGAGATGACACTTGAGGTTGAGTGCGAGGCACTGCTGCCAGACACACACTCTGGAATGGCGTAACTCTGGTATTGGCTTCTGGGAGACTATGCTACACAGATGGATCAAAGCTAATGTACAGAGAGGGCATGAGTTCTACATTGAGAACCCGGGGATTGGTATGGTGTTAATGCGAGGACGTTAAGTGTGAACAAGGCAGTAAACTGGCCATAAGGTCTATGACAAACATTACCGTAAGGTCACGAAGAGTCTTGCAGTGTAAGAAGAGGATCAACGTCTTCTATAAGGATAGCACGATCCGCATCGTTTGGGTGCCGTGCCTCAGCTGAGTAAGGGGAGTGAAAGAGCAAACGATTTGGCAATGAAGACCAGTGGAGTGGCGTCAATAAACTTCGTTAAACTAAAGCCTTTCGGTTAAGGACGTGGTTGACGAACATCGAAACGGTCGGTAGGATATCGAGAATCCTATGGGGAGATTCGGGTAGTTTGAAGACGAGGCTATTACTGAAAGGATGTAAGAAAGAGGTCGGTACAGCTTTCGGTATTAAAACGGGATACATAGGACTATGGGCTAATTTATGCAAAATCGGTGCTACAAGTGATAGCGTGTGTGGGGATAATGAGATATTGGATAATGAGACATTGAACAGACATCGGCACTTAGGTAGGGATACAACACCAGACATGAACCAACTTAGGGACGTGGTATGGAAAACAATCAAGGATTTTATAATTAGCACGGAGTTCCAGACATAGATTTTCTTTTTCGAGGTTACTTTTTGGAATTTAGAGCGCACAAAAAAACTGGCTTGCTTGTATGTCTATAGTGGATCTAAGCCTAACCCTCTTTTCCACCTAATCTAACATAGTGGAACTTCCCACCCATAAACCCCCAAATTGATACGTAATACGAGCAAGACAGTATGAGTGTCAACAGAGAGGTACAGGGTATCAGATACGAAGTGTAACCTAGTAAAATGACTACATTTTTTGTGTGACAACTTGAAACTGCATTAAGTTCGCCCGCGACGAACTTTGAATATCCACCAACATAGACATATATTGGGTTGTCCAAAAAGTAATTGCGGATTTTTTAAAAGAAAGTTAATACATTTTTAATAAAACTTAGAATGAACTTTAATCAAATATACTTTTTTTACACTTTTTTCTAAAGCAAGCTAAAATTAACAGCTGATAACTGACGCAAGAAAGAATGCAATTACAGAGTCACAAGCTGTGAAAAAATTTGTCAACGCCGACTATATGAAAAATCCGCAATTACTTTTTGGGCAACCCAATATATTATCGTGTTTTATTGCCACGAAAGCCAACTTAGTGTGTTTCGTACTGGATTTGGTGCTTTTTAGTTCACCAAAAATCCGAGAAGGTACCATCAAGTTTGCAAGTTTGATTTTTGATTTTTTTTTTTCTAATGATCAGCGATCACTTTTTGCCGAGCCGATCGGAAAGCTGCTTAAAGACATCACTTCGTAGAAAAGGACACTTATGCCGTCCAACATTCGAGTCAAATCCCCACCAGATATGTTCATAAATATATATAGACCCAAATAAACGGATCCCCGGATTTGACTCATAGAAGCCCTAAAAGCCCTAGTATATGGTAAGCAATTAATATGTTTTAGGGGTGGGGCGGACCCCCACATACTTGATCCCGAAGGTAGGTACCAGATTCGTGCTCTACATCGAAATATCCTTCATTTGAGCCCCATATTGCGTTGGTCAAAAAATGTGCCCTATTTGGGAGGTGTTTTGGGTTGAGGTGGTCCACCAAACACGTGTAGACATCACTCACTTGAACGGGGGGCGCATGGATCGCACCACCACCGAAATCTGGCGTTTTTGAAAACAAGTGTAAGGGGAAGGATCAGCCCAACACTGGGCGCGGGATAATTATGAGGACCACTCAGCTAGGAACTCTACATTTCGATCTGTGTTGTGTTCATCATTATCAACAGAAGATCAGTTGAAAGCTTCTGGGTGCTTCTACCATCTATCTAAGAAATTTGGCGTTTTTGAAAATAAGTGTTGGGGGATAATCCGCCCAACAATAGGTGCGGGATTACTATGAGCACCACTGAGCTTTCCAAGTTAAACTTCGATCTGTGTGGTGTTCATCGTGAACATGAGAAGCTCAGCAGGAAGCCTCCGAGCGCGTCATCAGGTTGCGGATAGTGGCATGTTCCATGGGGAGTGGCTGCAAATGCAGTCGCAAACAATCAGCGGTATCGTGTTGAGGGTCTCAGTGAGAGGCTGGGCGGCACGGGTTCTTGCTTTAATACTGGGAAGCTATGATGCTCGATATGGCAAGGCGAGTTATTGCCTACTTGAAATACCAGATGCCTATCATGTTCCCGTGGCGATTGTTGCAGAACGGTGCTTATCTATAGATCCTTGAAGAGGATCGCCACCTCCACATGCAAATATGTGGCTACAACAACAAGAAAAATACACAAATATTTTTTATTAAATTAAATTTCAGCCAAATTTTGCACAAAATCTAAAATTCTCTAGAAGCTAATTTTCTTTGAAAGAACATTTTTGATGATTTTTAGGCAAACTTTAAAATGTTTTTCATTAAAATATTTTTTTTATGAAAAATACAGTTTGATTTTCTTATTTAAAAAAATTTTCCTGAAATTCTAGAGAAGTCGAATTAATGAATACTTTAATGAAATTTTCTAATATAGGTCAATTTCTTTCAAAACATTTAAAGATTCTTATTCGGTCCGATAGCACCCCCCTGACTACGTCTCGGGTTGATACCATCATGTGTTTGTAACATTTTTGCATTCGTATATAATGGCATTGTTATGTGGCTAGTTATTGTTCGCATCATGACCTTCTGCCATTATTATCGTCATCATCCTTATCGTCGTCCTCGTGACCAACTCATTATCACAATAATTGTAGAATTGTAAGAGCCATGTTTGCTGCTTTTTTCTTTGGTGTGCGGTCAAGTGCATCGAAAACAATCATGGAGGTCTCCTCTGCATTCAAGTGAGGTCAAGAGCATCATATTATCATCTCTATACATGTCCAGGTAGCAGTTATGCAACCAGTGGAGCAATGGCGGCAATCCGGTTCATACTTGGCATGGACGTCAAAAGTTAGAACTCAAGTCTTTGTTTCAAATTACAGCCAAATCAGGTGAACATTTTGGCTTCTAAGGGCTCTAGAAGTCAAATCCGGGGATTGGTTTATATGGGGGCTTTATCTGTTTATAGACCGATTCGGATCTCTGTGGCATAGATGTTGGAACCAAAAACTCAAGTCTTTGTTCCAAATCTGAACCGATGTGGCCCATGTGCAATCCCCAATGACCTTCAACAATTAGACGTATCTGTGCAAAATTTCAAGCGGCTCGCTTTACGCGTTCGGCCGCTATCATGATTTCGACAGACGGCTGGACGAACATGTGTCTCAGAGGCTGTTTACATGGTGGATGGTAATGAAAAATAGGGTACTACATTTTTTGATACCCTACCTCTTAATCTAATATTCAGAAACGCCAGATCTCAGTGATGGGTGTTGTGATTTAAGCGAAATTCGGTATCCAAATTTCGGATGGGATACCAAATATATATATAGACCAATCACGACAATATGGGTTTCAAATGAATGGTATTTAGGATTATAAAATGTATCTGGTATCCAATTGCCGGACCGAGTGTTTGGGGGACCACCCCAAAACATCCCTAACTCGGGTACATTTACCGACCATGCCAATCTGGGACTCAAATGAAAGGTATTTGCGAGTAGAATATGAATCTCATATCCAAATGTAGGACCAAGTTTCTGGGGGTCCGCCCCTTGCCCAAATATGACTTATTTACTAACCATGGTAAAATGGGGCTTAATTTAAAGCTATTTGACATTAGAATACGAATCTGATATCCAAATGTGGGACCAAGCATTTGGGGGGCCGTTCCTCCTCAAAAACATGCCCCAAAGAGGAGAAATTTACGACCATATCAATATGGGAAATATGAAAGGTCTTTGGAAGTTAAGAACGAATCTGATATCAAAATTTGGGAAAAAGTTTCTATGGGGCCACCCCACCCCTATAACACCATCCAAATAAGCAATCTGGAACTCAAATAAAAGGTATTTGCGAGTAGAATGTGAATCTTATATCCAAATGAGAGACCAAGTTTCTGGGGGTCTACCTCTTCCCTACAACACCCCCCAAATAGGACTTATTTACTGACCATGGTAATATGGGGCTTAATTTAAAGCTATTTGAGATTAGAATAGGACTCTGATAACCAAATGTGGGACCAAGCGTTTGGGGGGCCGCCCCTGCTCAAAAACATGCCCCAAAGAGGACAAATTTACGACCATATCAATAAGGGACCAAAATAAAAGGTTTTTGGGAGTTAAGCACGAATCTGATATCAATATTTGGGAAAAAGTTTCTATGGGGCCCTGTAACACCACCCATATAGGAAGTATTTGCTGATCATTGCAATATGAGGCTCAAATAAGAGGTATTTTAGAGTATAATACGAATCTGATATACATTTTCAAGGCCGCCCCATCCCCCAAACCGGTCATGTTGGCCGACTATGGAAATACTGGACTCAAATGGAAGATATTTGCTGTCTTTTGCAATAAGAGATTTCAATGAAAGGTATTTGAGATTAGAGAACCAATTCGATATCCAATTTTGCGGCAAGTGGCAATATGGGGTTGAAGTAAATGATATTCGAGATTTGCTGATTTATTTTCAGGCCTAAGTTGCGTAGTAAAGTAAGAAATTAATACCCACTTTCGGGACCAAACAGGACTTATTTAATGACCATGGGAATATGGGGCACCACCCCTTCCCCAAAACACCTGTAAACATTTTCCGAGCATGCCACTTTCGGGAGCAATTTTCTGGGAGTCTACCCCTTCCCCAAAACACCCCACAAACATCAATTATTTACTGACCGTCGCAATATGGGGCTCAAATATAGGTATTTGGGAGTTGAATACGAATCTGATACCGAAATGTGGGACCATGTATTTGGGGCACCAGCCCTTCCCCAAAATACCTCCCATAGTGTAAACATTTTCCGAGCATGCCAATATGTGGCTCAAATGAAAGATATTTGAGATGAAATTGCAGCAAACCAAATCTAAAACAGCGACAATAAGTTTGCTGAAAGAGCAGTCAGCTTTGCCTTTCCCTTTTCAGCAAAAAAAAAAAGTTTTTTTTTTTTTTAAAAAAACCTTCCCCCAACTAAATTTTATCATATTGGGTTGCCCAAAAAGTAATTGCGGATTTTTCATATAGTCGGCGTTGACAAATTTTTTCACAGCTTGAGACTCTGTAATTGCATAGCATCTTTCTTCTGTCAGTTATCAGCTGTGACTTTTAGCTTGCTTTAGAAAAAAAGTGTAAAAAAGTATATTTGATTAAAGTTCATTCTAAGTCTTATTAAAAATGCATTTACTTTCTTTTAAAAAATCCGCAATTACTTTTTGGGCAACCCAATACAATACCAAACCATATGAAGTAAAGCATATTGAGCTCCAAAAAGTTGACTACTTGTATGAATTATTAAATTGATGTTTAAAATCCTCATCGTATCACCCTCCCAATGATGTATACCAATTTGCCATATTCCATAACGCTTTGGCCAAATGCAATTTTCCACTGAATAGTTTGGGAGCAAAAACCGTTCTCAAAAATGCTTAAATTCTCAAACATCTGTTTAAGCAATTATTCGACTAGGCATTCCTTTCATTCATGCTACGATGGTACTTGACCACCTAAGGCCATTACCATAAATTCCTAAATATCGAAATCTTCCAAGCGTTAATAATATTTACAGCAATAATGCTGCTAAGCATGGAAGTAGATTTTGGGCAGGACTATTACGAAACACAGCTATCTGCAGCAATTTTCCATGCCTGTGCGGCTGCTTCTGCCCCTGTGTGCTGCCACCAGTGCCTACAGCTATGCTGCTGTCGTTCAAGTCTGCTGCATTTGCATTTACTTTAACAATCATGGACAAATTGTGTGCAAGTACCACAAACAATACCACACAATAATGGTCATATGACACAAATTCCCTGTCCATTCGTAGTACATGGCCGCAATACCACAAGTCCGCACCCTTTGCTTACACCCCCTCGATCCTCATAGTAATAAGCAGAAACCCAGTTGGGCAATGCTAGGGCCAGTCAGTTGACCAGCCCCAAAATCCATGAAACAGTATTGAATGTCTCAAGCTCTGTATGTGTTGGTGGTCTATGCGGTATTATTTCGTTTTTTTTTTCGTTGTTGTTGTTTTGTTTTGACCAATAAAACTTAAAATAATGCAATGAAATGCAATTTGAAATGCATTAAACTTTCAAATGTCTCTTGGGGGGCGGTTTTGGGCCCTTAGCCTATCTCCATAGTTATCCTGTTGTGTTGCATTGGACACATTTTGGCCACTATCATCCAATGCAGTTCAATATGTAAGCTGTCGCATGCCCAATATGGCACACACACACACACACACACACACACAGATAGTAATTATAGCCAAGTCTATGCAAATTTATGAAAGGCAGTAGCACAAGTGCTTTGCCTATGTAATTTTCAGTTATCTGTAAATTTGTGGAGTGCATTTTTTGGTTATTTTGAAATTTTGTTACACATTTTTATGTGGCGTTTGCATTTCATGGAAATGATTGGATTATTTTTGCTTTGTTTTTTTCCAGGCCATACCCAAAACTTATCGCCTTTCATTCGACACTGGGAGGCGGCGCATTATGATCGTTCACAACTGCATGACGCCCACCAAAAACATTTGGAACAGAAACGACATCGCCGAAAAAGAGACTTAAACGCCGGTGAATATGGTCCGGCGCATACAATAAGACTGAATTTCTCTGCCCATGACAGGTAAGTGGTAAAGATTTCAAAGTGAGAAATTTAATTTAAAAAAATTTTATTTAAAAAAAATAAAAACAAAGCAAAAAAAAAAAAATTATAAATAGCTGTATGGCAGCTATATCTAAATATAGTCCGTTTTGAACCACACTTGGGCCCTATGTTGGAAGACGTGAAACAACTCAATGTTTCAAATTTCAGGGAAATCGGTTAAAAAGTAAAGCTTTTATGGGCTTTATACCCTTAATCGGGGGATCGGTTTATATGGCAGCTATACCTGAATGTAGTCCGATTTGAACCTTATTTAGGTCGAATATCAGGAGGCTTAAGATAACCCACTGTTTCAAATTTCAGCGAAATCTGGTAAAATATAAAGCTTTTATGGGCTTTAGACCCATTATCTGGAGATCGGACTATATGGCAGCCATATAGATCGGGAGGTCGATCTATATGGCAGCTATATCTAAATATAGTCTGATCTGAAACATATTTGAGTCAAATGTTGGGTGGCCTAAAGCTACTAAGTGTTTAAATTTTCAGCGAAATCGGTTAAAAAATAAAGCATTTATGGCCTTCAGACCCTTAATCGGGAGATCGGTCTTTATGGCAGCTATACCTAAATATAGTCCGTTTTGAACCATATTTAGGTCGAATATCAGGAGGCTTAAGATAACCCACTATTTCAAATGTCAGCGAAATCGGTTGAAAAATAAAGCTTTTATGGGCTTTAGACCCTTTATCGGCAGATCGGTCTATATGGCAGCTATACCTAAATATAGTCCGATTTGAACCATATTTAGTTCGGATAGTAGAGAGCTTAAGATAGCCCACTGTTTCAAATTTCAGCGAAATCGGTTTGAAAAATAGAGCTTTTATGGGCTTCAGACCCTTAATAGGGAGTTCGGTCGATATGGCAGCTATATCTAAATATAGTCCGATCTGAAGCATATTTGGGTCCAATTTTGGGATTTCTAAAACTACACGTTGTTTAAAATTTCAGCGATATCGGTTAAAAAATATAGCTTTTATGGGCTTTAGACCCTTAATCGGGAGATCGGTCTATATAGCAGCTATATCTAAATATAGTCCGATCTGAAACATATTTGAGTCCTATATTAGGAGGCGTAAAGCTATTCAATATGTCAAATTTCGGCGAAATCGGTTAAAAAATAAAGCTTTTGTGGGCTTTAGACCCTTTATCTGGAGATCGGTCTATAGGGCAGCTATATCTAAATATAGTCCGATATGATCCATATTTAGGTCGGATATTAGGAGGCTTAAGATACCCCACTGTTTCAAATTTGAGCGAAATCGGGTAATAAATAAAGCTTTTATGGGCTTTAGACCCTTTATCGGTAGATCGGTCTATATGGCAGCTCTATCTGGATATAGTGCGATCTAATCCATATTTGGGTTAGTTGTCGGGAAGCTTTAAACTACTCACTGTTTAAAATTTCAGCGAAATCGGTTAAAAAATAAAGCTTTTATGGGCTTCGGATCCTTTTTGGGAGGTCGGTCTATATGGCAGCTATATCCAAATATGGCCCGATTTCGCCAGATCAAGAACTTAACCAGCGTGTATCAAAATGACATATCTGTGCTAAATTTCAGCTCAATATCTCAATTTTTGAAGGCTGTAGAGTGATAACAACAGACGGACGGACAGACACACGGACATCGTTGAATCGTCTTAGAATTTTACGAAAACCAGCCTCTACGTACCGGCCTCTACGTACGGGCCTCTACGAACCGGCCTCTACGAACCGGCCTCTACGTACTTATAAACCGCTAATGATAGAGTATATGTCAATGATATGAAATTTACTTGGGAACTTAAGAATGGAGTTCGAGTTAAACATCCAAATTTAAGTCCAGCCCTCTACACCCTGTAAACGGACATTTGCAAATACAAGAAGAAACTTGTGCCAAAAGTTGGTCAAGTGGCTTGAGGTTTCCACACAACAAACTTTATTTTACTACTAAAAAAATATTTTGCAACCCATTGGTAGGGAACTAATTTTTCTTCAAAGCCATATTCTTCATAACGCCCTAATAAAGCTATTCATTAAATAGTATTTTTTTTTCTATGAAATAGAATTGTTACATTGTTGCAATACAAACGAGCTTCCTGCTGAGAATTTGAAATGCATACAAAAAACTAGATTAAATATTGAAGGTAATAAGCCTTCGAATGCAATCTTGATGTTTATTAAAGCAGCTCAGAGAAGCAATTTCACAATCATTTCTTGCCTTCCTCGTTTGTGCGAAATGGAGAATGTGGCAAAAAAATGGGAAATATCCTTTCAGAAAATACGGTATCAACACAATGATTTCCTGTATGAAGTCTATTTTTCTGCACACACACACACAGAGAGACTCTTGCGCTCACACATAAAAGCTAGCACGCGTGCAATTTAGACTGAGAATATAAGTATGTGCTTCCTACTCACATATACCCATGGATGTGTATGCATGTGTGTGTGTGTGTGTATAATGCTTTTATGGAGAAGTGTTTTGCAATTTTCCCCTTGCAATAGTTCGTTACATTGCCAATTGGTTTTTCTTGCTTTAGCTATCCTTAGTTTAATTCTGAAGTATGTGCAATTGAGTAGGTTTGCATGTGTGGCTGTGTGCCTGTGTGTATGTGTGTACTGTAATAGGGGCAATACTTGGTTTGCTTGTATTGAAATTGTTGGGCTCTCTTGCTGTTTTGTGAAATAAATGAATTTTCTACTCCATGTGCAACACGATGAACATCCGGTGTGCAAAATTACTCCCCTTACAAGTATCTTAAGAATGGTATAGTTAGGCGGTGCAAGCAATGTAGGGCCCAGAAATATTCCTAATTGAAACAAGAAAATGAGGATACATAACAGCTACTAACACAAAAATCGGCGACTATATTGAAAATAATGAATAAAATATAATTTTGACCCCATTTCATAGATTCGGCACTAGGAAATAACCCCCAATGAAATAACCTCCAAAACCCCAATGAAATATCCTCCAAACATTAAATAACCCCCAAAAGTATGGGGAATATTTCATCTAATTTAGGGTTTCTTTCGCCTATTTGTATCCCTCGCCACAACGAGGGAGATACATGTGCAATCTTACAACGAGGGATACATGTGCCGCTGGGCCAGTAACCCGCCCCCGGAAAACTATCAGAACAAGAGAAACAGAAAACAGAAAGAGAAAACTATGAAAACAAGAGAAACAAGGGAATGGAAACAAGTAAGAGCGTGCTAAGTTCGGCCGGGCCGAATCTTATATAACCTCCACCCCATTTTTTAGACAAACAAATTGTGCTATTGGAGCTGTATCAAGTTATAGTCCCACTCGGACCATAAATAAATGCTGAACATTGTAGAAGTCATTGTGCAATATTTCAGTTCGGGAGATGTTTATATGGGAGCTGTTTCAAGCTATTGATCTATTCAGACCATATTAGACACGTATGTTGAAGGTCATGAGAGAAGCCGTTGCACAAAATTTCTGCCAAATCGCATAAGAATTGCACCCTATAGTGACTCAAGAAGTCAAGATCCCAGATCGGTTTATATGGCAGCTATATCAGGTTATGTACCGATTCGCGCCATACTTAGCACAGTTATTTGCAGTCATGACAAAGCACCTCATGCAAAATTTTAGCCAAATCGGACGAGATTTGCGCTCTCTATTGGGTCAAGAAGTCAAGATCCAAGATCGGTTTATATGACGGCTGTACCAGCTTATGAGCCGATTTAAATCATACTTAACACAGTTATTGGAAGTGCTACCAAAACACTACGTGCGCCCTCTAGAGGCTCAAGAAGTCAAGACCCAAGATCGGTTTATATGCCAGCTATATCAAAACATGGAGCCATTTGAATCATACTTAGCGTAGTTGTTGGAAGTGCTACCAAAACACTACGTGTAAAATTTCAGTTAAATCGGACGACAATTGCGCCCTGTAGAGGCTCAGGAAGTCAAGACCCAAGATCGGTTTATAAGGCAGCTATATCAAAACATGAACCGATTTGAATCATACTTAACACAGTTGTTGAAAGTGCTACCAAAACACTACGTGCAAAATTTCAGTTAAATCGGACGACAATTGCGCCCTGTAGAGGCTCAGGAAGTCAAGACCCAAGATCGGTCCATATGGCAGCTATATCAAAACATGGACCGATTTGGCCCATTTACAATACCAACCGACCTACACTACTAAAAAGTATTTGTGCAAAATTTTAGACAAGACAAGACAAAGACGAGTAGACCAAGGATATTTTCTACGAGCGCCTAGAGAGAGAATATGACCGCTGCCCCGCCCATGATATTAAAATCGGCCTGGGAGATTTTAATGCTAAGATAGGGAAGGAAGACATCTTTGGTCCAACAGTCGGAAAGTTTAGCCTCCACGAGATAACGTCCAGTAATGGGTTGAGGCTGATGGATTTCGCCGCGGCAATAAACATGGTAGTTAGTAGCACCAGATTTCAACATAGAAATATTCACAAAGCCACATGGCTGTCACCCGATCAAAACACGAGCAACCAAATTGATCACATTGTGATAGATGGAAGGCATTCAACCAGTCTGTTAGATGTACGATCGATCCGTGGAGCGAATATAGATTCGGATCATTACCTTGTTGCAGCAAAGGTTCGCACCCGTTTGAACATGGTTTCCTCGCCATACGATCTGACACTGCATGGAAGCACATGGAAAAGTTGCAAACACAACAAATGGCAGTGGTATACTCCACTCGACTCGACCCAACTACTTGAAGAAAGCGCTCCTTGTTCCCATGATATAATGGCGCAGTGGCAAACCATTGCCCACTCCATGGAAAATGCTGCGAAATCCATACTTGGGTACCGGAAGCCTCCTTCAAGAAACCCTTGGTACGACCCCGAGTGCCGAGATGCCACTGAAGCCAAGAATGCAGCAACCCTGCAATCAGTAGCAACGCGCCAGATGAAAGAGAGGTATCGGGAGAAAAGGAGATAGGAGAAACGTCTAATCCGTAAAAAGAAAAAGGAATTGGTAAGACGTCAGTGTGAGCGAACTTAGATGTGCAGAAGTCTGAATGATGTCCTGAAATTCTACTAAAGAATTAAACATCAAACCGATGGCTTTGGTGCAGCCACATCCTCCTGAAAAGATAAGGAAGGAAATCTGGTAACTGACACAGATAGCCACCGTAGCGCAGAGGTTACCATGTCCGCCTATGACGCTGAACACCTGGGTTCGAATACTGGCTAGATCATGAGAAAAAATTTTCAGTGGTGGTTTTCCCCTCCTATTGCTGGTAACATTTGTGAGGTACTATGCCATGTAAAACTTCTCTCCAAAGAGGTGTCGCACTGCGGTACGCCGTTCGGAATCGGAAGCCCCTTATCATTGAGCTTAAACTTGAATCGGACTGCACTCATTGATATGTAAGAAGTTTGCCCCTGTTCCTTAGTGGAATGTTAATGGGCAAAATTTGCAATTTGACACAGATAGCATGCTGAGGATATGGAAAGAACATTTTACCCAACTGCTAGTGTCCGACGTTGACGGCGAAGAGGATACCGCAGAACAAATCCCTAATAATGGTATAGAATGATTTCCTCCCAGTAAGAAAGAGGTCAAAATATCTGTGATTCGACTGAAGGACTACAAGGCAGCAGGAGCCGACGGGTTACTTGCTGAACTATTTAAGAAGGGAGGCGACACGCTGATAAGGTGTATGCATGAACTTATCTGCGCAATCTGGCTAGAAGAGCGCATACCCGATGATTGGAACCTCAGCATACTATGTCCCGTACTCAAGAAAGGAGACAAGACGGAATGTACCATCTACAGAGGAATAAGTCTCCTTCCCATCGCATACAAGATACTCTCGAGCGTACTGTGTGAGAGACTTAAACCAAAAGTCAATGAGTTAATTGGGCTCTATCAATGCGGCCTTAGACCTGGTAAATCCTTCCTAGACCAGATATTCACACTGTGCCAAATTCTGGAAAAGACCCGGGAAGAACAAATCAGCACTTCAATCTTTTTGTTGAAGATTGTATCGAAAGCGGCTTTGTTGACTACAAAGCCGCTTTCGATACCCCTTTACATTCAAAGGTATTTCAAGCCATTCCTGAGTTTGGTATCCCTGCAAAATTAATAAGACTCTGCAGGATGACACCTACTGATACGCGTTCCTCAGTAAAAATAGGAAAGAATATCTAGGAGCCTTTTGAATAACGAGGTTTCAGACAAGGAGACAGCGTCGTATCGTGTGATATCTGCTGGAGAAGATTATACGAGATGCAGATGTGAATAGATATGGCACACTAATCACAGAAGAACGCATGCTACTCAACTATGCCGACGACATCGATATCATAGGTCGGTCACCGGAAGTAGTAACTGCAGCCTTTGAAAGAATCGAAAGAGAGTTAGTGAAAATGGGTCTGACAGTAAATAGAGATGAGACGAAATGGATGGTTTCAACTCCCAAAAAGCCTTGCATAACCGAGCAGATAACGAAAATGGACAAAGTTGGGAACCACAACTTTGTGATAGTCAGCAACTTTATCTACCTCGGCACCGCCGTAACCGAAATGAATGACACCAGTTTCGAGATTAAGCGAATAATACTGGCATACAGATGCTACTTTGGACTAAGTATGCAGTTTAATAACAAGGCCACCTCTCGACAGACAAAGATTACACTATACAAGACACTGATACCACCCGTGTTCTTATATGGTTCTGAAGCATGGGTACTTGTGAAAGCAGATGATGCAGTGCTTGGAGTGTTTGAGAGAAAGACTCTTCGTTAATGGAGAATATAGGCATCGTATGAACCACGACGAGAACATAGTTACTCGTATTAAAATACAACGGTTGCGTTGGCTAGTTCATGTTGTCAGAATGGATGTTATATGGTTCTGAAGCTTGGGTACTTGTGAAAGCAGATGAAGCAGTGCCTGGAGTATTTGAGAGAAATATTCTTCGTAAAATATAAGGCTGTATGAGCTGTATGACAGAAATTTGGCAAAGTGACTATATTAGACTCTCCGACATCCGTGTTAAATATGGCTCACATCGGTTTATATTTGGATCGACCCCCCGGGCGGACCCTCCCCCTTAGCTCCGTACCTAGGGGGGCCGCCCCACCCTAAAACCTACTAAATCTATATTTAGACCAATCACGACAATATGGGACTCAAATGAAAGGTATTTAGGATAAGAAAACGTATCTGATATCCATTTGTCGAACCAAGTGCTAGGGGGACCACCCCAACCCCCAAAACAGCCCTAAATCGGACATATTTACCGACCATGGCAATATGGGACTCAAATGAAAGGTATTTGCGAGTAGAATACGAATCTGATATCCAAATGTGGGACCACGTTTCTGAGAGTCTACCCCTTCCCCAAAACACCCCCCAAACAGGACTTATTTACTGACCATGGGAATATGGGGCTCATATGAAAGGGTTTTCAGTGTAGAATTCAAATCTGATTTCCAAATATGGGACCAAGTGTTTGGGGGCCGCCTCTATGGGGGCTTAAATGAAAGGAATTTGAGTGTAGAATTAGTGTTTGGGGGGGCCGCCTCTCCCAAAAAACATCCCCCAAAGGGGACAAATCTACGACCATAGCAATATGGGGCTCAAATGAAGTAAAACACGAATCTGATATCAATATTCGGGAAAAGTGTTTATGGGGCCACCCCACCCCCACAACACCACTCAACTAGGAAGTATTTGCTGACTATTGCCATATGAGGCTCAAATGAGAGGGGTTTTAAAGTGGAATACGAATCCGATATATATTTTCAAGGCCAACTCACTTAGTGGCCACCCATCCCCCAAAACACCCCCCAAGCCGGTCATTTTTGCCGACTATGGAAATGACTAGCGGACGTCCCACCACCATAACAACCCCCAAATAGGACGTAATTGCTCACCAAGACAATTTGGGTCCTAAAGAGAGTGGAGCTAAATATTCATAGTTTTTAGGGGCAATACCCCAAACCGGACATATTTGCTGACTTTCTATTCTTAGGCACTTTTTCTCTATTCTTAAGCACTGTCAGTTCCTTGCCTTTTAATGTCTGTGAGTTATACACTCACATACTGTAAGTATGTATGCATACTCGTATGCTCATGCATATATGTTTCATAGAAACTCCATTTTATGGCTTTCGGCATTATGAGGTATGCATATTTAGCTGTAGTTGGAGTTTATACGTACATACATCGCTCCTGTACAACTATTATACAAAAACCAATAATAATTTCTAAAAAAAAAATTGAAATTCGATTTTTTTACATTATACCTTTGAACCTTAGTGTTGCCATGGTATTTGGATGTAAGGAAAGATAAAAGTCAAGCTGAACAGACTATATAATACCCTAAGCCACTGCGGATCTTTAAGAATGTAGTATCCCATGTAGTCGCTTTGAAGTATGATTTAGAATGTAGATAACCATAGCTATATTCGGCCGGGCCGAATTTTATATACCCTCCACCATGGATCGCATTTGACAAGTTCTTTTCCCCGATATCTTTTCTTAGGCAAAAAAAAAAGGATAAAAGTTGTTCGGTCCAGTTCGGATCACAATTAAATTATATGTTGGAGACCTGTGTAAAATGTCAGCCAATTCGAATAAGAATTGCGCCCTTTGGGGGCTCAAGAAGTTAAATAGGGAGATCGATTTATATGGGAGCTGTATCGGGCTATAGACCGATTCAGACCATAATAAACACGTACCTTGATGGTCATGAGTGGATCCGTCGTACAAAATTTCAGGCAAATCGGATAATAATTGCGACCTCAAGAAGTCAAGATCCCAGATCGGTTTATATGGCAGGTATATCAGGTTATGAACCGATTTGAACCTTATTTGGCACAGCAGTTGAAAGTCATAATAAAATAAGTCATGCAATATTTCAGGCAAATCGGATAGGAATTGCGCCCTCTAGAGGCTCAAGAAGTCAAGACCCAAGATCGGTTTATATGACAGCTATATTAGGTTATGAACCGATTTGAACCTTATTTGGCACAGTTGTTGGATATCATAATAAAATACTTCGTGCAAAAATTCTTCGAATCGGATAAGAATTGGGCCCTTTAAAGACTCAAGAAGTCAAGACCCAAAATCGGTTTATATGACAGCTATATCAGGTTATGTACCGATTTAAACCATACTTGGCACAGTTGTTGGATATCATAACAAAATATTTCGTGCAAAAATTCATTAAAATCGGATAAGAATTGCCCCCCATAGAGGCTCAAGAAGTCAAGACCATGGAACGGTTTATATGGCAGCTATATCAGGTTTTGGACCGATTTGAACCTTATTTGGTACAGTTGTTCGATATCATAACAAAACACGTCGTGCAAATTTCATTCAAATCGGATAAGAAATGCGCCCTCTAGAGGCTCAAGAAGTTAAGGCCCAAGATCGGTTTATATGGCAGCTATATCAAAACATGGACCGATATGGCCCATTTAAAATACCAACCGACCTACACTAATAAGAAATATTTTTACAAAATTTCAAGTGGCTAGCTTTACTCCTTCGCAAGTTAGCGTGCTTTCGACAGACAGACGGACGGACGGACATGGCTAGATCGACATAAAATGTCACGACGATGAAGAATATATATATATACCTTATGGGTTCTCAGACGAATATTTCCTATGGTGGAGGGTAGTAAATTCACACTAAATAGTAATTAGTGTGAATCTGAACGAGACCTTGAATATCTCGATAGCCTCCTTCAAAACGTTTGACATTATGGGGATCAAACAAAATCGTGATCTAGCACGATGCTGATATTACTTCGGGGTCCGCCTCTAAAGTCCCTTCAAACCCGTCATGATTGCCTACTATGGCGATAATTAATAGGTTTGATAGTAGAAAGCAATTTGATATCCAATTTTGGTCTAAATGTTTGGGGTCGTGCCAATTCATAAACTCCCCCCCTATACCCCTCAAACTGGACATATTTGTGTATTATGGCAAAAAGGGTCGTCCCTGAAACACTCTGTTTCATGGCCAAGTGTTTCAGGGACGCCTCACTTTATAGTTCCAATGTGGTTTTTCGGAGTGGAGTATGAATCTGATATCCACTTTCGGGGCAAAGAGTTTGGCTACTCCAATCCACCAATCCACCAAATCCAAAAGAATGATGTATTGGGTTGCCCAAAAAGTAATTGCGGATTTTTCATATAGTCGGCGTTGACAAATTTTTTCACAGCTTGTGACTCTGTAATTGCATTCTTTCATCTGTCAGTTATCAGCTGTAACTTTTAGCTTGCTTTAGAAAAAAAAGTGTAAAAAAGTATATTTGATTCATTCTAAGTTTTATTAAAAATGCATTTACTTTCCTTTAAAAAATCCGCAATCACTTTTTGGGCAACCCAATAGATCTAACATCCAAACTTTAATGGGCGGACCCTCCTCATACCCTATTTTCAAAAACACCAGATCTCGGGGATGAGTGGGACGATTTAAGCGATATTTAGTTTGTATATAATAACTTAAATACAGAAATTTGTATTCTTATTTAGGGTGGTATATCGATTCGACAGAATTTCGAATGAAGTTAAAAACATTGGTCAAAATGAGCGGTTGGTCCTTCTGGTGTTAACAACAAGTTTCTTAAAATTTCATATAATTAATGAAATCAATTAAAACCCTTAAAGAAAAAAACCAATGATAGTTGGCAACACTGCTGAAGCAGGCCATACTCGTAAATAACAGTATTGAGAGCACAACAACAACAACATTTCACTTATCACAAATAGCCATACACACACACTCTCACACTTATACTGGCTCTTGTTCAGCTCCTTTCCAATATGCATAGAATCCCATGATGCATATGTGTTTAAAGTGGTCTAAAGGAAGGTTTTTCCATTTCAACTCTGCCTTAAACTCTTCTCCCTGTATTCGTGTGCCATCTGGCGACCATGTTGCATTGCGTTCGTTGTTGGGTCTGTGTGAGAACGATAATAACTAAAGCTGTCTACCGGAAATCAATACAAATCCGCAATATTTCCGTTATACTGTATGAATAGCATATTATGAACTGACGGGGCAGGAAACACCGCCCAGACATCATGCGAATGGGCTAACAAATAGTTCAATGCATCAATGGGAATGGGTGGAAATGGTGGAATTGCCACCTCCCCCACTGGCATAAACATATAAAATGCACTTGTTCTTCTGTATTTCTTTTTGTGAAGGCGATCCTGGGGCTATTGGGGGGTCTTATTGTTGGCAAAAAGTCATAAATATGTACATTCATATGCGTATGTATGTACATGTGTGTGTGTTGGAATATTTAAAGCAATGAATGAATTATGATTTATGAATTATGGCATTGGTCCGTGTGAATGGAAGCATAAAAATGGGCTTATATGTATAATAGAAGTATGATGAAGCTTTTATTTGTATATTTCCTATTCTAAGGGAGTTACAATGGGTAAAAACACATTATTTGAAGTAATTATTTTTATACCCTTCACCAAAGGATGGAGATATACTAATTTCGTCATTCCGTTTGTAACATCACGAAATATTCGTGAAAGACCCCATAAGGTATATAAATTCTTGATCGTCATGGCATTTTAAGTCGATCTGACTATGCGCGTCTGTCTGCTCGTCTGTCGGTTCGTCTGTCGGTTCGTCTGTCGGTTCGTCTGTCGGTTCGTCTGTCTGTCTGTTTGTCCGTGTCTGTCTGTATGTCTGTGGAAAGCACAGTAACTTTCAAAGGAATAAAGCTAGGAAATTTTGCACAAATACATCCTATTAGTGTAGATCGGTTGGGATTGTAAATGGGCCAAATCGGTCCATGGGCTAAATAATTTTTCGGTATCGTATATGCCAAAAACATAATCCAATCAGCTGCCATACAGACCGATCTCTTGATTTGCCTATTAAAGGCGCATTTATAGTCCGATTTTGCCAAAATTTGGGATAGTGAGTTGTGTTAATCCCTCCGACATCCTACTTCGATTTGGTCAAGATCGGTCCAGATTTGGATATAGCTGCCATATAGACGATCTCTCGATTCAAGGTTTTGGGCCCATAAAAGGCGCATTTATAGTCCGATTTTGCCAAAAATTGGGACAGTGAGTTGTGTTAGGCTCTTCGATATGCTTCTTTAAATTGGCCCAGATCGGTTCAGATTAGGACATAGCTGTCATATAGACCGATCTCTATTCCAGGTTTTGGGCCCGCAAAAGGCACATTTATAGTCCGATTTTACCAAAAATTGGGACAGTGAGTTGTGTTAGGCTCTTCGACATGCTTCTTCAAATTGACACAGATCGGTCCAGATTTGTATATAGCTGCCATATAGATCGATCTCTCGATTCAAGGTTTTGGGTGGTATAAAAGGCGCATTTATAGTCCGATTCTGCCAAAATTTGGGACATTGAGTTGCGTTAGGTCTTTCAACATCCCTTTCAATTTGGCCCAGATCGGTCCAGATTTTGGATATAGCTGCCATATAGATCGATCTCTCAATTCAAGATTTTGGGCCCATAAAAGGCGCATTTATAGTCCGATTTTGCCAAAAATTGGGACCGTAAGTAAGGTTAGGCCCTTCGACATCCTTCTTAAATTTGGCTCAGATCGGTCCAGATTAGGATATAGCTGCCATATAGACCGATCTCTCGATTCAAAGTTTTGGCCTATGAAAGTCGCATTTATTATTCGATTTCGCCGAAATTTGGGACATTGAGTTGCGTTAGGTCTTTCGACATCCCTCTTCAATTTGGCCTAGGTCGGTTCAGATTTGGATATAGCTGCCATATAGACCGATCTCTTGATTCAAGGTTTTGGGCCCATAAATGGCGCATTTATAGTCGGATTTTGCCACAATTTGGGACCGTAAGTAAGGTTAGGACCCCGACATCCTTCTTCAAATTGGCCCAGATCGGTTCAGATTTCGATAAAGCTACCACATAGACCGATCTCCCGATTTAAAGTCTCGGCCCCATAATAGGCACATTTAAAATCCGACTCCGCTGAAATTTGACACAGTGACTTAGGTTAGGCTCTTCGACATTCGTGTCGTATATCGTTCAGACCGGTCTATATTTGGATATAGCTACCAATATTTTGTTCTACAAAATTGAGCAGTGACTTTTACTTATTAAACCTCTCAATATCCGTGTCGAATTTGCTTCAAATAATAAATAATTTATTTTTCACCGGTTTATGACAAAAGGTGGTTTACATATATACTCGAGGTGGTGGGCATCCAAAGTTCGGCCCGGCCGAGCTTAACCCCGTTTTACTTGTTAAAATATCAAAAATAAACTCTGCCCGCATTTTTTTCCAAAAAATACCAAAAAAAACCGATTTCAGGAAAAAATGGTTTCCAAATCAACTATTTTTGTAAATTTGGCTGGCAACCAATTTTTAATGTTAAATCTTAATGCTTAAACAGAATGTTTAAACTTAATATTTTCCATTTCCCATAAATTAATGTGGATACCCTACGAATCCCTTTGGAGCAATAAATTTTCATCACTCCGAAATTCAACACCTAAAACTAAAAAATAAATAGACTAACTCCCCTTAGAACAGGCCTCCTTCAATTGAACAAAGGAATTGGAATGAAAAAAAAAGAAACAACAAATCATAGTGACCATTGTTCAAGTCCAGAGGTTCGTTTAACATTTCCAGGGAGTTGTAGTTTTATTAGTTTCCCATACTGCTTTGCTCGTCCTCCTGCCTATATCAGTGGGCACGCACTCGTTTCTTTAACCCATTTTATCCCATATGCAATTTAATTTTTTTTTTCCTCCTTTTATGGTGAACATTTTTTTTTTGCGTTTCTTTTTTGCGAGCCCATTATTTATGCAAAATATTGAAGTAAAGGAATACAAGGAGTTTGCAAAAAAAGAGCAAAACCACTCCATGAGTAGACCTCAGCGAGAGAAAACAAACAGAGAAAAGTTTAATAACCTCAAGGGAGTGGTAACAGCTGCAAGTAATGCCGGACATTGCTTTGCTTTATTATTGTGTTCATTTTCAACTTTTCCATGACGATAGGGCAACACAAAGGGGCTAACAAACGCTGCAGAAAAACTATTTCTTGTTAGTTTCCTATTTGCATGGTGCATGTGTGTGCGATTCAACACCACTACGATTAGTATTGGAGATATCAAGTGAAACCATTACTTTGTGACGCCCTTCTGGAAATGGCACCTCTTAAACACCATTGGATGATCATATGGGAGCATGATAAAATCTGAGATGTGTGTAGGTCTGTTGTAAACACACTAAAGTCATTAAAAATGAGATGAAAATTAGTAGAGTTTATTTTTTATAGCCATAGACAGGGCAAACTCAAAGTTTGGCTTCATCGAAAGTTATGTTGATAAGGGACCTGTGTTTTATAACCGAGGCCGAACTGCTTGCCGCAGTGCGACACCTCTTTGGAGAGAAGATTGAACATGGCCTCACAAATGTCGCTAGCATTAAGAGGGCTTAACCAGCGATCAAAAAATTTTCTGATTTTTCGCCAGGATTTGAACTCATGCAGGCGGGCAAGATTAACTCTGCGCTACGGTGGCCTTCCATGCTCTTATATATATCCCCCAGATATTGGATTAGACTTCTTGACCTTCTAAAAATTTCATTTCACCATTTTTACTGTAGAGGGTTATTAACTTTCGGGCTTGTCCGCTTTTGGTCTTTTCCTTACCAGAGTTGTTTTGTGTTCCTATTGTTTTCCTCAAAAGGAAATTTTAAATTTATTGTGATGGTCGTTGTGGTAGTAGTGTTTGTGCCATATGTAGCCTCTGCTACCAGCAGTGCGTCATGCATGCATTTGTGTTGGTTTTCTTGCAGAGATTATGGCAAATGATTGAATAATTTATGGACTATTGGTTAGATTTTAATTGCATATCTACTTGTATGGCCTAATTCTTTTTTTTTCACAGAAAATGTTTTTCCTATGCAAAAATATTGCTTTTTGATATACCATAAATTAATTGAAAAGTCTTAGAAAGTATTATAAAACAAGTAAAAAGTTCGGCCGGGCCAAATCTTATATACCCCCCACCAGGGTTCGCATTTGTCGAGTTCTTTTCCCCGCAATCTCTTCTTAGGCAAAAAAAGGATGAAGGAAAAGATTTGCTCTGCAATTAGAGCGATATCAAGACATGGTCCGATTCGGACCTCAATTAAATTATATGTTGGAGACCTGTGTAAAATGACAGCCAATTCGAATAAGAATTGCGCCCTTTGGGGACTCAAGAAGTAAAATAGCGAGATTGATTTATATAGGAGCTGTATCACGCTATAGACCGATTTGAACCTAATTAAGCACAGTTGTTGGAAGTCATAGCGAAACACGTCATGCAAAATTTCATTCAAATCGGTTAAGAATTGCGCCCTCAAGAGGCTCAAGAAGTCAATATTCAAGATCGGTTTATATGACAGCTATATCAGGTTATGGACCGATTAGAACCATACCTGGCACAGTTGTTGGATATCATAAAAAACAATTCTTATTCTAATCGAATAAGAATTGCGCCCTCTAGTGGCTCAATAAGTCAAGATTCAAGATCGGTTTATACGGCAGCTATATCAGGTTATGAACTGATTTGAACCATACTTAGCATAGTTGTTGGATATCATTACAAAATATTTCGTGCAAAATTCCATTCAAATAAGATAGGAATTGCGCCCTCTAGAGGCTCAAGAAGTCAAGACACAAGATCGGTTTGTCTAGAAAGAATTTCGCATATTAGGGGCTGTAAATTAGGGAGATCGGTTTACAGGGGAGCTGAATTTGGCTATAAACCGATTCATGCCATTTTCGACAGGTATGTTAAAGGGCATAATAGAAGCCGTTGTACAAAACTTCAGCTAAATCGTATAATAATTGCGCCCTCTAGTGGCTCAAGAAGTCAAGACCCCAGATCGGTTTATATGGCAGCTATATCAGTTCATGAACCGATTTGAACCATTCCTAATACAGTTGTTGAAAGTCATAACAAAACACGTCATGGAATTTTTCAGCCAAATCAGATGGGAATTGCGCCCTCTAGCAGCTCAAGAAGTCAAGACCCCAGATCGGTTTATATGGCAGCTATGTCAGATTATGGACTGATTTGAACCATTTTTAATATTGTTGTTGAAAGTCATAACAAACCACTTCATGCAATATTTGAACCAAATTGGATAGGAATTGCTCCCTCTAAAGGCTCAAGAACTCAAAACCCAAGATCGGTTTATAAGACACCTATATCAGGTTATGGACCGATTTGAACCATACTTGGGACAGTTGTTGGATATCATAACAAAATACTTCGCGCAAAATTTCATTCCAATCGGATAAGAATTGCGCCCTCTAGTGGCTCAAGACTAGAGGGATCAAGATTCAATATCGGTTTATATGGCAGCTATATCAAATTACGGACCGATTTGAACCTTATTTAGCACAATTGGTGGAAATCATAGCGATACACGTTGTGCAAAATTTCATTCGAATCAGATAAGAATTTCGACCTCTGGAGGTTAAAGAAGTCGGTTTATATGGCAGATATATCAGGTAATTTACCGATTTGAAACTTATTTGGCACAGTTGTTGAAAGTCATAATAAAATACGTCATGCAAAATTTCAGACAAATCGGTAAGGAATAGCGCCCTCTAGTGGCTCAGGAAGTCAAGATTCAAGAACCTAATTAAGCACAATTGTTGGAAGTCATAAAAATTTCATTCCAATCGGATAAGAATTGCGCCCTCTAGAGGCTCAAGAATTCAAGACCCAAGATTGGTTTATAAGGCAGCTATATCAGGATATGGACCGATTTGAACCATTCTTTGCACAGTTGTTGGATATCATAACAAAATACTTTGTGCAAAATTTCATTCAAATCGGATAAAAATTGCGCCCTCTAGTGGCTCAAGAATTCAAGATTCAAGATCCGTTAATATGGCAGCTATATCAGGTTATTAACCGATTTATACCATAATTTGCGCAGTTGTTGGATATTATTACAAAGTACTTCGTGCAAAATTGCATTCAAATCGAAAGAGAAGTGCGCCCTCTAGTGGCTCAAGAAATCGGATAATAATAGCGCCCTCTAGAGGCTCAAGAAGTCAAGATTCAAGATCGGTTTATATGGAAGCTATATCAGGTTATGGACCGATTGGAACCATACTCAGCACAGTTGTTGGATATCATAACAAAATACTTTGTGCCAAATTTCATTCAAATCGGATAAAAATTGCGCCCTCTAGTGGCTCAAGAATTCAAGATTCAAGATCGGTTAATATGGCAGCTATATCAGGTTATTAACCGATTTATACCATAATTTGCGCAGTTGTTGGATATTATTACAAAGCACTTCGTGCAAAATTGCATTCAAATCGGTTAAGAATTGCGCCCTCTAGAGACTCAAAAAGTCGACACAAGATCGGTTGATATAACAGCTATATCAGATTATGGACCGATTTGAACCATACTTGGCTGAGTTGTTAGATATCATAACAAAATACTTCGTGCAAAATTTCATTCCAAGCGCCGTCTAGAGACTCAAGAAGTCAAGACCCAAGATCGGTTTATAGGGCAGCTATATCAAAACATGGACCGATATGGCCCATTTATAATCCCAACCGTCCTACACTAATACGAAGTATTTGTGCAAAATTTCAAGCGGCTAGCTTTGCTCCTTCGAAAGTTAGCGTGCTTTCGACAGACAGATGGATGGGCGGACGGACGGGGTGGACGGACGGGGTAGACGGACGGGGTGGACGGACGGGGTGGAGGGACGGGGTGGACGGACAGGCATACGGACAGACATACGGACATGGCTAGATCGACATAAAATGTCACGACGATCAATAATATATATACTATACGGGGCCTCAGACGAATATTTCGAGTAATTACAATTAGAATGACGAAATTAGAATACCCCCATCCTATAGTGGAGCGTACAATAAAGTAAGTAAAAGCATGCTAGTTTCGACCGCACCGAATCTTATATACCCTTCACTATCGATCGCATTTGTCAAGCTATTTGCCCGATATCTCTTTCTATTCAAACAAATGATAATGGATAAGAAATGCTTTGCGAGATATTGGGCCCATTTTTGCCCTATTTTGCTGAATATGGGAACAGTGAGTTGTGTCAGACCCCGTGGACCTTTGTGCCTTCTTTGCTTTATATTAAACCATTCTGCTTTTTTATAGTCTTTAGGCCATAAAAG
Organism: Stomoxys calcitrans; assembly: GCF_963082655.1. Taxonomy (NCBI): domain Eukaryota; kingdom Metazoa; phylum Arthropoda; class Insecta; order Diptera; family Muscidae; genus Stomoxys; species Stomoxys calcitrans. The sequence goes on from NC_081553.1 coordinate 11,332,152, forward strand.
GCTCATTTATTACCCGAATTCATTGAGTGAGTAGCCGACCTAAGCTATAGATGGCGGTAGTAGTATGTAAATAAATACATTCGAGATAAGTGGCAACTTTACGAAACATGTGATTTAAGTTTAAAGCCGCCACGGTGTTTAGTGTTTTATACCCACTAACGAAGGATGGGTATAAAATTTTGTCATTCCGTTTGCAACACATCGAAATATCCATTTCCGACCCTATAAAGTATATACATGATCAGCGTAAAAATCTAAGACGATCTAGCCATATCCGTCCGTCTGTCTGTTGAAATCACGCTACAGTCTTTAAAAATAGAGATATTGACTTGAAACTTTGCACAGATTATTTTTTTTTGTCCATAAGCGGGTAAAGTTCGAAGATGGGCTATAGCAGACTATATCTTGATATAGCCCCCGTATAGATCGATCTGCCGATTTAGGATCTTAGGCCCATATAAGCAACATTTATTATCCTATTTTGCTGAAATTTGGGACAGTGAGTTGTGTTAGACCCTTTGACATCCATTTCCATATAGACCGATATCTCGATTTAAGGTTTTGGGGCCATAAAAGGAGCATTTATTATCCGATTTCGACGAAATTTGTGACAGTGAGTTGTGTTAGGATCTTCTTTCCGATCGGTTTATTTTTAGATATAGCTACTGAAAAGACCAATATTTTGTTATATACAATTGAACAATGACTTCTACTTATTGGTATTTGGTCCAAATCGGAACATATTAAATATAGCTCCCATATAGACTGATCTCCCGATAAGGGGTCTGAAACCCATAACCCGATTTAGCTGAAATTTGCAACAGTGGGTTTTTTTAAGCCTCCCGAGATCTGACATAAATATAATTCAGATCGGACTATATTTAGATATAGCTGCCATAAAGACCGATCTGCCGATAAAGGGTCCGAAGCCCATAAAAGCTTTATTTTTTAACCGATTTCGCTAAAATTTGAAACTGTCAGTTTTTTTGAGCCTCTCGTTATCCGACCTTAATATGGTTCAGATTGGTTTAAAATTGAATATATCTGCCAAAAAGACCAATATTTTGTTCTAAAAAATGGAACAGTGTCATATATATTAGACCACTGAATGTCCGTGCCGAATATGGGTGCTTTAGTTATCCAGTTTTCACCGGATTGTGACGAAATGGGATTTACATATATACCCAAGGTGGTGGGTATCCAAAGTTTGGTCCGGCCGAACTAAATGCCTTTTTACTGGAGCGCTTGTTATACACGATCTCAACGAACTTGTAAACATGGGAAAAATTGACACCAGTTCACAAATTATGAACAAGGTCCATGAATTAAAATTCGAATTGATTACTACAAATTTTATTTCTGTATAAATTCTAATTTGGAATAAGATTCGGTTATTGTTTTAAACTCATTTAGCATTGAATGTTGCTTCTTTCTCCTTAAATGACTTGACTCTACGATAGTTTCTGCATGATGAGAGGGGTAAAGGGGAGAGAGAGACTGTGTAACGAAAATCTAAGGAAACATGCAGACATGTGTTTCGAGGACAGACAAAACGGACGTGTTTCCCTGTTTCTGGTAGTTTTGGTGCATGTAATGTTGCCATTTCTACTACAACATCAGTCATCATGTTACACTGTGTCGAATGTTGGATATGTTGCTCAAATAGCTGCACATGGCTACGTGTAGAACACATGGCAGTGCTGCAAAGTAAGTACATTAAACTATTTGGCCCCATGGCTTTTCTGTGAGATGAAGATGTATTAAATGAGTGTGCCGCTACTGTAGCTAATGTTCTGGTAGCTGTTTCCGTTTCCCCTGTTTCAGATTCCCTCTCTCTCTCACACATATCTGTGCTGAGATAACTTCCTGTTTTAGTATAAGTGTGTGAGTGAGCGTGTATATGGGTGTGTGTGTTGGTGCAGTTGCCGTTCTTTCATATTTACTTTTAACATCTGCATTGCTTGTTTCATGCTGTTCCTGTTGTTATTGTTGCAAGCAAGCCAGCAACAACGAATTGTTTTCGAAATTGTGTAAAACACGATGCAGGAATGTTCAACTTATGCTGCCTCACTCACTGGGTTCCTTCTTTCACATGGCCACATTACTGCTACTGCTGTACTGCCCATGAACAAAAGACCAAGAGAGAAAATATTGAACGTCAAACAACTCAAACGCCAACAGCATGACGCTGGAGCGGGAGCCTACAAAGTAGGCATTATTCAAACTTTTTGTTGTTGCTGTACTGCAGATGAAGTAAGATGTGCCTTAAAATATGAACATGATTGTAGATGCTCATGTGTGTGTTCACATCTTTTCTCCACAAAGAATTTTATTAAATTGTTTAAAATGCTTAGTTATCTCAGTGGGAGGTATTTGAGGGGTTAGTTTGAAGTTCCCACCCATTGGCTTCCTATTTTATGCCATTAACAAATTTTATGTTGCAACAATTTTTGCATTTACCCTTAGATGCTTGTATCCTTTACTGTAGGTGTGTGTAAGTGAACATAAATGCTGATGCATATGCATGCGAGTTTATTAAGGATTTATGTCAACATTTAAAGCAAACACCAGCAAAGTGGGAACAGCAGCAGCTGCAGCTATACCATCAACAAGAATATCATCCAACCTATTGACATGCAACTGTGAGGCATACTCCTGATAATTTACATGACAAGCACTAGTAGACGTTTTAGAACACAGTAGATTGGATGCTGATTTTAGGCAAATTCTAATAAATCTGAGGAAAAATTTAAATTTCTAGTAAATCTGAGGAAAAATTAAAATGTTTATCAATTTTTAGTGTAATTTGAAAAAAAATAATGCTTTTATGGGCTTCATACCCTCAATCGGGAGGTCGGTCTATATGGCAGCTATATCAAAATATGGACCGATATAATCCATATTTGGGTCAGATGTCGGGAGGCTTAGAATAACTCACTGTGGCAAATTTCGCCGAAATCTGGTAATAAGTAAAGCTTTTATGGGCTACAGACCCTTTATCGGGAGATCGGTCTATATGGCAGCTATATCCAAATATAGTCCGGTCTGTACCATACATAGGTCAGACCTCGGAAGGCATAAATTAACCAACTGTTTCAAATTTCAGCGAATTTGGGCAACAAATAAAGCTTTTATGGGCTTCAGACCCTTTATCGGCAGATCGGTCTATATGGAAGCTATAACTAAATATAGTCCGATCTGCACCGTATTTAGGTCAGATGTTGGTATTCCTAAAACTAATCACTGTTTCGAATTTCAGCGAAATCGGATAAAAAATAAAGCTTTTATGGACTTCAGACCCTTTATCGGGAGATCGGTCTATGTGGCAGCTATATCTAAATCTAGTCCGATTTGAACCATACTAAGGCCAGATCTCTGGAGGCATAAAATAACCAAGTTATTCAAATTTCAGCGAAATTCGGCAATTATTAAAGCTTTTGTGGGCCTTAGACCCTTTATCGGCCGATCGGTCTATATGGCAGCTATATCTAAATATATTCCGATCTGTACCATATTTGGGTCAGATGTTGGTAGGCCTAAAACTAATCACTTTTTCAAATTTCAGCGAAATTGGTTAAAAAATAAAGCTTTATGGGCTTCAGACCCTTTATCGGCCGATCGGTCTATATAGCAGCTATTTCTAAATATAGTCCGATCTAAACCATACTTAGAGTAGATCTTGGGAGGCATAAAAAAACCAACTGTTTCAAATTTCAGCCAAATTGGGCAATTATTAAAGCTTTTATGAGCTTCAGACCCTTTATCGGCCGATCGGTCTATATGGCAGCTATATCGAAATATAGTCCGATCTGAACCATATTTTAGTCAGATCTCGAGAGGCTTTAAATAACCCACTGTTTCAAATTTCAGCGAAATTGGCCAATTATTAAAGCTTTTATGAGCTTCAGACCCTTTATCGGCCGATCGGTCTATATGGCAGCTATATCTAAACATAGTCCGATCTGGACCATATTTGGGTCAGTTGTCAGGAGGCCTTATACTACCCACTGTTTCGAATTTCAGCGAAATCGGATAAAAAATAAAGCTTTTATGGACTTCAGACCCTTTTTCCGGAGATCAGCCCATATGGCAGCTATATCTAAATATAGTCCGATTTGAACCATACTTAGGTCAGATCTCGGGAGGCATGAAATAATTAACTGTTTCAAATTTTAGCAAAATTGGTCAATAATTGAAGCTTTTATGGGCTTCAGACCCTTTATCGGCAGATCGGTCTATATGGCAGCTATATCTAAAATAGGCCGATCTGAACCATATTTGGGTCAGATGTTGGGAGGCCTAAAACTACTCAGTTCTTAAAATTTCAACAAAATCGGATGAAAAATTAAGTTTTTATGGGCTTCAGACCTTTTATCGAAAAATCGGTCTATATAGCAGCTGGGTATAATAAACCAATCCCCGGATTTGACTTCCTGAGCTCTTAGAAGCCAATATGTTCACCTGATTTGGCAGAGATTTAGAACAAAGACTTGGACTATGACTTCCAACATCTATGGCCAGTATGATCGGAATCGGTAAGTAAATAGATATTGACCCCATATACACCGATCCCCGGATTTGACTTCTTCAGTACTTAGAAGCCTCAATTTTCATCCGATTGGGCTGAATTTTGAAACAAAGCCTTAGGTTGTGACTTTCATCCTCTATGCCAAGTATGATCCGAATTGGTATATAAACATAATAAACCGATCCCCGGATTAGATTTCTTGAACTCTTTGGCCCAAAACCCTATCTTATGACTTCAGTGCCAAGTTTTATCCGAATCGGTCAATATGGTGATATATGCCCCCCTTAGTACCGAAATCTCGAAATGATATTTTGAGAACAAACGAATTCAAATACAAGCTCAGTTAATAAGAGTACATTTTTTTGAACTGAAATTTTGCACAGATTCTTTTTTTGTCCATAAGCAGGTTAAGTTCGAAGATGGGCTATACCGGACTATATCTTGAGATAGCCCCCATATAGACTGATCCGCCGATTTAGGGTCTAAGGCCCATAAAAGCTACATTTATTATCCGATTTTGCTGGAATTTGGGACTGTGAGTTGTCTTAGGCCCTTGGACTTCCTTCGTCAATTTGGCCCAGATCGGTCCAGATTTGGATATAGTTGCCATATAGATATAGTCCGATATAGCCCATCTTCGAACTTAACCCGCTTATGGACAAAAAAAGGATCTGTGCAATGTTTCAGCTCAATATCTCTATTTTTAAAGATTGTAGCGTGATTACAATAGACAGACGGACGGACATATTTAGGTCGTCTTAGATTTTTACGCTGATCAAGAATATATACACTTTATAGGGTCGGAAATGGATATTTCGACCCATCCTTCGGTGGTGGGTATAAAAATTTTTACAAAACTTCATAAAAATTGGACAAGGGAATCGGGTGTTAGTCGATATTTAACCCAGCCATCTGATATACCACATTAGAAAGTCCTTCCATAAGGTTTTAGTTACAGAAATTTCTGTATTGCCGCTTTAGCTTTAAGATTTCTTATGAAAAATTGTGCTTTTCCTAAAGACTTAAACTTAGTGGAATTTTTTTTTTTTGCTAAACACGGTAGACCAGCTACCCCTTAAAGTTGTCCTGTTGTTTATCATTCAGTCACTCGTATTATTCATCCATCAAAAACGTAACGGCGAAACAACAGCAACAGCAGTAACAAACGACACCATGCAAATGGAAATGACTCCACATCAAAATAACACAACAAAACATTTGAGCTTAAGGCGTGGTGACACTTAAAAAAAAACACAACAAACGGCAGCAGTAGCTGAGGCAACAACATTCAGTTTGTGAGGCGCAGCAGCTCCACCGATTCAGCCAACTTCAGTGGCAGCAGTAAAATCCGCATAAAACAAAAGTGAATCAAGCTAAACCTGGGATGGTGACACATTAAACTCAAGATTTCGTGAAAAACAAAAAGCCCAAGCATAAGAAGGGGAAAAATGTCTATTTGTAGGGAGGGAGCAAATGTTGGTTAAAGTCGACCATATTTTAATCTACAATACAAAGGCTACATTGCGTAATGTTGCCAAATGCCTTTGATTTTGTTGTATGCATCAAATTTCTTGTCGCTTATAAGTAGCAAGAAGTTGAGTTAAATTTGGTGGCCCAGTTGCCGAGTTGGTAGCATGTTTGAATTACCAATGCGGGGGTCAAGGGTGCGATTCCCACTAGAGGCCACTGGTCTGTTGGTACTGTGGTAACACATTGGGGCAACAATAGCCCAACAGAGCTTGCTTTAAAATAACATAACCTAATACAGTTATTATAGCCCATCGAATTTCTTGACTCTTGAATTAATTACCCAAAATTTTAAATCCTGCACTTATGGTAGTAGTGCAGGGTATGAAAACTTGGCATACGACCAACTACCAACGGCAAAACACCAACAAGAGCAACACTAACAACTTAATAAATATTTAACGGAAAACGAGAGCAAGACGCTGGAGAAAAACAAAACAAAATAAAAATTGCATATGAAAAAACTACACAAACAAGGCATAAAAACCCACTTTGCATGTAACCAAAAACAACCGCCTGAGAAACTTCAGGCCTTCACAGCCTTCAAAGCCTTCTTTTTTTTATCAAAAATGGTATCTTTTTCACTTGGAAAAGGGTGCAGATCTTATCGATGCCGCATTTGAGCCATCAAAAGGAGACCTCATTGAACGTCATCAGTGATGGTGACAGCAGCAGCGCTGCAGCAGTCATCAACTGCAGCACTAACTTAACAAAAGAACAAGAGAGGCTCCAGTGAGAAAGGAGAAAAGTCAAAATAAACACACAGCAGACTAAGGTGTTGGTCTTAAGCATTAAACAGCTCTTGTGTACAGACAAACCAACACATACACACACATACAAATTGTGTCATTAGGTAAATGGAGGAGTCTATAAAAAACAAAAAACGAACGAAACCAAATACGCCGAGAATAACAAAAACAAAAACACCAACACTAACATCGCCCTGCCTAACCCCCAAACGAAATTTCAAAGGAAAATGAAGTCGTAAAATCCAAGACTGCTGGAATGAACATCTCAGCAACAACATCAACAACAATAGCCCCAGCAACAGCAGTGATGGCGGCTAAAACAACATCACAACAGGAGCGGAGAGTACAAAAACTAAAGATTTCTTACCAACAGATAAGAAATTGTTTTCATTTCTCTGATACAGAGACATAGACAGGGTTGCCATACAGAAAAAAAAAAGAATTGCAAATAATTTTTTTATTTTTTACTTTTTACAGTTTTTAATGTGAATTTGTTTCGGGTATATTATGTTAGATGTGTGGGATAGAAGCGAATAGAGCGAAAGTAAATGAAAAATCCTCTTTCAAAAATTATCCATATAAGTCTGAGTTTTCGCATATGTGGGGGCTATACCAAAACGTAGACCTATGTTGAAAATTTTCAGCAACGAAGGTTTCTACTTATTGAGCATGCAAAATGCAAATTTTGCCCACGACCGTTCCACTAAGGAACAGGGGCAAACTTCTCACATATCAATGAGTGCAGTCCGATTCAAGTTAAAGTTCAATGATAAGGGGGCCTCCTTTTTATAGCCGAGTCGGAACGGCGTGCAGCAGTGCGACACCTCTTTGGAGAGAAGTTTTACATGGCATAGTACCTCACAAATGTTGCCAGTATTAGCAGGGGCAAACCACCGTTGAAGATTTTTTCTGATGTTCTCGCCAGGATTCGAAACCAGGCGTTCAGGGGAAAACCACCGCTTAAAATTTGTATACCCTCCACCATAGGGTGGGGGTATACTGATTTCGTCATTCTGTTTGTAACTCCTCGAAATATTCGTCTAAGACCCCATAAAGAATATATATTCTTGATGGTCATGACATTTTAAGTCGAACTAGCCATGTCCGTCCGTCTGTTCGTCTGTCCGCCTGTCCGCTTGTCCGTCCGTCCGTCTGTCTGTAGAAAGCACGCTAACTCTCGAAGCAGTAAAGCCAGCCGTTTGAAATTTTGCACAAATACTTTTTAGTAGAGTAGGTCGGTTGGGATTGTAAATGGGCTATATCGGTCCACGTTTTGATTTAGCTGCCATATAAACCGATCTTGGATCTTGACTTCTTGAGCCGCCAGAGGGCACAATTCTTATCCGATTTGGCTGAAATATTGCATGAGGTGTTTTGTTATGACTTCCAACAACTGTGTTAAGAAAAGTTCAAATCGGTTTATAACCTGATATAGCTGCCATATAAACCGATCTGGGGTCTTGACTTCTTAAGCCTCTACAGGGAGAAAGTCCTATCCGATTTGGCTGAAATTTTTAATGATGTGTTTTATTATGACTTCGCACAACTATGCTGAGTATGGTTGAAATCGATTCATAACCTTATATAGCTGCCATATAAACCGATCTGGGGTCTTGACTTCTTAAGCCTCTACAGGGAGCAATTATTATCCGATTTGGCTGAAATTTTGCATGAGGTGTTTTGTTATGACTTCCAAGAACTGTATTAAGAATGGTTCAAATTGGTCCATAACCTGATATAGCTGCCATATAAACCGATCTGGGGTCTTGACTTCTTGAGCCTCTAGAGGGCGCAATTATTATCCGATTTAGCTGAAATTTTGTGCAACGGCTTCTCTGATTACCTTTAACATACTTGTAAATTACCTTTAACATACTAATGCAGCTCCCCTATAAACCGATCTCCCTAGTTTACTTCTTCAGCCCCTAGAGTGCGCAATTCTTACTAGATTTTGCTGAAATTTTACACAATGACTTCTACTATGGTCTTCAATATTCAGTGCAACTATAGTCCGAAATAAACCATAACTTGATATTGTTCCAATAACATAGCAATTCTTTTATTTTATCCTTTGTCTGCCTAAAAAGAGATACCGTGGCAAGAGCTCGACAAATGCTATCCATGGTGGAGGGTATATAATATTCGGCCCGGCCAAACTTAGCACGCTTTTACTTGTTTCTGATGCTCTCGCCAGGATTCGAACCCAGGCGTTCAGCGTCATAGGTGAACATGCCAACCTCAGCGCTACGGTGGCCTGCAAATACATATTGAGCATACATAATGCCAAATAAGTTTGCAATATATCCTTTAAATAAAATATTTAGCAAATCATCGGGTACATGGCAACCCTGGTCACATGTATATGCGTTTTATGCACTATATACCGATGTGTAGTTGTTTTGAGGGTTTATGGTCAGAATAAAGGAAATGTTATTCTTAAGATCATAAGATGCCTTGCTCGAAACACTCCAATAGCCTAAAGGTGGGTATAGGGTTTTTAAAGCAGCCTCCTCATTTCATTCATGCCATCACAAGCTCTTAATAGGGGCGGTGAGGGCAGTAAGGGGTGTGTGCCCATTTTAAAAAAAGGCCAAGGAAACGAGTCTATACTTTTCACACTTTGTTCATTTACCATGAATGGTGAGAGACTTCTTATCGAACCTAAATCTTAAATGTATACCCATTTAGTGACCACCCTCAAGCTTTTAGTTTGACTTTACGGTCTTTGACTGCTTTTGTTTTGTTTTTGATTTAAAAATGATGCCTTGATAAAAGGAATTTTCATTTGTTTATGCTTAAAGATGACAACTATTTAAGGATATTCTGACCCAATTGGAAAGGGTAATGATTTAAAATTAAAAACTGAAAATGCCTTAAGTTTTTCTGCCCCGCTTTATGATTTTCCTAACTATATTTAACTCACTTCATATGTGGATTATTTTAAAGAAGCAAATTGGGGAACAAATAAAACTTTTTTCTTTATCTTTTGGCACCATTTAAAGCAAACTTAGATGCCTATTTTTTATTTAATATAAAATTTGCAAAATTCAAACATCATACCGCATGCAAATGCAAATTTTTCCCATGAACAATCCACTAAGGAACAGGGGCAAACTTCTCACATATCAATGAGTTCAGTCCGATTCAAGGTTTTAGCTCAATGATAAGGGTCCTCCTTTTTATAGTCGAGTCCGAACGTCGTGACGCAGTGCGACATCTCTTTGGAGAGAAGTTGTACATGGCGTGGTACCTCACAAATGTTGCCAGCATTAGGAGGGGAAAACCACCGCTGAAAACTTTTTCTGATGGTCTCGCCAGGATTTGAACCCAGGCGTGCAGCGTCATAGGCGGACAAGCTAATCTCTAATATGCACATTAGGGGGGTTTTGGGGAACACTTCCCTTTACATGGACATATTTTTTTTTGTCATATTCGTAATCTACTCCCGAATACCTTTCGTTTGAGTCCTAAATCGACATGAACGTCCCATATCTCTGTTTGGTGGAGTTTTGGGGTTGAGGCGGGATTGGTTTTGTGGCCACCTGGGTATTTGGACTCAAATTTTAATACAATATTCGTATTCTACTCTCCAATACCTTTCATATGATACCCATATGGTTCCGATTGTTGCAATTTTGAGTTTGGGTGGTGTTTTAGGGGTATGGGAATGGTTGCGCCTCTGTCCGATATCGAAACATTATTTAGCCTATGTGTCCTTTCACACCAACCTACACAATCTATGAAAATTTTAAGAAAATGGGTTCTGCAGTTTTTAAGTCTATGTGGAACAAACAAACAAACCAAGTCCCATATAGTCATCATTGGCTAATACGCCCATTTGGGGCGTTTTTGTGGGATGGGTTGACCCCTCTACAGTTCGACCTGATTTTGTATGTCAAATTCGTAATCTATTCCTGAATATCTTTCATTTGAGCCCCATATTGATATGAATAAAATTTTTCTACTTAGAGGTTTTTTGGGGTAACGCCTAATTCCTGGGTACTTGAACCCAATTTCAAAGACCATATTCATATTCTACTCTTCAATACCTTTCATTTGATATCCATTTTGTTACGATCGGTCTACTTTTGATGTTGGGTGGGGGTAAGGGGGAGCGTCCGCCCCCATTCCTACATCAACAAATTATATGGCCTATGTTTCCTTCTACGTCAGCCGCTTGGACTCGGCTATAAAAAGAAGGCCCCTTGTTATTGAGCTTAAAAATTTGAATCGGACTGCACTCATTGATATGTGAGAAGTTTGACTCTGATCCTTAGTGGAATGTTCATGGGCAAAATTTGCAATTTGCAATGTTGAGGATATATAAGCCTATCCTAATGCGATTTTATTGGGTTGCCCAAAAAGTAATTGCGGATTTTTCATATAGTCGGCGTTGACAAATTTTTTCACAGCTTGTGACTCTGTAATTGCATTCTTTCTTCTGTCAGTTATCAGCTGTTACTTTAAGCTTGCTTTAGAAAAAAAGTGTAAAAAAAAGTATATTTGATTAAAGTTCATTCTAAGTTTTATTAAAAATGCATTTACTTTCTTTAAAAAAAATCCGCAATTACTTTTTGGGCAACCCAGAATGCTCAAGAATTGTATAAAAATGGCTGTCATCTAGCTGGACAAAGTTTTGGATAGCTAACCCTTACATTCCCATATAGTCATCCGCTTCTAGGATTGTCATTTAAGTTCATCGTAAATTTTTGTAAAGAAAATCATCTATTGACAACCAACCTGCCTCCATATTTTATGAGTGTTTGTTTTTCATATGTTACCAACTTATGTTAAACAGCCTTGTAATAGAAAACTTTTTTGCCACTGAAGGCCATTGCCTATAACTTATACTAATCACAGTCCATTGGTGCAGACGATGAGCACAAATTTCATTCATTTTCAATCACTAGGTAATTACTTCCATTGACAATACTGAACAACTTTTTGCGAATATATTTAGCCACAGAAATGGGCATCTCTTTTCATACAAATTTGTATTCAAATAGCAATTTATTTAATTTAATATTATTTTTTTTAATTGAAAGTGCTATCTTAAACAAGTGCAAAGTTCGACCGGGCCGAATCTTATATACCCTCCACCATGGATCGCATTTGTCGAGCTCTTTCCACGGTACCTCTTCTTAGGCAAAACAAGAAGTACAATAGAGAGATCGATTTATGTGGGAGCTGTATCAAGCTATAGACCGATTTAAACCATAATAAACACATATGTTGATGGTCATGAGAGGATCGGTCGTACTAAATATCAGGCAAATCGGGTAACAATTGTGTCCTCTAGAGGCTCAAGAAGTCAAGACCAAAGATCGGTTTATATGGCAGCCATATGAAACGATTTGAACCATACTTGGCACAGTTGTTGGATATCAAAACAAAACACCTCGTGCAAAATTTCATTCCAATCGGATAAGAATTGCGCCCTCTAGAGGCTCAAGAAATCAAGACCCTACATCGGTATATATGGCAGCTATATCAGGTTGTGAAACGATTTGAACCATACTTAGCACAGTTGTTGGAAGTCACAGCAAAGCACGTCGTGCAAAATTTCTTTCCAATCGGATAAAAATTGCGCCCTCTAGAGGTTAAAGAAGTCAAGACCCTACATCGGTTTATATGGCAGCTATATCAGGTTATTGACCGATTTGAACTTAATTTAGCACAGTTTTTGGAAGTCACAGCAAAACTTGTCGTGCAAAATTTCATTCCAATCGGATATGAATTGCGCCCTCTAGAGGCTCAAGAAGTCAAGACCCAAGATTGGTTTATATGGCAGCTATATCAGGTTATGAACCGATTTGAACCATACTCGGCACAGTTGTTGGATATCATAACAAAACGCATCGTGCAAAATTCAATTCCAATCGGGTAAGAATTGCGCCCTCTAGAGGCTCAAGAAGTCTAGACCCAAGATCGGTTTATATGGCAGCTATGTGAAAACATGGACCGATATGGCCCATTTACAATCCCAACCGACCTACACTAATAAGAAGTATTTGCGCAAAATTTCAAGCGGCTAGCTTTACTCCATCAAAAGTTAGCCCGCTTTCGACAGACCGGCAGACGGACGGTCGGAAAGACGGACGGTCGGAAAGACGGACGGTCGGACAGACGGACGGACGGACATGGCTAGATCAACATAAAATATCACGACGATCAAGAATATATATACTTTATGGGGTCTCAGACGAATATTTCGAGTCGTTACAAACAGAATGACGAATTTAGTATACCCCCATCCTATTGTGTAGGGTATCAAAATCAATACCATTAAGTGCAAATATTTTGCGTTGTACACTTTTCGTCTTTCTTTTAATTAAACAAAAATTTTTTGGATTATGTTTTTCAAGTACTCTTGTAATAGAAATTTGTCACCACATATAAAGGATGATCAAAATATAAATTTTTTATATAAAGTGCATGTTCAAGGCTCAAACTTTTATCGAATGTCGGCCTCTCGTTCACGTTTGACCTAAGTTTTTGTAAGGAAATACGTAAATGATGACATCTAAATCAAGTGGTGACATCTTTTTTTTTTTAATTTTGTTGTAAAAACTCCTAACAACATGCCATACAGATGGCTGCCATTGATGTTAACACTTATAGAAGTGCTCCTGCATTGCAAAATAAAAACCAAATTTGGCTACAAATTAATATTTCAATGAATACGATTGCAATTAAATATGGTTTCAATCTACAGCTGCTAAATAAATCGAGTAATGATTATGGGAAGAAATTAAAAATGTTGTCCAAGGAGAGCAAGGACTTTGGATATGTTTGAAATGTTACATTGATGTCTTGGTTGACAATGCTTTTTTAATGATGGCCATAAATACTCCAAATTCCTGTGCCCACTGCCTGGACTGTGCTGCAGAGAACTGTACTGATGAGAAGACATATTGGCCTTGTGTCCATAATGATGTGCGCGTTTTAAGAGGATTTTATGAGCTCCTAGAGCACTGACGAGCTGTATATTTTGTAGCATGGACGATCATTAACTTCATTTACAACTCATAAATTTCACAAAATGAAAATATAAAAATATATTGTCTGAAGCAAGGCTAGTGCTGATGATGATGATGATGATGATGTTTATGATGGTCACAAGCGTTTAGACCGAAATATGATAATGGAAACTGGGTGGGATTATTTGGACTCAAGGAGATAACATTTATTGATGCCAAGACCGATCATTTTATATTGTGTCATTTAGTGAACGTATTTTTTTATATTTTTCCAAGGTTACATAAAACTGGAGCAGCTGTATTGTCGGGATTATGTGATTATGAAAAAAAATTCCTAAGAGAAATACAAGCGAAAGATTTGGTGACCATGAGTAGGTTAGAGTAGAGAGTTAAGGGGATTTTGAATATCCCTTAAGACTGGAAGCGACAATAATTTAAGTTGTATGTACTATAAGAGGCCACCATAGCGCAGAGGTAAGCATGTCCGCCTATGACGCTGAAAGCCTGCGTTCGAATCCTGGCAAGACCATCGGTGGTTTTCCCCTCCTAATGCTGGCAACGTTTGTGAGGTACTATGCCACGTGAAACATCTCTCCAAAGAGGTGTCGCACTGCGTCACGCCGTTCGGACTCGGCTATAAAAGGAGGCCCCTTATCATTGAGCTTAAACTTAAATCGGACTGCACTCATTGCTATGTGAGAAGTTTGCCCCTGTTCTTAAGTGGAATGTTCATGGGCTAAATTTGCAATTTACTCTAGACTGCAGAAAAGATCGCGTTTTAATTTCAGCATTTCATATACTGGGAGCCCACCATGGCGCAGAGATTAGCATGTCCGCCAAACGCCTGGTTTCCAATGCCCGCGCGAACATCAGAAAGATTGTCAACGGTGGTTTTCTTCTGTAGAGCGTGGTTCAGATCGTTGCAAAATTTGCAACGTATCCTGCCATGTTAAAACTTCTTTACCAAACGATGTCGCTTGCGGCACGCCGTTCGGACTCGGCATAAAAGAAGGAGACCCCTTCTTATTGAGCTTAAAACTTTATTCGGACTGCACTCATTGATATGAGAGAAGTATCCTCTGTTGCTTAATAAAATGTTCATGAGAAATTTTAAAAGCAGTTAATATCATACATTGATAGAGCTGGGCGATGGGTAAATACCCAAAATATGTTTACCCGGTGAATTGGGGAAATTGGTTAAAAACCTGCGAATTTACCCATTTATACCCAAAAGCTAGGTATTCTCAATTTTGCAGATATCTTAAGTGTAAGCACAGAGGTTAGCCTATGTTCGCATATGACACTGAACGCCTGGGTTCGAATTCTGACGAGGCCATAAGAAAAATTTTTCAGCGGTGGTTTTCCCCTCCTAATGCTGGCCCTGTTTGTGATGTACTATGCCATGTAAAACTTCGCTTCAAAGAGATGTCGCACTGCGTCACGCCGTTCGGACTCGGCTATAAGAAAGGAGGCTCCTTATTATTGAGGTTAAACTGAAATCGGACTGCACTCATTGATATGTGTGCCCCTGTTCCTTAGTGGAATGTACATGGGCAAAATTTGCAATATATACTGCTCTAGATTTAAAGTCTTGAGGCAATAAATTAGCCATTGTTATTCGATTTCGATGAAATTTGCCACAGTGAGTTCTGGAAGACCCCTTCCCCTTTCCTGTAAAGTGTGGTTCAGATCGGACTATATTTGGATGTAGCTGGTCTTAGACCCACCGCCCAATCTCCCGATATTTGGTATTGAGGCCATAAAAGATCCATTTTGTACCCGAATTCGATGAAATTTGGCATAGTATGTTCGGGTAGACCCCTACCCATTCCTGTCAAATGTGGTCTAGATCGTAACATATTTGAATATAGCTGCCATATAGACCAAATAGATCTCCCGATAAAGTGTAATGAGCCAATAAAAGGAGAGTTTTGATATTCAACAAAAAGGTTTAGAAGGGTTCCAAAATGCACTGTTTCAAATATCATCAACATCAGATAAAACATGCTGCTTTTATGAGCTCAATACTCCATATTGGTAGATCGGTTCATATGGCAGCTATATGCAAATATGGTCTGAGTATGTCCAAGTATGTTTCAAATTTCATCAAAATCGGATGAAAAATGCTCCTTTTATAGTCTATTACACTATATCGGCAGATGGGTCTATATGGCAGCTATATGCAAATATGGTCAGATCTGACACACACACTTCACAGAAATGGGTGGGGGTCTACCAGAACTCACTGTTCCAAATTTTATCGAAATTGGATAAAAAATGACCAATTTATTGCCTCAAGACTTTAAGTCTGAAGATCGGTCTATATAGCGGCTATATGTAACTAAAATCCGATTTCATGAGATCAGGCGATCAGGTTTATATACAAAGAATACGAAATCATCATAAATAGTTTGGAAAATATTTGTATGTCCAATATATCAGCAAAATTATAAATACTCAAAAAAAAAGTTTTTACTGGGTATTTACCCCAAGTGTTGGGTATTTACCCGGTAGATACCTATCTCTATACATTGAGCATAAGCTGGAAGAAAATCAAAATTGCGGAATCTTGTCCTTGAGTGTGACCTGTTGAAAATTGTAAAGTAATCTCTTTTTAATAGCAGTACAGTATGGCCCGGAAAGAGAGAGAGAAAGAGAGGGAGAGAATGACTGCGACAGCGAAAGCAAGAGCAGGATAGCTAAACAAATTTGTTAGCATTCTATTAGGATCCTCGAGCAGACGTTCAGCGATACAAGCTGAGTATATAGTCCAGCACCATGTCTCGACTTGATTTTTGGACTATAGGGGCATATAACATATTTTATGTAGACTGCACTGTGAGCCACAGCTGCGACAAAAATCGAAAAAGGCGATTGTGACGCTAATCTTCTCCAAACACATTTAATTTTTATATCCGTAGGAAAGAGGGGTATATACATTTAGTCATTCCGTTCGCAACACATCGAAATATCAATTTCCGACTATTCAAAGTTATTTATTTCGTAGTAATCGTCGTAAAATTCTAGGACGATTTAACGATGTCCGTGTGTCTGTCCGTCTGTCTGTCCGTCTGTCTGTCCGTCCGTCGGTTGTAATCACTCTACAGGCTTCAAAAATATAGATATTGAGCTGAAATTTGGTACAGATACGTCTTTTTGATGCACGCTGCTTAAGTTCTTGATCGGGCCAAATCGGACCATATTTGGATATTGCTGCTATATAGACCGATTTTCCGATAAAGGGTCTAATGCCCATAAAAACTTCATTTTTCATCCGATTTTGTTGAAATTTTAAACAGTGAGTAGTTTTAGGTCTCCTGGTATCTGACCCAAATGTGGTTCAGATCGGACTATATTTAGATATAGCTGTCATATAGACCGATCTGCCGATAAAGGGTCTGAAGGCCATAAATGCTTTAATTATTGCCCAATTATGCTGAAATTTTAAACAGTGGGTTATTTTAAGCCTCCCGTCTTATGACCTAAGTATGGTTCAGATCAGATTATATATAGATATAGCTGCCATACAGACCGATCTGCCCATAGAAGCTTTATTTTTTCACCGATTTAACTGAAATTTGAAACAGTGAGTAGTTTCAGGCCTGTCATCTTTGAACTTAAATATGGAGCAGATCGGACTTTATTTATATATAGCTGCCATTGAGGCCGATCTGCCGATAAAGGGCCTGAATCCCATAAAAGCTTAATTTTTTATCCGATTTTGCTGAGATTTGGTCCAGATCGTTCCAGATTTGTTGCCATATAGAACGATCTCACGATTTGAAGTCTTGGCCCTATAAAGAGCGCACTTTTTATCCGATTTTATTGAAATTTGACGCAGTAACTTATGTTAGGCTTTTCGACATCGGTGATCTATATGGTTCAGATTGATTTATATCTGGATATAGCTGCCAAAAAGATCAATATTTTGTTCTACAAAATTAAACAGTGACTGCTATTTATTAGACCACTCAATGTCTGTGCCGAATTTGGGTGGTTAAGTTATCCAATTTTTACCGGATTGTGACGAAAGTTGGTTTACTTATATACCCGATGTGGTGGGTATCCAAAGTTCGGCCCGGCCGAACTTTATGCCTCTTTACTTGATATTTTTGAAAAGTACGACCAAAACGTAGAAAATAGGTGAAATCGGTTGGTATCGCTATAAGGGGGCTATATAAAATACATCTTTATAATTATTCGTTTGTATGTATTTTACTATTTGCGAAGTCAAAATGCCAAATTTCTATGAATTTATTAAATATTGTAACACATTTTTGCGTAAACCTGCTTTGAACGATTTACAGGCCGTCATACAAAATACACGCTTTTCTTTCAATACATATTTTTATTAATTATTTAATTTTGCTTTACAAAAGCGTTCTAATGGAATATCTTTGCACTTCTTTATCGCTTTGTCAGTATGAATACTCCCAACTACTGTAAGTGTGGGACATCTGTGCGTATACGCAACATGACGTTATTATTTACAAAACGTATACGCTCCACTGAACTGAATAGTCAAAGAATTACTTTTGAAGATATGTAACAACATATGAAGTGTAATTGAAAACTAAGAGTGTGGAGTAGGAAATTAGAGTAGAGAAGAGACAATTTCTATAAAATCTAAGTGAAAAAAAAACTATAATGAAACATCATAATTTGTACTTGATAGTGAGTACAAGAGTAAGAAGTCAAGTGGGAGGATCGGTTTGTATGGGGCAATATCAGGTTATACACCGATTTTAAGCATATTTTCCACGATAGTTGAAAATTGAAACATAACACTACTCTCAAAGTTTCAGCTCAATAGATAGTAATTGTGTCTTCCAGAAGCTCAATAGGTCAAATCGAAGGACCACTTTATATGCTAGCTATATTCAAATCTGAACCGATATGGCCCATTTGCAATACCCAATGACTAACTTCAAAAAGAAGTATGCCTTATCGTGATTTCCACAGACAGACTGACGGATGGACATGGCTTGAAAACTAAGAATGTCAAGACGATCAAAAAAAAAAATATATATATATATATATATATATTCTGTGAGGTCGATTCGAAGGACCACTTTATATGCGAGCTATATGCAAATCTGAACCAATATGTACCATTTGCAATACCCAATGACTTACTTCAAAAAGAAGTATCCGTTATAGTGATTTCCACAGACGGACAGACGGATGGACATGGCTAGGTAGCAAAGAAAGTCAAGACGATCAAAAATATACTACCTATATTCTATGGGGTCGCACATCAATATTTCGAGATGTTTCCAACAGAATGACAAAATTAGGTTAACACCCATCCTGTGGGTGGTGGGTATAATAACTGTATTCAACTTGACATAAGCGACGGATGTCATCATGTCCAGCGTGAGTTGCAATGACAGTTGCAAGATGTGTCTTCACCATGGAGAGTAGGGCATCTATGTTTTGATGACTGTTTGTGCGATAGTTGTTTGGCAAACTGCTTTTGAATCAAGTAAAAGATGTGAGAAAGTTGGTGTTGTTGTAATCACATTTGCATGTGGATGTGTCGATCCTCGTCAATCTCCAAAGGTGGGCAAGTTGGTTTTGGTCCATAGGATCGATCGCAGCGGCAACGCACAGTACGATAGAATCAAAAAAACTAATAAAAACCAGTAAGGAAGGACAAAAGTCGGGCGGTGCCGACGGTATAATACCCTACACCTATCTTGTAGGTATAATGTGGGAGCTGTATCCAATTTTGAACCAATTTCGATGGACCTCGGCGAGCAAATATGTTCAAACTGTAATAACATCGGTTGACAAATGACAGCATTATGGCAAATTACCCAAAATCTTACGAACATATAATGGTAGCTATATCTAATTCTGAACCGATTCCGAGCAAACTTCTCAGATACTGTGGTAGTCGTCGAGGAAAGCGTTGTGCAAGATTGGTCCATAAATGTGCTTGCAGTGGCTCTTAAAGTGAAAATCGAGCGATATACATATACATAGCTGCCATATAGACCGATCTCTCGATTTACAGGATATCTGACGTGGCATCCATAGGTCAGAAGTTATTACATACGGAGGAGCATCGAAAGTCTTTCTACTCTAGACTCCCTATTCAAGCCACAGGTTAGCTAACTATCCACAACCAAGAGTCGCCAAAAAAAAAGCAAAAGGGACAAAATTCCATTGAAAAGTCCTTGGGATTAAGTACAAATCTAGCACCCAAACTTGGTTTAGAGTAACACAGGAAGGAAATGAGACTCATGTCAAATGTTTCCATGTGGTTTGATTTTAAAAGTAAGTGGCAAATGTAAATTGCAAATTTTGCCCATGAATATTAGGGGGTCTCCTTTTTATACCCGAGTCCGAACGGCGTGCCGCAGCGCGACACCTCTTTGGAGAGAAGTTTTACATGACATGGTACCTCACAAATGTTGCCAGTATTAGGAGGGGAACACCACCGCTGAAAATTTTTTCCTGATGGTCTCGCCATCATTCGAACCCAGGCAATCAGCGTCATAGGCGGACATGCTATCCTCGACGCTACGGTGGCCACCACAAACAAATGGATAAAAGAAGACTTAGGTCTTAAGGTCTTATATAAAGCCATTCAATCCTGTGGGCGCTAGCTTCTTAGTATTTTAAGAAAACCAAATTTCAAAGCATGGGCCGTATCCAAATTTGAATCCAAAGTTAAAATCGGAATGTTCTAAATCTCAGCTAAAACTGTGATATGTAGCAGCTTGAGAGATCGTTCTGCTTGACATCGATACATAAAATGTTTATATATCGATGTCAAGCAGACCGATCTCTCAAACGAACTTCCAAAGCTTCTACATATCGCAGAATTACCTGAGATTTGGAACATTCCAGAAAAAAATCACATAAAAATTTTATTCGAAAGATGTTCTATATGGCGACTAGTTCTTAAAAGATCGGATTTGGAGCATATTTGGCTTACATTCAACAGACCTTTACAACTTAACTCAAAATTTTAGGAATGTAAGAAAAAAGTGAGCTTTTTGAGTTTTAAAAGTTCATTCGGGATATCGGCTATTCGGGATATTTGGCTTTTTTAGTGAAAAGGAACAATGTTAAGCTATGGTCTACACGCATGCATTACCCCGTAAAAAATCACAAGATAAAATTAAGTTTTATATCAAAACCCTAATTTTCCTCTCTACCTGCCACAAATCACTTTTCCTTAATTGACATCTTTATACATTCGCTAAGCATTGGCCTGTTTGATTATCAAAACATTCAGTGGGCACATTAGGAAAATTTATTGCCATATTTATATTAAATCCATGCCTACGAGACCCTTGTGTCAACTTACATTGAGATATTTATGACCTTTTTTAGATTTATGGCAGCACGGAAAAATTGTAGCACTCCCTTAAGCCACACCCTTTTTGGATGGGTGCTGGCAAAAACGCAAAACTGACACACACACTCACACACACACATTTTTAATAAAGACACTTTTAAATATTGTTTATGTCTTCTTTCTTGATTGGGAGTGTGTGCTGCCTGTGTGTGTGTGGGCGTGTAAAGTTGCAACCGCCAACATTGCTGTCGGTGGTCTTATGTCTTTGTTGAAGTTAAGCAGACATTCTTTTGTTTAGTGCTCGCTCCTTCACTTTCTTAACATTTCGCTTTGTCAGTTAGGAAGGAGTTGAGCCCATTGTGTTCTTATATGACCTCGATGTCAATCAGGTTTATTGCTGGTATTCT
This sequence comes from Stomoxys calcitrans, assembly GCF_963082655.1. Classification (NCBI taxonomy): domain Eukaryota; kingdom Metazoa; phylum Arthropoda; class Insecta; order Diptera; family Muscidae; genus Stomoxys; species Stomoxys calcitrans. Next base: position 11,353,655 of record NC_081553.1, read on the forward strand.
TGTGTTCCTTTATGCTCTCTTTATACTGTTTTTCCCCTGAAACTATTAAAAAATGCATTGTTCTTAAGCCCACACAACAGAGTGTGTGTTTGTCTGGGAGTTCGAAGAACGCATTTGAAATTCCATGTTTTTCAATTTCCTTTTTGCTCATTACTATTATTCTGATTATTATTATTGTTATAATGGTGGCTGTGATATCCTTTAATGTTAAATTTTTTTCCTGTTGTTGTGTTGCTGCAATTACTCTAATGTTATTGTCATTTGGTTTACTTTTTTTTTGCTCCATTTTCTTTGCAGAGATTTTCGTTTAGTGCTGCGCCAGGATCCTCTATCTGTCTTCGCCAGTGATGTCCACATAGAGAGTACCGATGGTCCCATGGACTATGACATATCAAGGATATACACAGGATCCTTAGAGGGTAAGTACGTATGGCAAAGTAATTAATGCAGAAAATTTCAATTATTTCTCAATTTATTTCTAAGCTTTATATCATTTTATGGGTATAATTTAGCAGGGAGAATGTTGCTTTCGTTTTCCCCAAGCGGAGAAAAACTTCCCAACTTCCCCCTCTGCTTCTCCAAAGCAAAATATTCTACTGCCATAATATGCTTATCCCTCTAAGTAACATAAATTTAGCCACGAGAACGACGAAAACTTTGCTCAAAACATATTTTACTTGTTAACATTTTGTAGTGCAGAGTAAGCAGAAGGAGATGCTGGTCATGGGGTAGGCCATGATGTTCAGCTTAACGCGCTTTATAAAGTCCTGCTCTTATGCTGTTCTCCCGTTGGTTTGTTTAGGGCAAATAAGATTCATTTTTGTCGAAAAGTTTTATGTCTTCCTGCTTGGTGGGTTTTGTCCCTCTCTCTCTCTTTCCTTCTCTAACAACAGCAGGACAAAGTTTCTTCGATATAAATTTTGGGAGTTTTAATATCATGTCGACGACATTTACTGAGAAAAACAGAAACTACAACTCATTTTTATTTAAACATCATCAACCTTAGAGACAGAGGCAGAGGTAGAGGAGTGGAGGAGAGCGAAGAAGAACTTATTTTATTTTTCTTGCGTGCAATTCAACATTGTTGAAGTAGTTAGTGTTGTAATGTCACCGTTATTGCCAGTATCATTGAGAGAATAAAGTTAGAAAACGAGGATGGTATGAAAAGTTTGGTAAAGTTTTGGTTTTGTTAAAGGATGCAAAACGCCCTGGTAGCTTTTTGCTACTGAGCTCTAAATTACTAATGTGGAATGGTGGGTTACTAGCGCTATATGCAATTTATACGAAATAGAGTTGTAAATGAGGCTTCAATGGGCCAAAGACCTTAAATCGACAAATAGGTATTTATGGGTCTCTATTGGAATGATCGGATATCAGGCCATCATTGAAATTAACCTGCCTATGGATAAAACAAATAAGAGTGTGCTAAGTTCGGCCGCATTTGTCGAGTTTTATGTGCGGTATCTTATTTTAGGCAAACAAAGAATATTGAATAAGAACTGTTATGCTATTGCGCCCTCTAGAGGCTATGTCAAGTTATAGTCCGATTCGAACCATAAATGAATGCCGAACATTGTAGAAGTCATTGTGTAATATTTCAGTTCATTCGGATAAGAATTGCCTCTTGTAGGGGTTCAAGAAGCAAAATCGGGAGATAGGTTTATATGGGAGCTGTATCAAGCTGTTGATCGATTCAAACCATTTTAGACACGTATGTTGAAAGTTATGAGAGAAGCCGTTGTACAACATTTCATGTCAAATCGGATGAGAATTGCGCCATCTAGAGGCTCAAGAAGTCAAGATCCCTGATCGGTTCATATGGCAGCTATATCAAAACATGAACCGATTTGTATCATGCAAAACACAGTTGATGGAAGTGATACCAAAACACCATGTGCAAAATTTCAGTCAAATCGGATAAGCGCCCTCTAGAGGCTCGAGAAGTCAAGACCAAAGATAGGTTTATATGACAGCTATACCAGATTATGAACCGATTTGTATCATACTTAACACAGTTCTTTAAAGTGGCACCAACACACTACGTGCAAAATTTCAGTCAATTCGGATGAGAATTGCGCCATCTAGAGGCTCAAGAAGTCAAGACCCAAGATCGGTTTATATGGCAACTATATTAGGTTATATACCGGTGTGCGCCATACTTATCACAGTTATTAAAAGTCATAACAGAACACCTCATGTAAAATGTCTGCCAAATCGGATGAGAATTGCGCGCTCTATTGGCTCAAGAAGTCAAAATCCAAGATCGGTTTATATGACAGCTATATCAGATTATGAACCAATTTAAATCGAACTAAATACAGTTGTTGAAAGCTATACCAAAACACTACGTGCAAAATTTCAGTCAAATCGGATGAGGATTGCGCCCTCTAGAGGCTCAAGAAGTCAAGATCCCAGATCGATTTATATTTATATGAGAATTGAGCGCTCTATGGGCTCAAGAAGTCAAGATCCAAGATCGGTTTATATGACAGCTATACCAGATTATGAACCGATTTAAATCATACTAAGTACAGTTGTCGAAAGCTATACCAAAACACCATGTGAAAAATTTCATTCAAATCGAATGAGAATTGCCCCCTCTAGAGGCTCAAGAAATCAAGACCCAAGATCGGTTTATATGGCATCTATGACAGGTTATATACCGATTTGCGCCTTACTTAGCACAGTTATTGAAAGTCATAACAAAACATCTCATGTTAAATTTCAGTCAAATCGGACGAGAATTGCGCCCTCTAGAGGCTCAAGATGTCAAGATCCAAGATCGGTTTATATGACAGCTATACCAGATTATTAACCGATGCGCCATACTAAGTACAGTGGTTGAAAGTGATACCAAAACACTTCCTGCAAAAATTCAGTCAAATCGGATGAGAATTTCGCCCTCTAGAGGCTCAAGAAGTCAAGACCCAAAATCGGTTTATATGGCACCTATATCAAAACATGAATCGATTTGAGCAATACTCATTACAGTTGTTGGAAGGTATAACAAAAGACCTCGTGCAAAATTTCATTCAAATCGAATGAGAATTTCACCCTCTAGAGGCTCAAGAATACAAGACCCAAGATCGGTTTATATCGCAGCTATATCAAAACATGGACCGATATGGCCCATTTACAAACCCCATCGACCTACACTAATAAAAGTATTTGTGCAAAATTTCAAGCAGCTAGCTTTACTCCTTCGAAAGTTAGCGTGCTTTCGACAGACAGACGGACGGATAGACAGACGGACGAACAGACGGACGGACAATCAGACGGTCGGACAGGCGGACGGATGAACTTTAAATGACACGACGGATGAACGGACAAACAAAGATATGTATATTCCCATCAGAGAACTGCATGCCACTTGTGCCAAAACTAGTGCCTGTTATGCATGCCACATCAAAAAAATGTTAGCTAGAAACGCTCCTCATATGATAATGGAGCTAGAGTTAATCGAACGTTTCAGCAATCGTTCAGTGGATGTGCTTTTCGATATGAGTGCCGGGCATTGTTGTTTGCGAATGACATGTGAGAAGTTTACCCCAGTTTCGTACTGGAACATTCCAGTTCATTCAACGCTTTCTCCTCCAAATACAGCCGTCCTCGAGATTGTGCCAAGACTGACCAACGTCAGTATCAAGGGAGCGTTGAGATCCACACCGCATGCGGGCTTATAAGCGATGCTGGATGTACAACATACAGAAGTCTGTAATCGGAACTATGCCAAAAGTTGCGCTTAGACCGAAAGGGCTCGTTATGCTGAAGGATGACGTGTACGGCCACTGTTCTCTTGAGTATTATGGATGCTATGTGAAGCCAAAACAAGCAGAAGAATGTCACAACAGACAAACAAACAAACGGCAAAGACACATAGATCAGCTATGTTCAGCCAGTTGATGCCTAGTCACACGCATTCAGTGTTGAAGGTTTGGGCTTTTTCTATCAAAGGACGGACGGATGAATGTACAGATGAAGAGATGTATATTCCGATCAGAGAACTTCATGCCACTCGTGCCAAAGCAAGTGCCTATTATGCATGCCACATCAAAACAATGTTAGCTAGAAACGCTCCTTATATGACAATAGAGAAAGAGTTGATCGAAAGTTTCAGCAATCGTTCAGTGGATGTGCTTTTCGATGTGAGTGTCGGGCATCGTAAGTTGTTTGCGAATAAGCACTAATCAGATGAGTGCCATGTGAAGCCAAATCAAGCAGAAGAATGCCACAACAGACAAACAAACCAACAGCAATGACAGATAGATCAGCTATGTTCAGCCCTTCACAATAGCGTTGATGCCAAGTCACACGCATTTAGTGTTGCCGTTTTGGGCTTTTCCTACCAAATTTGCTCGGATGTGAATTTTATGCTGTAGGGGCAAACTTCTCACACATCAATGGGTGCAGTCCGATTAAATTTTTTTTAAGCCAAATGATAAGGGGCCTCCTTTTTATAGCCGAGTCCGAACGGCGTGCCGCAGTGCGACACCTCTTTGGAGAGAAGTTTTACATGGCATAGACCTCACAAATGTTGCCGGGATTAGGTGGGGAAAACAACCGCTGAAAATTTTTTTTATGGTCTTGCCAGGATTCGAACCCAGACGTTCAGCGTCATACGCGGACATGGTAACCTCTGCGTTACGGTAGCCTCCAATTACTTACTAAAAGATGCATTACGGCAGGCTTCGGATCTGTGGCTCTAAAACGATGGGTCAGCAGAGGAACACCTCAAGGAGGTGTACTGTCTCCGCTACTTTGGAATATAGCCATTAACAATTTATTATTGTCTCTGGATGAAAGAGGCGTAAAAGTGGTCGCCTATGCTGATGACGTGGCAATTGCGGTTAGGGGAAAGTTTCCCAGCACTCTAAGAGATATACTTCAGGAAGCTCTACGTACAACAACAAAGTGGGCTACCCAAAAGTGGTCTAGGTAAAGATCCGTGCAAGAAAAAAGTGGTTCTTTTCAGCAGGAGATACAAGTTGCCTACAGTGGAACCTGTCTCCTTGGGTGGAGAGAATGTTCCATTTAGAGAAAGCGCAAAATACCTGGGTGTTTTGCTGGACAGCAAATTGAACTTCAAATTCGACATTTTGGAAAGGACACGAAGGGACACTTTTGCCCTATACACCTGCAAGAGAGCCATTGGCAAAAGTTGTGAGTTTAGACCGCGTGTCATGCATTGGGTATATACTGCAGTTTGTCAGACCTATAATGCTATATGATGTTGTGGCCTGGTGGACGGCGCTTCAAAAGTCCACCTACTGCTCTATACTTAACCGGATCCAAAGGATGGCTTGTTTGAGCATACAAGTTGCCTACAGTGGAACCTGTCTCTTTGGGTGGAGGGAATGTTCCATTTACAGAAAGCGCAAAATATTTGGATGTTTTGCTAGAAAGCAAATTGAACTTCAAATTCAACATTTCGGAAAGAGCAAGAAAGGACACTCTTGCCCTATACGCCTGCAAGAGAGCCATTGGTTGGGGGTTTAGACTGCGTGTCATGCATTGGGTATATACTGCAGTTTGTCAGACCTATAATACTGTATGGTGTTGTGGTCTGGTGGACGGCGCTTCAAAAGTCCACCGACTGCTCTATACTTAACCGGATCCAAAGGATGGCTTTTTCGAGCATTCAAGTTGCCTACAGTGAAACCTGTCTTCTTGAGTGCAGAGAATGTTCCATTTACAGAAATCGCAAAATACCTGGGTGTTTTGCTGGACAGCAAATTGAACTTCAAATTCGACATTTTGGAAAGGGCAGGAACGGCGCTTTAGACTGCGTGTCATGCATTTGGTATATACTGCAGTTGTCAGACCTATAATGCTATATGGTGTTGTGGTCTGGTGGACGACGCTTCAAATGTCCACCTACTGCTCTATACTTATACTATACAGCCGCACTGAGGACGACACTATCTGATGCACTGAATTTAATGCTACATCTTATGGCTCTGGACATTGAGGCTAGACAAATTGCAGCGACTACTACAGTGAGGTTAAGGAAGCTTTCTCATTGGTCATGTGACGGCTACGGACATTGTGTTATCCTTGATACAATATCCGATATTGTGGTCAGTGTGGATTACACCCCACCTGAGCCGTTTTTTGATAAAAATTACTGCACCACTATTTCTGATAGAAACGTTTGGAACTACGATATCCCTGGTAACAGAAGTTACATGGACTTCTATACGGATGTTTCCAAACTAAACGACCAGGTGGGCTTTGAGGTGTACTCTAAAGATCTAAAACTGGTCATATCGAAAAGGTTATCCGACCACTGCAGTGTGTATCAAGCAAAGATCCTTGCAATTAAGGGAGTGGTGGAATGGCTAAGATATAATGTCATTACGACGATTGGCATAAATATCTTTTCAGACAGCCAGGCTGCCATTAAATCCCTGGATCACGTATTTCTGAACACAAAAATCACCCTCGACTGTCGCAGATCTCTCAACGAGATGGCTGCACTGTTCAAAATTCACCTGTTCTGGGTGCCGGGCCACAGAGTTATCTCAGGGAATTGAAAAGCGGATGAGCTTGCGAGACTAGGAACTACTCTACACTTTCCAGGGAAACTGCAATCTGTGGGTATGTCTCTAGCGACATGTAAGCTAAGTTTTCAGTACCAGGCCCGAAAGACATCGAATGACATAAGGTCACAAAGAGGGGGCTGTGAGCATTACCAAACTATGTGGCCTAATCTAGGCTTGAAGAGGTCTATTGCTTTGCTGTCATTGGCTAGAACAGACTTCTCAGTCATGGTGTCCGTCATGACAGGTCGCTGTCTAATTGGAACACATGCTGACAGACTGAGGGATGCCAACAACGACTTTTTTAGAAGCTGTGAGCGTAACAGTTTGTGTTTTCAAATTTTCTTGTCCATAAAATCATTCCAAATCTATAGAATACAAAATTGATGGTCTTTCGTTTCGCCGTTGCCAAACCTATGGCAATTTATCTTTTGATGAATTGGCCCTTTATACCGCCTTCGATATATTTCACATTACTTATGGACTGTAATTTCTAAAGAATCCTTTCGTTTTGTTATTTCTTAATCTCTGGCCTTCTGGTCTCTCAAGTCTGTTGTAGTTGTGGCATGTCTATTCCTCTGTCTGTCGTCTATATCTAATTCAGTTGGTTTGACGTTGAACTGCACAAAAAACGAAGAATTGAGGAAAAATAAGAAAAACGAAATCCTGCTGTTATTTTATGTCAGCATTAGTTACGTACAACAATTTTCCAAGTTTTATTGCAACTTACCCCCCAAGTTGAGTCAAGTGGTCGCCCCAAGAAAAGGGCAAAAGGGAAAAATGATGCGGTCTTTTGCTTTGCCATTAGGCAAGGCAGTCTAGGGTTTTTGGAGAGGCGGGGCGGTAAAGTGGGCTGGCCACAAGAATCGGGTAATAAATAGTTAAATACATAAAAATGAAAACTTAATGTTTCTTTTAAGGATTTACGAAACACGAAATGGCAGCAAAGACCCATTTATGTTGGCAAATGACCCACATTTGTATGCGCTTCCCAAGCCGTCTTCTACGAAAGTCTCAGAAGCCACAACCAAAGCCACGACCATTCCATTTTGCTTCAAGTGCCACCGCCACCAGCACCACCACCACCACCACCACCTTGTCGACATTTAACCCCAACATGAGAGTTTCTTTCGAAAGTTTTGGTTTTTTTTCTCATACTTTCCAGTATCTGCCCGAATCACTTCAAAAGTGTGGCATGGATAGACATTTCATTATTAAAGGTCTCTCTCTTGTTCGCTAGCTGTGTTGGACAAGGCAGGCGGCAACTAAACTTGAATACACATATCGAAAGGATTTTTTTAATTAAATTATCAGATTGTCTTGCTACGCCAGGGATCAGTCGCAAATGGAATTTGGGTAATTGAATTTTTCCTCAATCTCCATTCTGTGAGTGAGTGTTTGTGTCTGTGTGTGTATGTGTATGAGACTTGTATTTGTTTGCGATTAGGCCAATAGAGGAAATGACCAAGTATGGAATGCACCGAGACCCAGCGAGAGAGAGAGAGAGATGATATTTTCCACTTATAATTCTCCCAACAGCACTACATTCCATTGTACAGTCAAGTGTCTGTAGACTAAGACTTGGAAAAATAATACAAAAATTTCATAGAGCATCCTTTTTGCATCTGTGTTTATTTAAGCTTGTGGGGAAAATCCATGCTTAAATGAAATTACCCAGGTGGTGTTGCAATTCGAGATTTGTTTATATTCATTTTTGGTTTAGTTTTAATTGAATACTTTTTGCAAGTAGTTTAAAATTGCTTTTTACTTAATTAAATGCAGAGAAAAAAAACCCTGGAGAGGAATTTTAAAATTTAAGAAATTTTTCAGATAATATTGGAATGTCATATGAGGAATTGAGGCGGAAAACCTGCTAATTCGGCCTAGCCGAATCTTGGGAACTCATCACCATGGATTCTGCTAAAATTTGACACAAGATAAACTTAATATTGGGTTGCCCAAAAAGTAATTGCGGATTTTTTAAAAGAAAGTAAATGCATTTTTAATAAAACTTAGAATGAACTTTAATCAAATATACTTTTTTTACACTTTTTTTCTAAAGCATGCTAAAAGTAAAAGCTGATAACTGACAGAAGAAAGAATGCAATTACAGAGTCACAAGCCGTTGAAAAAATTTGTCAACGCCGACTATATGAAAAATCCGCAATTACTTTTTGGGCAACAAATAAAAGGGCATAGTTGTACTTTAGCTAAAAAAAATTCTGCCAAACCAGGCAAAGTTTTAAGTTGCTGGAGACCGTAGTATGCCGAACGGGGGGCAATTTATATCGATTTAAATAATGCTTATCAGGGCTATTGGAGGTCACATTTGGAGGTCACTATTGGTTTTAGCCACATCGGGTAATAGTTATGGCTTCTAAAACCACTTAATATAGTAGCTACTAGCCGTACCGGGCCCGCTCCGCTGCGCCTTCTTTAACTCTCTAATATCATTTTAGGGTGGGGACATTTCGCCCTGAATGTGGATATCGAATTCGTGCCATTGCAGCTTATAGCGCTGAACGCATACTGGCGAGAACATCGGACAAAGCGGTGTTTATCCCCTCCTAATATTGGCGACTTTCCGAGGTACAATGCCATGCATGGACACTTAAAAAATGTTCCCCAAAGAGGTGTCGCACTACGGGACGCCGTTCGGACTCGGCAAAAAAAAAAATCCCCTTATCATTGAGTTGAAATATGAATTGGAAAGCACTCATTGGTGTGAGAGAATTTTCCCCTTTTCGGTTCCTGGTGGAAATGTTGTCAGGGGGGGAGTGATGACATCGACACTTTGCACTGAACATAGATATCAAATTCGTTATTTATTCCCAACGAAAATGAAGTTCAGTTTAGGGGGGGGGGGGGGGGCTTTAGGATGTACCCCAAAACACTTGGCTCCAAATTTGGATATCAAATTCGTTTTCTACTCTTAAATACCTTTCATTTGAGTCCCATATTGCCATAATGGGTCAAATAATCTAGTTGAGGTATCTTTAGGAGGAAAGGCACCAAGTAGAGTTGAACGCAAATTTTAATGTCATAATCGTAATCCTATGAGTCCCATATAGCCATGGTCGGCTAACATGCCCATTTGAGGGTATTTGGGGGGTGGGCTACCTCCTATTACTTGGACCTAATGTTTTGTGACATATTTGTAATCTACTGCCTAATACTTTTCATTTGAGTCCCATATGGAAATTAACTTCGAATATATCTATTTAGAGGAGTTTTGGGGTTGGGGGGAGGGACCGCTGGGTACTTGAACCCAACTTTTAATACCATATTCGTTTTCTGGTCTCCAATACCTTCGTTTTGGTACCCTCATTGTGCCCATCGCCCACTTTCGGATATGGGCGGCGTTTTTGGGGTAAGGGGGAGGATTCGTCCCCCTTCCGTTATCGAATTAAATAGCCTATGTTTCCTTTCAGACAAACGTACACAATCTATGAAAATTTAAAAAAAAAATCGGATCAGCCAAGCATCATATAGTCATAATGGGTCTAATGACGTTTTTGAGGGGTGCCGTGACCCCCTATACTTCGATCTGATTTTATATGCGAGATTCGAAATCTACTCCCGCAACCTTTCATTTGAGCCCCATATTGACTTGAACGTCCAATATGTCTGTTTGGGGGGAGTTTAAAGTTGGGCGGCACGATGGGTATTTAGACTCAAATTTAAATACCATATTCGTATTCTACTCTCTAATACCTTTCTTTTGATACCTATAGTGTCCCGATCGGTCCACTTTTGAATTTGTGTTGTGTTTTTGGCATTAGGGGGAAGGGTACGTCCCCCTTCCGATATCGAAAAATTATATGGCGTATGTTTCCTTCCAGACCAACCTAAACAATATGCGAAAATTTCGAGAAAATCGGTTCTGCCGTTCGCAAAATTACAGTCAAATCGAATAGGAATTGCGTCTTCTAAATGCTCAAGAAGTCAAGATCCAAGATCGGTTTATATGGCAGTTGTATCAGGTTATGGACCGATTTGAACCATATTTCGCGCAGTTGTTGGAAGTGCTTTCAAAACACTATGTGCAAAATTTTAGTCAAATCGGACAAGAATTGCGCCCTCTAGAGGCTCAAGAAGTCAAGACCCAAGATCGGTTAATATGGCAGCTATATCAGGTTATGGACCGATTTGGACCATACTTAGCACAGTTGTTGGAAGTGATATCAAAACACTATGTGCAAAATTTCAGTCAAATCGGATAAGAATTGCGCACTATAGAGACTCAAGAAGTCAAGACCCAAGATCGGTTAATATGGCAGCTATATCAGGTTATGGACCGATTTGAACCATACCTCGCACAGTTGTTGGAAGTGCTATCAAAACACAATGTGCCAAATTTCAGTCAAATTGGACGAAAATTGCGCCCTCTAGAGGCACAAGAAGTCAAGACCCAAGATCAGTTTATATAACAGCTATATCAGGCTATGGACCGATTTGAACCATACCTCGCACAGTGGTTGGAAGTGCTATCAAAACACTATGTCAAATTGGATGAGAATTTCAGTCAAATTGGATGAGAATTGCGCCCTCTAGAGGCTCAAGAAGTCAAGACCCAAGATCGGTTTATATAGCAGCTATATCAGGCTATGGAGCGATTTGAGCCATACCTCGCACAGCGGTTGGAAGTGCTATCGGAACACTATGTGCAAAATTTCAGTCAAATTGGATGAGAATTGCGCCCTCTAGAGGCTCAAGAATTCAAGACCCAAGATCGGTTTATATAACAGCTATATCAGGTTATGTACCGATTTGAACCATACCTCGCACAGTGGTTGGAAATTCTATCAAAACATCATGTGTCAAATTTCAGTCAAATCGGACCAGAATTGCGCCCTCTAGAAGCTCAAGAAGTGGAGATCGGTTTATATGACAGCTATATCAAAACATCTACCGATATGGCCCATTTACAATCCCAACCGATCTACACTAATAAGAAGTATTTGTGCAAAATTTCAAGCGGCTAGCTTTACTCCTTCGAAAGTTAGCGTGCTTTCGACAGAAAGACGGACGGACGGACTGACAGACGGACGGACATGGAAAGATCGACATAAAATGTCACGACGATCATGAATATATATCCTTTATGGGGTCTCAGACGAATATTTCGAGTAGTTACAAACAGAATGACAAAGTTAGTATACCCCCATTCTATGGTGGAGGGTATAAAAAGGTTAAGTTCGACCTCACAAATGTAGACAGCAGTAGGCGCCATAGGCCTACATGGAAACCTCTGCGCCACGGTGGCCTCCAGAACTTTACGAGGATCTGTAGTATATCTGTTTTTTGGGCTGGAAATTGATACTCCGATGTGTTGCAAAGGGAAAGACAAAATGAACTTACCCACCATTCTATGGTGGTGGCTATAACATTAAAATATTAGGCTAAATAATCTTTGGATTTACCTTATTACGAGCGCATCTGAGGCACTTAACCTTCCTATGCTTGTTTCTGTTTTTCTTTGCATTTTTTAGCCATCGAAAATTTTATTCTCTCAAAAGTCATCATCATATTTGACATGGCAATTCGATGGGACCATTTATTTTCAAGTAATTTAATTTGATATTTATTTGTGAAATTTGTTTTTATGTAACTATGCCCGCTCCCTGTGGCCCTCTTAAGGCCATTACAGTCATGTGTCCTTCACATTTTTGACTGAAACATTTTTATTTAGGTAATTGAGAGGGGTCGCAAATTTGTTCAAAAACAAACAACAAACGTAATAATGTTAACATATGTAAAACATTAGGTAGATGATGGTCAGACTCTGGCGTCGACATTGATGTTTTTATTTTGTTAGTGGTCTCAGAAACAAACAAAAAAAAAATACAGCAAAAACAGACATTTAATGACGAAAACATTTCATGGTGATATGCCATACAAGCCATGTGCTACCTACCACTACCTTGAAATTTTGCGCACAACAAATGGTGCAAAACATTAAAATACGTAACTCATATATGCAGTATAAATGTACAGTGGTACAGTACTTAGTCTTATGTGATGGTGTCTATTAGGGTGGGGACTTTAAATTAACGAAGATTCTAAAGAACATTCTAAGAACAAATAAAAAAAGGCGAACTTTAGATACCCACCACGTCGAGTATATATGTAACCCAACTTATTTATTTTTTTTTTTTTTTGGTCAGCCAACTTTCAGGGGATGTCCCCTATGAATGCAGTTCATTGTGTTGGAGAGAGGAAATTAGGAATTGGAGGGGGGAAAACAATGTAGTGCTTATTGACATTTCTCTTCAATCTCTGCACGTCAAAGTGGGTGGGAAAAACATTAGCCAGAAGTCGATTCCACATACGAAAGGTTCGGACGAAATAAGAATTCTCTCTATAATGCATAATGCAGTCCGCTGGCCAATCATTTACAAACGGGTGTGAGTTCCTGGAATGTCTAGCGTCCCTGACATACATCCTTACATCAGGAATAAGAAGACGAATATCTGATGAACACACACCATGATAGTATCGATAAAACAGCGACAAACAACCCACATTGCTATGATGATCAAGAGAGGCAATAGAGTTGGATACCCCATTGTCCCCAATGAACGCCATGGCCCTCTTCTGTACACGGTGCAGTAGCTTCAGGGATGATTTTGATGCTCCAGCCCATACATGTGAGTTGTACTCCATTTTCGGCCTTATGAAAGTGGTGTAGATGTTAAGAAGATCAGACGAAGTGAATCAATTCTTACACCGTTTAAGGAAGCCTAAACACTTGAATGCTTCTTTCTCACTTCGTATTTTCATGCCCAGAACATCAAGAGCTTCTGATTGCTCAACATCTACACCTTTGATAGACAAAGATGATGGTAATGGGTCAGCGAATCGTTTGAGTGACAACAAGCAGCACTAAGTCTTCCGTGCATTAAAATCTACTCGATTCTTTCGACCCCTCTCAGAAATGGCCAGCAAATCCTGGCAGAGTATATCGTCCATAACCCACCTCTTGTCCTCAACCCTCGAAGATTCGGCTTATGGTCGAATGAGTACGAATGACAGAGATTACTGTCATCCGCAAATGAGTAGATCGGATTCGATGTCTGACCCAACAGATTGTTAATGAAAAAAAGAAAAAAAGAAGGAGAAAGAACAGATCACAGGGCTACACCAGCGGTCAATTTGTGCACATTGGATGAGAACCCAGTCTTTCGTCAAAATCCGGAAAAAAATGCATACCTTATGCCCCATAGCAGGTATATCGAAATATGATCCGATTTGGACCAAATACTAATAAGAACAAGTCATTATTCAATATCGTATAACAAAATATTGATCTCTTTCGTAGCTATATCTAAAAATAATCCGATCTCAACCATATACAACACGGATGTTAAAAAAGCCTAACATAAGCCATTTTATGGGACCAAAACTATAAATCGAGAGATCGGACTATAGATCAGCTGTATTCAAATCTGGGCCGATTTGGGCCAAGTTGCAGAAGAATGCCTAACACAACTCACCGTCTCAAATTTCGGCGACATCGGAAAATAAATGCACATTTTATGGGCCCAAAACCTTAAATCGAGAGATCGGTCTACATGAGAGCTATATCCAAATCATGACCGATCTGAGCAAAATTAAAGAAGTGAGTCGAAGGGCTTAACACAATTCATTTTCTCTAATTTCAGCAAAATCGGATAATAAATGTGGCTTTTATGGGCCCAAAACCTTAAATCGGGGATCGTTCTATATGGCAGCTATATCCAAATGTGGACCGATTTAGGCCAAATTGCAGAAAAATGTCGAAGAGCCTAACACTACTCATTGTCCCAAATTTCGGCGACATCGTCCAATAAATGCGCCTTTTATGGCCCCAAAACCTTAAATCGGGAGATCGGTCTATATGGCAGCTATATCCAAATCTAGACCGATCTGAGCCAAATTGAAGAAGGAAGTCGAAGGGTTTAACACAACTCATTGTCCCAAATTTTAGCAAAATCGGATAATAAGTGTGGCTTTTATGGGACTAAGACCCTAAATCGGCGGATCGGTCTATATGGGGCTATATCAAGATATAGTCTGATATAGCTCATCTTCGAACTTAACCTGCTTATGGCCAAAAAAAAATAATCTGCGCAAAGTTTCAGCTCAATATCCCTATTTTTTAGGACTGTAGCGTGATTTCAACAGACATACAGACGGACATGGCTGGATCGTCTTAGATTTTTACCCTGATCAAGAATATATATACTTTATAGGGTCAGAAATGGATATTTCGATGTGTTGCAAACGGAATGACAAAATTAATATATCCCCATCCTTCGGTGGTGTTTTATACCCAAAAATTAAAACTTTGACCGACAAAAAATGCCATTTTTTAATGATAAATCACCCCTTTATTCAAAAGGTAGCTAAGGCTGGTCTTGCAATAAGTAGTCTATTCTTTGGCCTCAATGTTTCAACAAATTTTCTTTGCTGGGGCCTCTTTGACTGAAATGGTCATTTATCTTCTCCGAATAGTTGGCATAGCACTGATGCTCACATATTCTCTCTCATAGTCCCAGGGTGCCAGGGTAGTCCAAATTCCAAACACTACATGACCCACGCTACATGACCCACGCTACATGACCCACTCTACATGACCCACGCTACATGACCCACGCTACATGACCCACTCTACATGACCCTCGCTACATGACCCACGCTACATGACCCACGCTACATGACCAACTCTACACGTCCCACCCTACACGTCCCACCCTACACGTCGCACCCTACGTAGAAGCATAAGCAGTATATCTCAAAGATTTTCCAGAATTGGAACCTGTGGTTGTTCTGATGGTGGTTGTTCTAATTCACACAACATAAACTATTGAAAGCTCCTCTCTCTCTCTCTCTTCCACTTCTACATTTCATTCCCCTTATTTAGTTTGCTCAAGTTTTCATTTATGTCGCTTTGTAGAACTTTTTCTTCACTTCACCCTAACGTACGACCATCTAGTATTTGTGGGCAAGCACATAATGTGGATAGCCCTGAATTCACGCTAGTTGGCATATGAAAAGAGTATAATAAAAAGCAACACAACAAATCCGCAAGTAAAGTCCTTCAAATTCAATAGGGCCGTAAAACGCGTCTTTTATATGTCTGCAGTAGACTGGAAAATTATTTACGTTATAAAACTTTCCATCTCTCGTATGGGGTCTCTTAGCATAGGCACTCGTCAGTATTCCACATTATTCACATTTACTTTTGTCTATTCTTTGCCAGCATTTACTTTTACCACTTCTAAGCGAAGCTGCCAGTTGGCGGTAGCCAGAGCTGCTTTTATGTTCTGGCATTGATAGAACAAAGTAAACAAGCAGAACGGGAGTTTTATATTTTCTATGGTTTTTGCAATGTAGAAGACTAGAACTATGCTGAGAAGATAAAATTAATAATGAATAAAAATTTAAATTAAGTAAAAAAAAGTAAAAAATTCAAATAATTGAGAACAGAAACGGAAACATAAGTGCAGAAACATCGAAAGATGGTTCGGCAGATTTTCGTCGATAGAGACAGACAAACAGAAAGACATACACACAGATAAATAGATTGGCATATATGTAAACCCCAATTCGTCACAATCCGGTGAAAATTGGATAACTTAAGCACTCACATTCGGCACGGACATTGTATATTGTTGTATATATGTCACTATTAAATTTTGTAGAACAAAATGTTGGTCTTTTTGGCAGATATATCCAATTATAAACCGATCTGCACCATATTAAGGTCGGATATCGTGAGGCTACGAAAACCTCACTGTTTCAAATTTCAGCGAAATAGGGTAATAAATAAAGCTTTTATGGGCTTCAATCCCCTTATCGGTAGAACAGTCTATATGGCAGCTATATCTAAATATAGTCCGATCTGAACCATCTTTAGATCGGTCTTAACGTAGTCACTGCTTCAAATTTCAGCGAAATCGAGTAATAAATAAAGTTTTTATTGGCTACAGACCTCTTATCGGCAGATCGGTCTATATGGCAGCTATATCTAAATATAGTCCGATCTGAACCACACTTAGGTCAGATGTCAGGAGGCTAAAAATAACCCACTGTTTCAAAATGTATCGAAATCGGTTAAAAAATTTAAGCTATTTTGGGCTTCAGAACCTTTATCGGCTGATCGGTCTATATGACAGCTGTACCTAAATGTAGTCCGATCTATACCATATTTGGGTCGGATGTTGGGAGGCTTACAGCTGCCCACTATTCCAAATCTCATTGAAATCGGATAAAAACTAAAGCTTTTACGGCAGAGGACAGCTATATCTAAATATAGTCCGATCTGAACCATACTTAGGTCAGAGGTTGGTGGGCTAAATTAAAGCTTTTATGACTTTCAGACCCTTTATCGGGAGATCGGTCTATATGGTTGCTTTATGTAAGTCCGTGCCGAATTTGGGTGCTTAAGTTGTTAAATGTTCTCCAGATTATGACGAAATGGTGTTTACATATATACCCATGGTGGTGGGTATCCAAAGTTCGGCCCGGCCGAACTTACTGCCTTTTTACTTGTTATACCCTTCACCATAGGATGGGGGTATACTAATTTCGTCATTATGTTTGTAACTACTCGAAATATTCGTCTCAGACAATCGTCGTGACATTTTATATCGATCTAGCCATGTCCGTACGTCTGTCCTTCTGTCCGTCAGTCTATTGAAAACACGCCCACTTTCGAAGGAGTAAACCTAGCCGCTTGAAATTTGCACAAATACTTCCTATTAGTGTAGGTTGGTTGGGATTGTAAATGGGCCAAATCGGTCCATGTTTTGATATAGCTGCCATATAAACCGATCTTGGGTCTTGACTTCTTGAGCCTCTAAAAGGCGCAATTCTTATCCGATTGAAATAAATTTTTGCACGACGTGTTTTGCTATGATATCTAACAACTGTGTCGAGTATGATGCAAATCGGTCAATAACCTGATATTGCTGCCATATAAACCGATCTTGGGTCTTGACTTCCTGAGCCTCTAGAGGGCGCAATTCTCATCCGATTTGGAAGAAATTTTGTACAACGGCTTCTCTCATGACCTTCAACATACGTGTCGAATATGGTCTGAATCGATCTAAAGCCTGATACAGCTCCCATATAAATCTCCCTATTTTACTTATTGAGCCCCAATTCCGCAATTCTTATTCTACTTGACTGTCATTTTACACAGGTCTCCATCATATAATTTAATTGTGGTCCGTACTGGACCATATCTTGATATCGCTCTAATAGCAAAGCAAATTTTTTCTTTTATCCTAAGAAGAGATGCCTTGAAAAGAACTCGACATATTCGATCCCTGGTGGAGGGTATATAAGATTCGGCCCGGCTAAGCTTAGCACGCTTTTACTTATTTTCTATTCATTTGCCCTTAAGTAAATTAAAATTTTTTCCTATTTTTGCAATGCATATCAGAGGAATGAATTTTTAATAACAAAATTAAGAAAAAAGCAAAAGGCAAGGTGATCAATTTTAGTGGTCTGCCAAGGGATTCCCAGACCATCCAGGGCCGGATATTTTGCACATTATATCGTTGACATCTCCTCACCACCTACTATTCACATTTTTTTTCCTTTCTCAAACGCCAGATTATTTGCTAGTTTTTGTTTTTACATCGTACAACCGTGCTTCAGTGAAGATCGAGTTCTAGTTGTTCCAAAATCCAGAGTCTATCTATAAAAAGTCCCGGTAGTGGGAAGTCTTAAGCCCTTCTCTGACTTTTTTGCTTATCCATAGTATTTTGAAGATCATATCTGTAATAAGTCTTGGTAGTGGAAAGTCTAAAATTCTTCTCTGCTTTTTCTGTTACTTCAGGCTAAGCTCAACCAAAGCTGCATAGTTCCAAATATAGATCTCGATAGTTCCCGACTTCCTAGAGAACTCTCTCATGCATCATAAAAAGCGCACAGTGCACAGATTCGATTCAAGAAACGATTTTCAATAATAAAATCTCAACAACATCTTTTTGTGTAATAAATACCTTTAAGGCCTTTTTTTGGTAGATAATTAATTCATAAAACTAACATTGCCAAAATCACACTCAACAACAGTAAAGTTGCCATAATTAAACTTCAATCAAGTCAAACCAATCTGTGTATCATGCAAATGCAAATTTGCCCATGAATATTCCATTAAGGAACAGGCGCAAACTTATTTCTTGCAGCCTTCTTTAACACAAGTTAAAGTTTAAGGACATATTAAGGATATATGCATCAACACTTTGCCTTAATCTTAAATAGTTCTTAATTGTTTAGCTTTGGATGTTGAATTAAATTTTGATTTATTTCAGCCCTAGATGACATTAAAGGCAAAACTTTATCTGACGACTGTGAAGACTGCCATAAAAATCTGTTAAGTTCATGAAATGTTTATCACGGACCAATTTACGGAGCATTCAAATGCATGCTTGGGTCTTTTAGGACCTTTTTTAATTAAATGGAATTATGTTTAAATGTTTGCTTGGCTAAAGATAAGATAAGGCGTTTTGCAAGACTTCCGAAAGGAAGTAACACCGGAAGGAAAAAAGGCGTGAGTGTATCAAGAAGAAGAAGAAGAAGAAGCAGACTAAGTCTTAAGCACATAAACACTAAGGCAGATGGATAGAAAAATATTTTAAAAGGATATGTTAACAACAAAACTCACACGCACACACACACACACAGAGCTAAAGTTTTACTATATTGTCTATAAACAAAAGCCAAAGTAACAAAAAATGTTTTATAAACTCTCAGCTCAACTAAGGATTTATAAATGTGTGAAATTTTTTGTAAGATTCGGTGTGTGCGTGTGTGGGAGTGAGTATCCGCATTTTGCTTCTTCTTGGCTCTCTGCCTCGTATCTTATTTCGTTCTTATAATTAAGTTAGCACTCTTGGAAAATTCACTTCATTTGCATAATTCCATACAAAAACAAAACTAAACTGTCATAAAGAGATCCTCACCAAACGAGGCTAATCTAAAACACCGGAAGTTTAGGCAAAACAAAGTCTTCCTGCCATAACAGCTAAATAAGGAAATATACACCATCATTATAGTCACTAAAGCTGTCTGTCCCTCCATTCGCGTGTCTGTCCCTCCAACGTCCAGAGGAAATTTAAACGGAAAATGTCATTACAAAGTATCCAAAGATGTTAAAACATGAAGATTTACTGCCCAAAACACCAACTAGAGCTGTGGAGAGCCACAGAAAACAATTTTCCCTTGATATATGAAGGTAGTTTCTTTACTTTTCCTCTGCGCTTCTTTGGCAATTTTCATTTAAGAATAAATTTGAAAAAAAATAAAAAATGATTTTAATTTTAAAAGAAGAGGAATTGCCATTTGTGGGGTATATTTCAAAAAGATAATTTTTTTGGCTACCAATAAAATTACACTTTCTGTAAATTGGAACTCATACCGAAACTTTGTAAAGCCATTACCTGTAATGTGAAATGGAATTTGACAATGGAGATACTCTGTTATCGACTTTTCCAAAAAAAAAAAAAAAAATCATTAGCCGTAAACAAACTTTTGGACAGATAAACTTCTTTTGTGATAAACATTGAGACCTTGGTGACGAATACAAAGGATGGATATATATTTATGGGGCAAAATATGCGCTGTAGAAATTCTTGTTAACTCCAGCCTGGCGCCGTTTGTTGTTTGTGGTGTTGTAAGCATGAGCAATTTTTTACCAAAAAAAAGAAGTAAATAGGCATTAAGTTTGGCCGGGCCAAACTTTGGATACCCACCACCTCGGGTATATATGTAAATCCCATTTCGTCACAACGCGGTGAAAATTGGATAACTTAAGCACCCAAATTCGGCACGGACATTGAGTGGTCTTATGCATATATCACAATTCAATTTTGTAGAACAAAAATATTGGTCTCTTTGGCAGATATATCCGATTATAAACCGATCTGAACCATATTAAGGTCGGATATCGTGAGGTTGAGAAAAACTCACTGATTCAAATTTACGGGAAATCCGATAATAAATAAAGCTATTATGGGCTTCAATCTGGCAGATCGGTCCATATGGCAGCTATATTTAAATATAGTCCGATCTGAACCATATTTAGGTCGGATGTTGGTAGGTATTAACCTAATCACTGTTGCAAATTTCAGCGAAATCGGATAAAAAATAAAGCTTTTATGGCCTTCAGACCCTTTATCGGGAGATCGGTTTATATGGTAGCTATATCTAAATATAGTCCGATCTGAACTATATTTAGGTCCTATATTGAGAGGCCTAAAATGACACATTTTTCCAAATTTCAGCGAAATCGGATAAAAAATAAATCCTTTATGGTCTTCAGACCCTTTATCGGGAGATCGGTCTATATGGCAGCTATATATAAATATAGTCCGATCTGTGTAATATTTAGGTCGGATGTTGAGAGGCTTAAAACGGCGCACTATTCCAAACTTCAGCGAAAGCGGGTAATAAATAGAGCTTTTATGGCCTTCAGATCCTTTATCGGGAGATCGGTCTATATGACAGCTATATCTAAATATGCGCCGATCTAATCCATATTAAGGTCAAAAGTCGGGAGGCTTAAAATAACTCACTGTTTTAAATTTCACCGAAATCGGGTAATAAATAAAGTTTTTATGATTTTTAGACCCTTTATCGGGAGATCGGTCTATATGGTAGCTATATCTAAATATAGTCCGATCTGAACTATATTTAGGTCAGATGTCAGGAGGCTTGAAATAACCCACTGTTGCAAATTTCAGCGAAATCGGACAAAAAAAATAAAGCTTTTAGGGGCTTGAGATCCTTATCGGGAGATCGGTCTAAATGGGAGCTATATCTAAATATGGACCGATTTAATTCATATTTAGGTCGGATATCAGGAGGCTTAAAATAACCCACTTTTGCAAATTTCAGCGAAATCAGGTAATAAATAGAGCTTTTATGGGCTTCAGAGTCTTAATCGGGAGATCGGTCTATATGGCAGCCATATGTAAATAGTGTCCGATCTGAACCATATTTTCATCAGATGTCGGAAGGCTTAAAATAACCCACTGTTTTAAATTTCAGCGGAATCGGGTAATAAATAAAGCTCTTATGGTCTTCAGACCCTTTATCGGGAGATCGGTCTATATGGTAGCTATATCTGAAATTTGCTGAAATTTCAAATTTCAGCAAAATCGGATGAATAATAAAGTTTTTGTGTGCATTAGACCCTTCATCGGAAAATCGTTCTATATGGCAGCTATTTCCAAATATGGTCCAATTTGGGCCTTAAGTAGCGTGCATCAAAAAGACGTATCTGTGGCAAATTTCAGCTCAATATCTCAATTTTTCAAGGCTTTAGTATTGTGTACCCACTTAAGTGCGTTATCTGTTAGAAGCGAAAGACGGGCAAAGACAAAAGAAATGCTCTCATCATCTTCCCCGCATGCCCTACACATGCCATCACTTGCCGCATCGAATTTACATAAGTGAACTCGTAGTCCTATGTATCCCGTTATGACACCAAAAGCTATACTGACCTCCATTTTACTTCCCTTCAGTAATAGCACCGTCATCTAACGATTCGGATCACCCCATAAGATTTTCGGCATCCTACCGACTGTTTCGCTGTTCCACACCGTTTGTCGCCCAAGCCCTTAAATCGGACAGCGTGGACCCGAAAGGCTTCGGGTTAACCAAGTTTATCGACGGCAGTTCTCTGGCCTTCAGTGCCAAATCGTCTACCCTTTCATTCCCCCTTACTCTGTTATGACCCGGCCCCCAAACCATGCGAATTGTGCCATCCTCAGAGAAGGCGTTTATCTCCTTCTTACACTGCAAGACTGTTTGTGACTTTATCGTCCTGGTTGTTATTGTCCTAATGGCCATTTTACTGTCCGCAAAGATGTTAACAATCGACGTCCTCTCGTTAGTACCACAATTTAGTAATGGCGATTGAAGAAGTCCAAACTTTTTATAGCCCAAAGGATTTTCAACTCACGGCAAATTTCCCCTACGAACTACGACGCAAGTATATCAGTGGCAATCTCTTCTAGGGCCACTTTGTTCGTTGAAGAGTTTCTAGCGTTCCCTCAGTAGACATTGTCCATACATTCTCAAACTTCTGAATGTATCCCACCAAAATGGGTTTAGAGTATAGGAACTTCGTTAGCCTAGAAACCTCAGATGCATGCTTCATGGAGGTGCAGAATTCCTCCTCGGATGTATTCTGAGACTTTTCAGTTCGGCCTTGTATTTTCTTAGCTCAGCCTTATAGACGCCACAATCTTGTGGCTGGGGGAGGCCACCGTAGCGCAGAGGTTAGCATGACGTTGAACGCCTGGGTTCGAATCCTGACGAGACCATCAGAAAAATTTTCAGCGGTTCAGCGGTTCCCCTCCCAATGCTGGCAACATTTGTGAGGTACTATGCCATGTAAAACTTCTCTCCTAAGAGGTGTCGCACTGTGGCACGCCGTTCGGGCTCGGCTATAAAAAAGGAGGCCGCTTATCATTGAGCTTAAAACTTGAATCGGACTGCACTCATTGATATGTGAGAAGGTTGCCCTTTGTTCTCCAAGTTTGAAACCAATATAACCATGGTCAGGGAAGCTGTGGTCTTTCAACACTTCCCAGTCATATAACCTTCCGCTGATATTCTCTGATACAAAGGTTAGATCTAGTGCCTCCTGCCTGCTCCTGGTAATAAAAGTTGGTTTATTTTCTTAATTGCAATAGCAAGCTCGTACAAACTTTACTTTACTATCCTTTGATCAATTCAATTTTATTTGTTGAATTTATTCACCATTCCCCTTTCTAAACAAAAATGCTCTTGATTATTGTTAATAAAAATATATAAATTTAATTAAAGCTAACAATGAGAACCATTCACAATGCTCTCGTGGCTGCAGGATACTCGACAGCACCAGGAGTAGATGTGAAGTGGCTCAAAGGCATGGGCAAGGCATTCATTGAGTGTCAAGACAATGGATTTGAATGTTTGTTAATAGAACTTTGCAAATGCGAATATTGTAACAAATCCTCTAAACAAAGGCATGTCAAGTGGAACAACAACAACAACGACAACAACAAACAATAATGCCAGCAGCTTACTTCAAATGCCAGCTATGTTTCATGCTTGCACCTTTAACGTGGGGGCCCCAAAGTGCTTCTTTTGCTCCATGATTTACAGATGGTTGAAGAGCTTTTATCGTTGCATGTATCGCTTGTTGGCTCATGATAATGTGCAACAGATTGTTGTTGTCGTTGTAGGCGTGCATCAACAAACATCAACACCATCAGCATCTCCTTGAATAAACCATGGCGCTTCATTGTAAAAGGACCAAAAGGACAAACACTGGAACCCAAGCACCAGAGAAAGTGATGAAAACACACAAACGCATGCTGCCAATCCCATTCCCACCCATTCACTTAGACCTGTGGCACTTTTCAGCTTCTTTTAAAAGCCCTCAAACTGGTGTATACAGAGTTTTATACACTCACAGAAGACTAGTATACATCATAGAATGACAAGTTCTTTGAATGACATTTTCAAAGAAATAAGAACTAAAACAAGTTATCAACCGATATGCAAGTCATATTAAAATACCACCTCCAAAATTTCAGGCAAATTGAGTAATAATTTGGCCCTCCAGAGGCTCAGGAAGTCAAATTGGGGGGTCGGTTGAGCTATTGGGTTGCCCAAAAAGTAATTGCGGATTTTTCATATAGTCGGCGTTGACAAATTTTTTCACAGCTTGTGACTCTGTAATTGCATTCTTTCTTCTGTCAGTTATCAGCTGTTACTTTTAGCTTGCTTTAGAAAAAAAGTGTAAAAAGGTATATTTGATTAAAGTTCATTCTAAGTTTTATTAAAAATGCATTTACTTTCTTTTAAAAAATCCGCTATTACTTTTCGGGCAACCCAATATATCAGGTTATGGACAGATTTAGATCATGCTTGGCACATCTGTTGTAAGTCAAACCAAAACAGTCAAATCAGGCGTTAATTGCTCCTTCTAGAGACTCAAAAAGTCTCAAATCCCAACTGACTTATACTGATATGAGGTATTTGGGCAATATTGCAAGCGCTTCGCTTTACTGCTTTGAAATTTAGCAAGCTTTCGACAGACGGACATGGCTAGATCGACTTAGAATGTCCACACCGCATGTACAGTTGTCTACTGTAGTTTAAGTGTAGGCCAACAAATCAATGAACATTTGTGTGTAGTATGTATACCAAGAGATAAGGAATTTCTGTAGTAAAATCTTAGATCATAAGATGAGCATATGAAAGGACACTGATGTAAAAACAAATAAAAAGGCATTACGTTCGGTACTTTGAATAACCCCATTTCGTCACAATCTGGTGATCTGATATATATGCCACTATTCAATTTTGTAGAACAAAATATTGGACTTTTTTGGCAGATATATCCAATTATAAACCGATCTGATCCATAATAAGGTGGGATATTGTGAGGCTCAGAAAAAATCACTGTTGCAAACTTTAGCGAAATCGGATAAAAAATAAAGCTTTTACGGGCTTCAGACCCTTTATCTGGAGATCGGTCTATATGGCAGCTATATCTAAATATAGTTTGATCTGCACCATATTTAGTTCGGATGTCGGGAGGCTAAAAATAACTCACTGTTTCAAATTTTAGCAAAATCGGTTTCAAACAAAAGCTTTTATTGGCCTCAGACCCTTTATCGGCAGATCGGTCTATATCGCAGCTATATCGCAGCTATATCGAAATATAGTCCCATGTATACCATATTTGGGTAGGAAGTTGGAAGGCTTAAAACTGCCTACTATTCCAAACTTTAGCGAAATCGGATAAAAAATAAAGCTTTTATTGGCCTCAGACCCCTTATCGGCCGATCGGTCTATAAGGCAGCTATATCTAAATATACTCCGATCTGTACCATATTTGAGTAGGATGTTGGGAGACTGAAAACTGCCCACTGTTCCAAATTTCAGCGAAATCGGATAAAAAATAAAGCTTTAATAGGCTTCAGACCCTTTATCGGGAGATCGGTTTATATGGCAGCTATATCTAAATATAGTTCGATCTGAACCATATTTAGATCAGATGTTGGGAGGCTTAGAATAGTTTACTGTTGCAAATTTCAGCGAAATCGGATAAAAAATAAAGCTTTTATGAGCTTCAGACCCTTTATCGGGAGATCGGTCTATATGACAGCTATATCTAAATATAGTCCAAACTGCACCATATTTAGTTCGGATGTCGAGAGGCTAAAAATAACTCACTGTTTCAAATTTTAACAAAATCGGTTACAAACTAAAGCTTTTATTGGCCTCAGACCCTTTATCGGCAGATCGGTCTATATGGCAGCTATATCTAAATATAGTCCCATCTATACCATATTTGGGTAGGATGTTGGGAGACTGAAAACTGCCCACTATTCCAAAATTTAGCGAAATCGGATAAAAAATAAGGCTTTAATGGCCTTCAGACACTTTATCGGGAGATCGGTCTATATGGCAGCTATATCTAAATATAGTCCGATCTGAACCATATTTGGGTCAGTTGTCGAGAAGCCTTATACTACTCACTATTTTAAATTTCAGCAAAATCGGGTGAAAAATAAATTTTTTATGGGCACTAGGCCCTTTATCGGAAAATCGGTCTATATAGCGGCTATATCCAAATATGGTCCGATTTGGCCCGTTCATGAACTTAACCAGCGTGCATCAAATAGACATATCTGTGCCAAATTTCAGCTCAATGACTCAATTTTTGAAGGCTCTAAGTGCTTTGCATGAGGTGCTTTATTTGACATCTTCATATGTATACAAAATTTCATAAAAATCGCTTCAGATTTAGATAAAGCTCCCATATATAACTTTCACCCGATATGGCTTTTTAAGGCTGTAGAAGCCACAGATTTCGTCCGATCTTCACAAAATTTGGTATTTTCTATTTTATTTGAAGTCAACATATGTGTGCAAAAATTCATAAAAATCGGTTGAGATTTAGATATAGCTCCCATATATATCTTTAGTCCGATATGGCTTTTTATGGCTATAGAAGCCACAATTTTAGTCCGATCTTTACAAAATTTGGCACGGGGTGTTTTATTTAAGGTCTCCATATGTGTGCAAAATTTCATAAAAATAGGCTCATATTTAGATATAGCTCCCATATATAAGTATCGCCCGATTTGCACTTATATGGCCGTAGTAGCTACAATTTTCAACCGATCTGCACAAGATTTGTCACTGACTGTTTTGTTACTGATCTTAATATATCTTTAAAATTTCATAAAAATTGGTTGAGATTTAGATATAGCTCCCATATATATCTTTCATCCGATATGGCTTTTGAAGGCTGTATAAGCTACAATTGTGGTCCGATCTTTACAAAATTTTGCATGGGGTGCTTTATTTGACGTCTTCATAAGTGTGCAAAGTTTCATAAAAATCGGTTCAGATTTAGATATAGCTCCCGTATATATCGTTCATTCGATATGGCCTTTTAAGGCTGTAGAATCCACAATTTTCGCCCGATTTTATATGAGACGTTTAAATTGACGTTTTAATATAGCTCCAATGTGTATATTTCATCCGATATGGACTTTATGGCAGTAAAAACCTCAATATTGGTCACATCTTAATGACACATACTGGGATGTCAATCTCTGTTTGACGCCCCAGTATGTGTCATTAAAATTGGCACAGGTTTCGATATAACTCCCATATAATCTTTTATCCGATATGACCTTTTACAGATGTGGAAATCCAAATCGTTTGTCCTATGGTAGGAAAATCTTACAAGGTTCTAAATTGCTATTTCAAAACAAAATGGCCTTTGGTTATTTAAAGACGCCAATAACTCGCCTTGTCACATCAAGCATCACAGACACTCAGTATTTATGCAGGAGTAGGCCTCTCATTGAGACTATTCGCTCGATACCGCTGATTGTCCGCGACTGCCGTTGCAGCTACACCGTATGGAACATTCCACCATCTGCAACTTGTGGACGCGCCCGGTAGCTCGCAGCTAAGCTTTTCGTGACAGCAATGAACACCACACAAGCATCATAGACACTCAGTATTTGTGCAGGAGTAGGCCTCTCACTGAGACTCTTCGCTCGATGCCACTGATTGTCCGCGACTGCCGTTGGAAGCTACTACTCCACTATCCGCAACCTGTGGACGCGCCCGATAGCTCGCAGCTAAGCTTTTCGTAACAGCAATGAACACCACGCCGATCGGACCTCAATATCCCAGCTTGTATGGTGCTTACAGCTATCCCATGCCGTGTTCATCAACAGCAGCCCAATATAAAGGTGTATCACCTTTAATTATTTTTATTCGATTTACCCTGCTTTCTTATAATAATTTGCAACTTACATCATGAACTTATCGATAGTATATAATTTACTTTTGCAATATTTTTCTGAGTGTATATATGGGTATATGTCTACATCGTGTGTGTGTATATGTGTGAATGCAATTGTTTTTGCTTGCCTTAGTGTGTTTTATTTATGCCCACTCATATCCTTTGTTGCATTTATGATGTCACCTCCACACACACACACACACACCTTCTCTTATCTCCACACACCCACACTCACCTATTCCGCACATTGTGTGTTATGATACAGGAATCCTTTGCTTTGTGTGGACATGTTTGCATGCAAAATAATGCTTCCAGCTGTTTGCATGTCCAGGTGTCTTTTTTCACCAGAATTTTGAATTATGAGCATAAAACAAGTCATTACTTTATGTCTGCATAAGTACATTGTCATCTCATATTGCCCCCCCCTCCCCAATGGTCATTCATATTCTCAACGAGTTGTTTAAACTAAGCAACAGGATATGGAATAGAAGCCAAATGGAATTTCGAATTTAATCGGAAACTAAATTCAAAATGTCAAGTAGGGAAACTAAGTATTTTTTGAAAGTGCATGCAGATTCAAAGAGATTCAAGGGGAGTAGTGGTTTTTCTATTGCGGGAGCTGGTGTGTTTTGATTCTCAAGCATTTTGCTACTTCTAGAGAATAAGTAATTATTCTAAGGGCTCCCCAAATCAAATCGAGGCTTGCATGCCAGTCATCCATGTTGGTGATTAGGACAAGAAAATTCTCCAACGAGGCTTGGGAGTAGTACTAATTCGACCGTCTTTGTTACTGACGCAAGAAGGGAAATTGGTCTGTACGATTAACTTTGGTCGAATTCTTTCTAGAATTCTAGTGGAAGCACTCTGCTTGTATTTTAGACATTGGGAGCTATAAAGGTGTCCAGAGGATGGTTGAATACCTTTGTCAAGTACCATCTACCCTCGGTAAATCCAAATTCCTCAACATCAGTGTAGATATATCGTCATCGTATATGGCCATGCGCCTTGAATGAGTTGACGCTGCGCATGATGTTTAAAAATATCGTCCAAGGTTGATGAAAGGTCTTTGGGAGCATAACACGAATATGATATCAACATTCGGTAGAAAGTGTCTATAGGACCGTCCCTTCCAAAAGCACCCCCAAAAGAGGACAAATTTAACGAACATAGGAATATGGGGCTCAAACAAAAGGTATTTTAGAGTAGAATACGAATCTGCAAGTGTAAATTTTGCCCATGAACATTCCACTAAGGAACAGGGGCAAACTTCTCAGTGCAGTCCGACTCAAGTTTAAGCACAATGATAAGAGGCCTCCTTTTTATAGCCAAGCCCGAACGGCGTGCCGCAGTGCGACACCTCTTAGGAGAGAAGTTTTACATGGCATAGTACCTCACAAATGTTGCCAGCAAACCACCTCCGAAAAATTTTCTGATGGTCTCGCCAGGATTTGAACCCAGACGTTTAGCGTCATAGGCGGACATGCTTACCTCTGCGATACGGTGGCCTCCAGAATACGAATCTGACGTATATATATTTTCAGGGCCAAGCCACCGAGAGGCCTTCTCAAACCGGACACGTTTGCCGACTACGGATATATGGGGCTCAAAGGTATTTGGGAGTAGAGTACGAATCTGATATCAGCATTCGGGACTAACTGTGTGGGGGATGTCCCACCCCCTTAAAAACCCCCAAATAGGTCGCTCACCATGTCAATTTGGGGCTCAAAGAGAGTGAAGTTCGATGTTAATAGTTTTTAAGGTCTACCCTCCAAACTGGACATACATATTTGCAGACTTTTGCAATAAGAGACTCAAATGAAAGGTAAATGAGTTTAGAAAACGAATCAAGTTTACCAATGCCAATTTAGGGTTCAAACAAATTATATTTGAGAGTAGAACACGATGCAAATATTTTCTCAGGGCTAAGTGCTTGGGGGACCACCCCACTTCCCAATACACCCCAAAAATTGTACATATTCACTGATCACGGCAATATGGGGCTCAAATGAACGATATTGGCAAGAAGAGCACGAAATTGGAACCAATTTTCCGTACCAAGTTTGTTAGGGTCCACCACTTCGCCAAGACAACCCCCAAGTAAGACTTATTTACTGGCCATGGTAATATGGGGCTCCAATAAAAGGAATTTGGGAGTAGAATAAAAATCTGATAACCAAATGTGTTACCGAATATTTGGCGGACGCCTCATCCCATAAACCAAAGGCAATATGAGGTTTAAATTAGTGATATTTGAGAGTAGACTACGATGCTGAAAGTTTTTCAGGGCTAAGTGTCTGGGGCACCAACAAATTTTGCGAGATATCGAGTTGACCAACTTGAGGAACCTGTAAAGTGGCGCCCGGTCAACCCAGGGCCTTGAAATTTTGCTCACGTTCTCCCTAACCACTCCAAATTTCAAAGAGGTATATCTACTCGATCTCAGATGGGATACTTTTTGATAGTTTTTTTTTCGATTTTCTCCCACTGTGAGGCGGATGGAGGGACGGACTTGGTTAGGCCGACTTAAATTGTCAAGACAATAAGGAATATATATATATATACTTTATGCGGATCAATTTTTTGAGTAACACCTCAAAAAATTGGAAATAATATTTTAAGTTTTCTTTAGCCTTCGGTAAAAAAAAAAAAACAAGTAAAAAGCCGTTGAGTTCGGCCGGGCCGAACTTTGGATACCCACCTTTCATAAAAATCCGGTGAAAATTGCATACCTTATGTCCCATAGTAGTTATATCGAAATATGTTCCGATTCGGACCAAATACCATTAAGAACAATAGCTATATCTAAAACTAAATCGCTCTGAACCACATATGACACGGATGTCGAAAAGCGTAGCATAAGTCACTGTGTCAAATTTGGGTGTCAAACTTTAAATCGAGATATCGGTCGACATGGCAGCTGTATCCAAATCTGGACCGATTTGGGCCAAGTTGCAGAAAAATGTCGAAGGGCCTAAGGCAACTCAATGTCCCAAATTTCAGCAAAATCGGATAATAAATGTGGCTTTTATGGGCCTAAGACCCTAAATCGGAGGATCGGTCTATATGGCAGCTATATCCAAATCTGGACCGATCTGGGTCAAATTGACGAAGGATGTCGAAGGGCCTAACACAACACACTGTCCCAAATTTTATTAAAATCGGATAATAAATATGGCTTTTATGGGCCCTTAATCGGAGGATCGGTCTATATGGCAGCTGCATTCAAATCTGGACCGATCTGGGCCAAATCTGAGAAGGATGTCAAAGGGCCAACACACTGTCCCAAATTTCATTAAAATCGGATTATAAATGTGGCTTTTATGGGCCTAAGACCCTAAACCGGAGGATCGGTCTATATGGGGGCTATATCGAGATATAGTCCGATATAGCCCATCTTCGAACTTAACCTGCTTATGGACAAAAAAAAAAAGAATCTGTGCCAAGTTTCAGCTCAATATCACTATTTTTAAAGACTGGAGCGTGATTTCAACTGACAGGCGGACGGGCAAGTCAAAATCGTCTTAGATTTTTACGCTGATAAAGAATATATATACTTTATAGGTTTGGATATTTCGATGTGTTGCAAACGGAATGACAACATGAATATACCCTCATCCTTAGGTGGCGGGTATACAAATGTTTTTTTACAAGGTCTTTTTGTCTTCGATGAAGTTGCTTATAGATCCACCCTTTTTATACCCACCACCGTGGGATAGGGGTATATTAATTTAGTCATTCCGACCCTACAAAGTATATATATTTCGGATCGTCGTAAAATTCTAAGACGATTTACCGATGTCTGTGTCTGTCCGTCTGACCGTCTATCCGTCTGTCCGTTTGCTGTTGTAATCACTCTAGAGATATTGATCTGAAATTTGGCACAGATACGTCTTTTTGATGCACGCTGGCTAAGGTCTTGAACGGGCCAAATCGGACAATATTTGGATATACTGCGTCTATCCGTCTGTCCGTTTGCTGTTGTAATCACTCTAGAGCCTTCAAAAATTGAGATATTGATCTGAAATTTGGCACAGATACGTCTTTTTGATGCACGCTGGCTAAGGTCTTGAACGGGCCAAATCGGACAATATTTGGATATACTGCTATATAGACCGATTTTCCGATAAAGGGCCCATAAAACTTTATTTTTCATCCGATTTCGCTGAAATTTGAAACAGTCAGTAGTTTTAGGCTTCCCAACTGACCCAAATTTGGTTCAGATAGGACTATATTTAGATATAGCTGCCATATAGACCGATCTCCCGATAGAGGGTCTGAAACCCATAAAAGCTTTATTTATTACCCGATTTCGCTGAAATTTGCAACAGTGGATTATTTTAAGCCTCCCAACATCTGACATAAACATATATAAAATCGGCCCATATTTAGATATAGCTTCTATATAGACCGTTTTACCGATAAGTGGACTGAAGCCCATAAAAGCTTTATTTATTATTCAATTTCGCTGAAATTTGTAACAGTGGGTTATTTTAAGCCTTCCGACATCTGACATAAATATGGATTAGATTGGCCTATATTTAGATATAGCTACCATATAGACCGATCTCCCGATAAAGGGTCTGAAGCCCATAAAAGCTTCATTTATTATTCGATTTCGCTGAAATTTGAAACAGTGGGTTATTTTAAGCCTCCCAACATCTGACCTAAATATGGTTCAGATCGGACTACATTTAGATATAGCTGCCATATAGACCGATCTCCCGATAAAGGGTCTGAAGGCCATAAAAGCTTAATTTATTATTCAATTTCGCAGAAATTTGTAGCATTGGGTTATTTAAAGCCTTCCGACATCTGACATAAATATGGATTAGATCGACCCATATTTAGATATAGCTTCCATATAGACCGATCTCCCGATAGAGGGTCTGAAGCCCATAAAAACTTCATTTTTTTACCGATTTCGCTGAAATTTAAAACAGTGGGTTATTTTAAGCCTCTCGATATCTGACATAAATATGGTTCAGATCGGACTATATTTATATATAGCTGCCATATAGACCGATCTCCCGATAAAGGATCTGAAACCCATAAAAGCTTTATTTATTACCCGATTTCGCTGAAATTAAAAACAAGGAGTAGGTTAAGACCTCCGAACATCCGATCTAAATATGGTTCTGATCGGACTATATTTAGATATAGCTGTCATATAGACCGATCTGCCGATGAGGGGACTGA
Source organism: Stomoxys calcitrans (assembly GCF_963082655.1). Classification (NCBI taxonomy): domain Eukaryota; kingdom Metazoa; phylum Arthropoda; class Insecta; order Diptera; family Muscidae; genus Stomoxys; species Stomoxys calcitrans. The sequence continues at coordinate 11,386,715 of NC_081553.1, forward strand.
GGCCCAAAAAAGCTTTATTTATTACCCGATTTCGCTGAAATTTGAAACAATGAGTTTTTCTGAACCTCACAATATCTGACCTTAATATGGTTCAGATCGTTTCATTGTTAGATATATCTGCCAAAAGGACCAATATTTTGTTGTAAAAAATTTAATAGTGAAATATATATTACACCATTTAATGTCCGTGCCGAATTTGGGTGCTTAAGTTACCCAATTTTCACCGGATTGTAACAAAATGGGGTTTATACCCGAGGTGGTGGATATCCAAAGTTCGGCCCGAAGTGGTGAGTATCCAAAGTTTGAACTTAATGCCTTTTTACTTGTTAATATTTTTTTTTTATATTGTAACCCTTTGCCTTAGCTTTGCTGCACTTCATTTGATTTTTTTTTTAATTCTTACTCTCAGTTTTATTGTCATTTGATGCAGTTAGAAGCATTTGGTGTAAAAAAATTTTCCTTTATATCCAAGTGAAAAAATTGCTAAGCAAACTCAACTCCATGACAAAGCAGAGTTGATTAAACGCTGAAGCAGCACTTTTTATTGCAAATAATTGCTCCCAACTGCAGTTTCAAGTGTTTTAGTTTATTTTTTTCCATTGCTTAATTGAAATGCTTTGTTTTTCAAACCATTCATGCACAAAGTGAACCTTTGTTTAGGCTCTTGAAACACAACGAAAATCTACTCCATGAAAAAAATCATGGAAAACTAACAAACTGTGAGATTGTGTGAAAAATATTTGTAAATTATTTTAATTTTTTCCATATAAAATAAATATTATTTTCTTCTTAGCATCAATTGCAAATAAACAATGCGGGATGTTAGTTTAAATCACAGAGAAATATAATAACAAAATCAGTTATTTTTCTATTGCTAGGCAAATAATTGTCTATCAAGTATTTATGCAATAATGCAATTTTTGTACTGTAAATCAAAAATTCCTGGCAAAAATTTGTCTTAGAAAAGTCATAAAAATATGCAAAGGATATTTCAAGCAATTGCTTAATTTCAAATTCCATAATCATGTCGAAAAAAAATCCTAGAGTAGTAGATTCTCTAGAATTTTACTCAAACACAAAGAAAACCTTGTGCATGTCTCATATTGTAAAACTTTTGCCTTTGCAACTCCTCATATTCCATCGAAGTAACTTTAGAACCCACAAAAGTCTGTTTCCAAATGTTTCTCAATTCTCATTGTTTTTTAGTTTTACATAAACACAGGATATAATTGAATCCTGTTTGCATTGCATAAAGACAGATGCGATATGAATACACAAAACGGTTGTATTTGACTATTTTTGTGGGTGAGAGAGAGAGAGGGAGTGTCCGCTTGCCGTATCTCTGTTTGTGACAGCAGCCTCTCGAATTGTATTTCGATTTCTTAGAAATTGCAAAAATTCAAAATTTTTTTGTGGTTAGGCAATGTTTGATTTCGTCAGCAAAGACATTGCATATCCTTGTTGCGGCTTTGTATTACTTGGTAGTTATTCTTAATGGTTTGTTCTTTCAAATTAATTACTATGCAGTAGGATTTAATGCCTTGTTTGTACTATGAGACATTTTAGGGAAAACTTAACGGGACAGAATTTTTGATTTTTATGGAAAACATGGAAAGGGAACACCAAGTATTCCCCAAACAAACAGTGACTTCACCATTTTTTTTATAAAATTAAAAATATTGGCCTAAGAATATAACATCGTAGGGCAGAGGTTAGTATGACACTTAACGCTTGGTTTCGCATCTTGGCGAGAATATCAGAAAAATGTTCAACGGTGGTTATCCCCTACTAATGCTGGCAACATTTGCGAAGTACTATGCCATATAAGGATTTCTCGCCAAAAAGGTGTCGCACTGTAGCACGCCGTTCGTAGTCGGCTATAAAAGGAGGCCCCTATCATTAAGATAGAACTTGAATCGGACAGCACTCATAAATATATAAACACTTCAGCTCAATCGGGAAAAAATCAAAATTTCTACTACCCAAAGATTTCAAATCGGAAGCTATGTCCGAATATGAACAATTTCAATGTCGACGACATACGTTAATAGAATCTATTTGTGACAATTTTCCAGCTATCGTGATATCCACGGATAGATGGGCAAACAAATAGCCAGACTGGCAGACGTACTATAATCCGCCCCATGTCACTATGGACAATCCACCTATCGGCTTGTTGCGCGCTAATTGATTTCGGTGAATTCAAACTGGGCATTTTAGGTAACATTGCTAAAGAGACTACAAAAAATTGTTTGCACCAAACAGTAAAAACAAGTAAAAATGCAGCCGGGCCGAACTTTGGATACGCACCACCTCGGGTACATATGTAAACCACCTTTCGTCAAAATCCGGCGAAAAATACATACCTTATGCCCCATAGCAGCTATATCGAGATATGTTCCGATTTGGACCAAATACTAAAAGTACAAGTCATTGTACACACACAATACACAAAATATTGGTCTTTTTAGTCGATTTATCTAAAAATAAACCGATCTGAAATATACACGACACGGATGTCGAGAAGCCTAACATAACTCACGGTGTCAAATTTCAGTGATATCGGATTATAAATGCGCCTTTTATGGGGCCAGGATTTTTAATTGTGATATCGGTCTATATGGCAGCTATATTCAAATCTGGACCAATCTGAGCCTAATTGAAAAATAATGTCGAAGGATCTAACACAACTCATTGTCCCAAATTTAGGCAACATTGGACAATAAATACGCATTTTATGGACCCAAAACCTTAAAATGAGAGATCGGTCTATATGGCAGCTATATCCAAATCTGGACCGATCTGAGCCAAATTGAAGAAAGATGTCGAAGGTCCTAATACACCTCACTAACCCAAATTTCGGCAAAATCGGATAATAAATGTGGCTTTTACGGGCCCAAATCCTTATATCGAGAATTCGGTCTATATGACAGCTTTATTCAAATATGGACCGATCTTGGCAAAATTCAAGAAGAATGTCGTGGGGCCTAACACAACTCACTGTCCCAAATTTTGGCAAAATCGGACAATAAATGCACCTTTTATGGACACAAGACCTTAAATCGAGAGATCGGTCTATATGGCAGCTACATTCAAATCTGGACAGATCAGAGCCTAGGACCCTTAGACCCAAAATCGGCGGATCGGTCTATATGGCAGCTATATCCAAATCTGGACCGATCTGGAACAAATTAAAGGAGAATATACACAACTCACTCACCCAAATTTTAGCATCGGATAAAAAATGTGGCTTGTATGGGCCTAAGACCATAAATTGTCGGATCGGTCTATATAGGGCTATATCTAGGTATAGTCCGATATAGTCCATTTTCAAACTTGAACGGACAAACAGACGGACGGACAGACGGACGGACAGACGGACGGGACAGACGGATGGACAGACGGGAGGACAGACGGACGGCCAGACGGACGGACAGACGGATGGACATACGGACGGACAGACGACGGACAGACGGACGGACAGACGGACGGACAGACGGACGGACAGACGGACGGACAGACGGACGGACAGACGGACGGACAGACGGACGGACAGACGGACGGACAGACGGACGGACAGACAGACGGACGGACATACGGACTGACAGATGGACGGACAGACGGACGGAAAGACGGACGGACAGACGATCGGACATGTCTATATCGACTTAGATTTTTACGCTGATCAAAAATATATATACTTTATAGGGTCGGAATTGGATATTTCGATGTGTTGCAAACGGAATGACAAAATGTATATATATATATATATTAATATATATATAATATATATATAAATATATATATATATAACCCCCAACTATATACAATATATATATAGTCCCCAACGACCTACATCAATAGGAAGTATCTGTGCAAAATTTAAAGCGGCAAATTTTACACGTCCGACCGTGGCTAGATCGACTCAGAACGTTGAGGACGTTCAAGAACATATATACTTTATGGGGTCCTAGACGAATATTTCGAGGTGTTACAAATGGAATGACTAGATCGGTATACCCCCACCCTATGGCGGTGGGTATAAAAATGGGAAAACACCTTGAGTTCTCAAAATGCAGAGACGAGATCTCCCATTCGTGATTGATTTCTCTGTCTTTTTGTGAGCTTAGCAAAGCCCTTGCTCACTACTGTTGTCATCCCGCTGACCTCATTTCTCTTTTTGGCTGTGATGACTGTTTCATTAACACTGTCGTTGTCTGGTTATGAATCGGAAACACCACTTTTACTGAAAGGCTGGGGACTATCTGCGCATCCTTCTGGGTTATCGGTCTCTTCTTCATTCGTTAGTCTGACAGCAGGTTAAAGGCATGAAGCATTGCTCTTCGCTACAGTCAAGGCACCCACACCTATATGAGGTCGGACAACATGCTACTGTTTGATGCCACCACCGCAGATATTGGGTCAATGGAGTCCATTCTGGGCTTAATCTTGGCCTTTAGGTATACCTTTCCACTGGAAACAGGCACAGAGCAACAACAGAACAATGGACAGTCCCATCGTAGCTATTCTTGAAAGGCTTCACAAATGTTTGCACTCTAGTTAGACCTATTCCGAGGTGAAGATAATTTCTAAGGAACGAAATGAAAACTTGTCCTCTCCACTAAACGGAAACCTAGTTTTTTCTTTGATACCGATATTACTTCGATGGTATATTAAGTTTATTTTTATTTGATATTTAAAGCAAAAAATCGAAAACCAAAAACAAATATAATTTAATTTCCATATTCGCATTTCCAAATAGCTATTTAGCTTACAAATTTGTATGGAAGTATGAAAAACAAACCAAGATTGCAATACGAATCCTTTTTTGATTGGCCCTTGCCAATTTCTTTGGAAAATGGTTCTGCTAAATTCGAAGTTCGTCAAAAATTCAAATATATGCCAAACATTTGCATCAAACTTGAAGCTCTGTCTCTTGATGACCATCCTCTGTTATGTTCATAACGAGCATTTAAAAGAGGATTACTTAATATTTTCCCCTGTTTCGATACGTTTCAAATCAGAGGCAGTTGCCATAGACATGGCCTGCTCCGTAGTTTCTTTTCACATTCTTGGCTGCATGTGTATTGCGGTATGATGAGATGTACATAGGGGGTTTGCAGGTCTTTGTAGGGTTTTACGTAAAACATATCGTTACGAGTCTTCGTTTTATTATGCCAACAATTTTTGTTTGGTTTCAATTTTATTTCAGTTTGAAATTGTATTACGAAACAGAGTTTACACATGTGTATGCCAGTGTGTGCAACATTTATGCTATGCACACCTGAGTCTATAGATCTTATGAATATATGTACAGACATTATTTAAACTGATGGGTTTTGTGCTTTCAAATGAATGTTTTATTCATTGCTGTGCAGTGATTATTTGCTAAGTACAATAATCATACGCACCAATGGACTTGGCAAATGGGTGGCTGAGTATTCTGAATTAATATTACGTATACGTTGTGAATAATGGCAAAACTGCAGCTCATGCAGATTGGTTTATATATTACCATTGCTTGATTAAAAAAAAAACTAAACTAAATTGCAATGAAACGTGGTTTAAGAGGATATTATCCGATAATGGATTTCTCAGATAGTATATTAAAGGGTGCATTAAAAAAAATATTAAGTTACTACAATCTGTTATTTAAAAAGTTAAAGTATTGCGATTTAATTGTCTGTTAGCTTGTTTTTCTGCACCCTTTAGACTCAACAAGTAAAAAGGCGTTAAGTTCGGCCGGACCGAACTTTGGATACCCACCACCTCGCGTATATATGTAAACCACCTTTCATCAAAATACGGTGACAATTTGCATACCTTATGTCCCATAGCAGTTATATCGAAATATGATCCGATTTGCAGCAAATACTAATAAGTACAAGTCATTGTTCAATTGTGTATAACAAAATATTGGTAATTTTAGTAGCTATATCTAAAAATAAACCGATCTGAACCATATACAATAAGGATGTCGAAAAGCCTAACATAAGTCAATGTGTCAAATTTCAGCTAAATCGGATTAAAAATGCGCCTTTTTTGTGGCCAAGGCTTTAAATCGAGATATCGGTCTATATGGCAGCTATATGCAAATCACGATCGATCTAGACCAAATTGCAGAAATGTGTGGAAGGGTTTAACTTAACTCTCTGTCCCAAATTTCGGCAACATCCGACAATAAATGAGCCTTTTATGGACCTAAGACCCTAAATCGGAGGATCGGTCTATATGGCAGCTATATCTAAATCTGCACCGATCTGAGCCAAATTGACGAAGGATGTCGAAGGGCCTAACACAACTCACTGTCCCTAATTTTAGCAAAATGGGATAATAAATGTAGCTTTTATGAGCCTAAAACCCTAAATCGGAGGATCGGTCTATATGGCAGCTATATCCAAATCTAGACCGATCTGTGCCATAATGCAGAAGTATGTCAAGGGGCTTAACTTTACTCACGGTCCCAAATTTTGACGACATCGAACAATAAATTAGCCTTTTATGAGCCCAAAACTTTAAATCGTAATATCGGTCTATATGGCAGCTATATCCAAATTTGAACCGATCTGAAGCAAATTGAAGGAGTATGTCGAAGGGCCTAACACAACTCACTGTTCCAAATTTCGGCAAAATCGGATAATATATGTGGCTTTTATGAGCCTAAGACCCTAAATCGGAGGATCGGTCTATATGGCAGCTATATCCAAATCTAGACCGATCTGTGCCATAATGCAGAAGTATGTCAAGGGGCTTAACTAAACTCTCTGTTCCAAATTTCGGCAACATCAGAAAATAAATGAGCCTTTTATGGGCCCAAAACCTTAAATCGAAATATCGGTCTATATGGCAGCTATATCCAAATCTGAACCGATCTGAGTGAAATTGAAGAAGAATGTCGAATAGCCTTACACAACTCACTGTCCCAAATTTTGCCGACACTGGACAAAAAATGCACCTTTTATGGCCCCAAAACCTAAAACCGAGATATCGGTCTAGATGGCAGCTATATCCAAGTCTGGACCGATCTGTGCCATAATGCAGAAGTATGTCAAGGGGTTTAACTTAACTCACTGTCTCAAATTTTGGCGACATCGGACAATAAATGCGCCTTTTATAGGCCTAAAACCCTAAATCGGAGGATCGGTCTATATGGCAGTTATATCCAAATCTGAACCGATCTGAGCCAAATTGACGAAGGATGTCGAAGGGCCCAACACAACTCACTGTCCCAAATTTTAGCAAAATGCGATAATAAAAGTGGCTTGTATGAGCCTAAGACCCTAAATCGGAAGATCGGTCTATATGGCAGCTATATCCAAATCTGGACCAATCTGATCCAAATTAACGAGGGATATTGGGGGCCTAAAAAAACTCACTGTCCCAAATTTCAGCAAAATCGCATTATAAATGTGACTTTTATGGGCCTAAGACCCTAAATCGGAGGATCGGTCTAATGGCAGCTATATCCAAATCTGAACCGATCTGAGCCAAATTGACGAGGGATGTTTGGGGCCTAACACAACTCACCGTCACAAATTTCAGCAAAATCGGTTATTAAATGTTGCTTTTACGGGCCCAAGACCCCAAATCGGCGGATCGGTTCATATGGCAGCTATATCCAAATCTGGACCGATATGTTCTATAGTGCAGAAGTATGTCAAGGGGCTTAACTTAACACATTACCTCAAATTTCAGCAAAATCGGATAATAAATGTGGCTTTTATGGTCCTAAGACCCTAAATCGGACGATCGGTCTATATGGCAGCTATATCTAAATCTAAACCGATCTAGGCCATATTTCAGAAGGATCTCAGAGGGCCTACCACAACTCACTATCCCAAATTTCAGCAAAATCGGATTATAAATGTGTCTTTTATAGGCCTAAGACCCCAAATCGGAGGATCGGTCTATATGGCAGCTATATCCAAATCTGAACCGATCTGAGCCAAATTCAGGAATTATATCGAAGGGCCTAACACAACTCACTGTCACAAATTTCAGCTAAATGGGATAATAAATGTGGCTTTTATAAGCCTAAGACCCTAAATCGGCGGATCGACCTATATGGGGGCTATATCAAGATATAGTCCGATATAGCCCATCTTCGAACTTAACCTGCTTATGGATAAAAAAAAGAATCTGGGCAGAGTTTCAGCTCAATATCTCTATTTTTAAAGACTGTAGTGTGATTTCAACAGACAGACGAGCGGACAGACGTACGGTCATGGCTAGATCGTTTTAGGTCTTTACGCCCCGAAGGAGGGGGGTATATTCGTGATTTCAACAGACAGACGAACAGACGGACGGACATTTACGTTGATCAAGAATATATATACTTTATAGGGTCGGAAATGGGTATTTCGATGTGTTGCAAACGGAATGACAAAATGAACATACCCCCATCCTTCGGTGGTGGGTATAAAAAAACACACACACACATGAAGGCCCTTTGGGACAGAATAGAACTCTTGTATAACACTAACTTTATAATCATTTTATAAGGCATTTTAGCATGTAGCGAGGCGCACCGGCCCAGCTAGTTAAATATAATTGGAATTGGAAAATTCCCATATGAATGAAATGAAATGTTCCGAGATGGAATATTTTGCTGTTTCACTTAAACGCTTTTTCTTTTTCTTTTCAGGTAAGTTTTTCATATTTTTGGAAGATTACAACAACAACACCATATTGCAGGTATTTAAAATGGACATACCAAAATAAAATTATTTTTAGTTTTTTGTTGGCTATCTCCTTACTGTTAAACTCTAAGAAAAAACTTACTACCAAAATTGTATACGAAAAAGTAAATTCTCAACGAATTTTATGTACATTAATAAGGTTTGTAGAGACTTAAAAGACAATATAATTGAATGCCTGTGGACTCTCACAGATACATCTTCTTGATGCAGGTAATTAAGGATTGCCAAAGAACCATGTCGGTTCTGATTTGGATATAGCCTCCTATATGAACTGATCTACCCATTTAATGTATTTAGCCCCTAGAGGCAGCAGTTGTCATTTGATTTTGCTGAAATTTTACACGTAGAGTTTTGTTATGACTTCTAACAACTGTGCCAAATACGGTTGAAATCAGTCTATGACCTGCCATAGCTCCCATATAACCCGGTCTCCCGATTTGACATTTTGAGCCCCTGCAGTAATTTATGTCTGATTTGGCTAAAATTTTGCCTGTAGTGTTCTGTTGTGACTAACAACTGTGTCAAATACGGTTGAAATCAGTCTATAACCTGATATAGCTCCCATATAAACCAATCTCTAGATTTATCCTCTGGATCCCCGGGAAGCTACAATTTTTGTCCGATTTGGGAGGGGAGCGAACCCTCCCCCTAACTCAAAATTACTACCCAAAAATAAATTTGGACCGATCGGGACAATATGGGATTAAAATGTAAAGTACGAATTTCATAATAAAAGTTGGATCCAAGTACCTGGGGGGCCGCCCCCGCCCCAAAACCCCTTAAAATAGGTTTATTTGACGATCATGACAATATGGGACTCAAATGAAAGGTATTCGGGAGTAGATTACGAAATATTCAGGAAGTAGGCTTTATAATGTATTGATAACGAAAGGGGGCGGACCCTCCACTGTTACCACAAAAACACCACCCAAAATCAAAAGTGGACCAATAAGGACAATATGGGTATTCAATGAAAAGTATGAGGGAGTAGATAACAAATCTGGCATACAAATTGCGGCAACGTCGGACAATAAATGCGTTTTTTATGGACCCAAAACCTAAAACCTAGAGATGTGTCTAGATGGCAGCTATATCCAAATCTGGACCGATTTATGCCATAATGCAGAAGTATATCAAGATGCTTAACTTAACTCACTGACCCAAATTTTGACGACATCGGACAATAAATGCGCCTTTTATAGACCTAAGACCCTAAATCGGAGGATCGGTCTACATAGCAGCTACATCCAAATTTGGACCGATCTGAGCCAAATTGACGAAGGATGTCGAAGGGCCCAACGCAACTCACTGTTCCAAATTTCATTATGTTCATGAAATTTGGTTTGCGGTGACCCCCTACACATTCGAAGTGTAGGGGGTCACCACACCCCCACAAAAACGCCCTAAATGGGCACAGTAGCCAATCACGGATATATGGGACTTGGTTTGTTTGTTCCGTATAGACTGAAAAACGGCAGAACCGATTTTTTTGAAATTTTCGCATATTGTGTAGGTTGGTTTAGAAGGAAACATAGGCTATATTTGTCGTTATCGGAAGGGGAACGGACCCTCCCCCTTATGCCAAAAACACAACCCAAAATCAAAAGTAGACCGATCGGGACAATATTGGTATCAAATGAAAGGTATTGGAGAGTAGAATACGAATATGGTATTAAAAATTGAGTATAAGTACCCATCGGGCTACCCTAACCCCAAAAAAGAAAAATTGGACGTTGATTTCAATATGGCGCTTAAATGGTATTCGGGAGTAGATTTCGAATCTGGCATACAAAATCAGATCGAAGTATAGGGGGTCACGCCACCCCTCAAAATCGCCATTAGAGCCCTTATGACTATATGATACTTGGCTGAACCGATTTTCTTAAAATTTTCATCGAATGTGTCTGGAAGGAAACACAGGCTACATAATTTTTAGATACCACAAAAACGCCACCCATATACGAAAGTGGTATCAAATGAAAGGAATTGGAGACCAGAAAACGAAAATGGTGTTAAAATTTGGGTCCACGTACCCAGCGGGCCCCCCCACCAACCCCCAAACTCCTCTAAACAGATATATTCGAAGTTCATGTCAATATGGGACTCAAATGAAAAGTGCTAGGCAGTTGATTGCAAATATGGCATAAAACATTAGGTCCATGTAATGGGAGATCGCCCACCCCCATATGGGCATATTAGCCGACCATGGCTATATGGGACTCAAATGAAAGAAATTAGGGAGTAGATTTCCAATATGACATTAAAATTCACACGTTCAAGTTTAGGTGGCGTTTTTCCTTTTGAATATACGTCAAATGGGTTATTTGACCCATTATGACAATGCAAATGCAAATTTTGCCCATGCACATTCCACTAAGGAACAGGGGCAAACTTTTCACATATCAATGAGTGCAGTCCGATTCAAGTGTAAGCTCTATGAAAAGGGGCCTCCTTTTCATAGCCGAGTCCGAACGGTGTGCCGCAGTGCGACACCTCTTTGGAGAGAAGTTTTACATGGCATAGTACCTCACAAATGTTGCAGCCATTAGGAGGGGAAAACCACTGCTGAAAATTTTCTCTGATGGTCTCGTCAGGATGCGAAACCAGGCGTTCATCGTCATAGGCGGACATGCTAACCTCTGCGCCACGGTGGCCTCCCCATGACAATATGGGACTCAAATGAAAGGTATTTAAGAGTAGAAAACTAATTTGATATCCAATTTTGGAGCCAAGTGTTTTGGGGTACGCCCTAAAGTAACTCCTCAACTGAACATCATTTCCGTTGGGAATAAAGAACGAATTTGATGTCTATTTTCAGTGCAAAGTGCCGTTGGCCGCCCCAGCCCCAAAACACCCTCCAAACGGTTCACATTTACCGGCCCTGGCAATATGGGGCTCAAATTAAAGGGATTTGGAAGTGCAGCACGAATTTGATATCCATATTTGTGTCGAAATGTCTGAGGTGCCATCCCTCCCCTAATGAGAACATTACCCTAAGGAAGAAGATTACCACCAGGAGCCCAGAAGGGGCAAATTCTCACACATCAATGAGTGCTTTCCGATTCAAGTTTAAACTCAATGATAAGGGGCCTCTTTTTTATAGCCGTGTCCGAATGGCGTCCCGCAGTGCGACACCTTTTTGTGGAAAATTTTTTAAATGACCATGCATGGCATGGCAATGTATCTCGAAAATGTCGCCAACATTAAGAGGGGATAAACACCGCTTTGTCCGATCTTCTCATCAGAATTCGAACGCGTTCAGCGTCATAGGCTACAAATCTCCCCACCCTAAAAATTGATAAGAGAGTTATAGAAGGCGCAGCGGAGCGGGCCCGGTTCGACTAATTCATCATAAAGAAGATGATGGCGGTAGGCTAGGGGATGCGTACAAGATTTCCAAGCATGAGATCATGAGTTCAAATCTCATCGGCGGCAAAATTTATAAAATTTGTTTTATGGGTAGAAATAGACAGAGAAAAACCCGAGAGCAGCACTAAACGAATGAGAACCAGCAGCGCGAGTCCAACAAAGAAAATAAAATGGACTTATCACCGCACCAAGCAAGACAAGCAAGCTTACGAATTATATTGTTGTGCCTTTTTAGATTCACCACAGATTCTTGCAGGAAAATTCACAAATTATGTCCTTGTTTTTTCGACAAATGTTCTTGCTTTTCAAAATTATTTTTATCTGTGTAGAAATGCTCAAAAATTAAAAGCTTTTGAAAAAAATTTTCTAATGTGTCAATAGCTTGCTGAAGAAATTCACAATGCTTTTATGCTATTTAAGTGAAGCTTCTTTTCAAATACATTAACCGTTGACCTCTTTAAATCAAATTTTTGCCCTAGTGTCAACAATGTTGACTCAACATAGCGTTTATAGCAACCATACGCCATAACCTCAATGTCTTTTTCTTTGACTTTTTTTCTAATTTAAATCTTTCCAACAAAGTATTTAAAATGCTCCCTTTTAGACATTGATTTGAATTTACATTTTATTCAGTTTCTTTCTCTTTTTTTTTGCTTTTTAAAACAAAACTTTTTAAATTGATTTTAGCTGGGTTTTTTTCTCTGTCCCTGCTTTTCATTTCATTTGCCCTCGTTCTTGTCACTGTTGAATGTGAACAAACTAAATGTGAGACTTCTTTTTCCACAAAGTTCATGTCATTACCTGAATGCATTTCTTTTGTGATGAGACCACTTTCAGGTTATTTGTGCTTCTCCACTTGACATTTTTCCACTTCATTTTAGTGCCACTGCTGGGCACTGAATGTTGCATGTTGGCTGTTGGTTCACTCATTCCTTCGTTCCTTCATTCGTTTGCTTCTTGCAAAGAGTTATTTTTCTTCTTTTGCTATTTTTTTCGTAAATATTTTTCCAGAGTGCCCCTTGAAATTTCGAAAATGTCTAATCTAGAATATGTTGGCTGATTGGTATTGTTTTTCTTGCCATCCTTGCTGGGACTAGGACTCTTGAAACCATTGGGGAGCTAAGGACATGCACAAAATAAATCGAGAGAGATGTGAAAAAACAACCCAACCAGGAAGCAAGAAATTGTAAAATGAATAAATTTGCATAAAAATTTCAAACTCTAAGCAAAAAAACAAAAAAAAAAAGTACTCCAAAAACAACCCTCAAGGGGCAAAAAGTAAAATTAAGTAGAAAAGAGGAAAGCCAACGACACAGCAATTGAATAAATTCAGAAAAAATAAACTCATTGAGTTTGCCAATTGAAAGTAGTGACATGAGGTTTGATACAAAATGCTGTCCAATGGGGAACTTTGGTAGCTGTAGACTATTAAAATATCAAATTTTCAAGTAAGTACGATGTAAAGTCGAGCAAAGGCCACCTTTTGAGATCCTACATCACATTGGGTATGTAGGCTAAACAGTTGAATGATTTCAACTGCTTTAAAGAAGATCGATTTATAAATGTTAAGGCTCTAAAAGTGAAAATCGGGCGATATATATATGAGACCCATATCTAATTTTGAACCGATTTCTAATAAATTTTCCAATGACATTTGGAGTCTTAAGAGTGCTAAATTTAGTAAGGATCGATTAACAAAATACAGTTTATTAATCGGAATTGATAAATTATATAGGACAATCTAAACCGATATCGACCGAAATCGATGCACATGATAAAACTCATAACAGAAGACACTGTGCCAAATTTTGAGAAAATCTGTTAAGAAATATGCTAACCAAGGGTCTAAAAGTGAAAATCAAATATCAAAATCTGGACCTATATCAAATATCAAAATCTGGACCTATGGAAGGGGGAACGGACCCTCCCCCTTACCCAAATTTTCAGAAACGCCAGATCTCGAAGATGGGTCGTGCGATTTAAGCGAAATTTTGTGTGCTCTTTTATAGTAACCTACAAACAAAAATTTGGTATCCAAATTTCGGATGGGGTACCTAGGGGGGGGCGCCCCACCCCAAAACCTACCAAATATATATATATATATATAGACCAATCGCTACAATATGAGATTCAAATAAAAGGTATTTAGGATAAGAAAGCGTATCTAATATCGAATTGTCGGACCAAGTGTTTGGGGGACCACACCAACCCCCAAAACCCTCCTAAATCGGACATATTTACCGACCATGGCAATATGGGACTCAAATGAATGGTATTTGCAAGAAGATTACGAATTTTATATCCAAATGTGGGACCACATTTCTGTGGGTCCACCCCTTCCTCAAAACCTCCCCCAAAGAGGACTTATTTACTGAAAGAGGGAATATGGGGCTTAAATAAAAGGTATTTGAGTGTAGCATACGAATCTAATATCCAAAGGTGGGACCACGTTTCTGGAGGTCCACCCCTTCTCCAAAACACCCCCCAAAGGCGACAAATTTACGACCTTAGCAATATGGGGCTCAAATGAAAAGTCTTTGGGAGTAAAGCACGAATCTGATATCAATATGGGGGAAACAGTGTTTATGGGCCACCCCAACTCCATAAAACCATCCAAATAGGACATATTTGCTGACCATTGCAATATGGGGCTCAAATTAGAAATATTTGAGAGTGTAGAACAAAAATCTGATATATATTTGCAGGGTCAAGTCACTGAGTAGCGCCCCAACACACAAAACAGCCCCCAAAACGGCCATGTTTCTCGACCATGGAAATATGGGGCTCAAATGGAAGGTAATGGGGAGTAGACTACGAATATAATATCAACATTAAGGACCAATTGTCTTACCGACGTCCAACCTGCAAATAGGACGTATTTGCTCACCATGACAATTTGGGTCTTAAAGAGAGTGGAGCTCGATGTTGATAGTTTTAGGGTCCATACCCCAAACCGGATATATTTGCTGAATTTTGCAGTAAGGGGTTTAAATCAAAGGTATTTGAGATAAGCAAACGTATTTGATATCAAATTTTGAGGCCAATGACAATATGGGGTTCAAATAAATGATATTTGAGAGTAGAGCAAGATGCCGATATATTGGGTTGCCCAAAAAGTAATTGCAGATTTTTCATATAGTCGGCGTTGACAAATTTTTTCACAGCTTGTGACTCTGTAATTGCATTCTTTCTTCTGTCAGTTATCAGCTGTTACTTTTAGCTTGCTTTAGAAAAAAAGTGTAAAAAAAGTATATTTGTTTAAAGTTCATTCTAAGTTTTATTAAAAATGCATTTACTTTCTTTTAAAACATCCGCAATTACTTTTTGGGCAAGTGTTTGGGCGACCACCCCACTCCATAAAACACCCCTAAATCGGACATATTTACCCACCATGTCAATGTGGGGCTCACGTGAAAAGTATTATGGAGTAGAGCACCACTTTCGGAACCAATTTTCTGGGTGTCTACCCTTTCTCCAAAAACAACCCACAAACAGCAATTATTTACTGACTGACGCAATATGGCGTTCAAATAAAGGTATTTGGGAGTATAATACGATTCTGATATCCAAAAGTGGGACCATGTATTTGGGGCACCGCCCGTTCCCCCGAAACACCCTGATATCCAAAAGTGGGACACTGTATTTGGGGCACAGCCCTTCCCCCTAAACACCTCCTAAAATTTACCGACCATGGTAATATGTGGCTCAAATGAAAGGTATTTGAGATTTAAAAACGAATTCAATAAACAATTTTGGGGCCAAGTGTTTGTGGGACGCCATTTCCCATAAACTAACTAAAGAAACTTAACCTTGGGGCCACCAGGCGCAACATATATGCTTGTACGAGGGTTGCCTTTTATATTTTGGGATTGGACGACCCTTGTGCTTCAATCTGCCAATTGACAGCTCTATCGAAACGCTTGACATTTTTGAGGTTATACATACTCACAACGTTTTGACATACGAGCGTGTTTACAGGCGAGATTCATCTCGCCCTGAAAATGGAATTAAATCATGAACATTTTCGTGCGAATATTTTTTTTCCATCTTTCGACGTGAATTAACTCAACAACAGTGCATCGATGAACTTAATTCAAGGTTGGGCGATGAAGCTCCATCAAGAACCAGTGTCTGTCGATGGTATGGCGAATTCAACCGAGGTCGTAGTTCACTCCAAGACGAATTTCGTGAAGGACGTCCAAAATCAGTTGTTGTTCCAAAAACCATTGATGCTGTGTGCCAACTGTTATTGCAAGATCGTGATATTGAGACAAACTTAGGCATTAGTGGGACCAGCATACATTGAATATTGCATAAAGATTTGACCATCAAAAGACTTTGTTCGCGTTGGATCGCACACACTTTGTCAATCGCTTAAGAAAAGGCTCGTGTCGATTGGTCGAAGGAAATGCTCCAAAAATGCGAAACAATTTGAGCTCTCAAAACATCGATTTAATGAGTCAAACTTCGTGTAGTCCTGGCTTGGCACCGAATGACTTCTTTTTATTAAAATAAAATGAGTGGTCAACGTTTTTAAATACCTGAAGAAGCGGTTGATGCGTTCAGAATGCATGTTTTGGAGATACCTCAATCAGAGGGGCATAAGTGCTTGGGAAATTGGTTCAAACTCGTGCAAAAGTGTATAGATCTTAATGGGGAATATTTTGAAAAGCAATAAAGCGATTTTCGATAATTAATTTTCGTTCGATTATTTTTTCCAACTTTCGACGTGGATTAACTCAACAACAGTGCATCGATGAGCTTAATTCAAGTTTGGGCGATGAAGCTCCTTTAAGAACCAGTGTCTGGCGAATTCAACCGAGGTCGTAGTTCATTCCAAGACGAATTTCGTGTAGGTCGTCCAAAACCATTGATGCTGTGCGCCAAGTGTGTTCTCTTATCCTAAAACATAAAAGGCAACCCTCGTATACATATGGTCTTGTACCTTACTTCGTTCTCCATCTGTATTCTTCTTCTTCTTCAAGCGCAGCGGCTAGCATTGGCCGTCTTTGTCTGATGGAAAAATTTAATATTTTTAATTTTTATTTTTTGTGTCAGCCAATTCGCATAATAATTGCGTCCAATAAGGGCTATATAAGTCCAATTAGAAGATCTGTTTATATTATATCGAAGCAACATCTAAACAAGCATCGAATCACTATCCGAGGCTACCTACATCTTTAAAATGTATAGGATTTTCCAAAAGGACGTGCTTTTATACAAATCTAGTCATTCCGTTTGTAACACTTCAAAATATTGATCGTAGACCCCATAAAGCCTGTAGATTCTTGATCGTCTCGACATTCTGAGTCCATCTAGCCATTTCCGTCCGACTGTCTGTCGAAATCACGATTGCGGTCGAACGCGTAAAGCTAGCCACTTGAAATTTTGCACAGATACTATTAATGTTGGGGATTGCAATGAGCCATATCGGTTAAGATTTACATATAGCTCCCATATAAACAGATCTCCTGATTTGACAAATTTAGCTCCTGAAAGCCGTAGTTCTTGGCAAAAATTTTGCACATAAGGTTCTGTTATGATCATGATTTCAACAACTGTGCCTATTAGATCCAAATCGGTCTCATGTAGCCGATTTCCATATAAACCGATCTTCCGATTTGACATTTTTTAGCCCCTGGAAGCCGCAATATTGGCTAAAATTTTCCATGTAATGCTCGAGGTGACCAATTTCAAATCTTGGTCATATAAATAAATCTTTGGACCCACTAGGGTCCCCAAATTTTGCGTACTTATTGAAAAACATCCAAACATTAAATATGTAAAGTTTCGTGCACATATCTCTATCTGTTCAAAGTCCTAGAAATATTTTCGAGATTTTTCGATTTGGCAAGACTGCGCAACGTTTCCAGATGTTGCAAACCGTTTGCCCACCATTCTATTGTAGAGGCTATAAATATACAAGCAAGCGAAGGTCTGCAGGTCATCTCGTGTTTTCATGCCGATCATGGATACACGGATATAGATTTTAAATGTATATGTGTGAATGTAAAATCCAATCGCCTCTAATCCTATACCCACTAATCAATCCCATGGCAGCCGGCTGTACGTACAGGATTGAACCGGTGGCTTTCTTCATTGGCAAGGGCTGCCGCCTCAGTGTATAAGACACTGCTGCAACAACAACAACCAGTGAATGAAAATTCCCTTATTGATCAGTCCATTTATAAAGCATCAATGCTGTGTAAAAATTTCTCAAACTGTCCCATCGGTTTCGCTTCTTTAAAATCTTTGATGTCATGGGTTTATTGACAAGACCATAATAAATGCCCATAGATATTTTGCCCAAAATAAGACTCCATAAAATTAAAATTTTCTTTAGCAAAATGTAGGGGAAAGAACAACATCATCGAGTGAATAACAGCAAATTAATGAAGACCAACTTTTCTATCGCTTGTAAATGGGGGAGATGTTTCCATGTCGGGAGACAAACATAAAATAAAAATTAATTTAAAGTTAATCAAAATCAGTGATGATATTTTCTTTGTTGGTGTTGTTAATTTTTTGTTTCTCTTGCTGCCATAAAAGTTGTTGCTAATCTACGTTGTTTATGAACATGTTAAACTAATTTGCACACCAAGGCAAATTAATAAAGTTTTTTGTTTTCTCCCCCAGTTCGGCTGTTGCTTTTGATGTTTTTTCGAGAATATTTTATTATGCAAACAAAAATGTTGAAGGCAATCTGAAACTTGTAAAGAGAATATCAAAAAAAAAAAAGGCAGTTGACATTGATGAAAATGTGATGCAATCGTTACACATTATCTATAACGAGAGTTGCAATTAACCCTTGAAAAGGTGCTGAGGAGCATCAGGTTAGGCCCAATTGATGGTGAATTAACTAACTTCATATTATTGATAAAGCATTGAGGATTAAATTTTCTATATTAGTTCAACTGCAGATTACCACCTTTAAGATTTTCCTACCATAGGACAAAAGATTTGGATTTCCACATCTTTATAAGGCCATATCGGATAAAAGATTATATGGGAGTTTTATCGAAACCTGTGCCAATTTTTATGACACACACAGGGACATGAAATAGAACATCTTATGCCCTATATTGTAGAGATGTGACCAAAATTGTGGATTTTACTGTCTTAAAAGTCCAGATGAAATATACACATTAGAGCTATATCTAAATTAGGACTGATTTTAATGAAATTTTGCGCCCTTATTGGAATGTCAATTTAAACCTCTCATGCAAAATCGAACGAAAATTGTGGCTTCTACAGCCTTAAAAGGGCAAATCGGTTGATAGATATATATGGGAGCTATGTCTACATCTGAACCGATTTCTATGAAATTTTCCATATATGTTAAGATCAGTAAAAAAAAACTTTGCCAAATTTTGGGTAGATCGGTTGGGAATTGTGGCAACTGCGGCCATTTAAGTGCAAATCGGGCGATACTTATATATGGAAGCTATATCTAAATCTGCACCGATTTCAATGAAATTCACTATTAGTATTGAGAGTCATAAGAAAACCCTTCCTGCAAAATTTTGAGAGAATCGGTTAACAAATGACCACTTTATTGCTGTATTACTGCAAATCGGACGAACATATATATGGGAGCTATATCCAAATATGAACTGATTTCTATGAAATTCACCACTAATATCGAGAGTTAGAAGAAAACCCTTCCTGCAAAATTTCGAGAGAATCGGTTAACACATGACCATTTTATTGCTCTATTACAGCAAATCGGACGAACATATATAAGGGAGCTATATCCAAATATGAACCGATTTCTATGAAATTCTCCAGTAATATCGAAAGTCATAAGAAAATCCTTCGTGCTAAATTTCTAGAGGATCGGTTCACAAATGAAAATTTTAGTGCTGTATTACTGCAAATCGGAACAAAAATGTATATGGAAGCTATATCTAAATCTGAACCGATTTCAATGAAATTCACAATTAATATTGAGAGTCATAAGAAAACCCTTCCTGCAAAATTTCGAGAGAATCGGTTAACAAATGACCATTTTATTGATGTATTTCTGCAAATCGAACGAACATATGTATGGGAGCTATATCCAAATCTGAACCGATTTCTATGAAATTCCCCAATAATATTGAAAGTCATAAGAAAACTCTTCCTACCAAATTTCGAGAGAATCGGTTAACAAAATACCATTTTATTGCTGTATTTCTGCAAATCGGACGAACATATATATGGGAGCTTTATCCAAATCTTAACCGATTTCTATGCAATTCCCCACTAATATCGAGAGTCATAAGAAAATTCTTCCTGCCAAATTTCGAGTGAATCGGTTAACACATGACCATTTTATTGCTGTATTACTGCAATAAGGACGAACATATATATGGGATATATATCTAAATCTGAACCGATTTTTTCCAATTTCAATAAACTTCGTCTCTAGGCCGAACAACATTCCCATATCAAATTTGAAAACGATCGGATGAAAATTGCGACCTATAGTTTGTACACAAATTAACATGGACAGACGGACATAGCTAAATCGAATCAGAAACTGATTCTGCATCGATCGGTATACTTATCAATGGGTCTATCTTTCTTCCTTTTGGGTGTTACAAAGAAATGCTTTAAGTTATAATACCCTGTACCACAGTAGTGGTCTAGGATATAAAAACCAGTTTGTGTTTGTTTGTAGTTTTGTTTGGTTGTGTGTTCCTTATAGACTCAGAAACGGCTGTACCGATTTTTTTGAAATTTTCACAGATGGTGATCCCGTGGTGAAAATAGGTATAGGTAGGATATTGATATCTGAAGGGGGAGCGGACCCTCCCCCTTACCATAATTTTCAGAAATGCCAGATCTTGGAGATGGGTGGTACGATTTAAGCGAAATTTTATGTGCTCTCGTATAGTACCCTAAAAATAAAAATTTGGTATCCTAATTTCGAATGGGGTACCTAGGGGGGCTGCCCCACCCTAAAACCTACCAAACATATATTTAGCAAAATCACGACAATATGGGACTCAAATGAAAGGTATTTAGGATAGGAAAACGTATCTGATATCCAATTGTCGGACCAAGTGCTAGGAGGACCACCCCAAGTCCCAAAACACCCCTTAATCGGACATATTTACCGACCATGGCAATATGAGACTCAAATGAAAGGTATTTTTGAGTAGAATACGAATCTTATATCCAAATGTGGGACCAAGTTTCTGGGCGTCCACCCCTTCCCCAAAAACACCCTCCAAAGAGGACTTATTTACTGACCGTATGGGGCTTTAATTAAAGGTATTTGAGTGTAGAACACGAATCTGATATGGGACCAAGTGTTTGGGAGGGCGCCTCTCCCCAAAAACATCCCCCAAAGGGGACAAAATTACGACCATAGACATATGGGGCTCAAATTAAAGGTCATTGGGATTAAAGCACGAATCTGATATCAATATTCGGGAAAAGTATCTGTGGGGCCACCCCTTCCCCACAACACCACCCAAATAGGAAGTATTTGCTGACTATTGCAATATGAGGCTCAAATAAGAGAGTTTTTAGAATAGAACATGAATCCGATATACTCACTGAATCAAGACCAACTCACTGAGTGGCCGCCCAACCCCCAAAACACCCCCCAAGCCGGTCATGTTTGCCAACTATGGAAATATGGGGCTCAAATAAAAGGTATTTGGGAGTAGACGACGTATCTGATATCAACATTAGGGACCAACCGTCTAGCGGACGTCTCACCACCATAACAACCCCCACATAGGACGTATTTGCTCACCAAGACAATTTGGGTCTTTAAGACAGTGGAACTAAAAATTCATAGTTTTTAGGGCCAATACCTCAAACCGGACATATTTGCTGACTTTTGCAATAAGCAGTTTAAATGAGATTAGAAAACGAATTTGATGTCCAATTTTGAGGCCAATGGCAATATGGGGTTCAAATAAATGATATATAGATATATATCAGAATAGAGCACGTTGCTGATATATTTTCAGGGCTTAGTGTTTGGGGGACCACCCCACTCGTCAAACACCCCTAAATCGGGCTTAATTACCGACCATATCAATGTGGAGCTTAAATGAAAGGTATCGGGGGGTAGAGCAAGAATTGATACACACTTTCGGGACCAATTTTCTACTCCTTTCCCCACCGCAGCGCAGAGGTTAACAAGTCCGCCTACGATGCTGAAAGACTGTGTTCGTATCCTGGCGAAACTATTAGAAAAAAAATTCCTGCGGTGGTTTTCCCCTCCTAATGCTGGTAACATTTGTGAGGTACAATGTCATGAAAAACTTCTCTCCAAAGAGGTGTCGCACTGCGGCACGCCGTTCGGACTCGGCTATAAAAAGGAGATCCTTTATCATTGAGCTTAAAACTTGAATCGGACTGCACTCATTGATATGTGAGAAGTTTGCCCCTGTTCCTTAGTGGAATGTTCATGGGCAAAATTTGCAAATTTGCATTACTCCTTTCCCAAAATACCCCACAAACAGCAATTTTTTACTGACCATTGCAATATGGGGCTCAAATAAAGGTATTTGGGAGTAGAACACGAATTTAATATCCAAGTGTAGGACCATGTAGTTAGGGCACCAACCCTTCCCCAAAACACCCCCCAAAGGGTAAACATTTTTCGACCTTGCTAATATGTGGCTCAAATGAAAGGTATTTAAGATTAGAAAACGAATTTGATAACCAATTTTGGAGCCATGTGTTTGGGGGACGTCTCATCGTGTAAACTCCCCTTAAACCAATGGCAATATGGGGTTTAAATAAATGTTATTTGAGAGAAGAGCTGGATGCTGATATTTTTTCGGGGCCAAGTGTCTGGGGAACCCCCGAAAATAACCCTAATTCAGGTGATCATGAGAATATTGGGCTGAAATAAAGTATTTTAAGAATGAAGTACATCTTACATCCAAACTTAAATTCGTAGACCAATAAAGATCATATGGGATTCAGATAAAGGCACTTATATTACTAAACTGTTAGTCAAGCGATATACCATTTTCGTAGCATGGTATTTCGCTAAAAGCTCTTTAATTTTCGAAAATAAATATTCCAAGGAAAATTTTACTTCATATAAAGTAGAAGATGGTGCAGCGGAGCGGGCCCGGTTCAGCTAGTTTGTTATATAGTTTAAAAGTCAGGACAACATTGTGGAGATTCGTCACACTAGAAGAAGTAAAAGAAGGAAATCTTGGTAATATTCAGAAGTGACAAAGAGAGGCTCATTAGCACACTAACATTCATTAAGGGTTTGTCGCAAGGATCATTGGGCTCAGAGTAGTCGTTTAGTTCTGCATAATTCATCGACATAGTGTCATTATTCTGAAGCTCTTCATCAGTGCTAGAGTCTTCCAACAAATAACAAAAAAAAATATTAACAAAACTTTGTATAAAATTTTATTTAATGAATGTTTTACTGAATTTGAATTTTTTTCATATGAATTCACATTTTAAAATTTTATCACAAATAAACTTACTTGTTAAAGGTGTTTGTTGTCTGGCTGTCTTCCGTATCAAAATATTTTGTCCATTTTCGGATTGAAATTTTAAACATCCCAATCTACATATTTTGCCTTCAAAATTATCAACATATTCTACAATGTATTCATCACCGAATTCATCCCCATAGTCATCAAAGTCCAATAATGATGGCACTATTACAGATATCTTTATCAAATGAATAAACAAGAAAATATAAAAATTAATAGAAATTTTAAACTTCGTCATGTCACGAACAGAAAGATACTGACAAAGCTTTTCTCAATAATTATTCCAAGAAATTACTGTTTATATATTAGAAACATTGCCTTATGCACCCCAAGTGTTATTATAGAATGGAGGGTATGCTAATCTAGCCATTTTGTTTGTAACATCTCGTACAAACATGAGCAGCATGTACCATGAGCGCCAAAAAAGTTTATATAACCATTTGTTAATTTATTTTTTTCAACCTTTTAATTTAGGATTTAATTAAACATTTTATATTTCAAATGTTGTATTTAAATCTATTTTTAAAGATTCAAATCAAAAACAGATTCATAAACACTTTTATACGAACACATAAATAAATGCTTTTTTATGACGCTCACTGTATATTGTTGATTGTCTTGATATTATGGGTCGAACTTGCCATGTTCGACCGTCCATTTATAGAAAGCACGATGGCGTTCGTATAGAGATATCTACTTGAAATTTTGCTCAGATAGAAATTATTCCCTCCCTCTAACACCCACCCCAAATTGTGTACAGTAAGGTCCAAACATAAGTCTGAATTAGTTGTAGGTTGTCAGTTTGTACAACCATATGGTGAAATCGCCATCTTTTCGCCAAGCAGACCAACGTTTTACCAACACACACAAAGAAAATTGTGTGCATACATGAGCAGAGAATATGCGAGAGAGAAGATAATAACAAAGAGAATGAAAACAAACATCTGACACTTTAATACCGTCAAATGTGCCCGGCTGTAACACATGTCTGAATTAGTTGTATGTTGTCACTTTGTACAACCATATGGTGAAATCGACATCTTTTCGCCAAGCAGACCAACGTTTTACCAACACACACAAAGAAAATTGTCTGCATACATGAGCAAAGAATATGCGAGAGAGAAAATAACAACGAAGAGAATGAAAACAAACATCTGACACTTTAATACCGTCAAATGTGCCCGGCTGTAAACAGCTAATCGATATATCGCCCCATCAAAACCGAGCCTTAAATATGAGTTTTTGACCCAAAATTGTTTCCGATTTGTATACCCTCCACCATAGAATGGGGGTATACTAATTTCGTCATTCCGTTTGTAGCACCTCGAAAAATTCGTCTGAGAACCCGTAAAGTATATATATTCGTGATCGTCATGGCATTAAAGGTCGATCTGGCCGTGTCCATTCGTCTGTCTGTCGAAAGCAAGCTAACCTTAGAAAGAGTTCAGCCAATACCCAAGAAAGGTGAGGCAAACAACCCTGTGAATTATGGGCCAATTGCGATATGCTCCTCTCTCTCTCTCTCTCTCTCTCTCTCTCACATGGAGAACATGGTTAATCACCATCTTGTAAGGTATTTAGAGTCTAATGGCCTTCTTAGCGACCAACGGTACGGGCTTCGCAGAAATCGCTCTACGGGCGACCTCATTGCACTTCTGTCGTTACGCTGGAGTCGCTCAATGCACCAGTTTGGTGAGAGTAAGGTTGTGGCTCTGGATATCTCCAAGGCATTTGATTGGGTCTGGCACTGTGCACTTCTATCAAAGCTTATCGCATTTGGTCTCGGTAATGGCTTCGTTCGATTTATTTCGAGCTTTCTCAGAGATCGCACTATTCAAGTCGTTATAGATGGGTTCTCATCCAATGAGCACAAATTGACTGCAGGTGTACCACAGGGCTCTGTTCTTTCGCCTTCTCTTTTTCTTATTTTTATCAATGATCTGTTGGGTCTGACATCGAATCCGATCTACTCATTTGCGGATGACAGTACTCTCTGTCATTCGTACTTATTCGACACCAGGCCGAGTCTTCGAGAGATTGAAGACAAGAGGCGGGTTATGGACGATACACTCTGCCAGGATTTGCTGTCCATTTCTGAATGGGGTCGAGTAGATTTTAATGCACGGAAGACTCAGTGCAGCTTGTTGTCACACAAACGATTCGCTAACCCTAGGTGTTGAGCAATCAGAAGTTCTTGATGTTCTGGGCATGAAAATACAAAGTGATGTCTGTTGGGCTAAACATGTTTTTTGAAGTGTCGAAAGAAGCATTCAAGTGTTTAGGCTTCCTTAAAAGGTGTAAGAATTACTTCACTCCGACTGAGTGAAGCCCATACATGTGAGTATAACTCACATGTGCTTCAAAATCACATGGAGCTTCAAAATCATCCCTGGAGCTACTGGACCGTGTACAGAAGAGAGCGATGCCGTTGATTGGGGACAGTTGGGTGGTATCCAACTCTATTGCCTCCCTTAATCATTGTCGCAAAGTGGGTTGTTTGGCGCTGTTCTATCGGCACTTTCATGGTGTGTGTTCGTCTGATATTCGTCTTCTTATTCCTGATGTAAGGATGTATGTCAGGGATACTAGACATTCCAGGAAATCTCACCCGTTTGTTATTGATTGGCCAGTGGACCGCATAATGCATTATAGAGAGAATTTCTATTTCGCCCGAACCGTTCGTATGTGAAATTGACTTCCGGCTAATGTTTTCCCACCCACTTTCACATCCAAAGATTTAAGACAAATGTCAATAAGCACTACATCCTTTTCCCCCTTCCAATTACTAATTTCCTCTCGCCACCGCAATTGCATTCATAGGGGACATCCCCTGCGTGTTGGCTGACAGAAAAAAAACAAAGAGTAAAAACTTGGCGCTTGAAATTTTGCACAAATACTTCCTATTAGTGTAGGTCGGTTAGGATTGTAAATGGGCCAAATCGGTCCATGTTTTGATATAGCTGCCACATAAACCGATCATGGTTTTTGACTTCTTGAGCCTCTAGAGGGCACAATTATCGTCCGATTTGGCTGAAATTTTGCACGACGTGTTTTGGTATCACTTTCAATAACTGCCGTAAGTAGGGTCCTAATCGGTACATGTTTTGATATAGCTGCCATATAAACCGATCTTGGGTCTTGACTTCTTAAGCTAATAGAGCGCGCAATTCTCTTCCGATTTAACTGCACCTGGTGTTTTGGTAGCACTTCCAATAACTGTGCCAAGTATAATTTAAATCGGTTCATAATCTGGTATAGCTGTCATATAAACCGATCTTGGGTCTTGACTTCTTGAGCCTCTAGAGGGCGCAATTCTCGTTCGATTCAACTGAAATTTAGCACGTGGTGTTTTGTTATGACTTCCAATAACTGTGCTAAGTATGGCGTAAATCGTTATAGAACCTGATATAGCTGCCATATAAACCGATCTGGGATCTTGACTTCTTGAGCCTCTAGAGGGCGCAATTCTCATCCGATTTGGCTGAAATTTTGTACAACGACTTCTCCAGTGTTCAGCATTTATTTATGTTCCGAATCGGATTATAACTTGATATGGCCTCTAGAGGGCGCAATAGCATAACAGTTCTTATTCAATAATCTTTGTTTGCCTATAAAGAGATACCGTGCATGGAACTCGTCAAATGCGATCCATGGTGGAAGGTATATAAGATTCGGCCCGGCCGACTTCCACCTTGGTCTCCGACAGCCAAATAAAGAATGGCCGCAACCGTTTTAAAACTTGGTATAACTCCAATAGCATAGCAATTCTTATCCATTATCATTTATTTGCCTATTAAGAGATATCTGGCAAAGAACTTGACAAATGAGATCCATGGTGGAGGGTATATAAAATTTGACCCGGCCGAACTTGGCACGCTTTTACTTGTTTTCTTCAGCATTATAATTTGCATAGGTATATTTATTCTTAAAACCCGATTAAAGTCATACAAATTTGCTTAGCAACAAAAAAAAGTTAAAAGCTCTTTAAAAAGGCCGAATATTGAATAACCACCACCATTTATTTCGAACGACAAACAGATTTTATTGGCAAAAAAAAAATGTATACTTGAAGTAGGGAATTTCAAATCTCAGCTTGCATTAATGATGTGGATTTTCTAAGAAGGCAAAATATGGAATTTTAAAATTGTCATAATATGGATATTTTAAATTGTCATGACCACATTAGGCAGAAGTTTCAGCTGTTCAGTTTATTGTGAACGTGTTCTTAAATATTTAATAAAGCCTTAGTTGCTTTAAAGTGTAATAGCTAACAATTTACATTAGCAGACCACTATTACACCGTGAAGAAATGGTATAGGCATAAACATCGACTTAAAAACTCTAGCAGAATGAATGTCTTCCTTGTCAATCAAAGCCAGTTCATACTATGTCACTTCACCATTCGATGGAGCAATGAGAATGGGCATCAAAATACGTACTCAAATGAATGAATGGCTCTTTTTAAGCGATCGGTCTTTATGAAAGCTATCGAAATTTGGTCCTATCCGGACCCCTTTTGGATTGCGCAATGGCTGTTATGGGCTTAAGACTTAGTTAGCAGGAAATCGGTCTATATGACAGCTAAATCGAAATATGGCCCATATTTAGTTCGGATCGGCGCTGGTTTGAGCCGATGTGTGAGAGTTCGTGTTGGCATGGTTAACAATGATTTGTCTTCTCTTGTTCTTTTTTCGAATATCTCCCAAGAGTTCAAACAATCAAATTGTAATGTACCACTTAGAATTGAAAATCCTATGTTGCTCAAGGGGAACAGTCACCATATGACCAGTTTTGCCGAAGAAACAGACGGCCATTTGCTACGAAGTTCTTCTTCCACAAACAACTTTCGTTGGATTTGTCTCGCCTTCGAAGACCCACACTATCGATTGTTGTTTCGTTTTGAACTCGTACGCATAGATCCACGATTCTACAACTGTAGACTATCTTATAAACCCGTTTTGACGCACTGAGATCATATTTTTCTAATATTTCTTCGCACTTATCTACACGAGCCTTTTTTGAGCGATTGTCAATATATGCATAATTCATTGAGAACTAACCTCCTTTTCGGCAAGGATGCTTCAATCTCATTGTATGTCACATGACGATTTTTCATTATAAGTTCACATATCAATCAACTTTCTCTGGTAAAGCGGTCGTTTTTGGACTACCTTCACGGAATTCGACTTTGAGCGAGCGTCGGCTACGACTATGAAATCAGTAATCAGTAAACCAGAGTTTCGCAGTGCTATAGGTTTGCTATGGGTTACATAGATTCAAGTTGTGAAAGTGTTCCGAATACTACTATGGTAGCAAGTAGTGTTGCCTATGCCAGAAACTTTTATAGCAGCCCTCGTATCAGAATATTTGAAGGTTTTAGCGCGATAAATGAATGAAGTCATCGAAGAAGTCCTTGAGCAAATTTTCGGCCAAATGAGATACTAATTGCGCTCTCAAGGAGATGCAGAAATCAAATCGGGAGATCGATTCATTGGTAAGCTTATCTAAACATGGACTTATTGGCCGTTTTCCAATCCCCAACCATCCGCATCGATAGGAAATATATGTGCAAAATTTAAAACGAATTGCTTTATTATTTTAAATGCTTCCGTAATTTTCACAGACGGACAGACATGTTTAAAATCATATAAAATTTCAAAACGATCAAGAATATATATACTTTATATCAGGTGCGTAGCCACGATTTCATTTGGAGGGGGGGAGATGGGCACCTGACTCTGACAACAAATCAAAAAAAAATTATTGAAGTATAGTTTCAACAATCTTTGTTTTTTTTTTTTGGGAGGGGTGTGAGGGAGAAACCCTTGCCCCTTCTACTAATCTAGTCCTTCCGTTTGTAAAACTTCGAAATACTGATCAGTAACCGTACAAACCACCGCGGTCATAGGTAGGTTAAGGTAAAAGATTTGCTAAATCGGACACAATTTTGATAAAGGGCCGATCTCATGATTTAGATCCCTTAATAGCCTTTATTTATTACAAGATTTTGCCGACATTTGGCACAGTGAGTTGTGTTAGAAGCCTCATTATCCGTAAGGAATAATGTATAGATCTTACTATATGTTGACATAGTTTCCATAAGTCCGATCGCTCGACTTAAGGTAAAGGCCTATAGAAGCCAAATTTATTACCCGATTTCGCTGAAATTTGGCACAGTGGCATGCGATGGAATATGGTCTAGGTCGGTTAATATCTTGATATTGGCTCATTGGCACCTCATTTAGTGTTTGCTTTTGTTCTCTTTTCTTCTGGTTGTTCAAATGATGATACGAGGGTTGAGGCGAATTTCTTTGCGGTGCTTGCACATATTCATTTTCACCGTCCTAACATTCTAGCTCTTTGTGAGACCCAAGTGCGTGAGGATTCAGATCCACAGGATTTTCACATCCCTGGGTACCACACTCTGTCTCTTTTTTTTATTTCGCACAAAGGCCTCGTGGTATATGTACGTAATGATGTGGTGTTCCAAAGACGACAACGCCTGGAGTCACAGGATCCTGAATTTAACTCCCTTTGGGTTAAATTTGGGATTGGATCGCATATACTGCACTTCGGATTTCTATATAGAAGTCCAAACTCAGAAAGGGAGGCTTTCATGAATGGCTTTGACGCCCTTTCTGATTCAATTACAAATATTTTGGTGGATTTTCCGGGCATTGAAATCGTCGTCGCTGGGGATTTCAATGTCTACAACTTCCTGAGGGCCAATATGTTGAGCTTTTCGTTGCGCACAATGGTTTGGCGCAGCTAATGAACGAACCGACACATATCGCATGAGTTCAAGGGCACCAAAATAATACTCTTGACCTTTTTTTAACTTCACTCCCTGAAAAGTATGAAGTTAATACTCTTGCACCTCCTAGTAACTCCGATCACTGCATTGTTTCATCATCTTTTACGTATTTTGCTCTTCGTACTTCTTCCTCCCCAGTCTCGAAGCGATCAATAATTTTATACGAGAAAGCACGTTGGGCTGAGCTCAATGGATTACTTCAGCATTTTTAATGGAAACTATGTTTTCTAGATGACGATATAAATTCAACTGCTGAAATGATTGAGAAGATAATTTTATATGAAATGCGGGTATTTAAAACTATAACCGCTAAATCAGACGACAAAAGTTGGTTTAACCCGAGATGCTGTCAGATCGAAAGAGGTGGCATTTAGGAACTGGCGCTTGGATGAGAATGCCAATACTGAACTGTTGCGCAAGCAGGCAAGATCTTCATGTGCCAATGTGCTTAAGCGCGAAAAATTTCTTTACGAACAGCGTCTGCGTACTAAGGTTTTTGCTTCTACACGAGGAAGTTAGAGCTTTTGGTCGTTCGTGAAAAGGGTAAAGGGTAGTTCTTCATCTATTCCAACTCTTGTTAAGGATGATCAAACGTACACTGACCCGGTGATAAGGCTAACCTGTTGGCTGATATATTTGCAGGGAACTCTTCCCAGCCGTATAGCAACCACTCCCCTCAATCGAAAATGTATCTGGCGTCATGCCCCAAATATTTTTTCGAACTCATGGAGTTAAAAAAGTTCTTATGAATCTAGATGTAAATTTATCCCCGGACCCGGATGTCATATCAATACTTGTCTTACGCAGTTGTTCTTCGACGCTCGCTCGTCCTTTAAGCAGCCTTTTCAATTTGCCTACCGTGCGGGAGTCTTCTCGGCGCGTTGGAGGGTTTCGAACGTTCAGCTAATACCCAAGAAGGGTGAGGCAAACAACCCTGCGAATTATCGGCCAATTGCGATATGCTCCGCTCTCTCCAAGGTCATGGAGATCATGATTAATCTCCATCTTGTGATGTATTTAGAGTCTAATGACCTTCTTAGCGATCAACAGTATGGGTTCCGCAGAAATCGCACTACGGGCGACCTCATGGCACTTCTGTCGGAACGTTGGATTCGCTCAATCCACCAGTTTGGTGAAAGTAAGGTTTTGGCTCTGGAAATCTCCAAGGCATTTGATAGGATCTGGCACGGTGCACTACCATTAAAGCTTGTCGCATTTGGTGTCGGTAATGGCTTCGTTCGATTTATTTCGAGCTTTCTCAGAGATCGCACTATTCGAGTCGTTATAGATGGGTTCTCATCCAATGAGCACAAATTGACCGCAGGTGTACCCCAGGGCTCTGTTCTTTCTCCTTCTCTTTTTCTTATTTTCATCAACGATCTGTTGGGACAGACATCGAATCCGGTCTACTCATTTGCGGATGACAGTAATTTCTGTCATGCGTACTCATTCGACAATAGGCCGAGTCTTCGAGAGATTAAGGACAAGAGTCGGGTTATGAATTATACACATTGCCAGGATTTGATGGCCATATCTAAGTGGGGTCGAATGAATCGAGTAGATTGTAATGCACGGAAGACTCAGTGCTGCTTGTTGTCATACAAACGATTCGCCGACCCATTACAATCATCTTTGTCTATCAACGGTATAGGTTTTGAGCAATCAGAAGTTCTTGATATTCAGGCCATAAAAATACAAGGTGATGTCCGTTGGTCAAAACACGTTTTTTGAAGTGTCGAAAGAAGCATTCAAGTGTTTGGGCTTCCTTAAACGGTGTAAGAATTACTTCACTCCGTCTGATCTTCTTAACATTTACACCACTTTCATAAGGCCGAAAATGGAATACAACGGGCTGGAGCTTCAAAATCATCCCTGGAGCTACTGAACGGTATATAGAAGAGAGCGATGGCGTTGATTGGGGACAGTGGGGTATCCAACTCTATTGCCTTCTTTGATCATCATCGCAATGTGGGTTGTTTAGCGCTGTTCTATTGGTACTTGCATGGCGTTTGTTCGTCTGATATTCGTCTTCTTATTCCTGATGTGAGAATGTATGCCAGGGATACTAGACATTCCAGGAACTCCCACCCGTTTGTAATTGATTAGCCAGCAGACCGCACAATGCATAATAGGAAGAATTCCATGGTTAACCACAACCATGTATGGTACCTAACTTAAGTCGTCTTTCGATATGGTAGATACATCTACTTATTTTAATTCTCCAACCACCTTCGCTGTTGGAAAAATTGCAAATTTTGCCCATGAACATTCCACTAAAGAACAGGGGCAAACTTCTTACCTATCAATTAGTGCAGTCCGATTCAAGTTTAAGCTCAATGATAAGGGGCTTCCTTTTTATAGCCGAGTCCGAACGGCGTGCCGCAGTGCAACACCCCTTTGGAGAGAAGTTTTACATGGCATAGTACCTCACAAATGTTGCCAGCATTAGGAGGGGAAAGCCACCGCTGAAAATTTTTTCTGATCTGGTCTCGCCAGGATTCGAACCCAGGCGTTCAACGTCGGACATGCTAACCTCTGCGCTACGGTGGTCTCCTCCTTCTCCCCTCCTTGGATCAAATCTTAAAATCTATTTTCATGTTAATTGTAAAGATTTTTCAAGAAATTGGGGTTTTAATCTTTTAGACTACATTCACTGAATTTTATACATCTAACAGCATCATTGAATCACAAAGTGAATGTCATTTACATTTGGTTATGTTCTTTATTTTCTATTCTATTCTGTTTATATTTTCTTTTAATCTATCCATACACTAAGACACGAGCTACCGAGAGTATTATGCGCACTGCTAGAAGAACTCTTCTTATCAATTGCGTTATTCTGACTGCAGACCAAACAACTTGTCTAACCACATACATTGCGCTTCTGACAATTTCCCGTCTTGCGAAACTAAATGTCTTTATTGTAAACCTTCTGATGGGGGCTAATCTTCGTACAGTTGTGACAAAATAATTTCGGCCATTCGATATAACTTTCTTGACTTTTTTCACAATCTTTTTTCCAGTTTTCTTTAATTTTTTTAAATCGTCCTTATCTATGTCATCCGGATCAAAGTCATACAGACAACAAGCAGGATCTGAAAAACACTTTAGAAGAGAACATTATTGGAGAATAATGTGGAGAAAATTGCAATAACTGATGTGCATTACATCACAGTCATCGTAGTCTACTTCGATTTCATCGGGCTCATAGTCATCGTCATCATACTCAAAGTCTTCTTCTGCATCCAAATCGTCATCGCCATTCGCTATTAAATCTTGGGCATCCTTCTCAATAAAATCTGCAAGGTTTACATGACAAAGAAGAAGTGAAAATTTAGAGAAGTTCTTCTTTGATTTCTTGAAGATTTGTATTGAAACTTACCCATACTATGGTCTACTCTCGTAAAGGCCATTATATGTTTTCTGGTTGTATTAAAGATAAGACAATCTACACCACATTCAGATTCTTTGTACTTATATTCGTCTTTGTCCAAATACTCGACTAGATATTCTTCACCGGTTTCATCATATTCAGCTTCATCTTGTTGCAATTGATGTGCGTTGGTATTCATCATTGCAAGGGTTATAAAGAATAATACCATAAAAATCTTAACACCTATAGACAATTGTATTTCGCTCATGTTTAACTGATGATTAATGTCATTCAAAGAAATCTACAAATTATCTGTCGATATTCACTTGCTGGAATTATTTCCCTTCTGAAGAGTTGTGTCGACTTTCGAACATGCTATGGTAAACCTATGAGCAATACTCTAAATATAGAACTCCACAGCGGGGAACTTTGGGAACCAGAAAATGGGGCCTTCTTCGGGCCGTCGTTAACAAAAATTTATAAATCCCACTACAACCACAACAACTACATTACTATTAAGCCAAAAAGGGAAGATGTTGGAAGCCGGCTACATGGAATATTTTTAACCTTTTTTTGAGTAGTTGGATTCTTCACATTTTTGCCAGCAGCATTGAGTACTAAATTATTAAATGATTTTTTTATTTCAAACCATGCACAAATATCTTCACTAGCGATGAACGTGTTTTCACATTAAAAAGGGTGATGAGATAAAATTATTAGTAATTAGTAACAAGCAAAAACGTGCTATGTTCATCCGGGCCAAATCTTACATACCCTCCACCATGGATCGCATTTTTCAAGTTCTTTGAATGACTTTTTCAAATATATATTAACTATATCAACTTATTTACCTATATGGATCGTATTTGTCATGCCGTACAAGTCATAGACAAATATCACCTCCAAAATTTCAGGCATATCGAGAAAGTCAAGTCAGGAGATCGGTATATATGGCAGCTATATCAGATTATGAAGCAATTTAGACCATAATTGGCACGGTTGTTGGAAGTCATGCCAAAACGACATGTGCAACATTTTAGCAAAATTTTATAAGAATTGCGCCCTCTAGAGGCTCAAGAAGTCAAGATCCCAGATCGGTTTATTTGGCAGCTACATCACGTTATGTACCGATTTGCGCCAAACTGTACCGATTTGCGCCAAACTTAGCACAGTTATTGGAAGTCATAATAAAGCAGCTCATAACAAATTTCAGCCAAATCGGATGAGAATTGCGCCCTCTAGAGGCTCAAGAAGTCAAGATCTAAGATCGGTTTATATGGCAGCTATATCAAAACATGGAGCGATTTGAACCAAACTTAGCGCAGTTATTGGAAGTGATACCAAAACACCACGCGAGAATTGCGCCCTCTAGAGGCTCAAGAAGTCAAGACCCAAGATCGGTTTATATGGCAGCTATATCAAAACAAGGACCGGTTTGAACCAAACTTAGCGCAGTTGTTGGAAGTGATACCAAAACACCACGCGCAAAATTTCAGTCCAATTGGACTAAAAGTGCGCCCTCATGGACATGGACCGATTTGGCCCCTTTACATTCCCAACCGACCTACACTAATAAGAAGTATTTGTGCAACATTTCAAGCGGCTAGCTTTACTCCTTCGAAAGTTAGCGTGCTTTCGACAGACAGATGGACGGACGGACATGGCTAGATCGACTTAAAATGACATGACGATCAAGAATGGGGTCTCAAATGCATATTTCGAGGTATTACAAACAGAATGACGAAATTAGTATACCCCCATCCTATGGTGGAGGGTATAAAAATAGATTTACTTGTGAACATTTTCGTCCTACCATATATCACAGCTTTCGGTGTGGGTTATCACGACAAGAGTGCAATGAGGAACTTCAATCTTTGTATGTCGAAATTGGTATAAAACATTTAGTCGTGGCCACCACTCGCCCAAAATCGAATTCCGTGAAGGAAGTCCAAAACGGCCGTTGTATCAGAGAAGGTTGATGCCTTGTGCAAACTTATAATGCAAGATCGTCATGTGGCACGCCGTAAGAAAGGGGCATGCTTTTACAATTTTTCCACCAGCATACATTCGATATTGTATGAAAACCTTGGCCAAAAAAAGGTTTGTTCTCGTTGGATTCCATACAATTTGACAATCGCTCAAAAAAAGCTCTTGTCGATTGCGAAAAAATGTTAAAAAAAATACCATCGCAGTGCTTCAAAGGACGTTTTTAAGATCTTCACTGGTGACGAATCATGGATTTATGCGTTTGAACCCTAAACAAAATAAAAATCGACAGTGTGGGTCTTCGAAGTCAAGCCAAATACAACGAAAGTTGTTCTCCCACCAGCTTACATTCGCTATTGTATGAAAACCTTGCCCTAAAACTGTTTGTTCTGGATTCCACACAACTTGACAATCGCTCAAGACAAAGCTCGTGCCGATTAGTGCGATGAATTGGTGAAAAAATACCCGCAATCGTATTTTTTCACCAATTCATCGCACTGGACGTTTTTAAGATCGTCACAGGTGACGAATCATGGATCTATGCGTTTGAGCCCTAAACAAAACAACAATCGACCGTGTGGGTCTTTGAAGACGAGCCAAATCCAACGAAAGTTGTTCGTGGAAGAAGCACTTCGATCCAAATGGTCACCTGTTTTTTTTTTTTTTTTTTGACAAAAACTGGTCATGTGTGATTGTTTCGCTTGAGCAACATAGGACCGCCGATTTTGGGTGGTACATCACATTTTGATTGCCTGAAGTCTTGGGTGGAATTCGAAAAACGTATCATGTTCAAGCAAGTAGTTCACAATGACAATGTGACCTCTCTCACTTCGGCTCAAAATAGCGCCTTTTTGACAGACCAAAACGTCGAATTGATAGATCATCCGCTGTACAGTCCTGACCTGACACCCATTTAGATAAAAGTCGGTGGTCAATAGTTTTCTGTGTGGTTGTTGTTGTTATTGTAGCAGTGTGTTGTACACTGAGGCGGCCGCCCTTGCTGATGGAGAACTCCATCGGGTCAATCCGGTACGTATAACCGGCTGCCATGGGATTGTTTCGGTGTGATGTTGAAATGGTGTTGAAGCGTTTAATAGCCATATTTAGGATGTGTGTGAATCTGAGTGAAACGTGCATCGACTATTGGTTTGAGCGCATACAAAAGTGTATAAATCATGAAAGAGGATACTTTAAAAAACAATGAAAACATTTTTGATGATAAAAGTTTGCATTTTCTTTATTAGGCCAGAAATTTATATAGCGTACCAAGGCTGAAAATTTTGCACATGAATACAGGGACAAACTTCTCACATATCAAAGAGTGCAGTCCTATTCAAGTTTTAAGCTAAATAACAAGGAGCACAGAGGCTAGCATGTCAGCTTATGACGCCGAAAGCCTGGGTTTAAATCCTGGCGAGAACATCAGAATAAAATTTCAGCGGTGGTTATCCCCGTTTAATGCTATGCCATGCGTGTCGCACTGCGGCACGCCGAACGGACACTGCTATAAAAAAAAGAGGTCCCGAATCATTGAGCTTAAATTTGAATCGGTTAGACCTCATTGATATCTTAGAATTGGCACCTGAGAGATTTTGCATTTGTAATCTCTGGTATCAAAATCTTCATTTTTCACTATAAATCTCAAAGAACACCTGATTTACTGCGTTGTTCGCAATAATTTAAAAATAAATAAATTCTTCCAGTTTAATGCAGATGACCAAAACCTCACAACTCAATCGTAGATAAATCTTTCATTTATTGATTCAATCGCACTCTTTAATGAGCACAAAAGCCCATTAATTTCAAAATTAATTTCGCAGAAAATTCCTCGCAGTCAAGCGACTCTCTTGTAAATGCCATAAATATTATTTAACGATAAAACCCTAAGCCAAATGACAGGATGCCAAAGTGTAAGGAATGCCATTTAAATTTTTTCATGCAAAAAAAAAAAAAAAAAGGATATTCTACGCCTTAAAAATCAAGCCATTAATTTTTATATAAATAAAGTTCATTGTACAAATAAATGGGGAACCTAACATCCGGGTTTGTAATGAAAGCATCGGCTGACTACTCCTCGCACTGTGATGGTCATAGGGGCAGGCGATATTTCTCCTACAATGAAATTTCTTTTGATGAATTACATAAATAAGGATGTTGATACAAAAATGTGACTAAAGAGTGATAGAAAAGCTTGGACTATTGAAATTTAAAATAAATAAATCACTCAACAGTAACTGCATGCATATTAAAGATGGAATCCAAAGGTTTTTAGAGATTTAATTTCCAATATTATATCTAATATGCCTACTTGAGGGGTTTTTGGATCGGGGCGACTCCCAGATGGGTCCGCTTTTATTTTTGGGGTAAGGGGGAGGGTCCGTCCCCTTACGATATCAACATATTCTATAGCTTATTACTCGTCCCAGACCATACTCGTAACTACTCGCTAATACATTTGTGTCCCATATTGCCATTATCGTCCAACATGGCTATTTAAGGGGGTTTTAGGATCGGGGCGGCCCCCTAGGTACCTGGACCCAATTTCTAACATCAAGTTTGTACCCTAAAAAGTTTAATTTTTATTCAAAGCTTTTTAGAGATTTTATTTCCAATATTATATCCAATATGCCTATTTGTGGGGTTTTTGGATCGGGGCAGCCCCTAGATACCTAGACACAATATTTAAGATCAAATTAGTACTCTACTACCCCTTACCTTTCATTTGAATCCCATATTGTTCAGATCGGTCCGTCTATCTGTCTGTCTGTCCGTCTGGGGGTTGCTTTTGAGGTAAGGGGGAGGGTCCGTCCCCTTACGATATCAACAAATTCTATAGCCTATTGCTCCTTCCAGACCATATTCGTAATCTACTCGCTAATACATTTGATTTGAGTCCCATATTTCCATTATCGTCCAATATGGCTAATTAAAGGGGTTTTGGGGTCGGGGCGGCATCTTAGGTACATGGACCCAATTTCTAATATAAAATTTGTACCCTACTCTCGATTACTTTTCATTTTAGTCTCATATTGTTCCTATCGGTCTGCTTAGATTTTTGGGTGGTGCTTTTGGGGTGAGGGGGAGGGTCCGCCCACCTTTCGATACCAAAAAATTGTTCTAAGTTATCCTACAAGACGGTCTGGTGTGGTTTACATTGGGAGGAGAGCGTCGGTTCCCCCGACGCTAAGACCCAAAAGACCATTTATTTGAGTCCCTTATTGTCACGATCTACATGTCCTGCTGAATAGCAGGATTGGACCCAGATACTTGGATGCTTATATCAACATTAGATTCGAACTCTACTGTCATAGACCTTTCTTTTAATTCCCATATTATCGCGATCGAACTTCATGTCCTTTTGAAGGTTATTTAGTGGGTGGGCCGGTCTCAGACTCTGTGTATACCAGATTTGTAGTCAACTCCCAAAGAATCTTTGATGCCAATTTTGTGACGTTGGTCATTCATTCCCGTTTTGGGGGTTTTTAAGCTTGGGTAGGCCCCATAGACACCTCGGATCAAATTCTTACTTAACCTCCAAATACCTTCGATTTAATACCCATATTGTCCCAATCGGTAAATATGTCCTCTTGAGGGGTTTTGGTGGGTGGGGTAGCGACTCAGGCACCAAGATATACATTTTTATATCAGATTCATACACTACTTTAACTAACTTTCATTTGATATCCGTATTGTCCAAATTGGTAAATATGCCCTGGAAGTTTTGGGGGGTGGGAAAGCCCCTCGGAAAACCAAGGTCCCAATTGTAAATATGCCCCTGAGGGTTTTGGGGGGTGAGGAAGCCCCTCAGAAAACCAAGGAATACAATTTTATGTCAGAATTGTACTCCACTTTGAAATACCTTTCATTTGATACCCATATAGCCCACAGTGTTGAAAGTACTCTGTTGGGGTTTATGGGGGGTGCGGGACCCCTCTGAACACCGAGGGCGAAATTTGTATACCGAGTTTGTACTCTACTCTTAAATACCTTTCATTGTATACCCATATTATCGCAATCGGTAAACATGTCCGTTCGAGTGGGTTATGGGATGGGGCGTCCCCCCAGATTAGGTTACGGAAGAGTGGCAGTCCCTTACAGACACAGACAAATTTAAGTCCGATGTGACATCACAGTGGCGACAGACAAAGGCTTCTGGCGGGAATCGAGCCCATGACCCTTGCACTGGTAATCCAAGCACGCTACCAACTCGGCTACCGGGGCGCCCAAGTGTCCCCCCCCACCCCCCAGATTATTTAACCGCAAAATTTTTATACCAATTTCGTGTTTTTGGTGTACCATAAGGTGGCATTAGGGTCGACGCATTCCAAGTTAAGGGCGTGGGCGATGAATGCGCATCTAACCCTGGGTAAAAGCGAAACGGTCGGTTGAAAGGCGAAAATCTTAGGATGGGATCTAGAGAAGACGAGGCTATTACTAAAAGGAAGTAAGAAGGAGGTCAGTATAACTATTGGTATCATAACGGGACACATAGGACTACGAGCTCACTTATGTAAAATCGATGCGGCAAGTGATAGCATGTCTGGGGCATGCGGGGAAGATGATGAGAGGTTGGAGCATTTCTTTTGCCCGTCTTTTGCATATAACTGATACCCGCACTCAGGTGGAGGTATTTAATAAATTTCATAAAATATCTTCGTTTATGGAAATCTTCAAAAATGTTTCAATTCTTATCATGCCTTTTGTGGCTACTCTTTGCGTTAGAACAAGTTTGTTGGGGTCTAAGAAGACTTGGATTTTGTTATATAAATTTTGTTATTATTCTCCGTTCACGTTTTGTGTGTGTGTTTCTCTTTCGTTTTACTGAACGAGGGAAGCTTGGACAACATACTGACGCAACGATAGACTCGACACAACAACGTGCTGGTGAGGTGAAGACCATAAACATTCATCTGCCAACAAATGAAGAAAAATTGCACAATTCTCTCTTCTTCTTCCTGGTTTTCCATCTAATCGATGGCATGTTCGACTTGATCAAATTGACATTAATGAGGAATGTCGACGTCGTAGTTGGCCTCGCCTCGCCTTGCCTTGCCACACACAATCAACCATATGCCCAACTTAGTGAAGAGAAATCATTCCATTACCCTCTCACAATTCGTCCTTTGTGGTCTTTATGTGTGTCGAGTAGCGGAAGCTACATCACAACCAAAACTAATCAGTTTTGTGTAATGGCGCTGCAATTCTAGGTGTACTCGTAAACCTGCAGTGTGTCAAGCCAAGCTCACCTTTACCGTGTGTGTGTGTGTGTGCACACTCTAAAGACCTTGGCAAACAAGGACATTTTGGCTGCCTCGTAAGTTGCACGTGCATCTACGGGCTGCTCGTTGGCAACATTACAGAGGGAAAATATTGATGCAAACTTACAACGTCACCAAACAACATGGTCGCAATGAAATTCTGGGTAATTTCAAATTGGATAATTATATTTGCTTTTTTTTTTGTGAACAGTGGGAGGATTTGTAGCTAATTCGTTAACCCTATAAGAGGTGTTATTTTGGGATTCAAAGAAAAACTTCGGAAACAAAAAACAAGTAAAAATGCGTTAAGTTCGGCCGGGCCGAACTTTGGACACCCACCACCTCGGGTATATATGTTAACCACCTTTCATCAAAATCCGGTGAAAATTACACACCCTATGTCCCATAGCAGCTATATTGAAATATGTTCCGATTTGGACCAAATACTAATAAGTACAAGTTATTGTTTAATTGTGTATAACAAAATATTGCTCTTTTTAGTAGCTATATCTAAAAATAATCAGATCTGAACCATAAACAACATGGATGTCGAAGAGTCTAACATAAGTCACGGTGTCAAATTTCAGTGACATCGGATTATAAATGCGCCTTTTTTTGGAGGCCAAGACTTTAAATCGATATATCGGTCTATATGACAGCTATATCCAAATCTGGACCGATTTGGGCCAAGTTGCAGAAAAATTTCAAAGAGCCTAACACAACGTACAGTTCCAAATTTCGGCGCAATCTGGCAACAAATGCGCCTTTTAAGGACCCAAAATCTTAAATCGAGAGATCGGTCTATATGGCAGCTATATTCAAATCTGGACCGATCTGGGCCAAATTGACGAAGGATATCGGAGGGCCTAACACAACTCACTGCCCAGCGTCCTCGGATAATAAATGCGCCTTTTTTGGCCCCAAAATCTAAAACCGAGATATTGGTCTATATGGCAGCTATGTCCAAAACTGGGCCATTCTAAGCCAAATTGACGAAGGCACTGTCCAAAATTTCGGCAAAATCGGATAAAAAATCTGGTTTTTATGGGCCTTAGGCCCTAAATCGGAGGATCGGTCTATATGGCAGCTATATCCAAATCTGGACCGATCTGAGTCAAATTGACAAAGGATGTCGAATAGCCTAACTAAACCCACTGTGTCAAATTTCGGCGACATCGGATAATAAATGTGCCTTTTATGGCCCCAAAATCTAAAAC
Organism: Stomoxys calcitrans; assembly: GCF_963082655.1. Taxonomy (NCBI): domain Eukaryota; kingdom Metazoa; phylum Arthropoda; class Insecta; order Diptera; family Muscidae; genus Stomoxys; species Stomoxys calcitrans. Next base: position 11,428,902 of record NC_081553.1, read on the forward strand.
CGAGATATTGGTCTATATGACAGCTATATCCTAATCTGAACCGATCTGTGCCATATTGCAGAAGTATGTCAAGGGGCTCAACTTAACTCACTGTCCCAAATTTCAGCGAAATCGGATAATAAATGTGGCTTTTATGGGCCTAAGACCCTAAATCGGAGGATCGGTCTATATGGCAGCTATATCCAAATCTCAACCGATCAGGGCCAAATTAAGGAGAGATGTCGAAGGGCCTAATACAACGCACTGTCATAAATTTCAGCAAAATCGGATAAAAAATGTGGCTTTTATGGGCCTAAGACCCTAAATCGGAGGATCGGTCTATATGGCAACTATATCCAAATCTGGACCGTTCTGGGCCAAATTGACGAAGGATATCGAAGGGCCTAACACAACCCACTCTCCTGAATTTCAACAAAATCGGATAATAAATGTGGTTTTTATTGGCCTAAGACCTTAAATCGGCGTATCGGTCTATATGGGGCCTATATCAAGATATAGTCCAATATAGCCCATCTTCGAACTTATGAACAAAAAAAAAAATCTGTGCAAAGTTTCGGCTCAATATCTCTATTTTTAAAGACTGTAGCGTGATTTCAACAGACAAACGAGCGGACAGATGGACGGACATGGTTGGATCGTCTTAGATCTTAACGCCCCGAAGGATGGGGGTATATTCGTGATTTACACAGACAGATGGACGGACATGTCTAGATCGTCTTAGATTTTTACGCTGATCAAGAATATATATACTTTATAGGGTCGGAAACGGATATTTCGATGTGTTGCAAACGGAATGATAAAATGAATACGCCCCCATCCTTCGGTGGTGGGTATAAAAATTCTGTTATGAAAATAGAAAGATGCAACCATTTTGGTGACTTAATTTCATTTCCCTATGTAACTACATATCCCCCTCGGCTAAAATACTTAAAAGTCCCCCCTTAACAATTGGCTTAAAGAAAAAGCTTTTTCCCTAATGGCCATGGTAGAAGTGGTGATGACATTGGTAACAGAAAAATTTATGATGTGACCAAAAGGATTGCCTTCATTTAAGTGCCACATTCAAACAAACTGTCATAAAGAACATAATAAATATGTTGGTGTAAAGCTTTTTAAAGATGGGAAACATAGAAAAGAGAGAGAGAGGGAGAGGGCGAAAAATGAACAGTGAACATAAAAAGGCTATTGATGATGTTCATAACTATAAGAACATCAACATGGGCAAAGACCTAGTAGGGCGGAAGAGGACTTACCGGTACCAGCACTCTAATAAATATCATTTTATTGGTGTTAAGCTAAAGGCATTACATAATACTTCATCATTTGCTGCTTCACTCTTTCATACACGTACAGCTTAATGCCTAAAAGCAAGGATATCCTATGATGGCTTTCTACCTCAATAAAATATTAAAGTTCAAAAATGTATCATAGAAGAGCATAATAAAGAGAAATCAATGTCTGTTCAGGAACATCGCACTAAAGGAAGGAGTATCAAGCAAATACCAACCTAAGAACTTGAAACACCACTATCGTATTCAGTTCTGTTTGCAAACACACACATGTATACTTACACACATGTGTAAGTACCATAAGGCTGTATGGACCAAGAAAAATGTTCTCAAGATCTTTTGTAGTATGATATCTAACACATGCATAGCATATGCTCTTTCAAAGCGTTACTATAAGAGTTATCCATGCAGACATTTGGAAACTCTTACATAACATTTAATCAGTTCATTGGTTAATATGATGGGTATTCAACCGAGGGAATCATCTGGAAAAAGAAAACTAATTGGATTATACCAACCCAATTTGCTATGTAGATTATCAGCTGAATATACAGATTAATGAGATATTGTCAAGACTTTGTTTATGAAATCAGTTTCAACAAGTAACAAGTAAGAGCGTACTAAGTTCGGCCGGACCGAATCTTATATACCCTCCACCATGTTTCGCATTTGTCGAGTTCTATGCGCGGTATCTCTTTTTAGACAAACAAGAATATTGAATAAAAACGGTTATGGTATTGGAGCTATATTAAGTTATAGTCCGATTCGGACCATAAATGAATGTTGAACATTGTAGAAGTCATTGTGTAATATTTCAGTTCATTGCGCCTTGTAGGGGCTCAAGAAGCAACTGATCGATTCAGGCCATTGTACAAAATATCAGCCAAATCGGATGAGAATTGCGCCCTCTAGAGGCTCAAGAAGTCAAGACCCAAGATCGGTTTATATGGTAGCTATGTCAAAACATTTACCGATTAAACCACACTTAGCGCAGTTTTTGGAAGTGATACCAAGACATCACGTGCAAAATTTCTGTCAAATCGGATAAGAATTGCGCCATATAGAGGATAAAGAACTCAAGAACCCACTACGGTTTATATGGCAGCTATATCAGGTTATGAACCCATTTGAATCATACATAGCGCAGTCGTTGGATGTGATACCAAAATACTACGTGCAAAATTTCAGTCAAATCGGACGAGAATTGCGCCCTCTAGAGGCTCAAGAAGTCATGACCCAAGATCGGTTTATATGACAGCTATATCAAATCATTTACAGATTTAAACCATACTTTGCGCGGTTTTTGAAGTGATACCAAAACACCCCGTGCGAAATTGGAGTCAAATTGGATAAGAATTGCGCCCTCTAGAGAAGTCGAGACCCAAGATCGGTTTATATAGGAGCTATATCAGGTTATGAACTGATTTTAATCATACTTGGCACAGTTGTTGGATATCATAACAAAACACGTCGTGCAGAATTTCATTCCAATCAGAGAAGAATTACGCCCTCTAGAGGCCCAAGAAGTCGCGACCCAAGATCGGTTTATATAGGAGCTATATCTGGTTATGGACTGATTTTAACCATACTTGGCACAGTTGTTGAAAATCATAACAATCTATCTCATGCAAAATTACAGTCAAATCGGATAAGAATTGCGCCCTCTAGAGGCTCAAGAAGTCAAGACCCAAGATCGGTTTATATGGCAGCTATATCAGGTTATGTACCGATTTGCGCCATACTTAACACAGTTATTGGAAGTCATAACAAAACACCTTATGAAAAATTTCAGCCGAATCGCACGCCCTCTAGAGGCTCAAGAAATCAACACCCAAGATTGGTTTATATGGCAGCTATATCAAAACATGGACCAATTTGGCCCATTTACAATCCCAACCGACTTACACCAATAAAAATAATTTGTGCAAAATTTCAAGCGGCTAACTCTACTCCTTTGAAAGTTAGCGTGCTTTCGACAGACAGACGGATGGGGCCTCAGACGCATATTTTGTGGTGTTACAAACAGAATGACGAAATTAGTATACCCCCATCGTATGGTGGAGGAAATAAAAAGGCATTGAGGGGCCGAACTTTGGATACCCTTCACCTCGGGTATATATGAAAATCCCATTTCGTCAGAATCCGGTAAAATTGGATATCTTAAGCACTCAAATTCGGCACGGACATTGAGTGGTCTAATATATATGTCCGCTTTATTGGTCGCGGCTATATCTAAATATGGACCGATCTAATCCATATTTATGTCAGATGTCGAGAGGCCTAAAATAACCCACTGTTATAAATTTCAGCAAAATCGAGTAATAAATAAAGGTTTTATGGGGTTCAGACCCTTTATAGGGAGATCGGTCTAGATGGTAGCTATATCTATATAGTCCGATCAGTACCATATTTAAGTAGGATGTTGGGAGGCTTAAAACTGCCCACTGTTCCAAATTTTAACGATATCTTATAAAAAATAATGCTTTGATGGCCTTCAGCACCCTTATCGGCAGATCGGTCTATATGAAAGCTGTATACCCACTGTTTTCCAGGAAAACCGGATAATAAATAGGGCTTTTATGGGCTTCAGACCCTTTATCGAGAGATCGGTCTATATGACAGCTGTGTCTAATATAGTACGATCTGAATCATATTTAGATCAGATGTTAGAAGGCTTGAAATAACCCACTGTTCCAAATTTTAGAGAAATTGGGTGATAAAAAAAGCTTTTATGGTCTTCAGACCCCTTATTCGGGAGATCGGTCTATATCGCAGCTATATCTAAATATGGACCGATCTGAACCATATTTGGGTCAATTGTCGGGAAGCTTTCAACCACTCACTTTAAAATTAAGTTTTAATAGGCATTAGACCCTTTATCGGAAAATCGGTCTATATAGCAGCTATATCCAAATATGGTCCGATTTGGCCTGTTCAAGAACTTAACCAACGTGCATCAAAGACGTATCTGTGCCGAATTTCAGCTCAATATCTCAATTTTTGAAGGCTCTAGAGTGATTACAACTGACGGATGGACAGACACACGGACATCGTTAAATCGTCTTAGAATTTTACGACGATCCGAAATATGGGTTGGCCAAAAAGTAATTGCGGATTTTTCATATAGTCGGCGTTGACAAATTTTTTCACAGCTAGTGACTTTGTAATTGCATTCTTTCTTCTGTTAGTTATCAGCTGTTACTTTTAGCTTACTTAAGGAAAAAAATGTAAAAAAAGTATATTTGATTAAAGTTCAATCTAAGTTTTATTAAAAATGCAATTTACTTTCTTTTAAAAAATCCGCAATTACTTTTTGGGCAACCCAATATATATACTTTATAGGGTCGGAAATTGCTATTTCGGTGTGTTGCAAACGTAATGACTAAATGAATATACCCCCTATCCTACGGTGGTGGGTATAAAAAAGCTTCATCCCTTTTTGGTAAAGTAGATGGCTTAACTAACACAAATTTACGGGAAATTTGAGTTCCACACTGCCCCGATCGGTCCACTTTTCAGTTTTGGTGTTGTTTTTGCGAGAGGGTCCGCCCACTTTCTAAATCAAAAAAACAAACAAACAGACAGTCAAACAAACTTTTGACCTCTAAATACACATGTAATTGATATGAAATATGTTCATGGTTTAGCCCGGTTGAACTCAATGCGTTTTCATGGAATTTTCTATTTTTATTTAAAATTTCAAAATTGATTTCCATACTTTTCGTAACTTATTGTAACAAGTAACATCCTACTCATATTAAGGTTGTCTTGGGCAAAAAAAAAACTGCTCAAGAAATGTTAAAGTTTATGTACTACAGCACGAATTCAACTGCACTCACGTTTTGTATTACATTGTGCCTCACAAGTTTAGAGTTTTTTCATTGTTGCATTTGCTGTCTGGCAAATGTCAGTTATACAACAAAGTCACTGCATGTTACGAGCAGTGCAATGCAATGTGCTTGATGGGATGTAAGAATTTTTTCTTATAAAAATTCATACACCAAGTATGAAGTTTATGTAGGGCGGCGAAAAAAGAGAACAATTGGTTATGGAAAATGTATATTCAAAAATACAAGAAAAGAAATCTCCTTCAGAAAGTTCTTTTAAATTTACAACTCCTTGTTATCTATTAAACTTGACTGAGACTAGGTACGTATCAGGTATGCATATTAATTATTGATCATTGTGATAGTATTAGTAAAGTAAAGGTGTATGCGTTGCATATACGCACGACCATCATTAGAATTTATACAGAAACTAGCTGGATAGGGCCCGCTCCGCTGCGCCTTCTTTAACTCTCGAATATCTTTTAAGGTGGGGACACTTCGCCTGATATCGTGGATATCGAATTCGTGCTACTGTAGCCTATATCCACCTATGACGCCGAACGCCTGCGTTCGAATCCTGGCGGAAATTCGAACAAAATTTAAAGCAGTGATTATCTCCTCCTAATGCTGATTACATTTGCGAGGTACCATGCCATGCATGGTCATGTAAAAGATTCTCCCCAAAGAGGTGTCGCACTGCGGCGCGCCGTTCGGACACGGCTATAAAAAAGGTCCCTTATCATTGATAAACTCAATTTGAATCGAAAAGCACTCATTGATGTGTGAAAAGATTGCTTCCGCTCGGTTCCTGGGCAAATTTGTACTCTACTCCCAAATGCCTTTCTTTTGAGTCCCATATTACCGTATTGGTAAATATTTTGGGTTTAGGGGGTATTTCGGGATTGGTCACTTAGCCATTCGTGCTCTACTTTCAGAAACATTTCATATGAGTCGCATAATGGCATGATCGGTAAATTGTGTTGTGTTTGACGGTGGGGTGGACCCCAGGGTCTTAGTCCCGATAATGTATAAAAATTTCCCGAAAATCAATAAATTTCCACCCCAAATAGCTTTTTTATAATAAGAAGCTATTTTGGGGTGGGGCGGCTCCCTAAAGACATGGCTCCATATTGTCGTGATTGGTCTATATAACCATTTGGTGGGTTTTGGGCGGCACCAGTCCCCAACAACAGAAACCGTTTTTTTTTTTTTGGTGACTCTTAGAGAACAAAAAATTTCGAACGAATAGCATTACCAATCGCCGAGACCTGGTATTTTTGAAATTAGGGTAATGAGAAGTACTTTTTAGGGTAAACATTTCGACTCAAATATGGATATCAAATTCGTGTCCACTTCCAAATCCCTTTACTTTGAGCCGGTAAGTATGAACCGTTTGGAGGGTGTTTTGGAGCTGGGGCGGCCAACGGCACTTTAAGCTGAAAATAGATATCAAATTCGTTATTTACTCCCAAATACCGTTGATTTGAGCTCCATATTGCTATAGTCGGAAATAAAGTTCAGTTTAAGGGGTGACAACCATCCGATATTTAAAAATTTTATCTTATGTATAGAAATCAATTTGTGTTTGTTTGTTTGTTTGTTTGTGCCTAAAAGACTCAGAAACGGCTGAACCGATTTTCTTGCAATTTTCACAGATGGTGCATAATGTCCCCGTGGTGAAAAACGGGTACTAAATTTTTTGATATCTGAAGGGGGAACGGACCCTTCCCCTTACCCTAATTTTCAGAAACGCCAGATCTCGGAGAGGGGTGGTGCGATTTAAGCGAAATTTTATGTGCTCTATTATAGTACCCTAAAAATAAAAATTTGGTCCAAATTTCGGATGGGGTACCTAGGGGGCCTGTCCCACCCTAAAACCTACCAAACATATATTTGGACCAATCACGACAATATGGGCCTCAAATGAAAGGTATTAAGGATAAGAAAACGTATCTGATATCCAATTGTCGGACCAAGTGCTAGGGGGACCACCCTAACCCTCAAAACACCCCTAAATCGGACATATTTACCGACCATGGCAATATGGGACTCAAATGGAAGGTATTTGCGAGTAGAATTCTAATCTGATATCCAAATGTGGAACCACGTTTCTGGGGGTCCACCCCTTCCCAATTATAGTCATTATGTAATATTACAGTTCATTTCGGAAAATCGGAAGATAGTTTTATATGGGAGCTGTATCAAGCTATTGATCGATTCAGACCATATAAGACACATATGTTGAAGGTCATAAGAGAAGCCGTTGTACAAAATTTCTTCAAAATCGAATGAGAATTACGTCCTCTAGAGGCTCAAGAAGTCAAGATCCCAGATCGATTTATATGGCAGCTATATCAGGTTATGTACCGATTTGCGCTATACTTAGCACAGTGATTGGAAGTGCTAACAAAACACCTCGTGCAAAATTTCAGCCAAATCGCATGAGAATTGCGCCCGCCAGAATTCAAGATCCAAGATCGGTTTATATGACAGCTATACCAGATTATGAACTGATATTAATCGTACTTAATACGGTTGTTGTCGGATGAGAATTGCGCCTTCTGGGGGCCCAAGACCCAAGATCGGTTTATATGGCAGCTATATCAGGTTATAGACCAATTTAAACCATTAGCACAGTTGTTGGAGATGATACCGAAATTTAAGTCAAATCGGACGAGAATCGCGCCCTCCGAAGGCTCAAGAAGTGAAGACCCAAGATCGGTTTTTATGGCGGCTATATCAAAATATGGACCGATTTGGCCCAATCCAAATCCCAACCGACCTAAACTAACAAAAAGTATTTGTGCAAAATTTCAAGCGGCTAGATTTACTCCTTCGAAAGTTAGCGTGCCTTCAACAGACAGACGGACATGGCTAGATCGACTTAAAATAACATGACGATCAAGAACATATATATACTTTATGGGGTCTCAGATGCTTATTTCGAGGTGTTACAAACAGAATGACGAAATTAGTATACCCCTATCCTATGGTGGAGGGTATACAAATTTTGCATTCATTGCCAATTTGGTGCAGGCCATCAAAAGTTCGGCTTTGCCCGATTTTTGCCCCTCTTTACTGGTCATTAAAGCTATCAAAAATTTACGATGATTTTTTCTTCATCAAATGAAATGATGAGGGGCCACCTCAAGACTGTTTCTCTCAATGTGTGTCAATTATGTCAAAGCTGTGGCAATGTAATTTGAGTCAGTACAAAATGACTACCAATTAATTTAGAACTTGATCTTTCACACACGTAACACTTACTTTGATGGAGCTTAAAACATTTTCTCCTTTACATCATCAAAAAAGAAAGAAGTAAAACAACAAGAGGATGACCTAAAACTACAACTATTTTAATGACTCAATTGAACTCCATAACAATTTCCAATCATTTCCTCTACTTACGTTCCTAGGTTCAGTCGTTTGTTCGCTGCTTGGTCCGTTCATCTTTTGCACAGGGCCAAATGAATTTTCCATAGAAGATTTAGACTGCCTTCAATGAAACACTTGACTTAGCCAATAATCGAAAACCTTAGCATATGGAGCGTGGCGTGCATGTGTATGAATGTGCATGCCACAAAGAATAAGGATGCAAATTCATGCTGTGCATTGGCAGAGAGTAGCAGCAATGCAATGGTTTTTGGCTACGGCAATGACATAGCACTTAAATGAACACACATATACATATGTAAATTACTAAAGTATACACACAGTCATATGTTTGTTTAGCTATACATATGTACACTGAAAAAAAAAAGTTGGCCCACAATTTATCTTTAAATTCAATTTCCTATTTACTAACGGACATGTCCATCCGTTCCAAATTTTAATCGCTGATTGATTCTTATTTTATTTCATAGATATTTTTAACTACTGTTCACTGTTGTTTAGTCCCAGGGGCAATTTCCTAACTTTCAACGCTATTTTGACCTTCATTTCAGAATTTTGCCTTTAATAACAAGACACAAAGCTAAGGATTTGTTAACCTACCATTTAAAATAAACAACATAAAGGAAAATATATTTCCCCAAAGGGAATGTTCCCTTAAAATGTTGGAAAATTGATCATCTTTAAATTAAGTTTGCTTGCCTTTGTCTGGAATCTTTAAAATTTGGAAAAAATATTTTCAGTGTATGAATATGTGTACGCTTCTAAAGGCAAACACCAATCTGTGTAAAGTTTAGTTAACCATACGTGAGTGAATGCCAGCATTTGAGCTTTTTGCCAGAAGTTGCAGTTGCATGGTCTTTACCTTAAGGCATGACAAAGACCATCATCATTCTCATCGTCGTCGTCGTTTTCATCATTGCCACACATCTATGAACACTCACCCATGCACACGTAGTGGCTGTGCTTTAGTTCTTTACATAAAGGAGACTTACAAGTGCATGACTGCCCATGTGAGAGTGTAATATGTATATTTACATGTATAGTCGAATGTGTGTGTGTGTGTGTTTGTTTGTGTTTTAGATATGTGTACAAAGAATAACGACTTAAAAGATAAACACAAACTGTCATACATTTACAAGTCTTATGTTGTATGTCCATATACAAATACGTTCATATATACAGCCTGTGGTCAGTGAATTGGAAATGTCTTTTTTTAAATAATGTTTTCTACACCTTTGGATGGGGTATACCTATTTAGGCAATCTAAGATCTCCAAAATAGGCTAATTAGGTGACTATAGGAGTTTTTTGAAATTTGTACATTAAGGTATTATGGGGCCAAGACTTTAAATCGGTCTATATGGCAGCTATATCCAAATCTGAACCGATTTGAGCCAAGTTGCAGAAAAATGTCGAAGAGCCTAACACAAAGCACTGTCCCAAATTTTGCCGAAATCGGATAATAAAGGCGCCTTTTATGGCCCCAAAACCTAAAACCGAGAGATCGGTCTATATGGCAGCTATATCCAAATCTGGACCGATAAGGGCCAAATTGAAGAAAGATGTCGAAAGCCCTAAGACAACTCACTGTCCCAAATTTCAGCAAAATCGGCTAATAAATGTGGCTTTTATGGGCCTAAGATCCTAAATCGGAGGATCGGTCTATATGACAGCTATATCCAAATCTGGACCGATCTGAGCCAAATTGACGAAGGATGTCAAAAGGCCTAGCACAATTTACTGTCCCAAATTTCAACAAAATTGGATAATAAATGTGACTTTTATAGGCCTAAGAACCTTCATCAGAGGATCGGTCTATATGGCAGCTATATCCAAATCTGGACCGATAAGGGCCAAATTGAAGAAAGATGTCGAAAGCCCTAAGACAACTCACTGTCCCAAATTTCAGCAAAATCGGATGTGGTTTTTATGGGACTAAGAAATTTTACTTTAAAGACATCTTGTGCAAAATGATGAGGGTGAAAAGAAAAATGGAAAGTAGTACTGGTAACTGGAGAAAACGGTACGTTTAGTACCGCAATCGGTACCATTTGGTATTTTCTTTACGGAAGAAGCCAGAGGTCTAAAATTTGGTACGTAGGTACAACTAGAAAATACATGATGGATGGCTAAATGAGCTATTCAAAATTCTAACATTTTGGTACCAAAATTCGTACCATTTCGTACTTTCTTTATTAAAGGAGCTACAGGTCTCAAATTTGGCATGTAGGTACAACTAGGAAACGAGAAAAAATATTGGTACCAAAATAGATACCATTTGGTTCTTTCTTTATAAATGGAGTTACATGTCTGAAATTTGGCATGTAAACATAACTAGGAAAAATGTAATAAACGAATTCGTACGTTTTGCTATCAAAATTGTTACCATTTGGTACTTTCTTTTCAGATGGAGTTAGAGGTCTGAAATGTCGCAAGTAGCTAGAGGTCTGAAATTTGGCATGTAGGTACAACGAGAAAAAATATAGTGGGTGACTAAATGATCTATTCAAAATTCTTGCATTGTGGTACCAAAAAGTGCAAAATAATACTAAATAGCTTATCTTCGCCTTAAATAATACTAAAAAGTTTATCTTAACAGCTAGAATTAAGCATATTGACAAACATTATCGCAGCCCATACCAAAATACGACATGTGGAAGAAAACGTACTAATTATGGTGCAATTTGTAGCTTGAAAGTTTATATTGGGTGACTAGAAAATATTCTTTTTATACCCTCCACCATAGGATGGGGGTATACTAATTTCGTCATTCTGTTTGTTACTACTCGAAATATTCGTCATAAAGTATATATATTCTTGATCGTCGTGATATTTTATGTCCATCTAGCCATGTGCGTCCGTACGTCTGCCGAAAGCACTCTAACTTTGGAAGGAGTAAAGCTAGCCGATTGCAATTTTGCACAAATACTTGTTATTAGTGTAGGTCAGTCGGGATTGTAAATGGGCCATATCGGTCCATGGTTTGATATAGCTGCCATATAAACAGATTTTGGGTCTTGACTTCTTGAGCCTCTAGAGGGCGCAATACTCATCCGATTGAAATGAAATTTTGCACGACGTGTTTTGTTATGATATCCAACAAATGTGCCAAGTATGGTTCAGATCGGTCCATAACCTTATATAGCTGCCATATAAACCGATCGTGACTTCTTGAGCCTCTAGAGGTCGCAAATCTTATCCGATTGAAATGAAATTGTGCACGACGTGTTTCGCTATGACTTCCAACAACTGTGCTAAGTATGGTTCAGATCGGCCAAAACTTGATTTAGCTGCCATATAAACCGATCTTGAATTTTAACTTCTGGAGCCATTTGTGGGCGCAATTCTTATCTGACTTGACTGAAATTTTTCATGAAGTGTTTTTTATGACTTCCAACTACTGCTCTAAGTATGGTTCAAATCGGTCCATACCCTGATATAGCTGTCATATAAACCGATCTGGGGACTTGACTTCTTGACATTCTAAAAGGCGCAATACCCATCCGATTTGGCTGAAATTTTGTATGAGGTGTTTCGTTATGACTGTGTTTAATATGGTCCAGATCGTTCAATAACCTAATATAGCTGCAATATAAACCGATCTTGAATCTTGACTTCTGGAGCCATTAGAAGGCGCAATTCTTATCCGATTTGAATAAAATTTTGCACGAAGTATTTTGTTATGATATCCAACAACTGTACCAAAGTTCAAATCGGTTCATAACCTGATATAGCTGCTATATAAACCGATCTGGGATCTTGACTTCTTGAATCTCTAGAGGGCGAAATTCTTATCCGTTCTGGCTGAAATTTTATACGACGGATCCTCTCATGACCATAAACATACGTGTTTATTATGGTCTGAATCGGTCTATAGCCTGATACAGCTCCATATAAATCGATCTCTCTATTTTACTTCTTGAGCCCCCAAAGGGCGCAATTCTTATTCGAATTGGCTGACATTTTACACAGGTCTCCAACATATAATTTAATTGTGGCTCGAACCGGACCACATCTTGAAATCGCTCTGATGGCAGAGCAAATCTTTTCTTTTATCCTTTTTTTACCTAGGAAGAGATGGCGGGAAAAAAACTCGAAAAATGCGATCCATGGTGGAGGGTATATAAGATTCGACCTAAGAAGAGATGGCGGAAAAAAAAACTCGACAAATGCGATCCCTGGTGGAGGGTATATAAGACTCGGCCCGGCCGAACTTAGAGTCTTTTACTTGTTATTCGTACATTTAGGTACTCAAACGTACAAAATGGTACATTCTTTACGGACAAGGATAAAGCTCTCTCAAATCTCTTGGGCGACTTAATGATTTTTCCGTTATATTGTTAATCTTGGTACTAATTGGTATTATCTTTACGGAAAATGACAGATTTCTACAATTTTATATGCAGGTATTACAAAACTTCATTACCTTATAAACTGAACGATTACTTTTATTTTCGGAAATCCTACACTAAAACGGAGGTATCAAAATCGGGGATAGCGAAGCGAACCACCGGGATGCTAGTTAGTTTATATTTCTGATAAAGCTCCAATGAACCTAGCTACTAATTTTACTTTTTGAATTAGTCAGCCTTAATCCACCGTAGCGCAGAGGTGAGCATGTCCGCCTATGAACGCATGGGTTCGAATCCTAGCGGGACCATCAGAGAAATTTTTCAGCGGTGGTGTTTCCCTCCTAATACTGGAAACATTTGTGAGGTACTATGCCATGTTAAACTTCTCTCCAAAAAGGTGTCGCTCTGCGGCATGCCGTTCGGACTCGGCTATAAAAAGGAGACCCCTAATCATTGAGCTTAAACTTGAATCGGACTGCACTCATTGATGTGTGAGAAGTTTGCCCTTGTTCCTTAGTGGAATTTTCATGGGCAAAATTTGCATTTGCAATCCAAAAATACCCAATCAACATTTTCAATATCCTTGCGCTGCAAAAAATACCATCCGGATGCTGTTTATCATCACCTATGCTCATATACATACATCAACAGCTTGCGTATGTGCATGGTATATAAAGAAAAGAAAGGTTGCTGTGTTGCCAACTCTCAGCAAAGGTCTTGTTGCTGTCAATGTAACTTTTTTTCTTGTTTGCATTTTTGTTTTTTTCATGTTCACTTCCTTTTTTAAACGACATAGAAAGCATCTTGTGTGGATACACACACACACACACACACCCACAGACCAAGTGTATGATGTGTATGCAATGTATGCTCAAAGGATTACATATTCAGGAAAATTGCGAGTAATTAATTTTATGCAACAGCATGTAAAAGGTCTCCTACTTTCATTTTTGTTTCCTTTTCTCATTTCTGAGAGAGAGAGAAAGAGAGAAAAGCCGAGGTCGGCTTTATGGCTTTAGCTTAAGGCGTCATTTTTAGGTTTTTGTGTTTTGTATGCCCTATAGCCTACTGGCTGTTGTGCTGGTGCAGCTGTTCAGTTTTTCTGCTTTTTTCTTGTCTTTGGTCCTCGTGTTTAGAATTTTACAACAATTGTGTGTGTCATTTTGTGGCGTCTCACACTTGCATATACAATGAATGAGTGTGGCACACAGCCAATGGAGACCAAAAGAGAAAAAAAAACAAAGGCCAGAACGTCAACATCAGCTAGGACATAAAACAGGCCAGTTCGACAGTGTCACTTAAACAAGATTCTGTGGTGTAGGTTGTGACAGGTTTATAGACACAAATTTCGCAAGGACATAATCTAGAGGTAACTTCTCTCACAGAACATTTTATATTCTATTTTGACTCTGTCCTCTTCCTGAAGCTTGAGTCTCAACGGCATGAGACAGTAACTTGTTGCGTTGGCGTTCGTCTCAGCTTGTCAATATGGGTATTTAGTGGATTTAGTTTCCATCTGAGAAGTTGTCTCTGCTGTCATAGCACTACAGTCACTTGCTTGAATCCTGAAAAATGTCCCCAGGATTATTTTTTAGTTATTGTATGGGTTTAGATTTTGACATGATTTGTTTGAAAGCCACTGTGGCGCAGAGGTTAGCATGTCCGCCTATGACACCAAACGCTTGGGTTCATACCCCGGCGTGAAAATCATAAAAATGTTCAGCGGTGGTTATCCTCTTACTAAAGCTGGCTGCATTTGTGAGGTATCCTGCCATGTTGGAACTTCCCTACCAAGTGGTGTCGCTATGCGGCAAGTCGATCGGATTTGGCATAAAAAATGCCACTTCAGCTTAAACTTTAGTCGGAATGCTTTCATTGATATGAGAGAAGTATCCCCTGTTCTTTTATGGAAGTTCGGCAAGGTTGAATGGGTCGCCCATTAAAGGTGCGTTCACTCGGAGGCCCCAGTCTGGTACCCTAGAAAGAAAGAGAAGAGGAACAAAATGTGGAAGGTTATACAAAAGTAAGAAAAGTCAGGAGGAATGGGGAACCCGAGCGGGGGGATGAAGAAACGCCCATCCCACGCAAGCACGAATGTACCTACGCCGGAGGTTAATGCACCTACCATCGGAACCATCCTGTTCCTTTAACAAATCTCATCAGACCTACCAGAGGTACGTTCACAAGTTTACCCAGATTGTATGGGTCGCCCACCAAAGATGTGTTCACTCGGAGGCCCCAGTCTGGTACCCTAGAAAGAAAGGGAAGAGAAAGAAAATGTGACACCTCGGACTAGAGGTTAAACACGAATAAAAGAAAGGCAGGAAGAATGGAGAACCCCAGCGGGGGGGTGAAGAAACGCCCATCCCCACGCAAGCACGAATATACCTACGCCGGAGCTTATGGCATCCACCGTCGGAACCATCCTGTTCCTTCAACAAATCTCATCAGACCTACCAGAGTTACGTTCAGAAGTTCACCCACATCACAGAAAAAACGGCTCCCCAGAAAGGAGATCTTACGTCCGATCAGATCCGGACGTGAACACTGCAAGTGGTCAAAAGTTTTATCTTCATCCTCATCGATGCCACTATTATAGAAGTAATTATGCGGTTTTCCCATGCGTGCCGTCATGTGTCCTATGGCAAAGTTCAGACCCGGACATGAACACTGCAAGTGCTCAAAAGTCTCCTCTTCATCCTCATCGAGGTAACTCCAACAGAAGTCATTGTGCGGTTTTCCCATGCGCACCGTCATGCGGCCTATGGCAAAGTGTCCGTTTATGACCCCTGTCAAGGTACTCATCGAACTCTCTTATCGAACGCCAACAACTCTCTCGTCTTTCTCCCGTCGATGACCAACCATAGCGCCTTTGCAGTCCGGCAATCATCCACCGTGACCCACCGCGCCACCGACTCCGCCCTGGCCATCCCCTCTACTGTGTTCAGTAGCTCGACAAATTACACGAAGGCAAGACCGATGACTACTCGGCCCGGCCCAGACGAACCCCTCCTGGCGCACTCGTCCGACCTCGCATTCCCTGGAGTGCCCTCATGCCCAGGAACACATGTCAGCGTCACAACATGAGCCCGAACCCTATACAGGGACTCCAAACAATCCTCCTCGCATCTCTACCTCACCATCCTCGACCCTACGACTTTAAGGGCCGCCATACTGTCCACATAAATTCTGAGTTTCAAGAGCCATAAATCCTTTACCAGAAATTCCCTTGCGGCCACTGCAATGGCACAGACCTCTGCCTCAAAGACCGCACCCACGGCAGTCTCATAAGTAGAACCCAATCCAGTCCCTGACTCCATCTTGAAGCCATCGGTATAGATCGAGGTCTCATCCTCCTCGAATACCGCATCCGAGCTCCATTTATCCCTTGCAGGAAATTGAATCAGTCGGCACTGGTGCCAGTCTACCCTCCGCATCCATAACACCCAGAATCGAACTGTGGGCGCAACCATTCTCCTTCAGCATGCCGAGCTCTCTCAGCCTAAGCGCGACCCTGGCGGCGCAGTTTCGAATATAGGCCTCAATGGGCTGCATATCCATAGGCCTGTCTGTGGTGCGGATCTCAGTGCCTCCTTAGTCTACCCTCTGCATCCATAACACCCAGAATCGAACTGTGGCCTCAACCATCCTCCTTCAGCATGCCAAGCTCTCTCAGCCTAAGCGCGACCCTGGCGGCGTAGTTTCGAATTTAGGCTTCAATGGGCTGCATATCCACAGGCCTGCCTTTGGTGCGGATCTCAGTGCCCCCAAAACCTCGACAATGGCACAGACAGACCATTTTGGAGCCATGGGTATAATAGATCGAGGTCTCATCTTCCTCAAATACAGCATTCGCCCTCCATTCATCCCTTCCAGGAAATTGAATCACGAACAACCTTACTCCAGTCGGCAAGGGTGCCAGTCTACCCTTCGGATCCATAACACCCAGAATCGAACTGTGGCCGCAACCATCCTCCTTCAACATGCCAAGCTTTCTCAGTCTAAACGCGACCCTGGCGGCGTAGTTTCGAATATAGGCTTCAATGGGCTGCATATTCACAGGCCTGCTGTGGTGCGGATCTCAGTGCCCCTAAAACCTCGACGCAGGCCAGTCTCTGGACCTTCTCAAACTCCCTCGCACGCGTCCCCTTCTTTGCGGTATTCCACCATAACAGTACTCCATAGGTCAGTACTGGTCTCACGACGGCGGTATACATCCAATAAACACTCCACCTCTGGTAATCCGCCTTCTGACCACACTACCTCCCAGGTTCGCATTGATAATGCTTCCATAAAGCATATCATTGGTCCACTGGGAGATCATGCGGTGAATCCCCGTGCGGTCCAATGCGGCGACTATCGATCTTATCTCCACATTATTGAAGTCCTGTACCACCTCGCGAAGGGCCGTCTCCACCGACCTGCCTTTGAGAATGCGTGTAGTGCCCCACTGAAGCTTTCCGGCGTCAGTCCCCTCTCACCTTCGGGTCAATCAGTCGTTCCAGTGTTTTCAGCAAAAACGATGACGGACTAATAGGCCTATAATCCTTCGTCGTACTGTGGTTTATTCTTCCTGCCTTGGGGATAAAGAACACCTTGATCTCCCTCCCTAACCTCGGTATGTAGGACCATACCGTGGAGCGCTCGGAAGATCTGCTCAAGCCAGAGCAGGGTGACTCCAAGGCACTCCTGCAGCAGTGCCGGGATAATTCCGTCAGGACCGTCCACGCTATCTTCTCCTCGTCAACATTGTCCCTGATGAGGTCATCCATTAGGGCCACATATGCAGGTATTGCGATATCTTAATCGCCGACCTCTTCCTGGCCACCTGGGAAATGAGCCTCCATCAAAAGTACCACCGTCTTCTGCTCACTCTCAGTGTAAGTTCCGTCCTCCCTCCTCTGGGAGCTAGGCGTAATGGGATCCTTGCGGAGCTCTTTTAGCAACCTGGATGCCTCACTAGTGTTTTCCAATTCCCCACAGAATTTCGCCCAGGAACTCCTCTTCGCCTTCCTCGTCTACTTCTTAAACTTAATGAAAATTTAATGAAAATTTGGTAGTATTGATTGAAGTTTTAAATTTTTTTTTTCATCGTCTGACCCCAATGTATACCAATCCCACTAAAGCAAAAAAAAAAAACAGTTTGGGATACAAGAGGAAGGGTAAAAAATCTGCTTATTTTTAATATGAGTAGAGATTTAAGGGTCAAGGACGTCTCTGTCGGCTATCGTCGTGTTATGCGTTCATATTGAACTAAAGACAGAAACCAGGCAAATGTCAGCCAGCGAAGCCTTGAAACTACATCGTCGCATAGGGAAAATACAAAGAAAATAAACACACGCAAGATGAGTTCTGTGTGGCAGGCATTATTTGCTTAACCCAGATGAAATTGAAGAAGCGAAAAGACTTAAGGATGTGTTCTTTAAAGAATTGAGGCAAATATTTAATATTTTGTTTACTAAAATGTTATAAAAAGTCAAATCCGGAATGGGATGGGGTGTACCAAAACTTGAGTTTTGTGCCAAGTTTCATCGAAATCGGATGAAAAATGATTATTTTATAGGCTCAATACTCTATATTGGGAGATCGTTATATATGGCAGCTAAATCCAAATATGAATATAGTCCGAACTCGATCATATTTCACAGGAATGGGTAGGGGTCTTTCATTCAATTCACTGTGCTGTAATCATCAATTGGTCTATCTCACATTCCTCTGGGTATTACAAACAAATGCAATGAGTTAAAATACCCTGTACCACAGTGGTGAATTGAGATATACAGAAGTCAGAAATCCGGAAATTTTAACAAGGAATTAAACATCAATCCGATGTCTTTGGTGCAAGCACATCCTCCTGCAGAGGCAAAGAATTAAATCTGGTAACTGACACAGATAACATGCTCAGGATATGGAAAGAACATTTTACCCAGTGCCCGACGTTGGCGGCGAAGAGGATACCGCAGAACCAATCCCTGATGATGGTATAGCATGTTTACCTCATAGTCAGAATAAGGTCCAGGTAGCAGTGACCCGACTAAAGAACAACAAGGCAGCAGGAGCCGACGGGTTACCCGCTGAACTATTTGAGACCGGAGGCGACACACTGATAAGGCTCATGCATCAGCTTATCTGCACACTGTGTGAAGATTAAAACCTAAAGTCAATGAGATAATTGGGCCCTATCAATGCAGCTTTAGAGCTGGTAAATCCGCCCTGGACCAGATATTCACAGTGCGCCAAATCCTGGAAAAGACCTGAGAAGGACAAATCAACACCTGCCATCTCTTTGTAGACTAAAACGCGGCTTTCGATACTCCTTTACTTTCAAAGATATTTCAAGCCATGTCGGAGTTTCGTATCCTTGCAAAATTAATAATCTTCTCCAGCAGGATATTAAAGAGATCACACGATAGGCTGTCTCCATGTCTGAAACCTCGTTTGGTATTAAATTGTTCGGAGAGATTCTTTCGTATTCTGCAGGATGACACAGCGTATCAGCAAATGTCATCCTGCAGAATACGAAGGAATCTCTTCGAACAATTTAATACCAAACGAGGTTTCAGACGAGGAGACAGCCTATCGTGTGATCTCTTTAATATCCTGCTGGAGAAGATTATACGAGATGCAGAAGTGAATAGATATGCCACACTAACCGCAAGGGAACACATGCTAATCGTCTATGCCGACGACATCGACATCATAGGTCGGTCACCGGAAGTAGTAACTGGTGCCTTTGAGAGAATCAAAAGAGAGTCAGTGAAAATGGGTCTGGCAGTAAATGGAGATAAGACGAAATGGATGGTTTCCGCTCCCAAAAAGCCTTGCACAACCGAGCAGATTAAGAAAATGGAGAAAGTTGGAAATCACAACTTTGAGATAGTCAATAACTTTATCTACCTCGGCACCGCCGTGAACGAAACGAATGACACCAGTTTTGAGATTAAGTGAAGAACAATACTGGCAAACAGATGCTTCTTTGGACTAAGTAGGCCGTTTAGAAGCAAGGCCACCTCTCGACAGATGAAGATTACACTATACAAGACACTGATACTACCCATGTTATATGGTTCTGAATCATGGGTACTTGTGAAAGCAGATGAGGCAGTACTTGGAGTATTTGAGAGAAAGATTCTTCATAAAATATATGGACAAGTTTGCGTTATTGGAGAATATAGGCGGCGTATGAACCACGAGCTGTATGAGATGTATGACGACGATAGCGAAGTTACACGCATCAAAATACAACGGCTGCGTTGGCTAGGTCATGTTTTCAGAATGGAGCTTCTCCAGCAAAGAATTCTATAGAGGGCAAACACGGTGGTACACTCAAACCGGGAAGACCAAAAGCCCGATGGAAAAATCAAGAGGTGAGAGACTCCTCGAAACTTGATGTCAGAGATTTTAGAATGAGCTCAGGAGATCGAGGCGCTTGGAACGCTATTCTACGTTCGGCTAGTGGAACAAATGTTCTGTCATAGCCAATTAAAGTAAGTAAGGGAGTACCACCGTGGTGGTATCTTTTTATATATAAAAATCAATTTGTGTTTGCTTGTAGGTTTGTTTGTGTGTTCCTTATAGACTCAAAAACGGCTGACCCGATTTTCTTGAAATTTTCATGGTGGATAATGATCCCCTGGTGAGAATAGTGTACTACATTTTTCGATATCTGAAGGGGGAGCGGACCCTCCCCTTACCCTAATTTTCAGAAACGCCAGATTTCGGAGATGGGTGGTACGAATTAAGCGAAATTTTGTGTGCTCTCGTATAGTACCCTAAAAAAAAAATTTGGTTTCCTAATTTCGAATGGGGTACCTAGGGGGGCTGCCCCACCCTAAAACCTACTTAACATATATTTAGAACAATCACGACAATATGGGACTCAAATGAAAGGTATTTAGGATAAGAAAACGTATTTGATATCAAATTAAAGATATTTAAGAGTAGAACAAAAATCTGATATATATTTTCAGGACCAAGGCATTGAGTGTCCGCCCCAACCCTCAAAACAGCACCCAAAACGGTCATGTTTCTCGACTATGGAAATATGGGGCTCAAAGGAAAGGTAATTGAGAGTAGACTACGAATGGGATATCAACATTCGGGAACAGCTGTCTAACCGTCGTTCCAGACTCAATTTGGGTCTTAAAGAGAGTGAAGTTCGATATTGATAGTTTTTAGGGCCCATACCCCAAACCGGACATATTTGCTGACTTTTGCAGTAAGGGGTTTAAATAAAAGCTATTTGAGATTAGCAAACGTATTTGATATCCAATTTTGAGGCCAAAGGCAATATGGGGTTCAAATTAATGATATTTGAGGGTAGACCATGATGCTGATATATTTCCAAGGCTAAGTATTTGGGCGATTACCTCACTCCCCAAAACACCCCTAAATCGAACATATTTACCGACCATGTCAATATGGGGCTCAAGTGAAAGGTATTGGGGATTAGAGCACGAAATTGATACCCACTTGCGAAACCAATTTTCTGGGTGTCTGCCATTTCCCCAAAAACAACCCACAAACAGCAATTGAGCCCCAACCCACGACGCAATATTGGGGCTCAAATAAAGGTATTTGGGAGTATAATACGATTCTGATATCCAAAAGTGAGACCATGTTTATGAGGCACCGCCCCTTCCCCCAAAACACCCCCCAAATAGAAAAAGCTTATCGACCATGGTAATATGTGGCTCAAATGAAAGATATTTAAGATTTAACAAGTAAGAACGTGCTAAGTTCGGCCGGGCCGAATCTTATATACCCTCCACCATGGATCGCATTTGTCGAGTTCTATGCATCTCTTTTTAGGCAAATAAAAAAAATTGGATAAGAATTGCGCCCTGTTGGGGCTCAGAAAGCAAAATCGGGAGATCGCTTTATATGGGAGCTGTATCAAGCTATTGATCGATTAAGACCATATTAGGGCCCCGTCCAGCTAGTAAATTGCAAATTGCAAATTTTGCCCATTTACATCCACATTAATCCACTAAGGAACAGGGTCAAACTTCTCACATATCAATGAGTGCAGTCCGATTCAAGTTTAAGCTCAATGATAAGGGGTCTCCTTTTTATAGCCGAGTCCGAACGGTGTGCCGCAGTGCGACACCTTTTTGGAGGGAAGTTTTACATGGCATTGTACCTCACAAATGTTGCCAGCATTAGGAGGGGAAAACCACCGCTGAAAATTTTTTTCTGATGGTCTCGCCAGGATACGAACCCAGGCTTTTAGCGTCATAGGCGGACATGCTAACCTCTGCGCTACGGTGGCCTCCAGCTAGTAGGTTATAAAAACTTTACGAATTACGGCCGTTTAGGCCGGTAGCCGAGTTACTAGTGTGGGAGATGTCGGTTTGAATCCCATCAGAGGCCTTGTCTGTCGCTACTGTGGTATCACCATGAACTTAAATAATCTAAATGAGTCTTCTTGCAAAATAGACTGCCAATGCAACCTTATCTAGCCTAGCCCACCCAACCTTTGGCATTTTAGCTGTAGTAGGAAGACTTATACAGCTAATAATATTAGCTTTCTTTGCGCTTTATTTCTATGCCATAAACTGTTTAACTGTCTTAGTTGGCCTTTACACGTAACTAATATTAAATACCATATATGTATATGTAATTATCTTTCACACATTCTATAGCCTACAGCCAATTTCCAATATCATAAGTGCGCGCGCTTCTTCATTTGATTATGCATGCCATTAGTACGTGGCTAGAATATTCCATTGTCATGTCGTAGGGAAATGTCATAACTTGAAATGTCAACTTATTCACATACCATGATACATTTCGATAATAGCATTTTAATTAAAGTGTATGTACGCATGATTTCCCCACGGACAATGTCGATAGTTTATTAAAGTGAAGTATCAACTGCACCAATAGTAATGAATTATTTATTACGATTATTATTTCATTATGAAACTTCTACTTAGTTTTTAAGGGCGGAATTGAGTATCGGATACCGTTAAACGACTGATTACATTTACATCAATGGGAAATGGAAAATTTCCAAAGATGTGAACATTTGCAATAAGTTTTTGTTAAATTTGTAGAAAAAAATTCTTTTAAATTTGTGAAATAATTGGCCAGATGAAGCACCAAGCAAATTGGTATAGGTCCAAGGCCTCATATGTAAATACATTTCGAACCGAACACTGATTTTGGTAATAAAATTCAATGATTTGCAAGCGTTGCTCGTTAGTAAGTCTATTCATGATGAAATGTCAAAGCATACTGAGCATCTTTCTCTTTGACACCATGTCTGAAATCCCACGTGATCTGTCAAATACTAATGCATGAAAATCCTAACCTCAAAAAAATCACCCTTTAGTTCTTGTGAATGCGGGTGTGAGATAAACAGTATCGGGATCTCCTTATGGTGGTTGGTGTGAAGGCATAGATGAGTGTAGTGCTTGGCCCATCTTTGTGGTATTTCGCAACGTTGCACTGTGGAATAGAATCAAAAACAAGGAAAAGCATGCCAAGTTCGGCCGGGCCGAACCTTATACACCCTACACCATGGATCGCATTTGTCAAGCTTTTTGACTTTTCAATATATACCATGACTAGCCATGACTGTAAGAAGTCATAGAAAAGTACCATCTTCAAAATTTCTGGCAAATGGAGTAAAAGTTGCGCCCTCCAGCAGTTCAGAGTGTCACATTGGGACAAATATTGGGTTGCCCAAAAAGTAATTGCGGATTTTTCAAAAGAAAGTAAATGCATTTTTAATAAAATTTAGAATGAACTTTAATCAAATATACTTTTTTTACACTTTTTTTCTAAAGCAAGCTAAAAGTAACAGCTGATAACTGACAGAAAACGAATGCAATTACAGAGTCACAAGCTGTGAAAAAATTATCAACGCCGACTATATGAAAAATCCGCAATTACATTTTGGGCAAACCAATATATGGCAGCTATATCAGGTTATCAACCGATTCGAACCATACTTACCCCATATGATGAAAGTGATACCAAATGCAAAATTTAAGCCATATCGGATAAGAATTGCGCCCTCTAGAGGCTCAAGAAGTCAAGACCCAAGATCGGTTCATATGGCAGCTATATCAGGTTAGGGCCCAATTTGAACTATGATTAGTGCCGTTATTGGAAGGTATAACAAACCATCTCGTGCAAAATTTCAGGCAAATCGGATAAAAATTGCCCCCCCTAGTGGCTCAAGAAAGCAACATCCAAGATTGGTTTATATGGCGGCTATTTTAAAACATGGACCCAAGGTCGGTTCATATGGTGGCTATATCAGTTTATAAACTGATGTAGACCATACTTGGTAAAGTTGTTCCAAGTCATTCTTTAACGATATGTGAAAAATTTGAGCCAAATCTGATAATGAGTGCGCCCTCTAGAAGCTCAAGAAGTCTAATCAGGAGATGGCAGCTATATCAAAAAATGGAACGATTTAACCTGTTGACACTTAAAGCGCCTAGTTTTACTCTTTCGAAAGTAAGCGTGCTTTCGACAGACAGACGGACGGACAAGGTTAGATCGGCTTAAAATGTTATGACGATCAAGTGCCAACCACAGAGGAATAATTTTCCTCCCCATTGCAAACATGATAATCTCGAGTGTACAGTGTGAAAGATTAAAACCAAAAGTCAATGAGATAATTGGTCCCTATCAATGCGGCTTTAGACCTGGTGAATCCACCATAAACCAGATATTCACACTGCGCCAAATCCTGGAAGAGATCCGAGAAGGACAAATCAACACCTACCATCTCTTTGTTGACTACAAAGCCGCTTTCGATACTCATTTACGTTCAAAGGTATTTCAAGCCATGTATATACGTTATTATACCTTATGCAACTATAAAAATAAGTCTGCTGATATTAAATTAAAAATTTTAAACTTTTGAATGAATCCATTCAATATTTACGAAATTGTTGAGCTTTTTTTAACTTTTTTGTTTGCTGTTTTAGCAACAAATTTCTCTGAGCGTGGGGTCTTGGACGCATGTTTCGAGGTGTTACCAACGGAATGACTAAATTAGTATACCCCCATCCTACGGTGTAGGGTATAAAAAAAGAAGAAACAAGTAAAAGCGTACTAAGTTCGGCCTGGCCGAATCTTATATACCCTCCACCATGGATCGCATTTGTCGATCTCTTGCCACGGTATCTCTTTTTTAGGCAAGCAAACGATACCCCATCAGAAATTTGGATACCGAATTTTTATTTGATTTGGCGTTTCTGAAAATTAGAGTAAGGGGGAGGATCCGTCCCCCCTTCAGATACCACAGGATTATTATGCACTATCTGTGAAAATTGCAAGAAAATCGGTTCAGCCGTTTTTGAGTCTATAAGGAGCTAAAGAACGCACAACAAACAAACCTACAAACAAACAAAAATTGATTTTTATATAAAAGAAGATTCATGATCATCGTAAAAATAGAAGACTATCTAGCCATGTCCGTTCGTCTGTCTGTTGAAATCACGCTACAATCTTTAAACAAAGAGATATTGAGCTGAAACTTTGCACAGATTCTTTTTTTATGAGTTGTGTTAGACCCATCGACATCCTTCTTGTATTTGGCTCAGATCGGTTCAGATTTGGATATAGCTGCATATAGAGCGATCTCTCGATTAAAGGTTTTTGGGGCCATAAAAGGAGCATTTGTTGTTCAATGTCGCCGAAATTTGGGACAGTGAGTTGTGTTAGGCCCATCGACATCCTTCTTCAATTTGGCTCAGATCGGTTCAGATTTGGATATAGCTGCCATATAGATCGATATTTCGATTTAAAGTCTTGGCCCCATAAAAGGAACCTTTATTGTCCGATGTCGGCGAAATTTGGGTCAGTGAGTAATGCTAAGTCCCTCAACATGCTTCTGCAATATGGCGTAGATCGGTCCAGATTTGGATATATTGGGTTGCCCAAAAAGTAATTGCGGATTTTTCATATAGTCGGCGTTGACAAATTTTTTCACAGCTTGTGACTCTGTAATTGCATTCCTTCTTCTGTCAGTTATCAGCTGTTACTTTTAGCTTGCTTTAGAAAAAAGTGTAAAAAAAGTATATTTGATTAAAGTTCATTCTAAGTTTTATTAAAAATGCATTTACTTTCTTTTAAAAAATCCGCAATTACTTTTTGGGCTACCCAATAGCTGCGATATAGACCGATCTCTTGATTTAAGCGCTTGGGCCCATAAAAGGAGCATTTATTGTCCGATGTCGCCAAATTTGGTTGTGTTAGGCCCGTCGAAATCCTTCTTCAAATTGGCTCAGATGGGTCCAGATTTGGATTTAACTGCCATATAGACCGAACTCTCGATTTAAGGGTTTGGGCCCATAAAAACCGCATTTATTGTCTGATTTCGCCGAAATTTGGGACAGTGACTTGTGTTCGGTTCTTTGACATTTTTCTGCAACTTGGCCCAAATCGGTCCAGATTTGGAAATAGCTGCCATATAGACCGATATCTCGATCCGATTTAACTGAAATTTGACGCAGTGACTTATGTTAGGATTTTTGACATCCCTCTCGTATATGGTTCAGATCTGTAGCTAGTAAAAAGACCAATATTTTGTTATACACAATTGAACAATGAATTGTATTTATTAGTATTTGGTCCAAATCGGAACATATGTGGATATAGCTGCTATGGGGCATAAGGTATGAAAATTTCACCGGATTGTGCCGAAAGGTGGTTTACACCTAGTATTTTTTTTTGAATCTATCCGCCTGTGTGGCGTGAGCTTGTGTCTTATATTAGAATATGTATGGATTTCCACTTTTTCAGAGTTTTTCATGCAAAGCGTACAGATGTAACGAAAATCTGTTTACCCATAGTTATAGCATATATAAGTCATTTTAATTTCTTAAAGCTGTATTCACCAAACTTAATGAAAACTTAAAATTGGATAATTTGACGGCTCCATAAAGGCTATCTGCAAATAAACCTATTTCGAAGGTACTTTAAGTTTTTCGAATACCGGTGTTACATTTTATGGCTATACAAATTTTCCATATCTGATGACTAATTCCTTAAATTTTTAATTGTTTCTCTTTTTATTACAGGTAAGCTTGATATTGATGAGTTGATAGTTCACTTTTCAAGTAAGTCTACTTCTAAGATATTTTTGACCCTTAAAGTTTATCATAAAACACTTTGTGTGTAACCATAACTCATCTATGAACGGTAATTTTCTATCAAACCCATTTAAGAATATCTTGCATCTCATTTAAAGCACTTCTGTACAAAAGTAATCTGTTGTTTATTTCTTCCATTCTTATCTATAAATTAAACTTTACTTAAACTCTTGACTGCATTTGGTTGCTTAACAAAAACATCTATCTCGAATCTGTGCTGTGTTATGTTTGCCATTTTTCCAAAATTCGGTTATTTAGAAAATCCCTTTTTCGTACAGCTTTTGATACTCGTACTCCTGGTGCGGCGATAACAAAGCCTTTTATGTGGCCATGTGTTGTTGTTGTTGTTCATATTCTAAGCAAAAAAAAAAGACAAGAGTTGTGAATAACCTCAAAAATGTATTTAATCTCTATTTGTGAAATGCATCAGTACACAAAGGATAAGCACACACAAATACAAGTAAACACATGCTCGC
Organism: Stomoxys calcitrans; assembly: GCF_963082655.1. NCBI lineage: Eukaryota > Metazoa > Arthropoda > Insecta > Diptera > Muscidae > Stomoxys > Stomoxys calcitrans. Next base: position 11,456,355 of record NC_081553.1, read on the forward strand.
ATATGAGAGCATACAAAGGCATCTTCTTACTCACTCACCTCACAGATACATGTGGACCTTTAGTATTTGAATTTTAAACACAAATACAAGTATGTAAATATGCGAAACACTAAGCGAAACAGAGAGGGAGTGATATGAAGAGTAGGAGAGGTATAACTGACATACAACTGCATAAGGATTTGTTTATATATAAATACCGTAAGTGCATGAAAAGGTTGCCCTGAATGTTTTTGCCTCCTATCCAACCATCCCTTTATCATGCCTTTGTTGAATGCCTTTCTTTCTGTATGGGGGTGATGGGGCGATGGGTTGGAAATGGAATGCTATTATCTACTACATGAAAACGTTTATTCTAATGATGATCATCTAAGGTAGTAATACATGTTAATGCCTGACGATAATGTTGATAATCGTCTTCATCATCCTCACATTCTTTTTGGTTTGGCTGATGAACAGCATCAGCTTCATCAACGCTAGATTATAGCTCGTTGAAGTTGCTAGGAAGTTGGCAGGGTTATAAAAATGTCCATGTTATAGGAAAATTGTACACAGTAAACAATTTAAGGCTAAATTTGGGGAAATTCTTTATAATGGTATAGTTGATGTTGTTGTAGGTAAAATTTCAAAATTTCGCCAAACTCTTATAGGTTAGCAAGTTTGTTCCGGTTCAGAGGACCGATTGCCATAGGAACGTGATGGGCATTGGTTATTATAAGGCGCCAATAACTCACCATGTCATATCGACCATCATAGGCACTCAGGATTTATGCAAAAGCCGGTGTCACCCGGCCTCTCACTGAGACTCTCCGTTCGATACCGCTGGTTGTGCGCGACTACAGTTGTAGCAGTTGAACGCACCCGTTGTCTCACCGCTGAGCATCTAGTGATGACCATGACCACCACACGGATGGGAGCAGAAAGTTCAAAGCTATGTGGTGCTCGGGTTCTTTTAGCCGAGTGGAAAGAAAGGCCGCCAGAAATTATATCTGTTTTAAAAGAAGTAAAAATGGAAATGAAAGTCCAGCAAAGCCGACCTTTCGATACCCTACAACATAGTAAAAGTCCTAAAAAAATACATTCGGCAATATGTTGAGAACATCTGCTAAGACATACGCTGATAAAAGCTCTAAAAGTGGATATCGGTTGTACATTATTTCTAAGTCTAAGCCTATTTTAAATCAATTCACCAGTTATTTCGAGAGTCAAAACAAGTAAAAAGGGGTTAAGTTCAGCCGGGCCGAACTTTGGATACCCACCACCTCATGTATATATGTAAACCACCTTTCATCAAAATCTTGTGAAAATTGCATACCTTATGCCCCAGGGCAGCTACATCGAAATGTGTTCCAATTTGGACCAAATATTAATAAGTGCAAGTAATTGTTTAATTGTGTATACCAACTATTGGTCTTTTTTGTAGCTATATCTAAAAATAAACCGATCTGAACCATATACGACACGGATGTCGAAAGCCTAACATAAATCACTGTGTCAAATTTCAGTAAAATCGGATTATAAATGCGCCTTTTATGGGGTCCAAGATTTTAAATCGAAATATCGGTCTATATGGCAGCTATATCCAAATCTGGACCGATTTGGGCCAAATTGTCAAAGAGCCTTACACAACGCACTGTCCCAAATTTCGGCGACATCGGACAATAAATGCGCCTTTTATGAGCCCAAAACCTTAAACCAAGAGATCGGTATATGGCAGCTATATCCAAATGTGGACAGATCTGGGCCAAATTGAAGAAGAATGTCGAAGGGTCTAACACAACTCACTGTCTGAAATTTCAGCAAAATCAAATAATAAATGTGGCTTTTATGGACCTAAGACCCTAAATCTGAGGATCGGTCTATATGGCAGCTATATCCAAATCTGAACCGATCTGAGCCAAATTAAGAAATAATGTCGATTGGCCTTACACAACTCACTTTCACAACTTTCAGTAAAATCGGATAATAAATGTGGCTTTTATGGGCCTAAGACCCTAAATCTGAGGATCGGTCTATATTGCAGCTATATCCAAATCTGGACCGATCTGGGCCAAATTAAGAAATAATGTCGACTGGCCTTACACAACTCACTTTCCCAACTTTCAGTAAAATCGGATAATAAATGTGGCTTTTATGGGCCTGAGAACCCAAATCGGCCTATCGGTCGTTATGGGGGCTATATCAAGATATAGTCGGATAAAGCCCATCTTCGAACTTAACCTGCTTATAGACAAAAAAAATCTATGCAATATTTCTGCTTAATATCTTTATTTTTAAAAACTGTAACGTGATTTCTTAATGGAATGTTCATGGGCAAGTGTTCATATCGAAATCTGAAAGCTTCGTCTCTAGACCACAATAGTTGTCGGAGCCAAATTTTAAGACGATCCGATAAAAATTGCGGAGTACTTTTTTCATTTGAGTCCCACATTGATAGGAACGTCGAATATACCTGTTTAGAGGAGTTTTGGGGTTTGGAGCGGTCGGCCGGGTACTTTGACCCAATAATTTATACGATATTAGTTTTCTAGCTTCTAATACCTTTCATTTGATAACCCATATTGTGCCTATTTGGTTTTGGGTGGCGTTTTTGGAGTTAAGGGGGAGGGTCTGCCCCAATTATATAGCCTATGTTTCCTTCCAGACAAATCAATCTGTAAAAATTCTAGGAAAATCGGTTAACCCGTTTATGATACTACGGAACAAACAAGCAAACTGAGTCCCATATATTCATGATTAGTTCGTATTCCCATTTTGAGCGTTTTTTGGGAGGTGGGGTGACCCCTCTATATCTCGGTCAGATTTTGTATGCCAGACTCTCAATCTACTCCCGAATACCTTTTATTTGAGCCCCATATTGACATGAACGTTCAATATGTCTGTTTGGGAGAGTTTTGGGGTTGTGGCGGCCCGATGGGTACTTAGGCTCAAATTTAAATACGATATTCGTATTTTTATACCCTCCACCATAGGGTGGAGGTATACTAATTTCGTCATTCTGTTTGTAACTACTCGAAATGTTTGTCTGAGACCCCATAAAGTATATATATTATTGATTGTCATGACATTTTAAGTCGAACTAGCCATGGCCATCCGTATTTTCGTCCGTCTGTCTATCTGTCGAAAGCACGCTAGCTTTCGAAGGAGTAAAGCTAGCCGCTTGAAATTTTGCAAAAATATCTCTTCTTAGTGTAGGTTGGTTGGTATTGTAAATGGGCCAAATCGGTCCATGTTTTGATATAGCTGTCATATAAACCGATCTTGGGTCTTGACTTCTTGAGCCTCTAGAGGGCATAATTCTTATCCGATTGGAATGGAATTTTGCACGACGTGTTTTGTTATGATATCAGACAACTGTGCCAAGTATGGTTCAAATCGGTCCATAACATGATATAGCTGTCATATAAACCGATCTTGGGTCTTGACTCCTTGAGCCTCTAGAGGGCGCAATTCTTATCCGATTGGAATGAAATTTTGCACGACGTGTTTTTTTATGATATCCAACAACTGTGCGAAGTATGGTCCAAATCGGTCTATAACCTGATATAGCTGCCATCTAAACCGATCTTGGGACTTGACTTCTTGAGGCTCTAGAGGGCGCAATTCTCATTCAATTTGACTGAAATTTTGCACATAGTTTTTTGATAGCACTTTCAACAACTGTGCGAGGTATGGTTCAAATCGGTCCATAACCTGATATAGCTGCTATATAAACCGATCTTGGGTCTTGACTTCTTGAGCTTTTAGAAGGCGCAATTCCTATCCGATTTGACTGCACGTGGTGCTTTGGTATCACTTCCAACATTTATGCGAAGTATGGTTCAATTCGGTCCATAGCTGTCATATAAACCGATCTGGGATCTTGAGTTCTTGAGTCTCTAGAGAGCGCAATTCTCATACGATTTGGCACAGATTTTGTACAACGGCTTCTCCCATGGCCTTCAACATACGTGTGCAATATGGTCTGAATCGATCTATAGCTTGACACAGCTCCCAGATTAACCGATCTTCCGATTTTGCTTCTTGGGGCCCGAATCGGACTATAATTTGATATAGCTCCACCTCCTCCTCCGTCCATATTCATTATTCTTTGTTTGCCTTAAAAGAGATACTGCGCAAACAACTCGACAGATGCGATCCATGGTCGAGGGTCGGCCCGACCGAACTTATCACGCTTTTACTTGTTTTTCTCCAATATCTTTCATTTGATACCCATATTGTCCCGATGGGTTCACTTTTGATTTTAGGTGGTGTTTTTGGCATAAGGGGTAGGGAACAGAAAATTTTATTGGATCCCCGAGTTGGGTATGTACCCGATCGAACCAACTTTGGATAAAGCTGCTATATAGGCGTATTTTTGCCTGATTCCTGACAATTTTGGATTAGTGAGTTTTATTTCTGTATATAGTCCATAGAAGATCAAATTTGGATATCGTTGGCAAATAACTGAATCAAATAGACTTCCTAGGTTTAATGTTACGTTTTTATTCGATTTCATTGAAATTTGGATGGGATGTACGATGCCTTTTTCATAAGATACCAAATTCCTTGAAACCCATATATCTTCTTCGCGATTTTAAAGCGTGCTCGAGGTGTTCAAGGGCTCAGTACGGACTTAATATTGGATGTTGTAAATATTCCTTACTATAGAGCATTTTATTTGAATTCATGATGTCGCTTGAGGTTCTTTCGGAGAATTGGCGGCAGCGAAATGCTGAACTTTGATTTTGTATGTCAAATTCATAGACTTCTCTGAAATACCTTTCAGTTTGGCTTCATATTTTCTTTATCGTTTTATATCTCACTTTGATGACTCTGGCCTTGGTAAATGGTTGCTGCCTTTCCCTACCACTCATTCTCCTAAGCCTTAGCCTTATCCTTTTTGCCATTCAAGCACTCCTTTTTGTTTTAACTTCACATGTATACATAGCTTAAAACTATTTAACATAAATACCTCAGCTTAGCTTTGTTCACCATTTCAATGCTGATGTTGAGATGTTGAAAGCATCAACCAAAGTATAAACTTCTAAAACATCGTTGTGCATACAAAGCCCCTTGTTCAAGATGTGCTAAAGTTACTCCTAACGAGTTCGAGTACGAGTATGATGATATAAGTGGCAAAACGATGCTTAACAGATGATGTAATACAAGGGCTTTTGGAAAAGCTTGAATATTGATGAAATAGTTTTGCCATATGCCAAAACATAAAAGCAAGGATATGAAAATAAATTCCTCGAAGAGGAATATAATTTTTACATGGTGGCTATGAGGAGGAACAAATTTTTACTTTGAAAAACTAATTGCAAAACGGGGCATATTCATGGAGCATATTTTAGATTATCATTTGTCTACATAAGCATACTTTTGTTCGAAAATCTCTATTATGTTGTTTTCCAATGTGACCCATTGACGTTTCAAGTTTAAATTAACACTGCATTGTGAATTGTTAAAGGAGGGAGAAACAGACTAGAAGACAGAGAGTGAGAGACATATGTATGAACGACTGACTTCAAATATCCAAAAGCTTAAGGTAATGAGTTGCATGATTAAAGATCTATAACAAGGTTTCAGCACTTGGAGGTTGATCCCACACTAGTAGCTCCTCTCAAATAATACATTCAACATCGTAATACTTAAGTATGATGAGAATTATTATTTTCATGTTAAATTAACCATAGATATGATAAAATAAATGCCTATGTTATTTATTGTGTTGTTATCTTCATTCTTTTTGCAATTCATTACTCTGCTTGCTATTACGAAAGCTTCAACAACTTCATAACCATCGTAGTCACTAAATTACTGTCACATTAAGATATTCAAAATGACTCGGTTCAAGTTTCTTATATGCCAATAAGAATTTTTTTGTAACAAGTAGGTGACAAATTGAGAAAGTTTCTTCAATCTTAAACAATTGCCGATATAATTCTGTCTTAATTACAAAATCATAGCCATAGGAGGAGATTAGAACTTGGACACTTCCATTCCAAGTAATTCTTAGTTTTTGTTACAGTTCCATTATAAGATCTAAATGTATTCAACATTTTTATACCCACCACCGTAGGAGAGGGGGTATGCTCATTAAGTCATTCCGTTTGCAACACATCGAAATATCAATTTTCGACCCTACAAAGTATATATAGTTGGGATCGTCGTAAAATTCTAAGACGATTTAACGATGTCCGTGTGTCTGTCCGTCTATCCGTCAGTCCTTCCGTCTGTTGTAATCACTCTATGGCCTTCAAAATTTGAGATATTGAGCTGAAATTTGGTACAGATACGTCTTTTTGATGTACACTGGTTAAGTAATGGAACGGGTCAAATCGGATCATATTTGAATATAGCTGATATATAGACCGATTTTCCGATAAAGGGTCTAATGCCCATAAATGATTTATTTTTTATCCGATTTAGCTGAAATTTTAAACAGTGAGTACTTTTAGGTCTCCCAACATCTGACCCAAATATGGTCCATATCCGACTATATTTATATATATCTGACATATATACCGATCTCCAGATAAAGGGTCTAAAGCCCATAAAAGCTTTATTTTTTTAAACGATTTCGCTGAAATTTGCCATATTGAATAGCTTTACGCCTCCTAACATAGGACCCAAATATGGATCAAATCGGACTTTATTTAAGTATAGCTGCCATATAGACCGATCTCCGGATAGAGGGTCTGAAGCCCATAAGAGCTTTATTTCTTAACCCATTTTGCTGGAATTTGAAATATTGAGTAGTTTTACGCCTTCTAACATAGGACCCAAATATGGTGAAGATCGGACTATATATTGATATAGCTGGCATATAGACCGATCTCCAGATAAAGGGCCTAAATCCCATAAAAGCTTTATTTTTTAACCGACTCTGCTGAAATTTGCAACACTGAGTAGTTTTACGATTCCTAACATAGGATCCAAATGTGGTTCAGATCGGACTATATTTAGATATAGCTGCCATACAGACCGATCTCCCGATTAAGGGTCTGAAGCCCATAAAAACTTTATTTTTTAACCGATTTCACTGAAAATTTAAATCGAGAGTTATCTTAAGCCTCCTGATCTGACCTAAATATGGATTAAATCGGACTATATTTAGGCATAGCTGACATATAGACCGATCTCCAGATAAAGGGTCTAATGCCCATAAAAGCTTTATTTTTTAACCGATTTTGCTGAAATTTGCAACATTGAGTTGTTTTACGACTTCTAACATAGGACCCAAATGTGGTTCAGATCGGACTATATTTAGATATATCTGTCATATAGACCGATCTGCCGATAAAGGGTATGAAGCCCATAAAAGTTGTATTTATTACCCGATTTCGCTGAAATTTGAAACAGTGGGTAGTCTTAGTTCTCCCGACATCTGATGCAAATATGGTTCAGATAGGACTATAATCAGATATAGCTGTCAAATAGGCCGATAAAGGGTCTGAAGACCTTAAATGCTTTATTTAATACCCAATTTTGCTGAAATTTGAAACAGTAAGTAGTTTAAGGCAACCCGCTATCCGACCCAAATATGGTAAAGATCGGACTTTATTTAGATGTAGCTGTCATATAGACCAATGTGCCGATTAAGGGTCTGAAGCTCATTAAAGCTTAATTTATGACAAAATTCAACAGTGACTTATATTTATCAGCCCACTCAATATCCGTGTCGAATTTGGGTGCTTCAGTTATCCAATTTTCACCGGATTGTGCCGAAAGGAGGATGTTTTCATATAAACCCGAGGTGGTGGGGATCCAAAGTTCGGCCCGGCCAAACTTAATGCCATTTTACTTGTTTCTCTTTGTTTTCTCCACCCTACATTAACTATTTGGAAAGTTTTTATTTCCCAAAGTCTCTGAATCTCTGATAGACCCACCGCGCCAAACCATGTCAATCTCCAAGCATCACTATGAGCATGAGTGTTGGAGTTGTGAGTGTGTGTGTTCTTCTGTATTGTCCATTTGCGTGCATATGTGTTGTTAACCGTAGTTAGAGGCCAATGTGTATGTTGTTGTGTTAGTTATTAAGGACATTACAAATAAAGAGCACAGAGATGGTTGTTCGCATTTGTTTACTTGCTTCAAATTTGCCAGAAATGGTGTTGTTTTGTGTTTTCTTTTCATTCATTGGGACTGGTTGCCACTCTCAGCATAGCTCTGCGTGTTTGTTTTACATATGGAGTTGTGTATTTGTTGGTTGTGTTCTGTTTTATTTCCTCTATTGTTATGGCATAGCTTTAGGCGCTTTAACCTTATTTTATGTTTATTTGTCTTAATACGGTTTTTTGCAGAGCCTCCTGCCAAAAAAGCAAAACCAAGAATGTGTGCAAAAATGCCGAATAACAAAAAGAAGAAGAAGAAAAAGAGACATTTTAATACAGGGTGGCTGATGAAAGCCGCTACCAAAAAAAAATGTAATAACTTTTTTTCTATTTAATAATAATAATTTAATAATTAATTTAATTAATTAATTAATTAATTTAATTAATAATAATTTAATAATTAATTTAATAATTTAATTTAACATGAATAAAAGAAAAATGTATTCCATACACCGAAAAAAAAATGTAGCAATATTCATCATTGTAGCAATATTCATCAGCCACCCTGTATGTGTGTTATATGGTTAAGTTTTGCCTTTTGTCCGTTGTCTCTAATGTCTATGGCTATGACTATGCGGTTGTGCCAATTAACTTGTCCTGTGGCCTGGGTTGCTTGCCAGCTATGCTTGCGTGTATAGGTCTTTCTGTCTGTCCATCTGACTATTCGTTGCTCTGAGCAGTGCTCACATAGACGTGATTTTTATGCTGGCCCATCACCAGCCAAGCTATAAAGGCATAATAATTAGCATGGACATGCGGTGAGCATTTGAGTGTATGCGTGTATGTGTGTCTTCATGTTTGTGCGTAGGTGTAAGAATATGTGCTTAAATGCGTACGTGTTAATACCTATTCCCATGTATGGAAATGAGCCAATTATTTTTTAACAGGATCAGGTCGGTTTCATCTCTTATTTATGGCTTGCGAACATTTTAAATGAACCTTTTTTAATTGGGAGGTAAAATTTAAGGTACTCTTTCTTTGGCAAGCAATGATGAAATGTAATTTGGGTTTATTCTTTGGCCAACTATTAAACCTCATACTTAAGGGCCTTTGTTGCAAATTTTTTGATACTAAGCAGTGTTAATTTTTGTTTCATTTAAAAACTAATTTTTCTTAAAGGCCTTGAGGTAAA